>NC_054832.1:25817265-26470598 GCF_018345385.1 Vulpes lagopus | reverse complement strand
ATAATGTGCCCATCCTCTAGCACAAGGCAGAAGGGACTGAATAATTAAAAACAGTAAACCAAGTTAACATAGTATGGCATTTAATCTGTAAATAGGTTTAGCATTTTTTATACTATAGTCAAATATATGTTAGGATGTTGTTGATATATACCCCTGTTGGTGTAAGAAGAACATGACAAGTTGCACAGTGCAACTCAGAAGGTTTCCTTCTGTCCCTGAGTTAGCCAATATCTCCATTTTTGTGATAATTATACCATTGCTTTACTTTAGAGTTTGAGAATCCATGGTTTGAAACTTAAACAATATAGTTTTCATTGTGACTTTTTAAATGTTAGAGAATGAAAGGAAAACTGTATGAATTATTTTGTAACCCATCCTTTCACTATTCTGTTAAGATTCATCCATTTTGACATATGAAGCTATAGTTCATCCATTTACATTGCTATGTACAATTTTTTATTTTATTTTTATTTTTGTTTTTTATTTTTATTTTTTATTTGTTTTAGCATCATTCATTGAGAAATTAATCCTTTATTCATTGATCTGTACAAATAAGTGTTCAAATTGCAACTGAGTCTATTTGGGGTTTTCTATTCTATCCCAACGTTCTGTTTACCTCTATGCATTGATATATATTCTTGATATCTGTTAGAGTTAGTGCTACTATCTTGTTTTTACTCAAGAAGAATTTTAGACCTTTTTATCAATGTTCACAGAATTGCTGTAGGTGATTATGATTAGGATCCTACCAATACTACACACCATTATGGAGGAAATTATCCTATTTATTATTCTTCCAATCTTTTTATTTATTTTTTATTTTTTTATATTGGAGTTCAATTTGCCAACATATAGCATAACACCCAGTGCTCATCCCATCAAGTGCCCCCCTCAGCGCCCGTCACCCAGTCACCTCAACCCCCCCCACCCATCTCCCTTCCACCACCCCTTGTTCGTGTCCTAGAGTTAGGTGTCTCTCATATTCTGTCAACCTCGCTGTTATTTTCACTCATTTTATCTCCATTCCCTTTTATTCACTTTCACTATTTTTAATATTCCCTGTATGACTGTCCTTCTCCGATTGACTTACTTCACTCAGCACAATATCCTCCAGGTCATTCCACGTCGAAGCAAATAGTGGGTATTTGTCGTTTCTAATGGCTGATTAATATTCCATTGTATACATAGACCACATCTTCTGTATCCATTCATCTTTCGATGGACACCGAGGCTCCTTCCACAGTTTGGCTATTGTGGACATTGCTGCTATAAATATTGGGGTGCTGGTGTTCCGGCATTTCACTGCATCTGTAACTTTGGGGTAAATCCCCATCAGTGCAATTGCTGGGTCAGAGGGTAGATCTATTTTTTACTCTTTGAGGAACCTCCACACAGTTTTCTAGAGTGGCTGTACCAGTTCACATTCCCACCAACAGTGCAAGGTTCCCCTTTCTCCACATCCTCTCCAACATTTGTTGTTTCCTGCCTTGTTAATTTTCACCCTTCTCACTGGTGTGAGGTGGGATCTCGTTGTGGTTTTGATTTGTATTTCCCTGATGGCCAGTGATGCGGAGCATTTTCTCATGTGCGTGTTGGCCATGTGTATGTCTTCCTCTGTGAGATTTCTCTTCATGTCTTTTGCCCATTTCATGATTGGATTGTTTGTTTCTTTGCTGTTGAGTTTAATAAGTTCTTTATAGATCTTGGATACCAGCCCTTTATCTGATACGTCATTTGCAAATATTATCTCCCATTCTGTAGGTTGTCTTTTGGTTTTGTTGGCTGTTTCTTTTGCTGTGCAAAAGCTTCGTATCTTGATGAAGTCCCAATAATTCATTTTGTTTTTGTTTCCCTTGCCTTCATAGATGTATCTTGCAAGAAGGTGATGTGGCCAAGTTCAAAAAGGGTGTTATCTGGGTTCTCCTCTAGGATTTTGCTGGATTCTTGTGTCACATTTAGATCTTTCATCCGTTTTGAGTTTATGTTTGTGTATGGTGTAAGAGAATGTTCTAGTTTCATTCTTCTGCACTTGGCTGTCCAATTTTCCCAGCACCATTTATTGAAGAGACTGTCCTTTTTCCAGTGGATAGTATTTTCTATATCATTCTTCCAGTCTTGAACATGGTATATCTGTATATTTGTTCCTTCTTAATTTATTATTTATGCATTATAACACAATTTTCTTTTATAATTATTGAAATAATTTATAAAAATTCAATAAATTATTGAATTTATTAAGCATATCACACTTATATACTATTGTAAATAACATACATAAAATATATAATCCTTTTATAATGGATTTTTTAAATAAAGGATATTGATTTTCATTTTTTTTCATTCTGGAGCAGAGAAGTGATTAATCATAATCCTTGTTTCATAGACTACTCTTGGTATTTGATTCTTCTACTATATGTTCTTTTATTTACTCTTTTTTTTTTTTTTTTTTTTTAATTTTTTTTTTTTTTTTTTTAAATTTATGATAGGCACACAGTGAGAGAGAGAGAGAGAGAGGCAGAGACACAGGCAGAGGGAGAAGCAGGCTCCATGCACCGGGAGCCCGACGTGGGATTCGATCCCGGGTCTCCAGGATCGCGCCCTGGGCCAAAGGCAGGCGCCAAACCGCTGCGCCACCCAGGGATCCCTCTTTTATTTACTCTTAATTATACTTTTAAAATAATATAATTCATGTCCATGCACAATGAAACAATTATTAATTTTGTTGTATACAGTTAATATGCATTTACACATGCTAAACTACTTACCCATACTTTTTTAGCTATTCCGTTTCATTTGTATCAGACCTTTCTGCTTGGAACATGTTCCTTCTGCCTTAAGTACATCCTGTAGAATTTCTCTAGTAATGTCTGCCAATTTAAGTCTCCAATTTTTTAACCCAATATTGTCTTTATTTCACACTTGTTTTTGAAATGTATTTTCACTGAGTGCAGGATTCTAGCTTGACATTTAACCTCTTTAGTACTTTGAAGATATTGCCTGCAGGATAAAGGTGCAGGATGAGTTTACTCCTGTTTGACCTCACATTGAAGATAGAGGCATTTCGAATCCTGACTTTAAGGAAGATGGCTTCCTATATGACTCCCCTACTGGCATAATATCTAGGCATTTTGTTCAGCAAACCAAAGCTCAAAGTTCACAAGTTTGTAACTACCATCAAAGAAACAGTAACTTTAGTATGCTGCTGACCTCTGTGTTCACCACCGTTTTTTCCTCTCTGTGTTTCAGCATTCAGATACTCTCAAGATAGCTCTTTTACATATTTGACAGCATTTTCATACTTCATTACACTGATTGAATTGATAAATGTAAGATAAGGAGCTAGTAGACAACTCAGTTAAAAGTCAACTCATCTTTCAAGGTCCAGGTGAAATGTCACCCATTCTATCATGCTTTGCTTAATTTTATGTTATTTTACAAAGGGAGAATATCTTAAGATGTCTAACCAGGCATACTGCTGGAAACAAAATTGTCTAACATTTATAGGTTATAAACTGAGAAATTCTTTATTTAGGAAACATTTTATTTTACTTTTTAAAGATTTTATTTATTTATTCATTAGAGAGACAGACAAAGAGAGAGAGAGAGAGAGAGAGAGGCAGAGACACAGGCAGAGGGAGAAGCAGGCTCCATGCAGGGGGCCCAACGTGGGACTCAATCCGGGTCTCCAGGATCAGGCCCTGGGCCCAAGGCAGTGCTAAACTGCTGAGCCACCCAGAGATCCCCCTGATTATTTTTCTAATTATTATAAAGGGCTTTCTTCTAGATCCTAAGTTGTTTTCTCCATGCTTTAGCTGCAGGCACTGGATCCCTATGTTTGCTCCTGTCTCTGTGTCTTGGTTTTGCTAATTTGAGCAGTATTATAATATTCCATGAATTGTAAGTGGTATCTTGCCACTTAGATTCTAGCTATGACTTCTAGATATCTAGTACCCTTCTACTAGTAGCCTGATGTCTGCCTCTAACCTACTTGTTTCTCAGGCTGGAAGCAAGTATTTCTGAGAGTCTGCTTTTCCTGTGACTAATGAGTTCTGCATTACAAAAAAAAAAAAAAAAAAAAAAAAAAGATTATACAGAACATATTTCCAGCATTGTGTATCCAAATGACTCAGGAGATTCTGTGACATTCTTGTATTAATTTAGAATCAAAGGAGTATGAGAGGATTAGAGAGGAAAAGATCATTTAGAATCAAAGAGTATATAAAATCTAGGGAGGAAAGGAAATCCATGAGAAACTCTTGGGGAATAATGCGCTTATTATTAGTATGATTTTGAACCTATTAATTAAGTTGTTTTCATTATACAGATTAGTTTAAAAATAGATCAAGTTTATTTAATTGGTTCTGAACTTTTCAAGATTTGAATTTAAAATTTTTTTTTAATATCTTAAATCAGGAAGAAATTATTTAATTGCTGGAACACTGTGTAATTCACATTTTATAATTTGATATCAGAAATATTTTTTTTTTTTCAAAGAAAGATACAGGACTTTCAACAGATGTGGGTGACATCAATAAATCCAAATTTGGAGGGGTGTTGAAAACTGCACTTAATGATTAATTGCATGTGACTGATATCTAATTTAAATTACATGCTTTCCATTTCAAGTTATAAATTCGAATCAGTTTTGTTTGGCCGTACTGACCAACAGTTAACTGCTCATGTGAAAATGCTTGCATATTTTTATATTAGAGTAGTTTAGTGAAAGTTATTTTAAAGTGTAAGTAAATAAAACTAAATAAACTAAGACTAAATAAAAAATAACATTAGCTTATCTCTATAGTTCAATGACACAAGTGTAAAAAAATTTTCCGATGTAAGTTCTTTGACCTCTTAAAAATGTCGTTAAATTGCTACATATTTTACAGTGCTTTTGTGGTGTTAAATATAATTTTATGAATAAAAACTAAAAATAACTCGATTTCCCTTTTTATCCCTATCCATTGTATTTAATTCCACCACAAAAATGAGTTCTAAATCCACAGTGTATCCTGAATTATCTGTAGTTTTCCATCTCTAATCACTTTAGTCCAAACTAAACCAGCACCAAATCTCATAAGAACTATTATATGGTTCTGAATGGTTTTCCTACTCCATTCTGGTCTGCACTACCAGCTCCATCTTCTTCACACAGCATCAGTAAAGGGGATTTTTATTTAATTTGTTAACATAACATAAATAACATAAATTTTATTTAATTTGTTAACATAACATAAATAACAAATTTATTTAATTTGTTTTTTATTTAATTTGTTTTTAATATAAATCTCATGGCATTCACCTGTCTGTAACTGCATTATAGATTTCATTATTCTTTCTGTTGAAAGAAAGAAAGTCAGGACTAAGTAGCTTATATCGGACTTATATCTTATAGAAAGGACAAAGTACATAAATATACTAAGAATTTGAAGAGTGGAAAGAAACCAGTAGAGGCAGAATGAGACAGCCTACAATTCTTAAGGGAAGAGAAGATTAACCGCATATTCATCCTGGGGTTCCCCTCCCCCTAAATAAAATGCTGCTGATAGTCAGTTCTGGAAAGCAGTTACAGCAAGAAACTGTAGTCTTACTTTTAAGAAGAAAGACGGGAGTTCTGGGCTCCTGGACTGTTACTTGAAGGGTAATATCAGAGGGAAGAGGGAAATCAGTAACATGAGCCCCAAACTCTGTTTGCAAATTCTCCCTCAAGGTTTTTACTAATCACTAGTAAAACCATGCAAGGTGCAAAGGTGCATGACAAAAACAGTAAAAAACAACAACAAACAAAAAAACCTCATAGGTAGTGGCATTGAAGGATAAAGTGCTAAGCAGTAATTTTAGCTAGTATGTGATGCCAGTACCAGGAGTTGAGTTCAGAGCTCACCCAAAATAGAGGCGTCGAGTAATATCCCATTTTTTCAGTTGAAATTCAGGATGGGCCACATCTTAGAAGTAATGGATTAAGATGAAATATAACAAAGAAAGATTAATAAAAAAGGGTCAATATTAAATATGACAGCCATTGAAAAGCATAAAACCAAACTTTGGTAGGAAGAAATGACCTACCTATGTTCTTTCTGCATGGCAGAAGAAAAAAATAATCTTCCATAGAGGAAGATAGTATATTCTAGAAACTTGACCAAATTTTAGACTCACTATTCTGTATTCAATTTAAAATGATCTGCTAAAAAATGATCCAACAAGAAAAATTGGCAATATAAATAAATCCAAAGGGATTCAGGTATGGAATTTTAGACAGGGATGTTCCAATAACTATGCTTTGTATATCAGAAAAACAGAGGTAAACATGGATAATTATGGAAGAAACTAGAATCAATAAAATATGAGTTAATGGGATATTCTAGAACTGAAAATAAAAATTCAATGGACTAATTACGTATCATATTAGGCATACATAGTCATAAGAAGAGGAGGGAAGTTAGTGATATAGAAGATAAATCAATTGGAAATATTCAGGCTTGTGTGAATTATTTAAATATAAAGACGATGCAGAGAATTCCTGTGTTTTAGTTATTCTTCCACTTATTTCAGAGGTTTTGAAAGTATCTGCAGGATGGGGAACTGCAGAAGATATGTAAAAGTTTTAGACCCTCCTTGTCTCTAGAGTACACAGGAGAGCCTCTGGGCAAGATTAAAAAAAACTACTAGCTTAAGTAATGGTAGACTTCTCCTGGATGAATTCTAACACCTAGTCACATAGACATTTAAACCCTATTAGTTATCCAAGAAGCTTTACTCCTATTGAAATTTTTTTTTCTCATGTATAAAATGGGAAAGATAACCTCTTTTTCTTAAAGAGATAGAATTGAATGAAATGTTTTACAACTTTAATCTATATTAGAATCCCATAGGCTAATTCCTGGCACATAGTAAAAGTTCAACAAATCCATGTTTGTTTTATTTTAGTTTCCTTTCTTTCCTCCATGGTAAGAATACTAGCTTAAGGATAATTAGTTTCCTAATGATGGAATGAGTGGTCTCATAAACCCAAGATTTTTTTAAATTATTTTATTTTCCAGTAAATAGCTTTCCTCTGCTTTATGTGAAGTACTTTCCAGCCCCCCCACCCCAATTTTTCCATCTTTTATACTTTCTACATAAGTAATTGAGTTAATGAATATCCATTCATTTGAAGCCAACTAACTGATTATCGTTAGAAATAATATCATGAAAAATTCTCCAGTGTTAGCTGAACACCACTCACAATTCACATTCAAAACTGATTAGTGTATTTGTTCTGCCTATCTGAGCAAACAAACAAAACCAACCCTAAAATTGCTTAGCTGTAAGAGAAAATTAAATGTTATTGGAAAAAAAGTGTCAATATTCCTATCAAGTAATTTGGTTTGAGACAGAGCCAGCCAAATGCACATGCATAAAATCACAAATATTTATATCTACTGCAAACAGAACACTCAAGATTTATACACAGAAAAATAAAAATATAAAACAAATTGATGTTCCACAATTTGAGGCATTGAGGGCAATAAATGAATACTTCTAGTAACCTATGTTCAGTACTACTAAATCTCATAATAAATACCTCATTTTTTTCGATGTCATAATTTCTAGATAATAGATTTGGTACTATATGTATAATCTAGCTACTTTATAAACTAATGCTTACCATTGTCCTTCAAACTAATCTTCTACCTTTCTACCTACATACCAGCCTCTACTTTGAACCAGCTATATTCAAATTGAATATTATCATCTTTGTGGAGTGTATGTATTCTGACTATCCTCTGTCTATATCCTCATCCCTCAAATTCTTAATGTATTAATATCTTTCTTTCTTTCTTTCTTTTCTTTCTTTCTTCTCTCTTTCTTTCTTCTTTATTCTTTTTTTCTTTATTGTCACTGTACTGTGTTGGATTTTTTCCCTAACTTTTTATTTAAATTCAAATCAGTTAACATATAGTGTAGTCTTGGATTCAGGAGTAGAATTTAGTGGTGATTCATCACTTACATATAACATCCAGTGCTCATCACAAGTGCCTTCCATAATACCTATCACGCATTTAACACTTTTCCCCACCCACCTCTCTTTCCGCAATACTCAGTTTGTTCTCTGTAGTTAAGAGTATCTTATGGTATGCCCCTCTCTGCATTTTTATTTTATTTTTCTTCCCTTCTCCTATGTTCATCTTTTTGTTTCTTAAATTCCATGTATCAGTGAAATAGTATGGTATTCGTCTTTCCCTTGCTGATTTATTTCACTTAGTATAATACCCCCTAGTTCCATACACATCATTGCAAAATGGCAAGATTTCATTCTTTTTTATGGCTGAGTAATATACCAAATTTTATATGTATATATATATATATATGAATAATATACCAATTATATATACATATGACCAACCAAATCATTTATATATATATATATATATATATATACACATATATATATACATACCATGTATATGTATATATACATACCAAATCTTCTTTATATATTCATCAGTTGATGGGCACTTGGGCTCTTTCTCTAGTTTGGCTATTGTTGATAAAGCTGCTATAAACGTCAGGTTGCATGTACCCCTTCAAATCTGTATTTTTGCATCCTTTGGAAATATACCTAGTAATTCAATTGCTAGATCATAGGATAGTTTTGTTTTTAACTTTTTGAGGAACCTCTATACTGTTTTTCAGAGTGGCTATATTACCTTGCATTCCCACCAACAATACATGAGGGCTCCCCTTTCTCTGCATCCTCACCAATATCTGTTGTTTTCTTTGTTGTTAATTGTAGTCTTTCCAACAGATGTGAGGTGATATCTCTTTGTGGTTTTGATTTGTATTTCCCTGATGGTGAGTGATGTTGAACATCTTTTCATGTATCTGTTAGCCATATAGATGTCTATTTATGTCTTCTGTCCATTTCTTAACTGAATTTTTTTTATTTTGGGGTGTTGAGTTTAATAAGTTCTTTGGAGATTGTGGATACTAATCCTTTATCAGATGTTATTTACATATATATTCTCCTATTTCATAGGCTGCCTTTTAGTTTTGTTGATTATTTACTGTGAAGAAATGTTTATCTTGATTAAGTCTCAAAAGTTCACTTTTGCCTTTGTTTTCCTTGCCTCTGGAGATGTATCTAGTAAGAAGTTGCTATGGCCAATGCCAAAGAGGTTGCTGCCTATGTTATCTTCTAGGATTTTGATAATTTCCTATCTCACATTTAGGTCTTGAATCCATTTTGAATTTATTTTTGTGTGTAGCTTAAGAAAGTGGTCCAGTTTCATTCTTCTGCATGTCCAATATTCTCTGTCCAATATTCTCAACACCATTTGTTGAAGGGACTCTCCTTTTTCTGTCAGCTATTCTTTCCTGCTTTGTTGAAGATTGATTGACCATATATAGTTGTGTGACCATGTCTGGGGTTTCTATACTGTTCCTTTGATCTATGTATCTGTTTTTGTGCCAGTAAACAACAAGATACTTGTTGTAATACAGCTTCAAGTTGGAAATTATGATGCCTTTTGCTCTGCTTTTCTTTTTCAACATTAATTTGGCTATTTGGAGTCTTTTCTAGTTTCATACAAATTTTAGGATTTTCTAGCTCTGCAAAAAATGCCAGTGGTGTTTTGAAAGAGACTGCATTAAATGTGTAGATCGCTTTAGGTAGTATAGACATTTAAACAATATTTGTTCTTTCAGTCCATGATCATGGAATGTCTTCATTTCTTTGTGTCATCTTTAATTTCTTTCATAAATGTTCTACAGTTTTTAGAGTATGGACATTTCACTTTTTGTTTAGGTTTATTCCTAGGTCTCTTATGGTTCTGGTACAATTGTCAATGGGATTGATTTCTTGATTTCTCTTTCTCCTGCTTCATTGTTGGTGTATAGTAATGTTACAGATTTCTGTACATTGATTTTGTATCCTGCAACTTTACTGAATTCATGTCTATCAGTTCTAGCGATTATTTGGTGGAGTCTTTCAGGTTTCCTATGGAGTATCGTATCAACTGTGAAGAATGAAAGTTTGACTTCTTTCTTGATTTGGATACCTATTATTTCTTTTTGCTTTCTGAATGCTTAGGCTAGGACTCCTAGTACCATGTTTAACAACTGTGGTGAGAGTGGACATCCCTGTTGTGTTCCTGACCTTACCGGAAAAACTCTCAGTTTTTCCCCATTTAGGATGATATTCACTGTGAGTCTTCTGTATACAGCCTTTTGATGTTGAAGTATGTTCGTTCTATCCCTACTTTGTTGTTGTTGTTGTTGTTTTTTCCAAGAAATAGCTGCATTTTGTCAAATACTTTTTCTGCATTTATTGAGGGTATCATGTGGTTCTTATTCTTTTATTAAAGTGGTGTATTATGTTACTTGATTTGCAGATACTGAATCACCTCTGCAGCCCAGGAATAAATACCAGTTTGTTGTGGTGAATAATTCTTTTAATGTACTGTTGGTTGAGATTTTGTAGTATCTTATTGAGAATTTGTCTGTAACAGCGATATCGGTCTGTAATTCTCCTTTAGTGGGCTCTCTGTTTAGTTTTGGAATCAAGATAATGCCGGCAACCTAGAATGAGTTTGAAAGTTTTCCTTCTATTTCTATTTTTTAGAACTGTTTTAGAATAATATGTATTAACTCTTCCTTAAATGTTTGGTAAAATTCCCCTGGAAGCCATCCAGCCTTAGACTCTTGTTTGTTGGGAGATTTTTGATTACTGATTCAATATCTTTGCTGCTTATGGATCTCTTTAAGTTTTCTATTTCTTCCTGTTTCAGTTTTGGTGGTTTATATGTTTCTAGGAATTTATCCATTTCTTCCAGATTGCCCAATTTGTTGGCATGCTGGATTTTTATATTAGAACAGATTGTTGCCTTCCAGGAGAGCCATATTACAAGATCTTTACATATCCCCAAGTGTGCAAATATATGTTTAAATAGAACCTAGTCTTTTCTCCAAGTCAATTTTTGATGAATTCATAAGATTTTCTTTGTCTACCTTCATTTTGTAAATATTTGCCATTTCATCATCCACTACAAGTTATCTTTCACCTAAACATTTTCCTACATAACCAATATTTATGTTCCTCCATGAATATTTATGCATACATAAGGGTAATAAAATAATAGTACCCAGGTGATATATTAATATCTATGTTTAGGTTCATTCTTTAGTGGAGTGAGGGTCCGCCACATGGACCAACTTCAGTATTTTGCAATTCAAATTGAGGCGTCATTGATTATATAAAATGCTCTTTGTCATTAGCCAATAAATTTGCTTGTGAGTATTGAATATAGGAAACATTAAATTTGTCTTTTCCACAGTTCTAATCTATTTTTTCTTACTCTAGAAAGTGTATTTTACTTTTGTCTATCTCCTTTTCAGCTTCTGTATGGTAAGGATTTATAGAAGAAGCTGTAAAATTTGCTGTCCCTAACTATACCCCATAAAAAGGTAAGATTGGCCCAAATAGTTATATTAACTGTCATTGTTAATCATATTATCTATCCCAGTGGAAAAATTAATGGCCTCATAAACTCAAAACTTTTTAAAAATTATTTTATTTTCCAGTAAAAAGCTTCCCCCTGCTTTATGCCATTAGTCAATGGGTCATATTCAATGATAATATTACTATCACTGCTTTTCTAGAATTCATTTTAATTGGTTATAAATTGCATCTAATAAAGTGCACAAATCTTAGCAGAACAATTCAATGAAATTTTACACGTATATATACTCCTGTAAACTGCCATCCAGGTGGACATATATATCTTTCCCATCACTCCATAATCTCTGTCCTCTAATTACACATATATTAGACTTTTTTTTCAATGTCCCATTTCTCTTTTCCTTCTGTGTTTCTGTTTTGACATCTTCTATTGTCTAGCATCTGTTTACTACTCTTTATCTTCTGTAGTTAGTTTGTTGTTAATTACATCCAATGAGTTCTTAATTTTAGTCATACTATTTAATGGAATGTTTATTTGAATAATTTTGTAGATGTTAAATACATGTTGAAATTCTCTGTAAGTTAAGCTATTTTGTCCATATTTTCTTCAATTCTCTTTCTTTTTAGTGCTCTTCCTCCCAGAACTGCATTGTCCCACCTTGTACATTGTCCCACCTTGTAGTTGGCTCAGAAGTCAGCTGAATAATCTGAAGTAAATATTTATAAAGGATCTCGGGGATCCTTAAATGCATTTGCCTTTATTTCAGTGTCTTTCCCTACATATCTCTCCCTTCCTTTTCTTCTAAGACTGGTTCTCCCCGCTAAGGATCTACAGTGTTCTGCTTCAGCCTGAAAATTACCCTGAACGAAGATAGAGGTGAATGTCAGATTCCTGTCATATGTTTTCTTCTCTCAAGTATGAAAGCTTCCAAATGATTGCTAATAACTTTAAACCTTTTGTTTTATAAATTTTGTGCAGCTTTTATACATTAATTTTGGGCATTTTTATCTAAATGGAACATGAATCACATATGTTTGATGTTTTCCTTCTTCCTCTCATATAGTGTGTATCAAGTACAGTTTAATCTATTCATCTCTAACTATGAACATGCCACAATTATTTTCAAGTAAGTACTATCAGGTAATATTTAATCTAATTTTATGCCTCCAGCATGCTTTGATTTACACTTTGGCTTTATTTTATATCTTCCTATATTTTATAATGAGCTTGATAATTTTTAAGTTGTTTACTGAATGTTAGCTTATTCCCTTTGTTAAATGCATAGTTAAGTCTCTTGCTCACTTTTATACTCTACTGTCTTTTTATAGATTTACAAAAGCTCATCATATGTCCTGGATACTTTATGTTTCACAAATATCATCTCAGTAACTTTAATTTAATAATGCCTTATAATGAACAAAATTTCTTTATTTTTAAGTAGTCCATTTACTCAGTATTTTCAGGAATGGTTAGTCCTTTTCCTGTCCTATTTAAAATATTATGTTTGCAAATCATGTATCCTAGAAGGGTATAATATACAAAATACATAAAGAACTTATACAACTCAGTAACAAAAACAATCAGATTAAAAAGTTGGCAGAGGAGGGGCACCTGGATGGCATAGTTTGGGCATCCAACTCTTGGTTTCTGCTCTGGTCGTGGTCTTCGGATCATGAAATCAAGACCCCAGGCATGGAGTCTGCTAAGATTCTCTATGCCTTTCCCCTTTCTGTGCACCTCCCCCAATTAAATAAGTCTTTTTTAAAAAGTGGCAGAGGATATGAATAGCCATTTTCCAAAGAGGGCATATAGATGGCCAACAGGCACAGAAAAAGATGTTGAACTTTGCTAGTTATTAGATAAATGCAAATCAAATCCAGTGAGACACCACTTCACATCTTCTAGGATGGCTATTATCAAGCAAAGAAACAAATGAAAAATAACAAATATTGACAAGGATGTGGGGAAATTGGAATTCTTGTGCATTGCTGATGGAATGTAAAATAATGTAATACTATGGAAAAAATGTAGCTGTTCCTCAAAAGCCAACCATAGAATTACTGTATGATTGATCAATTTCATGCCTGAGTATATACCCAAAGGAAATGAAAACAGAGACTTGAACATATATTTGTATGCCACTGTTCATTGTTGCATAATTCTCAATAGTCAAAAAGTAGAAACAACCTATGAGTGAATAAAAAATATGATATATAATATATAATGAGATATTAGCCTAATACATGGTATAATGTGAAGTTTGAAGATATTGTGGCTAAGTGAAGTAAATCAGACACAAAAGGACAAATATCCTATGATGTCACTCATATGAACTACCTAGAATAGGCAAATTCATAGAGATAGAAAGTGATTAGCCGTGAACACCGTTTTGGGGAGGGGGATAGGAAGTAATTGCTTAAGATTACAAAGTTTCCAATGAAAAACTTTGAAAATATGTAGTTGTGATGGGTGTACAACATTGTGAATATAATTCCACTAAATTGTACAATTTAAAGTGGTTAAAATGAATAAATAAACAAAATGGTTAATATGGTAAGCTTATTGTTTTTTTAAGATTTTTATTTTAGTTTTTTATTTTTATTTTTTTTTTATTCATGATTGACATAGAGAGAGAGAGAGAGAGAGAGAGGCAGAGACACAGGCATAGGGAGAAGCAGGCTCTATGACTGGAGCCGGACTCGGGAGTCAATCCCAGAAACCCAAAGGCAGGCACTAAACCGCTGAGCCACCGAGGGATCCCCTGGTAAGCTTATTGTTATGCATACATTATCACAACTAAAATACCAAAAATAGGGCAGCCCAGATGGCTCAGTGGTTAAGCACTCCCTTTAGTCCAGGGCCTGATCCTGGAGACCTGGGATCAAGTCCCACATCTGGCTTCCTGCATGGAGCCTGCTTTTTCTCTGCCTGTGTCTCTGACTCTCTCTCTCTCTCTCTCATGAATAAATAAATAAATAAATCTTAAAATAAAGTAAAATACCAAAAATATGTTGTCTAGGATATGATGCATGATCACAATGAATCACCAAAATGAGCCTGTAGTTTCTGGAGCCGCTCCAATTAAGATGATATCTTTTACTATCTCTTTACTCCTACTTAAATTTTATCATTAGAATAGTTGCATCTTTGCTTCACCAACTGGATTTTGCTGACTGCAAAGTAGTGGTCAAGCCCCCGATCTTCAATAAATCCTTATTTCCATTCTTCCTTTGTTTTTTCTAAAATGTATCATTCCTAATTTCAAAGTAGCCCTAAAATCCTCACTCAATTGTTTACTGCACTATTTGCTTTATACTCACAACCCTTTTTTCTCCAGCAAAATCTATGAACCTGCTTCATACCTGTGAAAGTTAATGTTAATGTTAAGAATATAATTAATATCTGTAATAGTAGTAGTAGCAATAGAAGTAGTAATTTTAAAGTAATTCATGGAATTACCACATCACTGATACTCTTAGATACTTTTAAAAAGATTTCATTTATTTATACATGAGAGACACAAAGAAGAGGCAGAGACATAGGCAGAGGGTAAAGCAGGCTCCCTGCAGGGAGCCCGATGTGGGACTCAATCCCAGGACACCAGGATCATGGCCTGAGCCAAAGGCAGATGCTCAATCACTGAGCCACCCAGACACTTCACTCTTAGATACTTTTAATATAGTATTTCTGATTTTCATACTCCCTATTTTCCAGATAAGGCAAGTGAGGCAACTATACATATATAACTTTCCCAAGTTATTACTAAATGAAGAACCTAAAGTTTGAAACCAAATCTACCTACTCCAAAACCTGTGCTTATTGCAGGCTTTTTAATAGTCTCTAGAGAAATTTCTGAATATATTAATCTCAGAGTAAGTACTCATTGATGCTTCTTAGTTGACATCATATAAATCCTTTTGTTTTTTCATCCTGTTAAAATTTGCATGAAATTATTCAAAATTATTTTACATAATCTTTTCTTAAAATTAAATTAAAAAAGCCATCAAAATTCTCTTCCTTATTTCATAAATCATGTGATTTTTTCTTCTTTTTATTATTGACTAAATATAAGCCTTGATTTTTCTTTCTTTTTTTTTTTTTTTAAGCCTTGATTTTTCAACTATACTCTTCATTTAATTACATGGAAAGTAATTTGTTATTCCAAGATATTTAAATGGTGGACTAGGAACTTATTTTTCCAGTCCATCTCCTGACTTAGCATTTTCCACTTCAAGTATCCATACCTCTTCTCTCACCAAATCTTCAGAATAATATCAGATTTCAATTATTTCTAATATATCAAAATATATATCTGTGATCATACTCTTCCAGTAGGGATGACTGGTACCAGCAAGAATTGCTAAATGGAAGATTTGTCCTATTGTTACAAGAATTTCATGGGTCAATGACCACATGAGAAAACTTTGTGTCTTTATTTTCTCTAATACCATATATGTGCTCTCTATGATATTGTGATTTATAATTCATATTTATTTTTTTATTTCACATATATTTGGCCTTCATTCACAATTCATATCTTATAGGTCTCCAAACTCTTGGAATTTCCTGTGTTGAAAGTGATAAAGGTGTCTTTGTTAAGTTAAAAAGATGACTTTTGGATCCCACCTAAGGATGGAGACTGGTTACCAGGAGAACCAACCATGTGATTAGGGGATTAGAACTTTCAATACCCCTCACCCCCCAAAATCTTTGGGGAGAGAAAGGGGGATCTAGGTTGAATCAGCCTATGGCCAGTGACTTACTTAATCATGACTATGGGATGAAGTCTCCATTAAAACCCAAGGGGGAGCGTTTTGATAGTTTTGGAGAGCTTCCACTCTTGGAAAACCAGAATACTTCTATATGCCACCAAGCCAGGCTCTTAGCTCCATGAGGACAAGAGCTCCTTTGTTTAACCTTTGTTTTCATATCTTTTCATCTAGCTGTTGATTTGTATCCTTATCCTTTAAGAAACTAGTAAATGTGAGTCTTTCCTTGAGTTTTGTGAGCCCTTCTAGAAATTAATCAAACCTAAGGAGGTCATCGGAACATCTAATCTGTAGTTGTTGAGCTATAAGCACAGGTGTTTGGGGCTTGTGATTGGCATCTGATGTGAGAAGGTGAGGGGAAGACTTGTGAGACTGAACCCTTAACCTGTGAAATCTAATGCTATCTCCAATAGATAGTGTCAGAATTGAGTTAAATTCTGGACATTCTGCTAGCATCTGAGAATTGCTTGCATTGTGTAGGTAGGAAACCTTGAAGGACTATCCCATACTTACGTACCCAATGTGGGATTCAATCCCGGGACTCTGGGATTGTGCCCTGAGCCAAAGGCAGATGCTCAACTGCTAAGCTACCCAGGCATCCCTCAAATCTCTTCTTTTGTAAAATGGAGACTTAACTAAATGATTTTTGGTTATATGTTTTTTTTTAATTTTATGGTATTATTTCACAGCAATATCTCAATCATCTTTAGATTCACTATTATAATTTATTTACATCACTAACCTTATGAAAAAGAAATGTGAAACTCTTACTTTCCAATTTCATTGAATGATTTAGCCCAGGAAAATTGGTTAAATTCATTCAGTTCTTGTATATAGTATACCAATCTTTGTGTGACACTTTTTTGAAGTGTTAATGCTATTAAAAATACTGGAATTTATATGAAACATATATTTTTAAATCAAACAGCATGTTAAAGATTCCTTTGAACTTAATTATAAATGAATTTAATTTAAACTCTAATGGTTTTCAGTAAATGATTTATTATAATATCTGATACACAGTCTTTTCAATAGTAGAATAATTTTCTAGTTCATTGCTGTTATTTGAAAATGACATAAAAGCTTGGTTTGCTTAAAATATCTTATTACTAATGATTTTTTGTTGTTCTTCCTTGGTATTTCAAAAAGTTAATAAAATGTTCTTATTTATCACTACAATTAAAAATATTTTATGAACTTGAGGTCACTGCATCAATAATTTATATAAAAAGAAATCATCTTTTTATTTGATAGTATTTTGTAAAACCAAGATAACAAGCATATAAACAGAGAAGTTATATAGATATTTAAGTTAAGCATCTATTATATATCAAACTCTATTCTAAGTAGTTCAAATATGTGAGTGGACAAAAAACAAAAATAAAAAACAAAAACAAAAACAAAACTTCTCTATTTAAGGAGCTTAATTCTAACAGATTAAGAGTCAGAGGAATATAATAGTCCCCTTATCCTTAAAAGTTCCCAGAGTTCGTGACAGTAAATCAGTAAATCATTGTAATATATGGAGCTAGAAATTTACTTTCTTTACAAGTCTTTATACACTGTTTTCAAATTTCTATGATTGTTAGTATTTTTCATTCTCCTTTTCATTAGAAACTTGATTTCTTACATATCAATTTTATAAGATAATTTAGATTTTGTTTTATCCCACATAACAGTATTGTCTCATATTAAATCCAATCTATATAAGCCTCACAAAAATTCTTTCATGATCAAAATTTCTGATACCTGTCTTAAATTGTATCCATGAAAAGTATGTGTTATGCATAAATATAACATCCAACATGAGCGAGAATATAAGTTGCATTTCTTTTCTTTTAAGATTTATTTATTTATTCTTGAGAGACAGAGAAACAGAGAGAGAGAGAGAGACAGGCAGAGACACAGGCAAAGGGAGAAGCAGGCTCTTTGCAGGAGCCCAATGTGGGACTCGATCCCAGATCCCAGAATCACCACCTGAGCGGAAGGCAGCTGCCCAACCACTGAGCCACCCAGGTGTCCCATAAGTTGCATTTCTAAACACCTTCATGCTCTTACTTCAGATACTGACCCTATATAGATTTTTAAAGCAATGTGAGAAAATATGCCTACTCCCAAAATAGGGAAGAATTACAACTAGAAAGTGATTCTGATGCAACAGTTGACAATTGCCTAAGACATTTCATGTTTGAAATAATTGATCTGTTGGACATGTTAAGTATTCATTTGCATATGTTCCTTCTCACCTGCCTTCCTAAAGTTCATTTTAATTAGAATATCTGGAAATAATATACCTAACTCAGTTTCTTGCAGTAATTCCAGCCATTCAGTTTTAATGAAAACCAGCATGAGAATTTTTGATTGTAAAAATTGTTTTTGAGTCTATTGCACATCTGTAGTTGAAGACTTTATCATTTAGATAAGAGTCCGCATAATAAACTTTCAATTGTGACTGGCAGAAGCTTGTTCATTCTGATAAACCTATTTACTTTCTTTCATCAGTTAGAGAAAACCTATAAAGAAATACATTTCCATTTAAGGGTTAGTGGCCAAGAGAGGAAGCATTAACTCTTTGTTTAACAATAGCAACTACTAGAAATCAGATAAGAATTTCATCTATGTCTTATTCCTTTTACTGTCATATTTTATTTAAGTTTCTTTTTAAAAAGAGTTTTAATGAGATATAATTGTCATACAATCAACTGCAAATTTTAAAATGTTTCAAATTGATAAATTTTCCCATGTAGGTATACACAAAGGAAAACATTACAGAACTGAAATGAACAAACATATCCATCACCCAGGAAGTTTCCTAGGGCCTATTTGTTGTTCCTCTCCTACCACTCCTGGCACAACCACTTCTTCCTCTGTTCCCAAACTATTATTCATCTATTTTATTCCTAAGCAGATTAGTTTGAATTTTATACAATTCAATATTAATACAATCATACTTTATAGTCTTTTTTGTCTGTACACTTTCATTCAAAATAATTATTTTAAGATCCATTTTTTAAAGATTTACTTATTTATTTTAGCGAGAATACACAAGTGTGAGGAGGGCTGGGGGGTCAGAGAGAGAGAGAGAGAGAGAGAGATTTTTTTTAAAGATTTTATTTATTCATTCATGAGACACAGAGACAGAGAGAGAGAGAGAGAGAGGCAGAACCCTAGGCAGAGGGAGAAGCAGGCCCCATGCAGGGAGCCCAATGTGGAACTCAATCCTGGGACTCCAGGATCACACCCTGAGCAGATGCTAAACCACTGAGTTACTCACACGTCCTGGAGAGAGAGAATTTCAAGCAGACTCCATGCTGAGCACATGAGACTCCATGCTGAGCCTGATCAGGACAATTGAAATCACAACCTGCACTGAGACCAAGAGTTGGACACTTAACCAACTGTGCCACTGAGGTACCCCAAGATTCATCTTTGTTGTATTATATATCAATAATGAATATCTTCTTTTGATTAGTAAGATTGCACCGAATGGCTCACCATAGTGTTGATGAATATTTGAATTGTTTCTAGTTTTTACACAATTGCAAAAAAAGCTACTATGAACATCATAAAAGTCTTTTTAGGAGCATATACTTTCATTTTTCTTGGTTTTGTATCTAAGCAGTGATATGAATATACTATTTGTACTTGTATTACTGAATTTTGAATCACTTGTATGCTATGGTGCAATATTTTTATCAGTTATATTATTTGCAACTATATTAACTCACTTCTTGTCTTGTATTTTTATTCTTTTAACAGTGTCTTTCATAGAGCAGAAGTTTTTAATTATAATGAAGTTTGATTTATCAATTTATTTTAGTAATTACACATTTAGTGTCATATTTAAGCAATCTATGCCTAATCTTCTACAGGTAGCTGAGACTCCTCCTTGGTCCATTGGCATGTGGTGCCAGATCCCACAACTCCCACAAAGGCACTTTTTTCCAAAAATAGATGCCAAATGGTTGTTGTAGCTTAGGGACAAATGCAATGAGGAATGTCTTAAGAGATCATCTTGCTGATGTCACTAAGGTAAGCACTTTCATAGGCATCACAGTTGATGTAATAAACAGACAGACCTTTCCCTCAAGGAACTTATATTCTAGAGGAAGAAGACTGTGAATAAACAAATAAATAAATAGTGCTATAAGGTGATATATCTAGATGAAGAAAAATAAAGCAGAGTAAGAATTTTAAAAATGGGCAGTACTCCTCTGTCATAAAGGACATCAGTGAAGGCATGTCTTTTAAAATGACATTTACACTAAGCTTGAAAGAAGAGAATGCGGGATTCACATATTATTGGGGAAAAAGAAAGTATCAAATACAAATATCCTAGGATAACAGTTTTCTTATCAAGTGATATAAATAGCTGAAAATTGACCTTTTTTTTTTTTTTTTTTGTCTCTCTAAACTCCTATTTAGGAGTCACAATTCAACCTTACAACCTTTTAAGAACTCCGAAGAGGCCTGTAAATGTGAACAATGGCAAGTGAAATATTCAGAAAGATAGGGTTATCCATTTGCTTTGATGTGGATGGAACTGGAGGGTATTATGCTGAGTGAAATAACTCAATCGGAGGACAAACATTATATGGTCTCATTCATTTGGGGAATATAAAAAATTGTGCAAGGGAATAAAGGGGAAAGGAGAGAAAATGAGTGAAAATATCAGTGAAGATGACAGAACATGAGAGACTCCTATTTCTGGGAAATGAACAAGGGGTAGTGGAAGGGGAGGTGGGCAGGGGGTTGGGGTGACTCGGTGATAGGAACTGAGGGGGGCGCCCTTGATGGGATAAGCACTGGGTGTTATGCTATATGTTGGCAAATTGAACTCCAAAAAAAAAAAAAAGAAAGAAAGACGGGGTTATGAAGGTTATGAAATAGGTCATTTAGCACATTATAAATCCTGAGATGTGTGTTTGAGTTCACTCTCAGGGATTTGGGAAACTATTTGAGGATTTGAAGGAAAGGAGTAACATTATATGATTGGGCTTTAAAAGGGTCACTGAGACCACCATGTTGAATCCCTGTTGGCAGACAGATAAAGTGAAAGTAGGAAGACAAATTTGTAAACTGTCACAATAAAAATTCTTGGACTTGAACCAGTGTCAGGACTCTAGATGTGTTGAAAAGTATTTGAGCTCTGGATATATTTAAGAGAAATTGTCAACAATATTTTTGGGCAGTTTAACACGAATGTGAGAGAGAAAAAAGGAGAGTCAAGAATGCCTACAAAGTCTTCTGCCTAAGCAAATTGAAGAAGAGAGTTGTTTAATAATATGGGAAAAAACAAGAGTACAGAGTTTCTTCTAGGAACGGAAATCTGAGTTAAGACAATTCAGTTTCAGATAATTTTGAGAAATCTCTTAGGCAAATTTCAGTTGTTTCAAGATAACATCTGGATAAGTGAGTAGAATTCTGGGGGTACATTTGGACGGGGTGTGTAAATTAGGGACTCAGCAGTGCAGTGCATACATAGCATTTGAACTCATAAAATTGGATGAAATCATCTAGGAATTAATATTTAAAATAAACCATACCAATACCACCAAAGTTGCCCAATTTCAAAGCCCAGAAATAATTAAAATTGTCCACTACCATTGGAAATAATAGGGCCCAGCCCACCCAGTTGCCTCAGTTGGCTAAGCATACAACTCTTGATTTTTGGCTCAGGTCATGATTTCATGGATGTGGTATTGAGCCCCCTAGTCAGGCTCCCCATTCAGCAAGGAGTCTGCTAGAGATTCTTTCTCTCCTCTCCCTCTACCCATCCCCCCACTTGCATGTTAACTCTCTCACTCTATCCCAAATAAACAAATAAATCTGAAGAAAGAAAGAAAAAGAAAGAAGAAAGAAAGGAAGAAAGAAAGAAAGAAAGAAAGAAAGAAAGAAAGAAAGAAAGAAAGAAGAAAGAAAGAAAGAAAGAAAGAAAGAAGAAAGAAAGAAAGAAAGAAAGAAAGAAAGAAAGAAAGAAAGAAAAGAATGAAAAGAAACAAAAAGAAAAGGAAAATAAAACAAAACTATAGGGCCCAGACAGAAAAGAATGGAAAAATATATCTTGTTGGATACTTGAACCATCAGAAGAACATCGATATTCCACTGGGGGAAAAAAATTAAGCCCCAGAAGGCAGAATTAGTATCCCTCTCAGGATCAAAGGAAACTTTTGCCTACAGTAATGGTAATAATATGGAGACGGTGTCTCTCTAGAGGGCAAAGGATAGGTATGCATCATTGTAATAGGTTCTTTTTCCCCCAAGTCAGGGTTCCTTTCCTGTAATAAAACCCATTATACTTACAAATGTCATCAGGTTCTCTTTACTTCATCTCATGGGAATTGGGGCTTGGAGATCCAGGGCAAAAATATTGATAACTCTGGCTACTAATAATGCTGTGAATGAGAAATAGATCTTTGTCTCTGACTCTGTGGTTTCATGTTTTATATCATCATCCATGAAACTATGGAAGGCTCACTTGTTGCTTAGCAAATAGGGTAAAATCTCATAATCCTCTCAGTTCTTGACAGTATTTTCTCTCATTTTTAAATATATTTGCGAGCTATTCTGTCTGGCTTCACTGTCCTCTGTCATCTCACTCCTCTAAACCTAGACTTACAGCTAGCTAACTTCCCTTTGATCTTCAAAACTTACCTTAGATATGATTTCCTTGAGAATAATTCTTTGTCACCATTTTAACTGGCTTTCTTTATACTGCCATAACACCACATATCTTTTTCCCCTGCTTAGCTCTTCTTGGCTATGACAGTTTCTCAAATTTCCTTGTTTTTTTTTTCTTAATTATTGAGGTAATATTGACATACAACATTATATTATTGACATACAACATTATATAGGTATATACATAATGATTCGATGATATATATATTATGGAATGATCACCAAATTAATTTAGTTAACGTCCATCCCCATACATAGTTGTACGTTTTTTTTTTCTTATGATAAGGGTTTTGAGATCTACTGTCTTAGCATCTTTCAAATATTGTATTATTAACTATAGTCACCATGCTCTATATTACATCTCCATGATAATTATTTTTAATATCTTAATATTAGCTTTCTTTTTATTCCTATGGAGAAAATTTCTTATTGTTTTTCCCATGGGTATTTGTCATCAAATTTATTTATTCCTAGTGAAAATAGATTTTCAGTGAATTAGTTAATAATACATCCTGACTCCTGTTAGAATAGCCTGAGGATCTTTCCAGTTTTTCCTCACAAGCAGTCAAACCGTTTATCAACTATTTATCACGACTGACAACTAACAGGTTAAAGGAATGATAGATTAAATTTGACTCCTTTCTGCCCAAAACTGAGTTCATTGTTACATTTGTCTTGGAAATATGTTAACAGGATACAGTTACCACTTTTTCATGTATTTATTATGAGAGGAACTTAGCGCTTTGTCTACTTTCTTTCTTTTTTTTTTTTTTTGTCTACTTTCTGTATGAAATCTACAAGATTTGTATTCCATTTTCTGAAAATTTTTACCTGATTTGGATTATTACATTCCAGTAAGCAAGCACCTAAATATCAGCCTTATTTTACCCCCTTAACTTTAGATTGTATATGATATATATTTATATTACATAAATTCCCTCCATGGTGCAGCGGCTTATATATTACAAATTACAAATCTACCTTAATAGATAATCCTTCTATCATCAGAAAATAGTGTGTCCCTAAAAATTATCATGGCACAATCTCTCCTCATAAATTCACTTGCCTTTGCTCTAATATCAGTCTTGGATAATGACTCAGAGAGCACTGATACTTAGCACCATACTACACAGTTCTGCCCCTAACACAGTAGACAATGCTGTATTCTCATAAGAAGAGCCATTAATTCCCATCCAAATCTCAGTTATTCATTTTCAACAAGTATTTCATTTAGTAATTCTTCCAACATCAGATAAAGATTATCCAGTGTTCTTTATGTATTTATTTTAAAGATTTTATTTAGGGACACGTGAGTGGCTCAGTGGTTGAGAGTTTGCCTTCAGCTCAGGGCATGATCCTGGGATCCTGGATGGAGTCCCACATCGGGCTCCTTGCGGGGAGTCTGCTTCTCTCTCTGCCTATGTCTTTTAAAATCTTTTTTAAAAAAGATTTTAAAATAAAATTTTTTAAAAAATTATAAAATAAAAATAAATTAAAAATGAAGATTTTATTTATTCATAAGAGACATAGAGGGAAAGTCAGAAACAGTCAGAGGGAGAAGCAGGCTCCCCCGGGGGAGCCTGATGCAGGACTAAATCCCAGGACCCCAGGATCACACCCTAAGCTGAAGGCAGAAGCTCAATCACTGAGCTACCAGGCGCCCTTCCTATATTCTTTGTTGCAATGATTGTACACATACACTTCACAAAGAATAATCAGACACATGAAACTGTAAATATATCTGTAAACATTATAGAAAACATTGTAGAAAAAATATTTTTCCAAAAATATGTTGTTTGTGAAGTTTCAATTTTGCTGTATGCATGAGGCTTTTGAAATAATCACACAGCAATGTTTTTCTTTAAAGTCCTATTCCATCATTTCTTACACAGTGGTTTATGTGTTTGTCATGGTTCCTTGAGTGTTGAATTATGACCTCTACTTTCTAGCTTTGTAACATCTTTTTCTCCCTGATACCTGCAATGCTCATTAAAGTTTTAAAGATCACAAGGCCAGGGGATCCCTGGGTGGTGCAGTGGCTTGGCACCTGCCTTTGGCCCAGGCTGTGATCCTGGAGACCTGAGATCAAGTCTGCATCGGGCTCCCTGCATGGAGCCTGCTTCTCCCTTTGCCTGTGTCTCTGCCCCTCTCTTTGTGTTTCTCTCATGAATAAATAAATAAAATCTTAAAAAAAAAAATCACAAGGCCAAATTGCTGACTTACAAGTACCGAATCATTTTTTATACATGTTATCTGTACAAAAGTAAGTTGTACCAGTCATCTGGTCCAGGTGTATTAGATCAACTCTTCAGTTCCTTCGTTCCTCGCATATCATTCTATTCAGTGACCTTTCCCTGTGAAGTTGATAACTGAGCTTTCTTTTAAGTATCACATTATCTTACCTTAAGCTTGGTGAGAAAACATGTATAATATTTAATTTTTTAAATCATATTTTTAAAAGATTTTATCTATTTACGAGAGACACACACACACACACAGAGAGAGAGAGAGAGAGAGTCAGAGACACAGGCAGAGGGAGAAGCAGGCTCCATGCCGGGAGCCAGATGTGGGACTTGATCCCCGGATTCCAGGATCACCCCCGGGCTGAAGGCAGGTGCTAAACCACTGAACCACCCAGGGATCCCCATATTTTCTTTCAATATTAGTGAAGTAAATGGTCAAGCTCTTGGTACTGTGAAGTCAGAGTAGCTGACTGGAATCCTCTGCAGCTATGGTAAAACTCCTTACCTAGTTCTTCCTCAATTCATCATCTGTAATGGCACTAAGGACAATATGGTGGCTTAAGGACACCTGTCTTAAAATGTTTTTATGAAGAAAAAATGAGGTAATGCAATGAAGGATTATAATCACCTGACAGAGAGTGTTCATTCAGTCAAGTTACCTATTATTTTATTTATGTAGTATCATGGAAATGTCACCATTCACAGATAAAACTTTATAAATATCTCTGATGTCTCCAATGATGATTTAATATACAGTAATCTCTAACTATGTTTACCAATCAGAGAGAGGAATATGTTGTGCATATTAAGGTTTTAAAATACTAGCAAGAACAGATTTGGCTACTTAGAGATTTTTTAAATGAATCATTGGTAGGATACAGCTGTGGTTTGAAGGTTTTCATACAATATACAGTAATTAGGATTTTCTTCCACTTTCATTTACTGCAAATGAGACACACTAATTGATGGATTTCCCTTTGTGTACCAAAAGAAAGTCTCTCAGATACTTATTGAACACATCTAATGTGGTTTTAAAATTAAAGTAGAAAAATAAATATTTTAACTTCAAGACAGATACTCCAAATATTTATCCTAGGGAACTAAGCCTAACAAAATTAGATGTCTTATCATCCTGGCAGTAGGCATTAGCAAACACTTTACATTCCACTAGAATTGACTCTCGTCCAATATACTAAACTGGTATTGGGCTTTAAATTCCTTTCTCCTAAAAGCCGTAATTAGTACAATAAGCCTACTTCAAACATGACTGAATTCCTGCTGAATATTATAATAATATAAATAGAAAATATTTTTATGTAAGCATATACTTCTGATATTATGAAAACTTTAATAAAAATATAATTTTTTAGCAAAAGAGATGAGTCCTATTTTAATTGACTTATGTGTATTTTAGCCTAACATATCTTTATCATTAAATTGCATTAAATATGTATTATAAACTGAACATATCTTTATCATTAAATTGCATTAAATATATCACCTGTTTATTATGTCAAACAACTGGTAGTATAAATCAATATAGTTAACAATTACCTTATTTCATTAATATAGCAACTATTTGATATAACAGATATCCTTATCCTATTTTTGTACATAAGAAAGCTAAGACTCAATTTGAAAGAACCAGTAAGTGGTGGAGGATTAAACTGAAACCCAGATCTGTAGAACTCCAGAGTTCAAATATCTCCACTGACTATGTGTCTTCATCACTCACAACACAGCATAATGTAACTAAAACTGATGTAATTTAGTTATTTTAGGTCACAAAGAAAGTTTCAAATAAAATAGCCTAACATAATTTATTTTTTCTAGTCAGTATGATTACAGAGTATTCCAAAATGTTTTGTAACTCACCAAAACAGATTCAAGTAAATATAAATTCAAAGGCTAAGTATTATAAGGACTTCAAAGGTGAAAACAACACTTTGAGCTCAGGTGCTACTTCGATGTAACTGATTTGATACTGGATTTGTTTTGGAACTTTCTAATACTAGGACAAGAGATATCTGAGGCTTCTGATTTATCTATCACTCTTTTACAGCATAATATATTTACAGTGAAGGACAGAAAAAGACAGGAAAAAAAAAAAAAACAGAAATGACCTGGGTTTTTTTGTGTGTGTTTTTGTTTTGTTTTGTCTTTTTTTTAATATAAATACCCCAAGAATTGCAGGAGATAAGTTGATTGTAGACAATTGTGTAGAAATAATCAAATAAATATAAAAGCAAAGAGGGGTGTTTAGGTGGTCAGTAGTTTAAGCATCTGACTCTTGATTTCATCTCAGGACATGATCTCCAGATCAGGTCCTAGGATAGAGCTCCATGCAGGCCTCCGAGCTCAGTGTGAATCTGCTTCCCCTCTTTCTCTTCCTACCCACCTTCCTCCATTTATGCACACACACTCTAAAATGAATGAATCTTAAAGAGAAATATATGGAAGCAAAGAAAATCAGAAATACCTAAAACTGAGATATCTAAAACTCCCTTGTTCACAATCATAAAATTATTTTAGAATTTTCTGTTTATTATTTAAATTTCTGAGCACCTCTGCAAGGAAAATAAATCATGACAGACTAATCCAATTTTCTTTGAACAGATTTGCTATTCTGGGGAATGCCATAGTCATGACAAATACTAACATGGATTAAAATACATAAAGCAAACCTTTTCAGAAATAAAAGGAGAAATAGATCCTAAAGGATAATGGTATATTTTAACATATCTCTCAATATCTGATAAAAAAAAATAACAAACTCCAGCAAATTTATAGAATATTTGAACAATGTGATTAATACTCATTTGACAAATATAACCACGACAATATTCATTTTTTAATGCACAAAGAAGTTTTATTAAAAATACCAAATTCTGGGCTACAAAAGTTCTAGCATTTTCAAATGACTTAAATACTATGATTTATATTCTCTGATCCCAAAAGCAGAGAGTCCTGTAGCCTATAATACCAACCAAAGAAGTTTTTTTTTTTTTCTTTCTTTCTCACTGAACTCATGAAGAGAACTAGTTCAGAATAAAATTTATAAACAACAGGTATAGGCCATGGAGAAAACATCAGAACCATTGTTGAATCCATTAAAAAAAAAGACAGTAGATTACTTGCCCTTTCATCAAGCTATTGTATTCATGCATATCATACACAAACTAAAATTTGAAAATATTCCTCTGAATAAAATGGAGCACATCTCACCAATGAATCAGTTTTAGATATTTGAGTTGGTCAGAGAAGCTGAGATAACCTTGTGCCTTCACATTAAACTGTGAGGCTAAAAAATAAAAATAAAATAGTGCCCAGAGTCATTTATTATAAATGACTTCCTCCCTTTCAATCAAGGTATTATCTTAAATTCAGACATGCTACAGAGTTCAGATTTATCTGATACTGACAACTCCAAAGAGTTGTCAGAACTCCAGAAGAGTTGAAGAACTCCAGAAGCTTAAAACTGGTTTGAACCTAAACCCATAATTAAGAAATTCCACTGGTAGGAATTAGGTCTAAGTAAAGAAATTAAAACAAAAATGCAAGAATGTGTGTATGATTTATGTCTAAAGGTAATCATTACCATAACCTTAAAAACAGGAAATGGATATTTTAACAGCAAATTATTATTCACTTATCAAAAATAGTGTTTATGAAGAATATTCAGTTTGGAGAGGACAATACATGACACTAATATGTTAGCAGTAGTTCTTTCTGTGCCAGATATTATGGATATTATTCCTTATGATTCTATATTTACCAAAATTTTATAAGTATAATTGGCATTACATTTTGATAAAGATAATTTTAATTTATCAATAGGATACACTATAATCACAAAATCAGTAGATAATGCTTAAGTAATGTTACATCAAAGGGGAAATCTTGAGACTCTCCAACACTACTCAATAACTTCAAGGAAGTCTTCATTTTTGTACCAAAATTTCCAAAAGAGGTAGCTTCATAGAAATGTGACCATCACTAATGTTGAAAGGGATGATGATAGAACACAGGGGGTTTTTATGATAGTGAAACTATTCTGTATGATACTATAAATGTCATTGTAAATTTGTCCAAATACAAATAGGATACTAAGAGCAAATCCTAATATAAACTATGGATTTGGGGAGACAACGGTATTTCAACATAGCTTCATCAAACATAATAAATGGTGAGGCTGTGAATATAAGAAATCTGTACCTTCCTCTCAATTTTGCTGTGAACATAAAACTGCATTTTAAAAATATAAAATATATTAATAAAAAAGAAAAATGGTGATTCAGAAATGAAGAATGTCAACAGGGTATCACAAATAGATCAATTTAAAACATTAGATTTATTCAATGATATTGAATCTAATTGTTTTAGAGGTTTATTTTTGCATTTGTTCATTTAAAAGTTTTTTAAATGTTATGTTCTATAAATTCTGATGATTTATATTAATACTTTGTTACTACTGCAATAAAGCATGTATAAAGTGTAAAATACCTTGATTGCTAGATGACAGTACATGTCTTTGAGAACCGATAGCATTGGAGTGTTACTGTATTCCTAATTTAACAAGACAAGCACAAAACTGGTTGATATGCAAATGTGAACCATGTAATTGAACTCACTGAACAGGGGTCATGGAAAACACATCTTTTATTTAAGGCAAGCCCTATGGTTAAATTTTTTTCCAAAAAAAAAAAAAACAATAGAGCTCAGAGAGGTTCATTGAAAATATAAGCTTGGTAGGTTTTAGAGGGCAATACATATAATGATTATTTTATCAGTAACTTTCATATATCTGGAGATATTATACCAATACTAAGTTCATAATAAGAGATGACAAAAAGCAAAATATGAATGATTATTTTTAGAACTTCACATAAACATAATAAAACAAAAATCCAGATTTCATAGGCAAAATTAAGGGCCCTATGTAAATAAGTGGGTATGCTTGTTTGTTTTTTGAGTATACTCATACCAGTAAAAGTACAATATCCCTGGTGCCCCAAGCGGCAAGCAATTAAAGTGTTAAAAATAAATCAATAGGGCCAATTTTGCTGTACATAAATCATATTCCTACTTAAACTCTTACATAGTTTTAGCTTGAAAATGGCAATTTTACTAAAATTATTGTCACATTTTTGTGAAATATTTGTATAATCTGACAATATAATTAGTTCACAGAACAAATGGTGTCAGTGACTGGGAGCCAACTAATTAAATAATAAAAATTAAAATCTCAAAAAGAAATTAAAATTAAAAGTTTTAATATAGAGGAAAAGCTTTGTTAACAATGTATAAATTCATATGATTCATACATACAAAAACCAGGACATGTTTTCCATGACAAGAGTTGAATTTAGGCAGAGTAAGGTGAAAAATGTAGCAATCATCTATGTTATTTTAAGAAAAACTAAAGTACTTTTAACATAATTATCTTGAAGTTCGAGGCGAAAATGTTAAGACATTTACTGATTGATAATGATCTGAGTTTTCTCTTTTATCAAAGTGAGAGCTTATTTTGATTTCAACTCAATTTTCTAATTTCAAATTCACTCCAGGGTGTTAACCATAGATTTCTTCACAAACAGTACTGAGAGGTTCTTGAAGTCATCATGAAAAATACATATCAATCTTTGAAAGATTTTGGAGGGACTGGTTAAGGGTTTGAGGTATTACTTATTCAACTCTATCATAAGAACTATTTATTATAGAATATCTTGTCATACAGTACAGATAAGTTAAATATGGTTCAAAAGAAGCAGAAATATAGATTACCAGGATACATAATATTGATGAACCAATAATTTTTCTCAATGTATTGAGATATACTTGACAAATAAAACTGTATCTATTTAGAATGTATGAAGAGGGACACCTGGGTGGCTTAGCCGTTGAGCACTTGCCTTCAGCTGAAGGCGTGATCCCGGAGTATCGGGATCGAAGCCCACATCGGACTTCCTTCATGGAGCCTGCTTCTCCCTCTGCCTATGTCTCTGCCTCTCCCTCTCTCTCTCTCTCTCTGTGTGTGTGTGTGTGTGTGTGTGTGTCTCATGAATCAATAAATAAAATCTTTAAAAAATAGAATGTACAACCTGATGCTTAGATACACATATACGTTGTGAAATATTTACCACAACTAGTTAATACATCTATCACTTCGCATGCCATTATGTGTGTTTCTGTGTCTGTGTGTGGGGGGTAAGAATGTTTAACATCTAGTCTCAGCAAATTTCAAGTATACAATACAATATCATCAACAGTAGTCACTATGGTGTATTTACGATCCTCCCAAACTTATCTTATACCTGAAAGTTTATACCATTTGAATAACATGGCCCCATTTCCCTTACCCCACAGGCCCTACCAACCACTATTCTATTCTGTATCATTGAATTTGACTATATTTCTTTTAGATTCTGCATATGGTGAGAACATACAGTATTTATCTTTACCTGTCTGGCTTCTTTCACTTAGTATATTGTTCACCAGTTTCATTCATATTTTCACCAATGGCAGGATTTTCTTATTTCTTACAGCTGAGGACTACTTTTTGTGTGTGTGTATTCATCAATATTATGTATCCATATACCATATATATCAAATATATTTTGTGTTTTCTTTATTCCTTCATCTGTATAGGAACATTTAGGTTGTTTTAATATCTTAGCTATTGTGAGTAATGTGACAATGAATACGGGAGTACAGATATTTCTTCCAGATACTGATTTTGTTTCCTCAGGTATATATCCATAAGTGGGATTGTTGGATCCTATGGTAGTTCTATTTCTAATTTCTTGGGGAAGCCCCATGCTGTTTTCCATGATGTCTGTCTTAATTTTCATTCCTGTCAACAGTGTACAAGGGTTTCCTTTTTTTCCTCACCTTCACCAACTCTTGTTATACCACATCTTTTTGATAAGAGCTCTCCTAACAGATGTGAAATGATATTTCCTTGTAATTTTTATTTGCATTTCCCTGATGATTGATGATGTTAAGCATCTTTTTATGTGCCTGTTGGCTATTTATATGTCTTCAGAAAAATGTCTATTCAAGTCTTTATCCTGAAGGCAAAATTTTTAATTGAATTATTTAGTCTTTGATATTGAGTTGTATGAGTTGTATATGTATGTTTTAGATATTAATAGATATTAATCCCTTAGTAGATGTATCATTTGCAAGTATTTTCTCCCATTTCATAGGTTGCCTTTTCATTTTGTGCATTGTTTCCTCCACTGTGCAGAAACTTCTTAATTTACTTTCATTTCACTTATGTATTTTGCTTTGGTTGTATGTGTATGTATATTTGGTTGTATGTGTATGTATATTACAGTCAAGAAATCATGCAAAAAAAAAGAAAAAGAAAAAAATCATTGCTGAGACCAATGACAAGGAGAATTCCCTTCTTCTAGGAATTTTGCAACTTTAAATTTTTATTTATTTATTATAGTCACACAGAGAGAGAGAGAGAGGGGGGCAGAGACACAGCAGAGGGAGAAACAGGCTCCATGCACCGGGAGCCCGACGTGGGACTCAATCTCGGGTCTTCAGGATCACCCCCTGGGCCAAAGGCAGGCGCTAAACCGCTGCGCCACCAGGGATCCCAGAATTTTACAACTTTAGATCTTACACTTAAGTTTTTAATCCATTTTGAGTTAATTATTGTGACTGATATATAATAGAAATCCAGTTTCATTCTTTTGTGTGTAGATATCTAGTTTTCCCAGGACCTTTTATTGAAGAGATCATTCTTTCCCCATTGTGCTCTTGATACCTTTGTCAAAGAAAAATTTACTGTTTATATGTGGAATTATTTCTGGGCTCTATATTCTCTTCCATTGGTCCATATGTCTGTTTACACACCAGTAGTATCATACTGTTTTAATAACAGTAGCTTTATAATTTATTTTGAAATTATGGAGCTTGATAACTCCAGGTATCAGAGCTTTATTTTGCTTTCTCAATTTTGTTTTGATTATTTGGAGTACTCTGTAGTTGCATATGAATTTTAGGATAGTTTTTCTAATTCTGTAGAAGATGCTATGGAATTTATTTTTTAAATATTTATTTATTTGTCAGAGAGAAAGAGAGCACAAGCAGAAGGAGAGGGAGAAGTAGGCTCCCTGCTTGGCTCCCTGCTCAGCCCGATGTGGGGCTCAATCCTGGGATAATGGCCTGAGCCAAAGGCAGACGCTTAACCAAGTGAGTCACTCAGCTGCCCTATTCCCATGGGATTTTGATAGAAGTTGCATTGAACTGTAGACCAAATGAGGTTATACGGAAGTTTAACAATACAAAGTCTTCCAGCCCATGAACACAGGATGTCTTTTCACTTATTTATGTTTTCTTTAATTTCTCAATGACATAGTTTTCACTTCCTTGGTTAAATTTATTACTAAATATTTTATAATTTCTGATGCTATTGTAAATGGGATTTTTTTCTTAACTTCTTTTCAGTTGTTCATTGTTAGTATATAGAAATGTAACTGATTTTTGTATGTTTATTTTGTATCCTGCAACTTTACTCAATTCATTCATTATTTCTAACAGTTCTTTTCATGGGGTCTGAGGAATTTTTGTATATAAGATTGAGTCACCTGAAGGAAAAACAAATATATTTCTTCCTTTCCAATTTGGATGCATTTTTATTTGTTTTTCTTATCTAATCCCTCTAGTTATACCTACCAGTACTATGTTGAATAGAACTAGCAAGAATAGGCAATCTTGTCTTATTGCTGATCTTAAAAGGAAAAGTGTTTAACTTTTCACCACTGAGTATGATGTAAGCTGTGGGCTCCTACATTTGACATTTATTAGATTTAGGTACATCATTTTTACATCTAATTTATTGAGAGTATTCAGTCATGAAAAATGTTGAAATGTTGAATTCTGTCAAATGTTTTTCTGCATCTATCAGGACTAACATATGATTTTTATCCTTCACTTTGTTAGTGTGGTATTTCACATGTATTGATTTGCATATGTTGAACAATACTTGTATCACAATGATAAATCCTACTAGATCATGGTGTGTGTTTCTTTATACCAGGATCCATACATAAAACAGAAATCCCACCAGTTATTATTCTTAAAAAGATTATTTAATATTAAAATGGTTAATGCTAACTGAATGATACCTATGTAACTGAAAATACAAAGAATGCTACAATGTCATAGAGTTAGCAAGTATAAGAAGCAGCTTCCACTCCAAGGGGCTAGGGAATAAAAGAAGGAAATACTGGAATTATTACAACTTAAAAGTTTGGAGGAGCCTCACAGAGCTGAGGCTAGAACAGCTGAGAAGGGGCAGAGCTCAGCTATGAATGATGTCTCCATGTTTAGAGGAGGAATCCGGTGGGACCAGGACACAATAGTTTGCTGAGAATGTGCTGGCTGGCTAGGGCTGGTATCTCCTAGAAAGCATAATATGGTTTTAATACAAACTGGATTTAACTACTGGGGTGCCTAGGTGGCTCAGTTGGTTAAATGTCCAACTCTCATTTCATCTCAGGCCATAATTTCAAGGTTGTGAGATTGAGCCCTGCATGGGGATCAGTGGTGGGCATGGAGCCTGCTTAACATTCTCTCTCCCTCTCTCCCTTTGCCCGTCTTCCTGACCTGCTCATGTGTGCGCATGAGGATTCTTTCTTTCTCTCTCTCTCTCTCTTTAGACAAAACAAAACAAAACAAAAAATGGATTTAACTATTGTGACAAACTGTCAATGCCAGGGTGAAGAAGCATTGCCAGAGAAATGCTTCTCTGAAACAGAAAACAAACAGGAAGAGAAAGTCAACCAGAAGCAAGCCAAAAAAAAAAAAAAAAAAAAAGGAAAAAAGAATACTCTCTTCCTTCCTCAGCTTTTTCATTTCCTCTTAGTATCCCTATTGACAAAAGCTAAGAGGAAACAGCTGGCAAAGCAGAAAAAGTGGTTTGTAGAGCTCTAGTTGCAACCTCTCAAGATGAGTATAGAAAGTTGTGTTTAGATCTGAAAAGCCATAATGTAATAACCAATATATCATGACAATCTAAGTGACTTAATGCACAAAGAAAACAGATATAGTACAACTTGGTATTTTTTTAGCATGCACTGAAGTAGCAATCACTTTCCTCTCTATCAATGAAAGTACAAATGCTGGAAATTTTGGCAGCTCATGTTATATCAAGTACATGCCAGATTGTGGAACTCAATCATCTCATCTGTTCAAAGTCTGAAACCGAATCTTGACTTTCCAGACCATAAGGAAATAGTCCAAAGATAAAATTTTGAAAGATAAGAGCTCTACAGAATATCTCAAGCACAATTTAAATCAAGAGAGTTAACAAAATTGAATTTACTGAGAGGTAATTTGTATTTGATCTGTTCTCCATGCTAATTCTGAAGGCTGTGATCTGAATTGTGTAGCAGTTGGTTAGTACTATAAACTGGCCTCATCAAGCCTATTCTGTAATCAATGCCTAACGTATGGAATCATTTTGACAAGCCTGAAAAAAATTTGCAATAACAAATTTGGTCTTCTCTTCTTCTTTCAGGAAGGGCATATATTGTATCTCCATTTTAATTAATAGCATGCATAACTCTTGAAAGGTTATGTAATTTGCCTGAGGTAGGAAATTAAAATATTAAGTTTTTCTTTCATTGATCATGGAAATCAAATCATTCTATTCATGCTTTTTTTTTTTACCAGTCTTAGTTTCCTATTTTTTAAAATCAGACCAGTTATGTATGTTATCAATTCATATTTCCATCCAAAAAAAATACACAAAATGCTTATTTATAGAATAGTATTCTAGAACCATCTTGCAAGTGGCTTCCAACTTATGACTGTTACATTTTCAGAAAAATTTCAGGATATGTTAGACTCAGCCATTATTAATGGTGAAATTATTTAAACTTGCAATTAAATAAATTATATTAAAACTAAAGTAATAAATAATTAAAACTCATTACTCTTTACCTGACTGCATTTTATAGTTTTCTGTGCTCTTGAGGTATTTATGTCTATTATATCTGCATGGTAGAATTATTACAAAATGATATGCTACTGCATATCTCTTCTCAACTCTGTGTTCAGCAATGTCTAGTTGATAGATTGAACTCAGCTATGGTGAGGTAATTTACACCGCAGCAATTGGCAGAAACTATAAATCAGGACTCGATTTATTATCTTACTATCTAAAACAGAGACTGATAAAAAACATTCTGTGGATCAAACCTATCCCAGTGCCTCTTATGTACATATCTTCTTCACACAGCCCCACCCATTTACTTACATATTGTCTAAGGTTGCTTTGGAAATACAAAGACAGAGGTGAGTTATAACTTTGTGATCTGCGGAGCCCAAAATACTTACTTTCTGTCCCTTTACCGAAAAAGTTTATCAACTTCTGGTACGGAGTAAAAGCGATGAAGAAAACATTAACAATGTAGATTAAATATAAAAGTGTGTCATATCTGTTGCAGATATATAGCACAAAATAAGTGGTCTATAGCAGAAAAAAATGAGGCTATATTCTTCCACTATTACTTGATTTGACAAAAAATTCTCCCATCATTAATGAATGAATAAATTTCTACATATGTTGAAAGCTGAAAGAGGTTTTAGTTTAATATACTTTTTATGATGATGAAAAATAGCTAAATAGTAGATCCTAGTAGATCATGTCAGACTTACTAACAATAAGTCTACTGAAAAAAGGGTCAGTTGATAAGACTACAACACAAGTCATGGTTGAATTGCAACCAATCATAGGTTGGCTACAAGTAATTAGGTATGAGACTAAGTTGGTTAAGATTGAGTATAACCAAAATCATTGAAAACTTCTGTAAGAATCAATAGCAATATGAAATTTACAATGAAAAATATCGTATACGTTACTCTTATTTGTAAATTGTGTACTGCATATCACTAATTGATAAAACTTATAACAAATTTGTGTAAGTTTATATACATCTATTTTTTTCTTACAGAGGAAACATTTATTAGCCCATCACTGTATGGGAAAAACATTTTAAAATATTTATGTTAAGAATATTTGCTATAAATTATAAAAATAAATGTCACATATATTTAAGTAAATTCTGCCTATTAATTAAAAATTTATACACAATCTTTATATGGCATTAATATAGTATTCAAATGTCAGAGTTGAGTGCATCTCCTTGGGCTATCAATCATTTGAGAATGAATCTGTTCAGAAAGGATAGCAAAAGATGATGTTAAGCACACTTAAATCCATAGAATATTGACCTAAGCAGTGACTTGAAATATTTCCCTCCTTTGACTTGGGTTATTAAAAATAATATTTTAAGATTTAGTTTAGCATGGAGACATCAACTTTAAATTTTAAAAATGATATAAAGCTGTTATAAGAATAATTTGTCACTCAAGAGTTTGGACCCACTCCAAAATAGGAAGACTTGCAGCCTTCTGGAAACTAAGCAGCACTTAGGAAAAATGAATCATCCAAAATAACAAATCTTTTTTTTTTTTTTTACTCTAAAATTATACAGCAGATATAATCAAATTCCTTTAGTGGCTTCTTCTAATATTTAGAATAACATCTATAGGGCTTAATATGTCAATCCTATTTCTGTGCATTCCACACCCTCTATCCTAGCACTTCTCTAGTGTCACTGGCTTCCTTGCTGTTCCTAGAAAATATCAGACCTACCTAAAGGTGTGGGACCCAGGAAATTTAACAAAATCCCCTACCCCTGGACAAGCAGAGCAGGAATGACTCTATTTTGGGCTGCGCCCGCCTTGTGCTGACCTGCTTATTACTTAGGGCACTGCCCCACCCTAGTCAAAGACCAGGACACACCCTAATCGGAAATCCAGCTCAGTGGACCAGCATGACTATGCAACTTTCTGCGTATCCCATTGGCCACTGGCCCCTGTAAAGCTGCTAAGCCTCTTAGTCTCAGGGTCCAAGTCCCTGCTCCGCTGTGTCGGGTATACTTGGATCCAGGCTCGAGCTTGTAATAAACCCTCCTGTGTTTGCATGGGTGTCGGCTCCCTGGTGGTTTCTCGGATTCGCGATCTTGGGCACAATAAATTTGCCATTTTCCTTCCATCTAGAATTATTTTGCCTTAGATTTTCATATCGCTATTCATCATGTTCTTCTACTCGAGTGTTATCTCCGAAGACTTTTAAATTTTTTATTTATTATTTATTTTTTTTCGAGATTTTATTGATTTATTTTTTATTTTTTATTTTTATTTATTTATTTATTTATGATATGCACACAGTGAGAGAGAGAGAAAGGCAGAGGCACAGGCAGAGGGAGAAGCAGGCTCCACGCAGGGAGCCCCATATGGGACTCGATCCCGGGACTCCAAGATCACAGCCTGGGCCAAAGGCAGGAGCTTAACTGCTAAACCACCCAGGGATCCTTCTGAAGACTTTTCAGACCAGGCACCCTCAATGCTGCTATGTTCCCCTATCTTTCTCTGTCCTATTTGTCTGACATATTTATCTGTATGATACATCACAAACAGACATTATGTTATTTATTAACTGTTCTTTATTTTTTTTTTCCTTTTGCACTAGAATGTAAGCTCTACCAGAGCTGAGATTTTTGTTTTGTTCATAGTATTCTTCATGCTTAAGGAGTGTCTGGAAAGTAATAGCTGCCAAGCAAATTGTTGAAACAGATTGTTGAAAGAGAAAAGAAGGAAGGAAAGTAGGAAGTTAGGAAGTAGGAAGATAGGAAAAATTTTCTTTAACGTGATCTGCAAAATACTTTTTAACCAAAAGATATATACCATTTTGGAGAGAACTCAGACATATATTGTCCTACCCTTTTTATTCTAATTTTCACATTTTCTTTGTCTCTCATGTTAGGCATTTTGTGACTATTTGTACTGTTGAAGCAATTAAGATTATTTATAGTCTCTGTTTTTGATGAGAAAATTAACTTCCTGTCCAAGTTGAAAGTTAAAACAAAAATAAAAACCAAAACAAAAACAACCTCTCATTTATCTGCTAATCCCCTGTATATTCAATAAAAATAAATACTCTAAAATAATTTCATATGACACAATTAACTACTATTTTGGCCAACTATATTTTCCTGTTAATTTTTTATACTTACGGTCATGAAGACTTTTGTAATATTGAATATGAGAGACTATATTGACAATGATTATTACTAAAAGAATAATTCAATGGCTTTAGATATTGAGATTAGCCTACCTGAAAGCAAAAAGTTTATACCCATGATAATCACTAAAGCCCCACTCCAGGGATTCTAATTTCTTAGCAAAATCTGTGTTTCAGTTTATTATCTAGTGTCAGAAGAATGCCTGTATCTGTGACAAATTCCAAATTAAAATAATTACCCTAGTTAGATTTCCATTTTTTTACCTTAGATTAGAAAATGCAAAGATGTGGACATTGATTTATTTATCCCCCAGGTAGGTTTAATGTTACATCTTTGTAATACAACCTAACAAATTTATATTGAGTGCCTAATGTTAGGTGTTTTATTAGACACTGGAGTAGCATAATGGTGAATAATGCACAAAATAATAGCTAAAAATTATTGAGTACTTACTACATGCCAGTTACCCTTCTAAATACTTTGCTTCTATTAATTGAATTAATCCTCACAAAGGAAAGGAAACTTCTCCTTGCTTATTGCCTCTTCTATATTTTCAGGTATGTATATCAAAATTCAATATTATTCACTATCCAAATTATCCTCCTGATCCTGGATATTAGAAAACACACACAACACACATAAACCCTTCCTGCTTTCAACATTATATATCATGATTGTTATGCAGAAATTGACCCTTAATGTTTTCAAGGTCATTAAATCTGATGGTATAGCTAACTAGTATTAAAATTCTGTTATTATTACCTTCATTAGCCAAGCTGTATAAGGAAATCAAGACCCAAAGAGAAAAGTTAGAGCAATAGCAACACCGAAATAGCACTTAACAGGCTCCATCCACAGTTCTATATGCTTTATATACAGTAACTCAGTCTTTGCTGAATAAACTCATTTGAACCTCAAAGAAACTGTGTAAGGCAATTACTATCATTTTCATCCCCATTTTAGAGATGACGAAACAGGACTGCAGAGGAGCAAAGTAATTTGCCCGAGGTCACACAGCAAGCAAATGGCAGAGCACACTGTGGAAGACAGGTAGTTTGGCTCCAGGATGAATTGCTTAAGGGAATTTATAAAATACAGATAATGAGAATTTATGATGATAAGGCAGAAATATAAGAGACTTGAGTGTTACAGACACGTTGATTTGAAGTTCACTCAGACACTATCAAACTGTGAACTATCTGGCAAGTCAATTAAGCATGACAAGTCTCAATGTCCTCATATGTAAAAGAGTGATAATTGAGGGTTGTGTGAAAACTATAAATCACATCTGATGATCCACTGTCTGTCATAAATCAGGGTAGTATCTAGAGCTATTTTTATTAACAACTTTCCTTTTGGATACCTGAAGCCTTTACTGTTTCCATATATTGATAAGTTTATTTTTTCTTTTGCCCTTAGTCTGTGTTAAAGACAAGACAGTAGACTCAAAATTGAGTCACTTATATAGCCCCATGTCATGAAACTGAGATTTAACTTAATTCCATTTTGGCTGTCCCGGAAATGGAATATTAAGCCAAACACAATCAGGAATGGCCTGATCAGCCTTAGTAAGGCAATCTGCCTGATAGACCTTTGCTATCCCTCTAAGAAAAGTACCTTTGCACTAATAGATCTATTTGCTTTCTGCCTAGAATAGCTTCCTTGTTCCTACTTCCTTCTGCCTATAAAATCTCTTGCTTTATGCAACTCTGTGGAGGACCGTTTTTTTTGTTTGCTTGTTTGTTTTTAAGATTTTATTTATTTATTTGAGAGAGTTGGAGATAAAGAAAGCTAGAGCACAAGTGGGGTAGGCAGGGAGAGGCAGGGAGGGCAGAGGGAGGAGAAGCAGACTCCCCAACATGAGGGCTTGATCCCAGAACTCTAGGATCATGACCTGAGCCAAAGGAAGACCATTAACCATCTGAGCCACTGGAGTTCCTGTATATCTGTAGATTTGTTGCTGCCTGATTCATAAATAACTGAATAAAGTCAGTTAGGATCTTTAAAATTTACTCATTTAAACTTGCTTAACACTGATAAAGACCTTTTGGTTTGAAAAGAGAAAACTTGATAACACTTGAGGTCCTGCAGATATTTATTTATTTTGATTTCAAGTTTTTATTAGTTAACATATATGGTAAATTTGATTTCAGGAGTAGAATTTAGTGATTCGTCACTTGCATATGACACCAATGCTCATCACAAATGCCTCCGTTAATACCCCCTGAATGCCCCTCATCAACCATTTAGCCTATCCCCTGCCCACCTCCCTCCATCATCCCTCAGTTTGTTTTCTATAGTTGAGTCTCTTATGGCTTGCTTCCCTCTCTCTCTCTCTCTCTCTTTTTTCCCCTTCCCATATTTTCATCTGTTTCTTAAATTCCACATATGAGTGAAAAGTGTATTTGTCTTTCTCTGACTTAATTTGCTTAGCATAATATACTCTAGTTCCATTTACTTTGTTGTAAATGGCAAGATTTCATTTTTTATGAATGAGCAATATTTCATTGTATGTATATATGTGTGTGTATATATATGTATGTGTGTATATATATATTTATATATATATATATATATATATATATATATACATATACACCACTTTATCCATTCATCAGTCAATAAACATTTGGGCTCCTTCCATTGTTTGGCTATTGTTGATAATGCTGCTGTAAACATCAGGGTGTGGGTGCCCCTTCAAATCAGTATTTTGTTTCTTCTGGGTTAATGCCTTGTGCAATTGCTGGATTGTACTGTAGTTTTATTTTTAACCTTTTGAAGAACCTCCATATTGTTTTTCAGAGTGGCACTACCAGTTTGCACACACACCAACAGTGTAAGAGGGTTCCCCTTTCTCCACATTCTGACCAATATTTGCTGTTGTCTGTGTTGGTGTGAGGTAGTATCTCATTGTGGTTTGGATTTGTGTTGGATGATGAGTTATGTTGAGCATCTTTTCATGTATCTTGGCCATCTGGATGTCCTCTTTGTAAAAAGGTCTGTTCATGTCTTCTGCCCATTTTTTGACTGGATTATTTATTTTTTGGATGTTGAGTTCAATAAATTCTTCATAGATTTTGGATACCAACACATTCCTGCAGGTATTTAAAGGATTAGTAAATAGTTTCAGAATTATTATTTTTTTAAAGATTGTATTTATTTATTCATAAGAGACACAGAGAGAGAGAGAGAAAGACAGGCAGAGACACAGGCAGAGGGAGAAGCAGGCTCCATATAGGGAGCCCGATGTGGGACTCGTTCCTGGGACTCCAGGATCATGCTCCAGGCTGAAGGCAGGTGCTAAACCTCTGAGCCATTCAGGGATCCCAATTTCAGGATTATTTTTATATTTCTCCTCAGTTTTTTTCTTTCTTTTTCAGAAGTAAGAACCACATAGTTATATCCTTTGAGAATATTCTGGATAGCCTTATTTTTTCCATGTTAGTGATGACTGTCACAGAAATGTTCAGCAGAATCTAATTACCTTACTATTTATAACTTATAACAAATAATTTTTTAGTAATTGATATACCTTTTTGTGGATTTTTCCTTAGAGGAAATTGTATTATATACAAGGATTTTTAAAAATATTTCTTTAGCTATTTTTCAAAAGAAAAAAGCAAATAGGACTTTTTAATAAACAATTATAAATGAGGACACAGAGATTGCATATAACCTACCAATATCAAGAAAGAATTCATAAAGAATAACTTTTAATTATAAAGCAATGTTTCTAGTTTTGAGAAAACTTTGTCCTTTTTCCTTTTTAGGTTTTGCTTACTAATGTGAATAATATTGAGATAGCTAGACTTAGAACTCATTTAGAAAATATTCAGAGATGCCTGGGTGGCTTAGTGGTTGAGCGAATGCCTTTGGCTCAGGTATTGATCCTGGGGTCCTGGGATGGAGACCGGCATCAGGCTCCCTGCAGGGAGCTTATGTCTCTGCCATTCTCTCTGTGTCTCTCATGAATAAATAAATAAATAAAATCTTTAAAAAATAGAAAATATTCAAGCTAGTTAAGAGTCACAGCAGTTACTTCAACTTTTGTACAAATATCTATTCTTGCCAACATGCAATTCCTTCTCACAGAAGTAAAGTACTTCTTCACAGTACTGAGAATTTATTCCAAGCATTTTAAGCAGACAAGAGAGAAGGGTGTGGGGAGAAGAGAGAGAGGAATAGAGAAATATTTGTTAAGTTCAATCATGGTGTTTAAAGGAAGATGCAGCTATGAAGGAACCAAGAGAAAAGCATAGGGAGATGATGTCTGCTAAGCATCTAATCCTATTTAATTTAACAAGGAAAGTCTAATTTTTCTGTCACCTTTTGAGTGGTAGAAGTTTAGAACATGCTTTGTGTCACATTTGAATTTCACATAATTGCCTTCGCACTGCACATATGAGGTGAATTTCTCAGCTTGATACTCAGTATAGTGTAGAATGCAGCTTCCACCTCATTGCGTTCAGATTGTTTGCCTCTATTTCACATACCATGACAGGATGAAACCAGCCAAAATGTAAAAAACATCAACAATATCTATCATAGGATAAAATGTTTTATATTGTTAAAAAAACTTATTCAATAATACTTTTGAAGATGAGAAAAACTTTATTCAGGACTGTAGGGATAGGTATATGGACTACTGCAATGGGGTTTGGAAGTAGGACAGATAGACTCAACCTTGAAAACAGCAAGAAAAACTGGGAGTTTATAGCCAAGGAACAGAGTAGAAAGAGTTGGTGGATTGAAAATTACTGGCAGGAAATATCATGGATAGAAGGGAAGTCTGGCTAAACTGACCTAATAGAATTCTTGCTGAAGGCATGCCAGGGTGTCTGAGGGGTATCATCTGAGGGGTAAGGTTGAGAGTTAGGGATTTGGTCAGATAGTGAAGGTGATTAGATATCAACAGTGGGATATTCTGACTAAACCAACTTAGCAGAATTCTTGCTAAAATTGAATGTGCCCAATGATAGGTCTTAGGTGAAAAAGAGTTCAGAGAAGCCTGACTAGATTTGGTCAAAGGAAGAATTTTGTCAGCATAAGCATTCCAAAAAATTGTAGCTTAGTTTTCTAGGGAAAACAAAACAAAACAAAATAATTTATTTTAGTGTGAGTAATGAAATGCTATTAAAAACACACCATATAAGTTAAATTTCTTTTAAATATAAAGTATAACTCAGTCTTGTTTACTTAGTGTTGTAGTTTTGAATTTTCATCATTGCACTGTACTTTGCTGGAAAGTTTAAAAAAAAAAAAATAGGACCAGCTTAGTCTAATGACCTTGTCTGTTGCTAAAGGATTCAGGTTAAATCTTATTGATATTTCATTTAGACATTTTCTCTGAAACTTTGAACAATTCAGCCCAGAATAGATGAAATGAGTGCAAATACCTATTCAAACTTTCAAATAATTCAAGTGCTTTTATCTTGTAGGATGCCAGCTAATAAAAAGAAAGCTGGAATAGTATTATTAATCTCTAACAAATTATATTCTGAATAAAAATATTATTAGAGATAAGGAGGGACATTATATACTGATAAAAAGGTCAATTATCCAAGTATATAACCTGAATCATATTATATCAACCACCTAGACCTAATGGACATCTATAGGCCTCTCAATCCATCGTTAACAGAATACACGTTCTTCTCAAGTACAAACAGAATATTCACCATGATACATTATATTCTGGGCCATAAAACAAATGCTAGGAAATTTAGAAGAATAGATATAACAGGTATGTTCTTGGACTACAGTGGAAATAAACTAGAAATCAATAACAAAATATTTGGAAAGTTTCCAAGATTCTGGAAATTAAACAATGTATTTCTAAACAATCTGAGTCCAAGTGGAATATAAGGGAAATTTGAAAAAAAAAAAAACTAAATAAAAATGAAAATGCAGCATGCCTGTCAAACTTCGTAAGGCATTGCTAAAGCAGTTCTTTGGGAGAAAACTGTAGCATTTAATGCATATATTAGAAAAAAATTCTGAAATCAGTAACCTCAGTTTCCACACAACAAAACTAGGAAAAAGTGTTAGCAAACCTATAATTTAACACCTCATTCCCAATAATCCCAATGATAGAATAACTTTATTTGCTATTTTGGTAAACCTCAATTCTAAACCTATGCCAGAAGAGCCCCCACTCCAAAATATACCTATTATTTGTTTCTGCTTGAAAACAAGAAGTTCTGATACACTGTATTTCAAAATAATCAATAGATCTACTAACTGCCATTAATTTTTGAAGGATTGTTAAATAACTTCCTTAATTAATTTTATTACTATATTCCTGTATTTCCAGTGGACATTTCAACTTGTGTCTAAAGAACAAAAATAATGTAATGTTTTTATTTTACTTTCTAGGTATTTTTTAATATTTCTGTCTTACTCAATAGCTTCCTTATCTCTCAAAATATTTTTGGGGTGGGAAAAACCAGTAGCAATTTCTGATCTAAATTCAGTTAACACAGTGTTACTTCCAATTACCAGCTTCATAAAACCAGCTTGAAACACAATCACATTTTTCTGAAGATGGACAACAAAAGCTTCCCAGCATGAAAGGTTCAGTGCACTTTGGACATTCATACACATATTAAATGATAATGAAAGTCTCACCTGACTTCAGAATTTCATCATAGAAGGCAAGGAGGATGTTTCAATACGAGTATAGCATTACAGCATATGATTTATTTTAAATGCTCAAGATACAAGTTGGTTTCTCTACTGCTGGTGGAGGAAACGGAAGTTAGGATTAAAAATATGGAGCTTTCCTCAGATTCATGCCTATATTACTTTTTGCCCTTCCATTTTTCAAGCAGCTTCCTCTCCTCTATATTTAGAGAAGCAGCTGGCGGATACTTTGTGTCAATAGCCCCATGAAGTATCTGTGGGGTTTCTGGGGGAAAAAAAAAGGATAAATTTGTAAGTTTCAAAGTTCATTTACCAGGTGGCAGCTGAACTGTTTAACAAATCCAAATTTTAAGATGGCAAAAATGAATTAAGATTTGGGGGTAGACAGTTTTCTAAGAATTAATGATGACAGTCACATAAGCATTTTGACATATTCATAGGTTTTTATATGTTGTTTGTAGCTGCCATTCTACAGAAGCTCACGTGCTGGGAAATCATAAGCCTGATGGTAGAACATGCACATTTTCTAAGATTAAGGCAAAGCTCTGGATTGTGTCTAATTCATCATTCTACCATCTGTTTAACATGGATTTATCACTAGTTACTGGCTTGGAGTAAGTAATCTTTAAAATTTCTATTCAGTCTGAACAGTGATCTGTAGAGTGTCATCCATAGAGCCTCTGTAGGACTCCTATAACTCAGCCAGCAACGTACTTAACACAAATTCAAAGCAAAAACAAAAATAAAAAGATTTATATCCAACTGTGGCCAAATTGTAGCTCATTGCTTTAACTTGTCCTTTTACAAATCCAAGTATTGGAAAAACAGCTGCATGGACAATGCTACACTTTCCTTAATATCACATGCTCAGTTAAAAACAACCAGAAAGGTTTCTTATCTTAAAGGGATGTTTGTTCACGGCACTGAGGTTAATTTACTTAAATTGCAAATCATGTTTATCGCACTGGATCCCTAGTAGTCTGATAATGAGATCTAAGTTATTGTTGGTATTCCCAAACAGTATCACCCCTAATAGTCCAAACAGTTATGAAGTTCCAAGATGCTATAATTAAATTATTTTATATTTTTCTTTGTTTTGAGGTACGCACACACAAAGCAACAGGTTTTCACTTGTCAAAAACCCATATGTAAATCTCCCTATATTTATATTTAGGGCTATAACTTTCCGGTACATATTATATTTAGGTGTCCATATTATCTTTGACCATGTTACCCCCATTTCTTTCTAGACTAAGCAATACTGCAAATCAAAGCAAAAACATTTATAGTAATAGAATTATTAATAGACCTTTCATGAGCGATAAAAACCAAAGATAACTATAAAAATCAAGAAGGGTTGTAAAAGGCATGGAAGATTTTATTTTTGAAAGGAGACATGATTAGATAAAATTAAAATAGAAAGGCAAAACTGAAGAATGGCAAGTTTGAAGTTTAGAAAATAATGTTAAAAATCCAGGTATATTGCTGAAGCAAATTCAAGTGAAATAAAAAGATCGGATCACTTGGAACTTAAGAAATAAAGATGAACAGAAACAAAATGTCTCCTGCTTTACAGAATATACAATACAATTAGATTCTAGAAAAACTGTGGTAGAATCATATGTCATAGATATATCTTGCACAATTTAAGAAATGTAGGAGGACTTAACATTTCCAATCATTACAAAGAAAAGACCTTTCCGATCATTACAAATCCCCTATTCCATTTGATCTAACAGTTTGTCAGTCAAGGCACACAGGTGGGAATTCAGTTTAGAGTGTATATGTTAGAAGGGTGTATTTCTATTTCAATATACGATTATTTTTATTGAATGCAGAGATAGCTTAGTAAATCAGAGAGTTTCTGAGAATGTTGCTGGTTTTTCTCAAAGGACACACTCAACTAAGGAAAGGGCGTTAGTTCTGCGGCAAGTCAATAATACCTGGAACAAGGGATTTGAATGTTTTCAGGGCATGTTCTTCTCTCTTCTCTGATTTTCTTGTGATTCTGATATATCTACATAGTTAAAAACGCAATGGTCTCCTACTTTCAGTCATTGACTATATATATATATATATATGTGTATATATATATATATATATACTATACAGCTCAGACGTGCAGAGCTCTTTGCACATATATATATATATGTGCAAAGAGAGAGTGTGTGTGTGTGTATATATATATATATACACACACACAAAGAGCTTTGTACATCTGAGCTCTGTCCAATTTCTCCCCCATACCAAGAAAATGTCGTTAGAGGTAGGGTCATTTTACATAAAATATTATTTTTATTTGGTAACCATATATAGAAGAGCGTGCATTGTCTGAGAATTTTAAATGTCAAAGAGACAAACCTTAATGGTGGTAGAATATATTTTATTATTGGAGAGGAAAACATAAGGATTGAAATTATCTAATGCAAGTGATGGTATACAAAAATGAATGCTCATCTAAATCCTAAACCATAAAGTTCTAAGTTCTGACAACATTTCAGTGTTGCCAACAGTGTATATTGCAAGTGAAAACTATCCAAATACACTTAAAAATCAATAAGAAAATTAAGAATAAGGGTTCCTGGGTGGCTCAATCAGTTAAGCAGCAGACTCTTGATTTCAGCTCAGGTCATGATCTCATGGGTCCTAGGACTGAGCCCCACTGGGACTCTGAGTTCAGTGCAGAGTTGGCTTGTCCCTCTCCCTCCTCCTCTGCCCCTCCCCCCACTCACACCCTCTCACTCTCTCTCGAAAATAAATAGATAAAATCTTTTAAAAATCATATTTATATGTAAATGAAGAATAACTTAAAGACTAAATGGACAAAGATTATGAACAAACTCACTGTAAAAAGAGAGCAAATACCTCAACTCTTTCATGATTGAGGATACACAAATTGAAACAAAGTGATGTATCACTTTTCAGTTGGAATATTTTAAAATTTTGTAATACTCCTTGAAAGTGAGAGTCTAGAGAAACCTAATATAATATTTGGGGGAGTATAATTTGATTCAACTGTCTAGAGGACATTCTTGGAAACCAAAATGTACTGCTAAAATATATCTTTTAAAATATTTCTTTCAGATAAAATAGCAAATTGTCATGATATTTTAACAAAAGTTACATTGTGTGTGATAGGAAAAAAATCTAGAAGCAGCAAAATAGTGAATTAGTGAAGTTAATTATGATAAGACCATACAATGGAATATTGTACAATGAAAAGGAGTGTGAAGTAAAGACGTTGGAGGAATAGAGATTAACTCCTTAACCACAAAAATATTTCCATTACTGTGATAACACCCAATACTTTGCTTTCTCCCCCAAAACTACATCACTTCTGAAATAATTCAAGCTCCAGTTTTCTGATCATCATCTCAGTACTCTCTGGAGCCCCCTGACAAGTAATTAACCTTATTGGGACTTCAGTTGAATTTGCTCCATATCCTTTTAGTATCTAGTGCTTTACTTTTGTTTTCATTCTCTTTCTTATCAAGTTTAGATTTCAGAGCACATAATTATAAGCATGCCCTTGCAAATATCCTCTCTTTATCTCTCTCCCTTTCTTTCATCTCTCAAGTCTTTCCCATTTTATTCACAAGATGAAACTCTAATCCTGGATAAAATTTTTTATGCATTCTCCATAAATTTGCCTTAGGGGATGATCTTTGTGAAGTAGTTCTCACAACTAGGTTCCAGTGATTTTATTTTAAATTCATTATCTGAACATCAATTCTACATTGGCTTCCTGATATGCTGACTTTCCTATGATCTGATATATCTATGTTATTACTTCTTTGTTTTTTTCAAATTTCCAGTTATTTTTTTTTAATTTTTTTTTTATTTATTTATGATAGTCACACAGAGAGAGAGAGAGGCAGAGATACAGGCTGAGGGAGAAGCAGGCTCCATGCACCAGGAGCCTGACGTGGGATTCGATCCCGGGTCTCCAGGATCGTGCCCTGGGCCAAAGGCAGGCGCCAAACCGCTGTGCCACCCAGGGATCCCAAATTTCCAGTTATATATATTTCTTTTTTTTTTTTTTTTAATTTTTTTTTAATTTTTATTTATTTATGATAGTCACAGAGAGAGAGAGAGAGAGAGGCAGAGACATAGGCAGAGGGAGAAGCAGGCTCCATGCACCGGGAGCCTGATGTGGGATTCGATCCCGGGTCTCCAGGATCGCGCCCTGGGCCAAAGGCAAGCGCCAAACCACTGCGCCACCCAGGGATCCCCAGTTATATATATTTCAACAATCTCTCTCATATTTGATTAAAGGAGCTATCAGATAGACTTATCCACATATTCCTAACATCATTTGGAAAAATACCTACTTGTTTCTTTTTTTATTTTTTTTTATTTATTTTTTTATTTATGATAGTTACAGAGAGAGAGAGAGAGAGGCAGAGACACAGGCAGAGGGAGAAGCAGGCTCCATGCACCGGGAGCCCGATGTGGGATTCGATCCCGGGTCTCCAGGATCGCACCCTGGGCCAAAGACAGGCGCCAAACCGCTGCACCACCCAGGGATCCCAAAGTCTTTATTTATTTTTTTATTTTATTTATTTATGATAATCACACAGAGAGAGAGAGAGGCAGAGACACAGGCAGAGGGAGAAGCAGGCTCCAGGCACCGGGAGCCCGATGTGGGATTCGATCTCCAGGGTCTCCAGGATCACGCCCTGGGCCAAAGACAGGCGCTAAACCGCTGTGCCACCCAGGGATCCCTCCTACTTGTTTCTTTACTCGGTTTCTCTGCAATCCCTCTTGTTACAATGGGACCAGCCCTTGAGCTTGATCTCAGCCACTCCTATTTTCCCAGTGACCCCCTCCCTCAGCTCCTCTGTCCCCACATGTAGCCAATCTCTTCCATACACCAATATTCTTATAAACATGCCATCATACTCTATTAAATCTCATCTTTGACAACAAAACAGAAAAAATTTATCCCATATATCTCCTGTTACTTACTCATTAATTTGGCTCCCATTCCAGACAATTTTCAAATAAATTTTCTGTACTGGCAGTCTCTACTTTTTTACATACATTTATTGCTTTAAAAAGAAACAAACAAACAAACAAAAAATACACTAGTCTCTCTCTCTCTTTCTTATTTGCCTCTTATCACTAAAATTTTCTATTCCAGGTACCAAACAACTTCCACAGTACTACATATAAATATCTCTTTAGCTTCTTAGAATTGTCTTCAGCTTTTAATATTAGTGGTCACTTCATTCTATTGAAAGTCCTCTTCATTTGGAACCATACTCTTCTAGTGTTCATCCTCTCATAATGACATCTATTTTGCCCCCATTATTAGATCTTTCATCTATTCTTAATTCTGTACAGTGAAGCTCTTCAAGGATTAACCTGGAACAACTCCGTTTGCTTTGTCCAAAAATCTTTATTTATGAGATTGCTGCAAATGCCATAGCTTGAAATAGTGTAAAAAACTGGCATTTCTCAAATGCATCGTTAGACAATATCCCTCAATTTAGTTGCACACTTTTTTTTTTCATCTTCACAGTCAGATGAAACTGTAAGGAAAATCACAAAGGTAATATATCCAAAACAAGGTTCCTGCTTCCCACAGTTGAAAATGGCACCACCAACCCTCCTGACAGTTCATAAAGAGATTCTTTCCATTCCTTTTCCTCTCACCTCTACTTCTTTGTAAAGTTCTGCTCCTTCTGTGACCAGTATATATCTTGATTCTTATCATTTCTGTTCATTTCCACTGGCACTAATTTTAACCCAAGTCACTATTATCTATTATTCTCCAAATTTATCATTTTCTTCAGTTATTTTATGCTTCAAGTTATTTTTTACTTATCTATAATCTATAGATTATTCACAAAGCAACAGGACCTATCTATTAAAACAAAAACAAAAACAAAAAACCTACTATGATTTATCATTGATAAAATCTAAGCTCCTTATCATAGATTACAAAATCTTGCTTGTATAAAGTGGCAACATGCTCTCCAACCCCATGTAATCCCACATCTCTCTTTACCTGTTATGCTCTACCACTGGGAGATTCTTTTTTCTTTGAACATGCCAAGGTGTTTTTGAATTTAGAGCATTTGCATTCTGTTTTCTCTAATGCTATTATTCTTCCTCCAGCTCTTCACAATATTGTATAATTTTTCTCCTTAAAGTCTCTGTCATTTAATGTTTCCCCTGCAGATAGTATAAGCTTTATTCAAAATGGCCTATAAAATAAGAATATGTATTGGCCCATGTACTGTGAGTCCAGATGGAATACAGACTTTAGGTAATTTAAATCCAGTGGCATTAGCTCTATTTTGCTGTGATTCCCTAAGGGTTACTTCTCAACATGTCTTTGAGTGGCTTTGATCTCAACATGTTTACAAATGGCTACAGCATCTCCAGGCTTCATAGCTACACGCCATAATATTATATATAAGAGAAAATTATGTTTCTGCTACTTCTAAGTCAAGATGCAGGTATTCTAAAAAACCTCAGAAAAGCAACTTGATTCTCCAAAACTAGAGTTCACAACCTTTCCCAAATCAAGACTTATAGAACAGGAAATACCAAGAACTGTTTTCATTAGTCTTATATTATTTGCCTGTTCTCAGGTGCTGATAACAACCCTCAGTACATATGAATTATTGGATACGCAATTCCAAATCAGAGTAGTTTCCAAGTGAGAGAAACAGTAACTGTCAGATCAACTGCAAGGACTCAATTCAAATATTCTATTTCCAACGGTAACATCGATGATCACCCTATCTAAAACAGCTTCCTTCAATGACTTTCAGTATCATCATTGATTTCTTTCTCTATACTTACCACAACCTGTAACTATATTACATGTTGTATTTTCACTTGCTGATTGCCTGTCTCTCCCACTCTGTAGAGGGTGCATGAAGAGAAAGACCTTTTGCTGTTACTTTTGTTTGTTTCCATAACTGGAAGACAATTCATGGGTACAAGTTTTTTGCTATATTGTAATTTGCTTTAAACCAGATTTCAAATATTGCAAACCATATATCTGAAGAGGTTTATACCTAAAATAATAAGTAACTTATAGAAGTCAATAGCAAAAAGACAAGACAAACAACCTGATTTTAAAACAGACAAAGGACCTGAATAGATATTTCTCCAAAGAAGTCATACAAATTGCTCACAGGCATGTGAAAGGGTGCTCAACATACTAACCATCAGGGAAATACAAATCAAAATAGTGAGGTACCAACTCATACCTGTTGAGATGGCTATTATCAGAAAGATGAGAGAGAGTGTTGGCAAGGAGAGAAATTAGTATGCTGTTGGTAGATCTGTAAACTAGAACAACAGCTATGGAAAATAGTATGGAAGTTTGTCAAAAAATTAAAAATAGAAATACCATAAGATCCAGTAATCCCCCATGTAGATATTTATTCAAAGGAATTAAAATCAGGATCTTGAAGAAATACCTGCATTTCTCTGTTCATTGCAGCACTATGAACAATAGCCAAAATATAAAAACAACCTTAGTGTCTATCAGTAGATAAATGGATTAAAAATGTGGTATATACATGCAATGGAGTAATCAGTCTTAAAAAAGAATGAACTCCTGCCATTTGTGACCACATGGAGGGGCCTGGAGGATGTTATACTAAGTAAAACAAGCCAACCATAGAAGGGCAAATATTGCATGATATCATTTATATGAGAAATATAGAATAAGCAAACTCATAGAAGCAGAGTCAAATGATGACATCAAATGATGGGTGGCAGGAAATGATGTGATAGGTGAAGAGTACAAAATTATATTTATGCAAAAGAAATAAGCTCTGGAGATCTATATAGCATAGTGGCTGTGGCTAATAATACTGCTTTGTATACTTAAAGTTTCTAATAAGGTGGTTCTTACATTAAGTATTCTTGTACAACAATATTAATAATAGTTATAATAATAATGGCAACAGGAGGAAATTTGGGGAGGTGATGAGTATATCTATGGCTTTGATGGTGGCATGGTTACATGAGTGTATACTTATTCCCAAATTCATCAAATTTGACATACATTAAATATATATCTTTTCTACATTTCAAACATACTTCACTAAAGCTATTTAAAAACTAAGAAATGAACTCCAATGACTTGCAACAATATAATATCAGTGAAATAATTAAAAGCTAAAGATCTATATGCATCATGATATATTTATAAAATTAGAAGAAGCTACACACACACACACAATTCCACAGTTTTTAGGAAATTAAGCAAGGAATTTTGAGCATGGAATTTAAGTCATCATTTACCTCTGGTCTGGAAATAAAGAGGTTGGAATTGGGATGCCACATAATCAGATTAATATTATTCTCTAGCTCTTAGCTTTTTGTTTGAATGGATACGATTAAAGCCTTGGGAGTTTGTGACACTACTGAAAATAATTAAACAACTTACTAAATGAATAAAAGTAGACTATGAATGGATAGGCGCCCCACAAATCAGTATATTATGAATATGAAATTATTTCATATACTACAATGTATAATACAATACAATCCATATAATCCATAGAATATAGTTTACTTTTAAAAAGTCAGGCAAGAAAAAAGTCAGGCAAGTATTTTCAGAACAATTCCCAATTCCTAAAGATTATGGCCTTTTACAATATATATTTTGAAAAATAAGTACTCTCTTAAATATAAAACAGTAAATAAATTGCATTTATTGAAGATAATAATTAATGTGTAATGTCTGAGCTATTCAAATGTTTACATAACTTAAATTTTCTAAAGAAACAACTAAAATATATTTTTGAGAAAAATATTTCTTTTCTCCAGGAAATATAAATACTATATTCTGTATATAAAAATAATATTAAGTGAAAGGAAATTATTCCCATGAAATAATACTATATGATTTTTTATATTTATTATTGCTAAAAAAAAATTAACACCAAAGCCTTAACTTATTGCTCTATCTGTCCAAATAACTCTTGCTCTATCTACATATATAACTCTGAATAAGGTCTTTGGAGATTCTTTTACCCATTAAATAAACAAATGAAACATCTGTACAATTTTTGAAAAACTAAAACCTTTTTTCTAAAGAAAATACTTTTATTCCACCTCAAAAACAATCCCTGGAAGAGTCCATTAGAAAGGTGAATTTTAAAATAGAGTAGAAACCTTTAAAAGCTGTAATTAAATTTAGCGATAAGGTGATTTGCTGACAGTTGGAATCTAAGGAGATTTCCAGATGTTTAATAGGCAATTTTAATTTGCTGCATTGCCTGTAAACTCCAATTCTCTGAACTCTCAGTAAGTCTGACACTCATAATTGTGGTGACTTGGGGCATAAAGGCATAAGGCAGTAAGAGGACTAGTGGAAGGTTCTGTATTCAGCCCTCTATTTCTGATGTTTATGCATATGTAACATCCTTTTATCCATAGGGAAAGTGGATCCTGAAGGTTTTGGTTGATGACCATCATCAAGGTGAACAGTTATCTCCCACTGAGCTAAAGCACTATAATGAAGATGCAGCTTGAAAATAATTCAGGACATTACATAGGCTGGTCTCTTTTCCTCAAATACATTGAGGAACGTGAGTATAGAAAAGAGGGAGCAGACATCTGGATTACGGTGATGTAACCACTTCTTCACAGATGGAGGATGATATAATTATTCCAGGAATTTCTATATGTATTGATCAGCCATTAAAATAAAAATCTACCCACCATTTGCTTCAATGTGGATGGAACTGGAGGGTATTATGCTGAGTAAAATAAGTCAATCGGAGAAGGACAAACATTATATGGTCTCATTCATTTGGGGAATATAAATAATAGTGAAAGGGAATAGAAGGGAAGGGAGAAGAAATGGGTAGGAAATATCAGAAAGGGAGACAGAACATGAAGACTCCTAACTCTGGGAAACGAACTAGGGGTGGTGGAAGGGGAGGAGGGCTGGGGGTGGGGGTGAATGGGTGATGGGCACTGAGGGGATGAGCACTGGGTGTTATTCTGTATGTTGGCAAATTGAACAATAAAAAATAAATTTATTATAAAAAAATAAAAAAATAAAAAAATCTTCTACTATGCTGCTTAGAATGTCTCCAAACAGAATTTTATTCAGACAAAGACCATTGCAGGATATCACAATCCACATGATGGGAGCATTAAATCATGCAAGCTTAGAGAGGTAACTTTCTGTTGGCAAGTAGCAATTTTTACTGAAGGTGAGAGGTTGCCACAAGATAGGAGGGAATGGGCGGTGAAAGTAATACAAAGAGGCAAGTACGCTTTAAATTTTGAGATTCAGAAAACAGCCAAATATGAGAAGCCTTTTTGAGTCATGTTCTTCTACATGTAATAATCCATCTGTCGGTTGTTTTTTTTAGTCACTTAAAGGCCAGCGTGTTTATGAACCCCATGGCCTTCCCCAAATGCCCCATCATTTGCAGTAATGCCAGGCAACTTGCCAAGGGCATTCACAGGCAGAGGGCATCTGAAGAATACATTTGTATTCCAAAGTAGCACACTGAAAGTCACGTCATCTCAAATGCTGACTAATATACAGATAAAAGCAGCAACCGTAAGATGTGAAAAATAAGTATACTGTTGCTGAATTCTGAGCAAGTAAGTCAGAAAATTTCTGCATATTAAGACTGGTGGGAAATAAAAGGAAAAGCCAAGCATAATTAGGTTTTTAAGTGCAATAGCAGAAGATATCAGATTAGAATGAAATGTAGAAGAAGAATATAGTATCTAATATAATGAGAACAAAAGGCTATAGTCAATAATAGATACACTAACTTTGTAGAAGTATCACCTAACCTTCATTAAGAGACACCAAGGGTTAGCATCAGGCTCACACTGTGGTGTTACCTGTACATTATGTGTATGTTTCTGAACATACGCATCTATAGTCTTTACACATTGTCCAAATGAAGAATGTCTTTAGGTATTTTTACAAATAGTTTTTTAAATGGATAGAATAAACTGATTCTGAGATCTCTTCTTAAGTGAGTGGAATACTATGAATGCAAGAATTACTGTAATTTGCTCTCACCCCTTTTATGAGCACATGGATACTGACAAGGTGTGAATGGGAAAAAACACAAAAGCATGAGACATTGTTTTCAATCTCTATATTTATTATTCTCATAATTTTATAAAAAATGTTGGCTTTAGAGTTCATTCATTCCAGAGACTACTGGGTACCACTCTTTGTGCTAGTCTGACTATACTAAGGAATGGGGGCAAAGAAGAGGGATCTTTATTTTTTTTTTATTTTTTTTTTTAATTTTTTTTTTTTATTATTATTTATTTATGATAGTCACAGAGAGAGAGAGAGAGGCAGAGACACAGGCAGAGGGAGAAGCAGGCTCCATGCGCTGGGAGCCCGATGTGGGATTCGATCCCGGGTCTCCAGGATCGCGCCCTGGGCCAAAGGCAGGCGCCGAACCGCTGCGCCACCCAGGGATCCCCGAAGAGGGATCTTTAATAACATCGATTAAAGAAGACTTTTTTTCTTTTTTTTTTTAATTTTTATTTATTTATGATAGTAGCAGAGAGAGAGAGAGAGAAAGAGAGGGGGGCAGAGACATAGGCAGAGGGAGAAGCAGGCTCCATGCACCGGGAGCCCGACGTGGGATCCGATCCCGGGTCTCCAGGATCGTGCCCTGGGCCAAAGGCAAGCGCCAAACCGCTGCGCCACCCAGGGATCCCCTAAAGAAGACTTTTTAATGGAGGTGACAAGATAAATCTTCCTGAAAAGCAGTAATGATCTAAGCAAAGAAGGCATGGTCTTCATTTTCAGTAGCAGTAGGCTGGGAAGTCACATTGCAAGTCTCAATGAACCATGGTTGTCCTTCTTTCACACCCTTGTGGAGTCCTGCCCACATTGATCTGACCTTAGCTACATGGCTTCTAAATATAACCAGTGAGGTCTTAGCAACGTGATGTCAGCAAAAGTTTACATGCACTGTTTGGGAAGTTTGCGTCCCTATCCAAGTTCATATGTTGAAACATTAAACTGTCTCTCTCTGCGTACAAACACCAAGGAAAAGCCATGTGAAGATGGAGAAAGAATGCAACCTTTTGCAAATCAGGAAGACAGGGCCCTCCACAGAAAGTGAATTGGCTAGATCTTGGACTTCTAGCCTCCAGAACCACAATAAATAAATTTCTTTTGTTAAAGTCACCTGGTTTATACTACTTAGTTATGGTAGTGCAAACTGACAAGACATGTACATTTACATGATTTGGAATGTAATATTTGCTACCCAGACAGAATATTATGGAAGTCCAGACAACCCTCCTGTATAGAAAGGCTCCATAGAGCAGGCTAAGTGTAAGATATCAAAAGAAGAGAGAGGGACCCATGGAAGAAAATTGAGAATTCATCTCTTCTCTCATTTACATGTAGCCATATGGATGAACCAGCCGACACATGGAGCAAAGGACCCATCAAATTCACACAAAAGAAGTGAAACAAATATTAAATTGTTGCTCTTTCAAACCACTGAGTTTTATGGTGTTTTGTTTGGCATCAATTGTTAACTGAAACAGGGAATTAACTTGAAAAGGATGCTGTGTTGGAAACATACTAACAGTTCAATAGTGGTGAAAAAATAAGGTGTAAGGTAAGAGAGATTCCGTTCATAGGGATACTGTCAAGACAACAACTTACAACCAAATTAATAGACTGTATAATAATGTGTTATTAAACAAATAAATATAGTATCTTTCTGAATAAGAGCATGGCTCTGTCAATTTGCTATGTTAGATTACAGTGGGAAACCAAATATACATAGCCTGTGGCTTTCAAGGAAACTTGGAGGAAATTAGATTGAAACGATGTGATTCCTGACCTTCCTAATATTCCCTATGTAGAAAGGTGGAAACAGTATCTCTTGCACTTTGATAGGAAAAGTTGGATAATCCACATTATTATATATCACAGAGGTACCAAGTGGTACAGAATCTTAAGGAGAGACAGATGCCTCAGAGAGGACAGATATGAGCACTGGCTTACCTTGTAGCCACAGGAGGACAATGGAGCAGGAAGGAAGAATTCAGCTTCAAAGTTTAACCATTTGCCCATGGCCAAGCGTGGGTTTGTGTGTGAATATAGACTCCTAGGAACTGCATACACAGGATAAGTACACACACACACCCACACCCACACCTACACACAAGTTTCTGTTCTGTTTCCTCTTTATTAAATCACCTTATTTTGATAAATGTGAACAGAAACTTTAGTAAATAAGTAGGCTCTTAAATTCAATTTCTAAAATTATAAAGCTGAGGTTTTGTACAGTGATGATCCCATATATTAGGCATCTATTTTCTTCCAGCAAGCCCTGGTATACTGAGTAATAAATTGAGCATTTAAGTATATATTCCTCATCCACTTCCTGCAGGTAGTCCAGAATATGGCATCAGCCCAAACACTTCAGTTTGAAATGGAGATTGCAGAATCAATTTCAACTTCATCAAATCTCCTAGGATATAGTCCAGATATAAATAAGCATATGCAACAGATCAGTAGTTTGGTGGTACAATATGTGGTGGGATATAGAATGGTTGTGGCAAATCCTTGATTCTTTGCTATTTGTGGAGTTTTGCATGTCTAATTCATGAACTGCAGCATTCGTAATATATAACAGTTTATAGTTGACCAAACTAGGTGTAGTCTTGTTTCAACATCCCATGGACAGTTTTAATGTTTTAATACTGGCTTTTCTGCTTTCAGCAGACACAAGTTTACAGTTTTACAAACTCTAGAGCTCCTTTTCCCAGGCCACTAACTTTGGTATAGGGCTATTTATAGCAGAAGAAAAAAGTGTCTTTTTTAATAATTCACATGCAAAAAAAAAAGCTTTCTGTTCTCATTCTCCCTAAGAGGAAAATTATACATAGCTAAATGAGAATGATACATATCAAGAGTTCACTAAGCACTGGCGCTATGCTTCTTCATTTAACATACTATATTTCAAAGAAAAGAGTACTTCAGAGAAAAGAAAATCACTACATAACACATTCCCCCTTTTTCTTTCTTTAGGGCTATTGAAAAATGATTCCTGACATCAATGGCTAAGTTGTAAGATATATATTATAATCAAAATAAGTAATTTTGTCTTTTAGTTTGGAATATAATCGATGATTAATATAAAGTATACCATTTTATTTAATATTTTCTATTTTTCTTTTTGCTATATCAAGTTTTGATTAAAGATTATGAAACAAGTTTCTGTAAGTGTACAACCTAACCAAGACCTAAAACCAGTCCACCATAGGAATTTCATAAATCTTCAGATTAAACACACACATAAGCCTACACCACCAGGCATAGTATACTATGTAAATAAAATATTATCAACTAGTAGCAGAAAAATGAAAAGGCACCTTACAAGAGGTAGTGAAAGTTCATTATGGAATTGCCCCTACAGTTCATGAATGGAATAGTTACACAAAATTCTACAACAATCCAATGTATTCATAGCTTGAATCTGAAATGCATAAATATAAAATATAAGTCAAGTATGAGATCTTTATATTAGAATTTCTTTAGTTAGTTGTTTTATTTAGATTTTCAAATCTATAATAAATTTATCCATGAAAGGTATCTTAATTTTGTTAAGGCAAAAATTCAGATCATCACTGTTCTATTTACTTTGTGCTTTGTTTTGAAGAAAGGATTCATGACATTTGATTTTGAGTTGGAATTATTTGAATATTAGATGGTAAATGAGCCCTAAATCTCTTTATTGCAGGAATCATAGTAGAAGAATTATCTACATTGTTTTGAGTTTCCAATTCAGTTTCTCAAATTTGAGCCAAAGCTATAATGTGAACAGCTGGTAAACAATGCTGGTATCTTTGGTGGTTATCAACATAATGGCAAATTTGTGAAATAATAAGATAAAATATCAAAATATTGATGCTAATTCTCTCAAAGCACAGATTATGTTGAAGCAATAGTCAACCCATTTAAGAAGCTTTGTAGTAGCCAATTCACTAAATTACTACTTATCACAAGAAAACAAGAAAGAAGAGAAAGAAAGAAAAAGAGAAAGAAAGAAAAAAAGAAAGAAAGAAAAAGAGAAAGAAAGAAAACAGAAATAAGAATTTAAAATAAGAAAACAAAGGTTTGAATCCTGGCTCAGCAATTTGTTATTTGTTTGCTTAGGATGAAATTAACTTTATCTATCTCAATTTTCTCATTTAAAATGGAATGTTTTAAAGGTGAAATGAAAAAAAGTAAGTAAAGGACTTCACACAGATCCTGGCCTACCTATAGAGCTGAATTATTAGTTTATCTTATTATTATGGAGGGAAAACTCATTCCCCCATTCCAGTGTTTCCCTCTCTACCTCTAGCCATTGGACCTATACTTAACTACCATCTATGGAGTTACTTGATATGTGGAAGACAAACTTTAATGAAAAATCATCAACTTAGTGTTGCTAATCTATCAAATATCTCAAATCTGTCATATTAATTGCCTCCTTGTAAACTTAAATTTTCCCTCAGGTGGCAGGTTGGGAATAAGCAACCTTATTGTCATATTTTTAGCCACCATAACACTTACCTCCATCTTCATTAGTGAGAAAAGTGATATTACATTTCCTGTGTGATTTTTCTTTTGTTTTCTGTCTCAAATAGTTTAGAATCACATTTGAATTGAGGTGTTATTGGGTTCCATCAGAACCCAATACCTGATTTATGGTAATAATTTTGAGGGAGAAGGGATAATCCACATAAGAGTTTAAAACAAAGCATGGCAGATATTAGATGTTGGTTACTATAATTAATATTTTTTTAAAAAAATCCAAGCATTCTTAAGAACTAATTGAAATACAAAGGAAATAAAAAAACCTTTTATGGCTCCTGTGTATCATTTTAACTAATAACACATTACACATTATGTAAGTATAAATAGTTTCCCAAACCAGGGCATGTGTTAGAGTGCACTCCAACATATATTACTATTATTTTTTAAAGATTTTATTTAGTTATTCATGAAAGGCACACACAGAGAGAGGTAGAGACATAGGCAGAGCGAGAAGCAGGCCCCATGCAGGGAGCCAGATGTGGGACTTGATCCCGGCACTCCGTGATCATGCCCTGAGCTGAAGGCAGATGCTCAAATGCTGAGCCACGCAATTATCCCCCAACATATTTTATTCTTAAAAAAAAAAAAAGATTGCAGATATGTAAACATCACATTCTCTCAAAATCACCTTAATTAGGCACACTATACTAGAAAATATATTAGTGGAAAAAAACCTTCAGGATAGGATTGGAGATATATATGGCTTCAATAATAAAATAAACATGATGATTATACCTTTAGTGCTTAAATGAACAAGTAGATTCTATCAAATAGTATATTTTTGTCTTTTGAAGAACATAAAAATATTCTAATAGCTATTTTGATCCCCACCTCATCTATTACATTTTCTAAGGTATTAGGAGGTTGGCCTAAGCATTTAGATACTAAGTAGATAAGGAATGCAGGTTATATTTGGAACAGTTTTGCAAGTGATTTTTGCCAGAAAACTAGACCTTTTGATGACTCTAGACCATGATTTAAGAATGAGTATCATATAAATTATGCCAAATGTTGAATGTGTCTTAAATTGATGGAAGATATTGGAGTATGTTAGCAAAATAATTCATAACTGATCTGCAATTCTCACAGAATGTATAATACCAAGTGGAATATTATGCCCTTTAAAGAAATTTCACATCAGTAAGCTAGCATTTTCATCATACAAACTCTTCAGGTAATTATAAATATTATTATTAGTCTATAACAGAAGAATAGAAATAGAGAAGTAAAGAAATCCCCCTAACTTGATAAGGGATTAAAAGTAAGATTTTAATTCTGTTGCATTATCGTTTAGGTATCCCAACAATTTTCACTTTTTAGCACACAGAGGAAATGTCTTGTTTTTCCCCACAAAATACTAAAGTAAAAAAGATCAAGGTGTTCTCAAGGCTGAAGGTACTAGCCCTGGGCCACCTACTATCCCAGCCCAGCAATCCCAAATGATAAGGATTTCAATAATCAGCCTAATAATAAAGTAGTGCAACATTTGAACAACTATTTAACAGCTTTGATGGTATTTTGCATAGTTAGATTCCCTGGTGTTGTCAAGATTATTAATTATGCATTGCTATTCAATAAATTTAGTTAATTATTATATAGATGCATAAATCATTTCAGGCATAGTGAGAACTGTTTAAGTTGTCTTGTGGTAAGCCTTAATTAATAAACAATCTAGTAATATAAAAAAGAAAACAGGGACACCTGGGTGGCTCAGCGGTTGAGCGTCTGCCTTCAGCTCAGGGCCTGATCCCAGAGTTCTGAGGTCGAGTCCTGTGTTAGGCTTCCTGCATGGAGCCTGCTTCTCTCTCTCTGCTTGTGTCTCTGCCTCTCTCTCTCTCTCTGTTTCTCTCTCTGTGTGTGTCTCTCATAAATAAATAAATAAATAAATAAATAAATAAATAAATAAATCTTTAAAAAATAAAATAAAATAAAATAAAATAAAATAAAATAAAATAAAATAAAATAAAACACTTTTCACCAGCAATTCAATTTTGTGAACACAAGTGTAAGAATACATTTTGGATTATCACTGTAATTCATAGTTACTTTAACTGAAATGTTTAATCAGAATTTTAAGGCATAGCAAATAGCATTTCATGAATTATTAGATCAAACAGGTTACTTATTCCTGATTTTTCAGGGTACACATAATACTAGAAACACTGAAAGAGAGTAGTTAAACATGTAGTTGTATGTGGCATCACATATATTTAAGAGTAGAAAATGCAGACTACATACTTTTAAAATTATTCTACATTTAAACACACAAATGATATATATTTGATTCTCTGAACTTCCATATAGAATATAGTGCAAAAAATTGGCTTCGGAGTAAAAGGTTTATGGGCTGATGGATTATTGCTATAACACCATAGAGGGCAAATTGATAGTAGAGACACTGGCTCTAAAGCAAAGATTTTGATAATAAGCGAATGTTCTCTACTGATATTATAGGAGGTAACATTTCATTTTAATACATATAATCAAAATAATTACATAAAATTTTACTGTCATTTAATTCAATTATGAAATTAATAGGAGCACATCATATAGATTTTACCTTTTTTAAACCCATTCAAATTTATCATACTTAAAGATATTTTTATTTGAGGGACATTACAGCAGCCATTAATCTAATTACACATTTAAAGAAGAGATTAAGTCTCTACATTTAAGGGAGCCAAATATAAAAACTGGAAAATAGAACTAGGATGTCACCTTAGGTATATTTTATATACTTCAGTTATTTATCAGTGGAATTATTAATTTTAAGAATATATCAATTGAAATACGTATTCCCATGCTTGTCCTAAGAACAAAAAAACCACTTAATGCCATGTCTAATTAGAAAATTTGCAAGACTTGATTCATGCAATTTGCCAAAATATGCTAAACTACTCTCAAAGAGTAGTGGACCCAGAAATCCTAAGACATCACGGCTTTTGTGAGATATGCCTTAAAATCAAAATGATATGGAATTCTAAATAATAAGTAAAGGAAGCTTAATTGTGTTTATATACTAGAAAATTCCTCTCAGAGAACATCAGAGTAAATCTCCAGTATTGATGAGAAAGAGTTAATGTTCTCTTTGCTTAACAAACTAAATTTGGCCTATAAACTTTGGTTAATACTTTCAATATACTTATCATTATATTTAACATGCCACATGTCTATTTTTCTAAATATATCTGAGGAAAGCTATTAAATCATAACATTTAGTAAATATTCTCATTCACATTTCTATAACAAAATTGTATCATTCATTTCTGTATCATAACTGCATACATTTTATTGTGAATCATATTATGAAGAGTTTAGGTAAGATTTTATGAACCTCAGAAGAAAAATTAAATCACCTATTATCCACATTCTTACATTTTATTATACAAGATGTGTAATCTTCAATAAAGGTCCCTATTCCTTTAAATAAAAATATTTTCTGAGAAAGCCAATAATTCAGGTATTAGAGAAATCATAAATATAAGCCCAATCTAGATATTTAGAGAATAAAGAAAATTCCCAAAGCTACCATATTTTATAGAAATATTGCTTTTACCAAATAAAACAGAAGGAACAGTTGTCTACTGACAGTTATGTTCACATGGCTCTAGTCAGCAGGAATGTTATGAGTCCCTGATGCCCATGCAAATGATCAAATCATGTTTTCATTGAGAAGAGAGTAATTAGGGAACTATTTTTATAAAATAAGTCATGTTCTTGTGGAAAGGCATCATGAGTTAGAAATTTTTGCAATATAGTTTATGTTTATTTTTCTTTTACCTTCACTTTAAGTCAGAGATGAATTTGGTTTATTCTGACACTTAATGAATATAAATGTTATAAAAGTGCCTACCAAGCATGCTATATTTTAGATGAAACTTTATTACAGGAAGTCAGTGTACCTATGCACAGAACTGCAGTCAAAAACCTAGGTGTTTTTTTTTTTGTTGTTGTTGTTGTTGCTTTCCTTCTAAATATCTCCTTATCCATCCCTGTGTTGGCTTCATCATCACAGTGGTGTTAGGGTGAATTTAGCACCTCGCCCAGGTGAGGAAATTAGACTAGGTTTTCATGCGGAATTCATAGGATCAAGAGACCTTCCCAGCAAATTTCTCCTCATATATATTTTTTTGAGATTTATTTTATTTATTTGACAAAGACAGCACAAGCAGAGGAGTAGCAGGCAGAGGGAGAGGGAGAAGCTGGCTTCCCACAGAGCAGGGAGCTCAACGTGGGACTGGATTCCAGGACTATGGGATTATGACCTGAGCTGAAGGCAGATACTTACCTGACTGAGCCACCCAGGCACCCAAATTTCCCTTCATATTTCACTGGACAGGATGAAATGTGCCCATTTCTGAAATAATCCCCAACAACATAAGTGGGATGACCCTGAGGCCTGATATAACAGTGACCAGATTTTCAGCCTACTCTCCGTACGAGGCTGCAGGGGGAAGAGTTATAGACATGAATAGTTTAGATTGTATAAGGAAGAGACAAAGAAAGGATGCCAAGTAGGAAACCCATAGTTCCTATTATATGAGCTATACAAAATAGACTATAAATATTTATATACACTAATTGCTAGAAAACAAAATGATATGTCTCCAAATATATGTTACAACAGAATTCATTAAAACCAATGTCAATTACTTACCACCTGTTATTTAAGGTTTAATTATCTATAATAAAGTCTTCATATGGCCCAATGAAATAAGCCATGTACACATAGTGTTCTGTTCACAGAGATTATCTTCCCAGTACTCTTATTTTTTCAGTGCTTTAATTATTTAATCATTTAAAATTAATAATTTTCCCAGAATATTATCTAAATGACTATTCATGTCAATCATTCACCAACCACTGATTGAACATCCTTTAAAGTATGTGCATGCTATAATGGAAGAAAAAAACCTAAGTATCATCATTGAGTTTACAGGCTAACAGTTAGTTCAGGTGTTACTAAGCTGATAGAGATTTTTTTTTTTTTAACTAGGCTGGGAAATTTGGATTTGGTTTAAGATGCAGTGTGAATAGTCAAATAACCTTTGGCAGAATACTGAAAATTGGTAAAGAAGTCTAGAGCAATTATCAAGTAGTTTAAACAAATAATACAAGAACATAGGTAGGTTTTATGAGCAATTACATAGTGTGGCATATTTAAAAAGTACAGAACTTTTTAGGAGTTTACATATATTTTTTTCCTGGTCACCAGTAAGCTGCATTCCTTTAAAAAATAACAGGTAATATTTCCATCTTCACTGTCCCTCTGTCTGCTTTGCTTTATTATTATTTATCTCAAACATATTTTCTCCATGTATTAATGGGGTAACTGATGGTTTAGGATTTTGTAACTTTTACCACCAGTGCTTGCTTCTAGAGAAAGAAAGATTAAGTCTCTCTCCTCCAGCATCCATGTCAATCTCTAAAAATGGTTTATGCTGACTTAACTATATTATTATACCTGTAGCAAGGAAGGTGAAACAAGTTGACATGTGGTGGGAAAGGTATTTTCAAAAGGAAGAGATGCTAAGGTAACGAAAGTAGATGTCTCTTGCACGGTATTCAGAAAGAAAAAGAAAAATACTTTTATTCATAGCTTAAGAACAAATGGTAGAAGAGATGGAACTGCCCTGAGTGTTAAGAATTATATTGTGTGGGAATGGCGATAGAGAATTCATGAATAAAAATCAGAAGATATTTTCTTCGTTTATGGTCCAAAGCACTTAAGTGGCTGGCAAAAAGGTCAAAAATAGGACTTGAGTGTATGAGTGAATGTATGGATGAGTGAAAGAAAAAGGTAAACTTCAACAGACCACTCAAATACTTGCTGTGTCAAGCCTTATATTGAAAATGCAAGGAAGGGGGCCTGAGTGGCTCAGGATTCCAGAGTCCTGGGATAGAGCTCCACCCCCTACCCCTACTCCCTTTGGGTTGGGTACTCTTCTGGAAGTCTGCTTCTCCCTCTGCCCCTTCCCCTGCTCATTCTCTCTCTCTCTCTCAAGTTATAGATAAAATCTTTTAAAAAATACAAGGAATAAAATGGTTTCATGTCTATCTTCAAGGACTTGAATTCTATTGTAAAGCGTAATATATATATATACACGTATATATATATATGTGTAATTATGATAAAAATCTAATAGATAATGATTGCCATATGAAACATGCCAGCGAAGTAGTCTGGAGGTAAAGCAAGAAGATTAATTCCAGGTGGTCCAAAACAGATGAAAAAGAATCAGAGATCATTGTCTTGAATGAAATTGTATTTACTCTGGATTTTGATGATAGAACATTCATTAAGTATTGATAAAGAGATAGTGTTTAAAAATGGGATATATTACATATATGACTAAATATGGGTCAATGCAATCAACAAATAATGGCATTTTTATGTAACAAACATTATTGAGTCCCTATGATGTCATTCAAAAAATTCTCAGAACCAGGGTTATAGGGATGAGTCAAATATTTCTCATTTCAATTACATTTCAGTGGAGAGAGTTAAGCAGAGGAAGAATAAAAAATGTAGAAAGCAATACATATTAAGAAAAGTGAAAACATTATGAATATTCATTATCTACTATCCACCATAGGTACACAATTAAGATTAAAATTAGTATTTTCCTTGCAGCATACTCAGTGTCATAAGCAACATCACATAAGCAACATGAGCAATGTAACAGCACCCTATGACCAAAGACTCAATAAGTCCTGAAGCAAATCAAAATGGCCAAAGAAATTTAACTTGACAATTAACCTTCCCTTTATAAATTAGTATATTAAAAGGAGAATTGACCAAAATAGTTTTTAATTTATGGATGTTATCTTCATACATTTTTATCATCCACATTATTGTCAATAAATACCACTGGGGGTTTCAAATAAATGTTATTATGATACTAAATAGATTATGTGAGGCTTTGTAGTGGGATGGTAATATAAATAGTTATTTAAAATAACTATAGATTTAGAAAAATTCTGTTACTGTTGAAAATATGTAAGTAGTTACATGATCATATTGATAAACATAATATATTGAATTTATATACATTTAAACCTAGATGATGTGAGATATTTTAATAAGAAGTGAGAAATTAAGTTTTTTTAAAGATTTTTATTTATTTATTCATGAGAGACACAGAGAGAGAGAGAGAGAGGCAGAGGCAGAGGCAGAGGGAGAAGCAGGCTTCCCATGAGGAACAGATGCCAGGGATCACACCCCCGAGCCAAGGCAGATGCTCAATCACTGAGCCACCCAGGTGTCCCAAGAAATTAAGATATTTCACTGCAAAAGTAGCAGAGAAATATTTTGTCATCTTTTGAAACAGCAATTATAATAATATTGCAATGTAAACTAAGTCTTTCTCTGTACTTAGATAGTGGCTTTGGGGACTTAAGAGATAATAGTACATTAATTTTACATAGTGTTTTAAATATTGGCTTAAATAAAGATATGTTTTATTCATAATCAAGGTTATTAAATTATGAACTATCCTAATAGTATAGAAAACTTCAATGTAATAACTCAATTTATCCAACTACTTATTTTAAATTTTTCAAGTAAATCTTTTAAAAAGAAATCCCAGAATACTTATCATTTTCATAGTTTTTTTTTTCCCCCTCAACATTGTTACCATGCTGAGTGTGTTCAAATACATGTAAAGCATGATTTATCAGGAACCAGCTGGGTTTCCTGTGCAATGGTCCACAGTGGCTTAGAGGAAACTCTCTTGGTGTTAATTGGCAGTTTGTTTTTCAGGGTACCACTGTGGCTAATTGATGTCCCTGGCGCCATAATGGAAGGGAGAAATGAGACAGAAACAGTCCACTTCCCCACTCTGATTCCTCAATTCCAGAAAATTGTGAAACAAACAAATGATAAATATATGTAATCTCCAAAATTTGTTGCCCTCTATTCCCACACAATTTTATATCTGCTTTAGTAACATGGATTCTCCTCACAGAATTTTATACCCAATGAAAATTGTTTATAAACAAGTATTTTTCTTTTAGAAGGATGACATTGACATCTTCCTGTAATAGTGTGGGAAAATTAATATCCTATTCTGAAAGAGAGACATTGTTACATTAGGAAAACCAATATGTGCTTATCATTGTCAAGGTTACAGGTATTATTTCGATGGGAACACAGTTTCAGTCTAAATTCTCACATATATTTATATAACCCACCACATATCTATCATTTGACTCAGAAGATTAACCTTATCTTGTAAGAGTATCACCCATCTCCATTCCATCTTGATCTACATAGTTACTTTAAAAATATCTTCCATATAAACATTTATTGATTTATGTTTTAGTTGATATTTTAGAATTTCTTCTGAAAATACTGTCTTTGATATAATGGCGTGCTTTCTTTTCTGTTTTAAGGGAAATAAATTCAGGCCAAATGTAATATGATTAGTTGAAGATGTGGGAACATGTGGGATATTTTTTCTTGCCGTTTCGGGTCCATTCCTTTTCTCTACTTTGTCAAGAGTGTGAAATAACTAGACTACTTCACTGGGCAATTTTGCCTACCAGCTTCTCTTTGGGTTTGGCTAATGATGAGACATAGCAAGTGTTCAGGAGTGGAAAGACTGAAATTTGGCTCTTTATTCCTTTTGCTCCTTCTCTGTAGTGTGGTGAAGTGTGGTGGTTTTACACCACCCAAAACCAGAACTTCTCCCCACATTGTTCTTTTTTTTATGGTTTTGTATCTGATCCCTCCTCTCACCTATCACCTAGAACAGGGCCAATGATGTACCATTCATACATCTCTCTTGAATCTCTTCATTTCTTTGTTAAATAGAGCTATTATTATTTTCAAAATAATTTGTGTGCAGATCTCATTTTTCCAAGAATCTGCATAATATGGGGGACATTTGTTTTCTGCCACTACTGTTCTTATTCTTATGATTAACTTGAATAACTTTATTAAACATCTATTAGAATTTCTTGGGGAGTATAAAATGTATTACAGTAATTTGTATACTTGCCTTTCATTATAAATATTTTGACAGCAAATACTTTCTCTAATTCATTTCACCCTCTATAGAATTACTAGCATGGGACTTACATTATAGAAACTCAAGTAATATTTTCTAAGAGTAGAATTATGTATTGGTAAAATAATTATGAGTTCATTCATTTTCTCTTTTCATATAAGGCAAACAAAACTCTCTTAAATCTATATGCTTCTTTTACTCCCACAAAATAAGTTGTATTAAGTGAATAAGCAATTCATTGTTGAGAAAATAATCCATTCTTTTCTACATTCTACAAAGAAAATTATTCATTCTTTTCTACATTGAGTAATATGGCATTACAAGGTTTGTAAGTGGAAGCTGCATAATGAAAAGAGCTTATATTTCCTTTGTAAATTTTAATCATGAGTAAATTGATCCTGAAAACATTATATAAGGAAATAAAATATGAATATTTATGATATAATATACATAGTATGTGCAGATTATTTAAATACATATATGCATTTATGTATACCTATGTGTTTCTCTATATACAGAAGAAGACTTTTACATAATGCTTGATAAATGTTAAAAGTTAAAAAAAACAGGAGTTGTTAATGAGCTTTCTCTTAGACCAAATAATTGACTACTCTTATTATTCACCCTAGATATATTTAATTTTTTGAATAAATGTAATTTCTCCCTGTATTATTCCTAATTCATTTTCTTAAACTTTATTACAGCCTGTAACTGAACTAACAGTGCATCAATTCTCCACAATTATGTTTTTTTATTGTTTTTTAAATTATTATTATTTTTTATTGGAGTTCATTTGGCAATATATAACATAACACCCAGTGCTCATTTCACCAAGTGCCCCCTCAGTGCCCATCTCCCAGTCACCACAACCCCCTGCCCACCTCCCTTTCCCTTTCCCATCCCCTTGTTCATTTCCCAAAGTTAGGTGTATCTCATGTTTTGTCACCCTCACTGATATTTTCACTCATTCTCTCTCCTTTCCCCTTTATTCCCTTTGACTATTTTTTATATTCTCCAAATGAGACCATATAATGTTTGTCCTTCTCCGATTGACACTTCACTCAGCATAATACCCTCCAATTCCATCCACGTTGAAGCAAATGGTGGGTATTTGTCATTTTAATGGCTGAGGAATATTCCATTGTATACATAAACCACATCTTCTTTATCCATTCATCTTTCGATGGACACCGAGGCTCCTTCCACAGTTTGGCTATTGTGGACATTGCTGCTAGAAACATTGGAGTGCAGGTGTACTGGCGTTTCACTGCATCTGTATCTGTGGGGTAAATCCCCAGCAGTGCAATTGCTGGGTGGGAGGGCAGTTCTATTTTTACCTCTTTGAGGAAACTCCACACAGTTTTCCAGAGTGGCTGCACCAGTTCACATTCCCACCAACAGTGCAAGAGGGTTCCCCTTTCTCTACATCCTCTCCAACATTTGTGTTTTCCTGCCTTGTTAATTTTCCCAATTCTCACTGGTGTGAGGTGGTATTTCAATGTGGTTTTGATCTGTATTTCCCTGATGGTAAGTGATGTGGAGCATTTTCTCATGTGCTTGTTGGCCATGTATATGTCTTCCTCTGAAATTTCTGTTCATGTCTTTTGCCCATTTGATGATTGGATTGTTTGTTTCTTTGCTGTTGAGTTTAATAAGTTCTTTATAGATCTTGGATACTAGCCCTCAAAAGGGATGAAAGATCTAAATGTGAGACAAGAATCCATCAAAATCCTAGAGGAGAACATAGGCAACACCCTTTTTGAACTTGGCCACAACAACTTCTTGCAAGATACATCCATGAAGGCAAGGAAAACAAAAGCAAAAAATGAATTATTGGGACTCCATCAAGATCAAAAGCTTCTGCACAGCAAAAGAAACAGTCAACAAAACTAAAAGACAACCTACAGAATGGGAGAAGATATTTGCAAATGACATATCAGATACAGGGCTTTTTAAAAAAATTTACTTTATACCACTTTATGGACACCTGATTAACATGTAAAAAGCTGTACATATTTGGTGTTCATAGGTCAGTATGTTTGAAAACTTATTCTTGTTTGAACTTCAAAAATCCACAATCTGCAATGAAGTATGACTAAGCACTTTCTTCAATTATTATTTCACTTATGTTTTTTATTTATTTGTTGTCTGTTTATCCTGTATGTAAAACTGTGGATTCCTTTTTTTTTTCTTTCTCCCTCTCTCTTTCCTTCTTTCTTTCTTTCTAATTTAAATTCAAATTAGTTTACAGCATAGTATTGGTTTTAGGAGTAGAATTTAGTGATTTATCACTTACATATAACACACAGTGCTCATCCCAACAAGTGCCCTCCTTATTGCCCAGCACCCATTTAGCACCTCCCTTCTAGCTACCCTTAGTTTGTTCTAAATTTAAGAGTCTTTGGTGGTTTGCCTCCCTCTCTGTTTTTATCTTATTTTATTTTTTCTTCCTTTCCCCTATACTTGTCTGTTTTCTTTTTCAGATTCCACATATGAGTGAAATCATATGATACCTGTCTTTCTCTGACTAACTTATTTCACTGAGTATAATGCACTCTAGTTCCATTCATGTTGTTGTAAATGGTAAGACTTTATTCCTTTTTTGATTCCAATTAATATTCATTGTGTGTATCTATCATCTTTCATCTATCTGTGATATATATCTATATCTATATCTATCTATCTCTATCTATCACTTCTTCTTTATCCATTCATCAGTCGATGGATATTGGGGCCCTTTCTATAATTTGACTATTATTGATAGTGCTGCCATAAACATTGGGGTGCATGTGTCCCTTTGAAAGAGTATTTTTATATCCTTTGGATAAATACCTACTAGTGTAATTGCTAAGTCATAAAGTCGTTCAATTTTTCACTTTTTCAGGAACCTCCAGATGGTTTCCCAAAGTGGCTGCACAAGTTCGCATTCCCACCAATGGTGTAAGTGGATTCCCCTTTCTCTGGATCCTCACCAACATCTTTTGTTTCCTGAATTGTTCATTTTAGCCATTACAACAGGTGGGAGGTGGTATATCATTGTGGTTTTGATTTGTATTTCCCTGATAATGAATGATGTTGAGCATATTTTCATGTGTCTATTAGCCATCAAGATGTCTCCTTTGGAAAAGTGTCTATTCATGTCTTCTGCCCATATCTTAACTGAATTATTTGTTTATTTTAGTGTTGAGTTTGACAAGTTCTTTATAGATTTTGGATATTAACCCTTAATCCAATAGGTGATTTGCAAATATCTTTTCCCATTCCATCAGTTGCCTTCTAGTTTTGTGGTTTCCTTCACTATGCAGAAGCTTTTCATCTTGATGAGGCCTAGATAGTTCATTTTTGCTTTATCATCCTCGATGGAGAAAAAAAATGATACATGAATTAAGCAAAGTTGCAGGACATAAAATCAATGTACAGAATTCTGTTGAATTTCTATATACCAGTAATGAAGCAGGAGAAAGAAAAAGCAAGGAATCAATCCCATTGACAATTGTGCTAAAAATTGTAAGATTCCTAGAAATAAACCTAATGAAAGTTGTAAAAGATTTGAACTATGAAAACTATATGACACTGATGAAAGAAATTGAAGAAGACACAAGGAAATGGAAAGATATTCCATGCTTCTGGATTGGAAGAGCAAATATTGTTAAACTGTCTATACTACGCAAAGCAATCCACATATTCAATGCAATCCCTATCAAAATAGCACCAGCACTTTTCACAGAGCTAGAACAAACAATTCTAAAATTTACATGGAACCAGAAGAGATCCCAAATAGCCAAAGTAATGTTGAAAAAGAAAAGCAAAGTGGGAGGCATCACAATTCTGGACTTCAAGCTGCATTACAAATTTGTAATCATCAAGACAGTTTGGTACTGGCAAAAAAAAAAAAAAAAAAAAAAAAGACACAAATCAATGGAACTGAATAGAGAATCCAGACATGGACCCACACATGTATGGCCAACTAATCTTTGAGAAGCAGGAAAGAATAGCCCATGGAAAAAAGTCTCTTCAACAAAAGGTGTTGGGAAAACTGGACAGCAACATGCAGAATAATGAAACTGGACTACTTTCTTACACCATACACAAAAATAAGTTGAAAATTGATGAAAGACCTAAATGTGATATAGGAAATCATCAAAAATCCTAGAGGAGAAAACAGGCAGCAACCTCTTTGACCTCGGCCACAGCAACTTCTTACTAGAAATATCTCCAGAGACAAGGGAAACTGTAGATTCCTTTTAATCTCAATTAAGTGACAAACATAAAAGAAGGCTAAAGTCATGCACCCTGCATAGATGTGTAAGTATTCTCAAGAATTTGTTCTTCAGCCATTTTATATCTCACACTATTTTATATTTCATCTAACCTAGTTCCAACTTCTGCCTTGCATATTGATAACAGCCATATTAACAACTTCAGCCCTGTCAATCTCCTGAATTCCAGAATACCCCCATTATTTGTGGCATAATAAACAGCTGTCCAAGATATTAAGCTTCACATTCTCAAACATATTGTTTCCACTTATTGGCTTTTTTATGTCAGAGCTGTTTCAAACTTTAAATATTGGCTTCATCAACTATCAATTTCTATAGTTACTCAACTGAAATTTTGCTTTTTATCACAAAATCCTATTTTTTCTAAATCTGAAATGCCCCCTGAATAAACCACTGCTCTCCATTTTTCTATATTCACTATTATTCATTTTAGTTCTTCTCTGTATGATTGAAATAATCTTTCCTGTTTCTATTGTCCCCACATTATTAATACACCTCAATTTTTAATTTTTAACTCTACAATGCTGTCATATTAGCCTGAACACACACACACACACACACACACACACACACACACACACACCTGTCCACGTCTTGCTTCATACAAAGAACTTTGGTTACCTATTTGCTACTAAATGAAGTTCCAGCTCTATATCTTGATATTTAGGCCCTTCCGATTCTGATATTTTCTATCTCATCACCTCTGTTATTATGTCTTTAATATCTTATGTCCTGAACTCACTAACCTTGATGAACTTAGAATATTTTACATACTTTTACACATCAGGAAGCTTACTCAACATCTTCCCTATACTCAGAATGTTCTTTCACATTTACTAATATATTAAAATTCCTTTAATCTTTTAAAGTCAAAATTAAATCTTACCCGATCTGTGTGCATAACCTCCCACCTCGTGTGCATATGTATCTACAGAAATACGTATTGGACAAATTATTCTTTTAGGTTATGGTTTTAGAGAAACCATAAAAATGTTGGAATTCTTTAGGTATAGTTTTGTTGGTCACAAATTACGGTGATTTTGTAAATGATAATAGCATCTTCTTAAGTGATGTCAATCACCAACTTTGTTCATTTATAATTTATCTGATGTATCCAATTAAATAATAAATTTGAATAATCCATCATGTAGCAATTCTTAGACTTGCTGGCTCAAGTATGGCACCATAGAACTAAATACATTAATATTCAAATGGTATTATGTAGCACAATATTTATTACATCTCCAAGGCTTTAATATAAAAGTTTCTTTGTTTGTAAATCAAAAATAACTATTCTGACTTCTATAAGAAAAACTTAATTAAAATTTGCAAAAACAAAAACTCTTGTCTCATGACTCCCTTATGCTCTCAAAAGCAATGAAATTCCTGAGTTAATAAATGAAGTCAACTTGTTTTATATCTCATTCAGCTGAATGCTTACCATTACCACAATGATCTCAGAAAATGACATCTTAGGAGTTATTATTTACATTCATGGACCATAACTGAAAAATTTTAAATTATTATTGAATTACTCCAACTGCATGCCTTTTAAAAAGAGTTTTGTACACATAATGGTGGCTACCACTCAAATTGACCTAAGGTACAATCTACTTCTAGCCCCTTGAAGGAGGCTAGACTGAAAGAAATAGAAAAGTGTTACTTTTCACTTAAGTCTCTGTATGGCAATGGGAACCCAAAGCACACAGTGTTACAGATTCGGGGAGTTTGACTGAATGGTGATTATCCTAATAGAGTTACTTTGAGTGTTGTCAGGGAATGGAAGGAATAGAGTGGTCTAAGTATAAAAGGCGACTAAACTCTATTTAAAGCTAAGAAATAAGTTGTTCAGTTCTCAAGTATAGAAACTAACACCTAGACAGTGAGTGCACATCATCTCTGATATTTAGTTTAGGAACTTAAATGTGCAATTGAATAGAATACATATTCAGAAGGTGAGAGAACACCTAACCAATGATGTTTGATGAATGTTGAATATCTTTAATTTTGTTATAAATAAAAAATGTTGGGGATCCCTGGGTGGCACAGCGGTTTAGCGCCTGCCTTTGGCCCAGGGCGCGATACTGGAGACCCGGGATCGAATCCCACGTCGGGCCCCCGGTGCATGGAGCCTGTTTCTCCCTCTGCCTGTGTCTCTGCCTCTCTCTCTCTCTCTGTGTGTGTGACTATCATAAATAAGTAAAAATTAAAAAAAAATTCTTTAAATAAAAAATGTTGTTTTGTTATGGGAATCTATTCCCTAATTCTATTGCCTAATTTGTATTACACATTTTGAGAGTCCTTTAAACAAAAATTAGAATTGTTATTTCTCTAGATAGATTTGTTACATACATGGTTAATTTCCTATGTGAAAATTTAAGTACATAAGTATATATGTGCATGTATTCATATATATGAAATTATATTTTCTTTATTTAAGCACTTTTTCTATCACTGAGATAGTTACATTTCTTTCTATGGTATTCTCTTTTCTAATATGTATTTTATAGGGAACAAACAATAATTCAAAATCTATTTTTTTCAAAAAGTGTGTATGGAAATAGTCTAGAAATCAGATATAATTAATTGTACACATTTATCAGATTTTCTCTTTCTGTAAGCAAAACAGTTGAAATGACCTAAATGTCTTCAAAACCTACATGAAAATTTTAAGAATGTATTTCCATATTCAGGATATTCCATTCATGTGGACATTCTGGTTCAACAGTTTTACTGTAAAATAGTAAAAAAAAATAATTTTTTCTACTTAAAGAAAACTATTTCACTTACTACCCTCTCCAAATTTAAAAAGTGACTATGTTGCTGTGGCATCTGTAAAATAAGCATTAATATATATAATTCAGTGGTGAGCAAATTATTTGGTCATTAAAAATTATGTTCTTTATGATTTTATTATTTATTTATTTATTTATTTATTTATTTATTTATTTCTAAATTATTTTTTTATAGATTCATGAGAAACACAGAAGGAGGCAGACACATAGGCAGAGGGAGAAGCAAGATCCCTGAAGGGAGCCCGAGGTGGGACTTGATCCCAGATCCCCAGGATGATGACCTGAATCAAATGCAGACACTCAACCACTGAGCCACTCAGTTGCCCTAATTTTTCTCTTTTAAAATAAAAATAAATTCATATGGTTCCTTGAGGAAAATAATAAAAAATACTTTAAGCTAGGTTGCCTATTTTATAAAAGACTCCAATAGAAAAAAAATGCAATTTTAAAATCATTAAAACGTTCTTATTTAAGGTTCTTATAATATTTTACCAATTATACATATTATATCTGTATAGTATTTTAGAATTCACCAGATGTAATCACATATATGATTATATACTCACAAAATAAAATGTTAACAGAAGAGTTGGGTTTGGAATAAATCTTCTTTTCTTGTCATCATAAAAAAAAAATATTCAACTCAGAATTGTCACATGATTTCAATGAAGGAACTACTGTAGGAAGATGGGGAGATTCAAGCAGTAACAGAGTAACAAATTACCTAGATATCAGCAACAACAAGAAGCCAGTGTGACCAGTAGGACTCCCAAGAGAAATAGGGGGTGAGTAGTATGTTCACAGACAAGTGAGAAAAGGAAGCCTGCAGAAGATCCCCTTCAACAGGAGCTGTGATCATTGAGGACTTCATTCACTTATAGAAAGGTGGCCCAGGAGGGGAAAAGCACAGAGTAAATGCCTAGATATTCTCCCATTTAAGAAATCTCTGATTTTTACCTTGGTCCATTGCTACCAGAAATACAAATGAAATATTCCCACTTCCCTTGCAATGAGTTGGTCATATAACTAAGTTCTGACAGATGTAACAAAAGTAGGAGTGTTGAGGACAATTTCTGAGATGCGTCTTTAAAGGAAATGAGCATGTCTTCCTTCATTTCTGGAACTCCCTGCTCAATGAAATGGAAATACATGGCTGCAATTTGAGAGTTTTCTCAGTGGCAGATTAAGTTGAGGATGGCTGAGCTAGTATCATCCTTTTGCCCCTAGACATTATTGATCCTCCATCTTTCTATGTCTTCTTTGCTGTCCTAGAAGGCTGATATGTATGGGCTTCATTAACCCTAATCTGCTCACTTTCCCTGTCATTTGGAACTGGATTTAGGCAATGGGAAACCTAGTCAGAATATTAGAGAAATAAATCAGTGTGAGCTCAGACTGTTTCCCAGTGGCATCTTTCCATCGCACCATCTTGTGCTAACATTGCTCATCATCTAAGAATCTCATTTCCTCTCAAGGTGGCCTACACCACAAGACTATCTTCTTTTTGATTTAGGTAACTCTTTCCCTGAAATTATCCCTTCTCATATATGGTTATTAATGATTCTGTTGCTACCAGCCTTGGGTTTTTAGTGTATCTCAATCATACCCTTTAATATAATACTTTTATAAGTAAACTGTTCATTTATCCTAATTCAAGTTATCCCTATATTTCCTGTTGAGATTCTAAAGAGAGTGGTGGAATAATAAAGTAGAGGGACCTTGGGACCCATGGAAGATCAGACCTGAACTGCATTCCCTAAATATTTATATATTTTATATGAGAGAAAGAATATACTTCCAAATTTTAATGCCCAATATAGTTTGGGGTTTACTTTATCTCCTGACAATTTAATATTAACACAAAGAGTATTGTGATTGCCTATAATTTTAAGATGATCCGGTTGAAGTTTAGAAAGGGAAATGATTGATAAATGGGTATACATTGATAGAAATGGGTCTACAGTTAGCTTGTTTTATTAAAATCATTATTTATAGAGTATCTATTATGATCCAGATACTCTGTAATATGTTGGAAATATAGGCAACAATAAACGTGACTTTCTAACTTCCTATTTTAGATTTCCAACTGCAGCGATTGTAAGTAGGATTTTCTGTTTAAGAGAAGTTTAAGATGATCCCTGAAGACAGAAGAGCACCCTTACTGTCCATTTTCTGGAAGGTGCAGTTGTTTGGACATGCAGTGGAAACAGCAGAATCTGGTTTGAAAAGACATTCTGTATAGGCCATCATTACTTCCCTCTTGTTCTTCCCCATATTCCTACTGTTTTGGTTGTTGGTTAGTTGGTTGGTTGATTTCTTGCACTTTCCAAATATATAGCTTGCACTTGAGTTTTTATCTCAGGGTCTGCTTCTAGGGGAACAAAATCTAAGGTGTTTATTTCTAGAGTTTTTCCCATTTACTTCAACAAAATGATTTTCTGCCTTCTGTCAGAACCACAATATCTCAATTATAATAAACTTGAAATAAGCCACGAGTATGGATAGGAGGCCCTGCTGCTTTTTTCTTCAAGATTTTATTGGCTCGGGATCCCTGGGTGGCACAGCGGTTTGGCGCCTGCCTTTGGCCCAGGGCGCGATCCTGGAGACCCGGGATTGAATCCCACGTCGGGCTCCAGGTGCATGGAGCCTGCTTCTCCTTCTATGTCTCTGCCTCTCTCTCTCTCTCTCTCTGTGTGACTATCATAAATAAATAAAAATTTAAAAAAAAAGATTTTATTGGCTCTTCTTGGCTAATGGTACTTCCATATAAATTTTGCAACCATCTTACTTGTTTACAATAAAAACTTGCTAATATTTTGAGTAAAGTAGCATTATATCTATGGATTAATTTTAGAGAATTTTTTTGTTATCATACTATTTAATTTGTCAAAAGCAGGATATAGTATAAACCTCCATGTATTAAGTCCTTTATTTTTATGTAGGTAGTTTATTCGGTAAAGTCCTTACACATTATTTATCATAAGTTTTTAATGCTATTTAAATGACATTATTTTTCAGTTTTACTTTGTTCACCTTATATAGAGATACAATTGATTTTCCCAAATGGATCTCACACATTCACTCATTAATTCCCATATTTTATCTGTACTCTCACATGATGTAACAATGGTAAAAAGAAGAAGAATATTCCAACAACTAACTTGTGTAACACATAAATACATATTCCTATATGAATCTTCATTATGCAAGTTAATGTTCGGATTTTCTCCTTGTATTTTAGGAATAGCAGTGGCAAGTTTGTTATTGTCCTTGTGTTCCAGAATCTATGTAGGCCTGTTTGCCTGGCTCATATGAACTTCTGTAAGTTGCCTAAATCTTGCATTGCTTCTGATGATATCTTCCATTTTTATTTGGTAGATAACCCTTTATAAATGTAGCCTGAGCTTTCACGAATACTGCATATCAACTCTTTTTAAAAGAATCTTAGTGGATTTTCATCACTTCATTCATATATTTATCCATTCCTTCAGCAAATAGTGAGTGCCTATTCTGTGAAGCATAATACTGGCCCCTGGACTATCAGAAGGAACAAAAATCAATCTTGCTCTTTGGGGGCTTAATTTTACTGAGGAAAGGTAGATAACTAATTAATTCTCAAACTCTCATTGCATCATCATGACTAACAATATCTTTTGTGGACTTTCAGACTTACAGTCAATGCCAAGCTAACTGTGATTAGAGGTCTGACATTCTCTAGGGTTGGCTTATCCTACAGCTGCTTGAACCTTGCGTGAACAGTTAGGGATTGGGTTTGCTATTCTTTACCTCTTTATGTAAAACTTGAGCTACTGAACTACTTAAGCAACCAGTTTCTATATTTGTTTTCTGTAATAAATTGTGAAATGAGCTGGTTCATTGTTCATTTTTCACATATTCAAACATAAAATGAGAATGCATTCTTATGACAGCATTTGTTCATTTTTCTATATGGGAGAATGAACTGTTTCATTACTTATCATTAGCAACCTATTTATATAATAGGGTGGTGAAAAAAATAATGTCAAAACCAATTGGAGTTGTAGGACAATTTTGGATTTATAGAGTGCAATTAATCAAATTTGTGATGACACTATGGTATTAATCCTGCTTGGTGAAAAGTACTGAAGAATCTGTAAAGGGTCAGAGGTGTGGTTTTGTATTTTCTTCTAAAGAAGATTGTCTATTCAGCAAAATGAAATTGTATTTCTAATTACTTAGTTGGAATAAAAATTAACTCCTAAAACAAACTACTGTTAAATAACTTGTAATCTCATCCACAAAGTGTGCGAAAAAGTTCTTCGAAATATTTGGGATTGCTACTTAGTAATCAAATATATCTTTTGCATACTAATTTGAGATAATAATATTTAACAAATCATCAATGTTTTAGAAAAGGACTGTATTCCACTATACCTTTCTGTATTTTTACTAAGCCTATAATATTTTACCTATACTTTTACGGTTTAATTATAAGTTATTGGGAAGTTGGGTCTTTGATTTTTAAAATCAAAATTGTGAAATGGCAAGTCTGAAGATATAATAGGAACATTAATTATATGGAATCCCTGAGTGTTGCTCCTTTCACATTGATATTTTCTCAAAGATAGAGATATCAAAATAAATCAGGTTTCTTCATTACGCAGTACTACAAATAATCCCCTTAACATATCATCATCTTCTTCAAGGCCATCATGCCTTCTAAACAAGGTGCACTCACTGTTTACAAAGTTTCATTTAGGTTTTCACCTTTGCTTCTCCTAAAAACCCATACTGGATCTACAAGAATAAGTTCTATTGTTTTTTATCCCCCCAATTGAAGATTTATGAAGGCTTTTGGTCTCCCTGGGAGTGGGGCTGAGGCATGGAGGCATCCAGGGCTTACCTGTACACTGACTTGAGACCAGTTCAATAAAGTGCACACCTTAAAGAAAAAAAAAAGAATAAGTTCTAAGGCTGCAGCAGAGATATTTGCTATATCAAAGCACGAATTAACAGAACTAAAAGAAGTATTAGAAAAACCCACTGTCATTGTGGGAGATGACAACATATGTCTCTCAATAAATGATAAGACAAGATTAATAATTCAATAAATATATAGAAGATTTGAACAAGCTGATTAAAGTGATCGAACATATCCATCTACCTATCAATCACCTATTAATCTATCTATATCTATCTCACTATAATAAATAAACTAAATTGATTTATGTAGAAGACTAAATAAAATAAATACATAAACAAAGACATTGAGTGGTATCATCTAATGACGTAAGCTTAAAGCATTTAGGAAAGGGATTAAAGGAAGGAAGAAAAATGGTGTGGAAACAAGTGAGAAGCTGGCAGCAAAGATGATGCCTATCCAGCTGCTAGTGTGGTCCAATGATATGAACAGTGTGAAAGAGTAATAGCCACTATGGGAGAGAACTAAGGACAAAGAATGTTCTCAGAAAAGAGTTCATATTCCTAACAGCAAGAAGGAAATGGAAAAATAGAAAAGAATTTGAGGGAAAAGAGTATTTGGCTTATGAGAGTTGAGAACTTACAAAAGACACAGTAGGAGCATGGCAGGAGTTGAGAAATGGAGTCAGAGCAAAGGTTTATAGAACTGAATGGAGAAGTCAGTGGTAAGAAACGACTTGGATCTCTTAAGACCCTTAAGTTCCTTGGATCCTGAGGAAAATGAACTTAAAGGGTAAATCAAAACTCTCCATGACAGGGACAAAATGATGAAACTTAGTGGTTTATAGGCATTAAGGGTGGAGGTTTTGTTGGAAATATGCTCATTGTCCACTAGATTTTAGGGGCTTGCTTCTTCTGAGAGAAAACTCTCAACATTGAGAAAATGCTATCATAACAAATAGACTTTTTTTCTTCCTTTCTTTTTATTTTCTCACTGATGCCCTGACTTGATCTTAAATTACTCTGATTATCTTCAGGATGGACAAAGTGTACACCTTTAATGGACTAGAATCTGCATAGTTCTTGATCCTCATCTTTTGCCACAAACATCATATCTCAACCATACTGAATAATTGCTGTGCTGCCTTAACTTTCCAGTTACTACCACATGGGGTTATCTCTGCCAGAACTTGCCTTATAATTCCATCTTTGCTTCTCTAATGCCTTTTCAGTTGAAAAGACTCAGTTAACCTCACCTCCAGATGCCTGACCCTAAATCTCAAAAGTGATTCAAGGCTTAAAGGGTGCCATAGCAACCTGGCTTCATGGCTACAAACTACTATACACTAGAATCAACTGATATACTATACATTTTTTGCCTATTTCACATCAATTGATTTTCAGTGTTGGGTATTATTGATAAGGTGGGATAACTATTAAAAGGGAAAATATTAAATAGTATTTTAATATTAAAACATTAAAGGGGAAATACACATACTAAGGATAAGTTTATAAAAATTATGTGTAGGATTTATACAGTAACAACCATGTGGTTGTCCTTAGAAATACTTGATAGAGAATACTATTTTAAATAGGATTACAGTATTAGAACAATTCTAAAATAGAGTCAGTGGCTACAAAAAAAATGTTTTTTTCTTGTAACTACAAATGAAGTATAACTATATCAAAATTAGAATAAGAGGGCATCCCCGGTGGCGCAGCGGTTTAGCGCCGCCTGCAGCCCACGGCCTGATCCTGGAACTGGGGATCAAGTCCCACATCCGGCTCCCAGCATGGAGCCTGCTTCTCCCTCTGCCTGTGTCTCTGCCTCTTTCTCTCGCTCTGTATCTCTCCTGAGTAAATAAAATAAAACCTTAAAAAAAATTAGAATATGATAATGTAAGGTCCCGCCAAGACTAGTGTAAGCACCACCCAAATTTTCCTGAGTTTTAAGAACCCATTTTTTGGAGATTAAAATAAAATAAGAAGAAAAGAGGAAGCAGGTGCAAAGCATCACATAATTTGTTTAAGTAGTTTTTAAGGGGAAACTGTGATGGAGTTTGGGAGAGTTTTGGATATTGGCTAGGAATCCAATTATAAGAAGGAAAAATTTTTAAGGGGCTGATATGAGCTCAACTGTGTTGAAGTCCTAACCCCAGCACCTCAGAATGTGATGACTGTATTTGAATATAGGGATTTAAGGAAGAGAATAAGCTAAACTGAGGTCCTATGGGTAGACCCTAATCCAATATGATCCAGAACCTTATAAGAACAAAAGGTTAAAACACATTTTCATACAGAGATAACCATGAGAAGATATCAGACGAGGTTGGCCATGTACAAGTCAAGGAGAGAAGTCTTAGTGGAAATCTACTTTTCCAATACATTGGTCTCAGAACTTGTTTCCTCTCAGACTCTGAGGACATAAATTTTTGTTGTGTAGACCACCCAGTCATGGTATTTTGTTATGGCAGCCCTAGAAAATTAATACAAGTGGTTTAAAAATGAACATGACTAGCTTTCCTGAAAATGAGTATCTTGACAAGCACACTGACTTACTAATTTTTGTTGCTGAAGAAGATGGTTTAGTTATAATCAAGGTAGATGAACTAAATACACATGAATCACTGTTGCCTTTCCCATTCTGACAAAGACTATTCATTTGGTGGCTTTCTTCAGTTAGTGATAGTACATAGTGGTAACTAGGTAGATTGATTGCTTTCTCCGACTCTTCCTGCTACTAGAGACCTCTGAGCCTACTCAAAGAGGGAAGAAACAGGGAAATAGTGGTTCATTAGTAATCTTACCTACAGCAATTTTATTAAATGATTTAGCTTAAATGTTATAAAAGTATATGGCTTCACATAACAATGGATTTATTATTATTTTTTCTTTTTATGATTGATTGACTCAATCCATGTGTGGTAAATGCCTAAAGACACTAGTTATTAAAAAAAAAAAAACACTATGAATGCATGAGGTAATTAAATAAACCAAAGAGAAGGTATTACATTAAATGTGCGATGCATATCAGTTATCAAAATGTAAATTGTCTGTAAAGACAGACTGACTTTCGATCATTATATTTACAAGTGTCATTTAAACCAATGTGAGGTAATTATATACAAAACATTGCATTATTTGTTTATTAAATTTCATTTATGTCATTTACTCCAAATTATAAATGCATATTGCAATAGGAAGCATTGAAATCAACTTAATAGGGTGAATATGAGACTCTTTTAATTAATTTCATAAAAGGTCTGTAGGTAACATTATTAATTAATTAATGATTAATAATATTAATTATTAATCTAGTTGGCTGATAGCATGTTTATAGTAATTTCAGAATCATTTTTCTGGGTAAGTTTAATACCTGGTCAAGATTTCAGTTAAGAACATCTTTAAGAAACTGCAATTTGGAAGTAATAAAATGTTGAAGAAATGCTACTTAATAAGAAACATTGGTGAATCAGATTTTTTTCAAAGCTGATTCTTCACCTGCTGTTGTTAAAGTGGGTCTCTGAGCTAGCATTCTTATTTTTTAAAAAATAATGCATTTGAAAAAAGTGAGAGATTAAACAAAAGCAATATTTGATTCTATATGAATAAAAGATACAGTTTTAGAAGATTCATTGCAAATTGAAGTAACTCATATTTTATTGTGTAATTCAAAATGTTCATTTCATTAATATTTAATAGGGTATCTATGTATTCCCATTTTGCTCTGGCCATTGAAAGATGACTACACATGAAAATAACTATGCTTCAAGCAGAAACATTTTAAATAAATGACTAATGTCTCAAAGAATACACATTAAAACAGCCACATGTTTTTAAGATATTCAAAAATTGTAAATTAGTTATACATACATTTTAATAGAAGATTCAGTAACTTGATGGTATGTTTAGTTATTTCTAAGAATAATAGATACATTTTCAATGTTTATTGTAAATTGAGAAAGCAAAGCATGCCTTTCTTTTCACATGCAACCTGTTTAGTCACATCTCTTTTAGCAAAAAGAATATGTCAATTTTTTATTGAGATGTAATTAAAATGTCAATTTAATAATAATGGCACACACATACTCATGAATGTATATATATATATATATTTACTAATAGTTTACCTATTTTATTAATTTAATATTTAGAAAAAACATATAAATTAACTTTTTTCTAATATTCCATTTCAGAGTGATAGTAGATGACACACAAATATTAATTAGGTTAATATGTGTCTTTTTATTTCACATGGGAGAAATCTGACATAATTTGAACACTTCCATACTGAAGAGTAAATGTAACTAAATTTTATCTGTTGTACTTTTGAATAAGTTATTGTATCAACATTATAAACTCTCATGATGTGCTTTCTGATTTTATCTGTGCATTGTTTTGATCATATTATATACAAGAACCTTTTCACACTAATCTATAAGATATATCCCTGCTCCCAACACTGGCAGGATTTCAAACACAGAGAAGAAACAGAGGCAAAGTAGTGCACATTGTCAATAGTTTAATGACTCTGCTTTGTTACAGAGTCTTAACTTGGTTCCTGGAATTTTTCTCTTATTTGTATTAGATTGAACATTACATCGCATACTGGCACTGAGCTGAATCCTTGTCTTTGTCCCCAAAATGGCTTTCTGTCCACGAAAATTTGAATCTTGTCTTTATATCTTCATCCTTAAAATTGTTGAATCTCTGTTTCTATGACTGTATTTTACTGAAAAATCCATCCTGTGTTTCTATTTACCTAGAATTCTCAAAATACTGGTATATTTTATATTTTTAAGACTTTATTTATTTAGAGCTGTTGTAGGGATACAGCAAAACTGAGAAAAATGTATAGAGATTTTCCATAGGTCCCCTGCCCCCATACATGCAGAGCCTCCTTAATTATCAACATCTAACAGAGAGGAACATTTATTACAATCGATAACCTTACAATGGTACACTGTAATCCCTCAAAATTCATAATTTACATTACATTTACTCATGCTGTTGTACATTATATGGGTTTGGACTTATGTTTAATGACATTTATTCATTATTATAATGTCATACAGAGTACCTTCACTGCCTAAAAACTCCTCGGTATTCCTCCTATTTACCCCTCACACAACCCTCAAATCCTGGCAATTACTGATCTTTTTACTCTCTCCACAGTTTGACTTTTCCAGAATGTTCTATAGTTGGAATCATACAGCATTATGGCTTTTCCAGATTGGCTCCTTTCAATTAGCAATACATATTTAAACAACCCTTCATGTATTTCCATGGCTTGATAGCTCATTTATTTTTAATGTTGAATGATATTCCATTGTCTGGATGTTCCACAATTTATTTATCCATTCACCTGCTGAAGGACATTTGTTTGCTCCCAAGTTTTGATGATTATGAATATAGCTGCTATAGACATCTGTGTGTAGGTTTTTGTGTGGACATAAATTTTCAACTCCTTTGGGTATAAATACCAAGCAATATAATTGCTGGATCATATGGCAGGGTATGTTAATTTTGCTAAAAAAAAACAAAAAACAAAAAACAAAACACCAAACTGTCCTCCAAAGTGGCTGTACCATTTTACATTTCCATCATCAGTGAGAGTTCCTGTGGCTATACATCCCTGCCAGCACTTGAATGCTTTCAGTGTTCTTCACATTAGTCAATTTAATAGGTGTATAGGGGACCACATTGCTGTTTAATTTGCCTTTCCCTGATGATGTAGAATATGGAGCATTTTATTTACCATTTGTATATACATTTTTTTAGTGGCTGTTAAGGCCTTTGGCCCATTTTTAAATTGTTTTGTTTTTGTTTTCTTCTTGTTGAGTTTTAAGTCTTCTTCATTTTCAATAGCAGTCCTATATCAGATGTGTTTTCCTGCAAATATTTTATCCCAATCAGTGGTCTCTCTTCTTGTTTTCTTAACTTTGTCTTTCATAGAGAATAATTTTTAAATTTTATTGATGCCCATCTTATCAATTATTCTTTCATGATTGATTTATTAGTTGATTTTTCTTAGAAAGTTCTTTTAACATTTCTTACAAGGAAGGTCTACTGGCAACAAATTTTACTTTGAGAAAGTCTTTATTTCTCTTTCATTTTTAAAGGATAATTTTTCAGCATACAGACCTCTGGTTTTGTTTTTCTCTTAACATTAAATACTTCACTCCAATCTCTTATAGGCATGGTTTCTGAGGGGTTGGATGTAATCCTAATCTTTATTTTTCTGTAGTTAAAGTTTGTTTCCTTTTGTGTCTTTTAAGATGTTTTCTTTATCTTTACTTTTATGGAGTTTGAAAATAACATGTCTCGCTGTTGTTTTTCTGCATAGTATTCTCTGTACTTCCTGGATGTGTGGTTTGGTGTTTAACAGGAATTTAAAAAATTCTCAGTCATGATTATTTCAAATATTTCTTCTGTTCTTTTCTCCCTTTCCTTTTGGGATTCCCATTAGGCATATGTTGTTGCTTCTTTTGTAATTGTCCCACACGGGAACAACTGTTCTGGTTTTGTTTTGTTTTTCAGTCTTCGTTTTATTTGCTTCTTTAGTTTTGAAGGTTTCTTTTCCTTTTTTTTAAAGATTTTATTTATTTATTCATGAGAGACACAGAGAGAGAGGCAGAGATACAGGAAGAGGGAGAAGCAGGCTTCATGCAGAGAGCCCGATGCAGCACTTGATTCCAGGTCTCCAGGATCACACCCTGGGCTGAAGGCAGCACTAAACCACTGAGCCACTGGGGCTGCCCCTAGTTTTGAAGGTTTCTAAAGAGATATTCTGAAGCTCAGAGACTCTTTGTTCAGCTGTTCTGTCTACTAAGCCCATCAAATTCTATCTTTATTTTTTTTTTTAGATTTTATTTATTTATTCATAAGAGACAGAAAGAGAGAGAGAGGTAGAGACACAAGCAGAGGGAGAAGCAGGCCCCACACCGGGAGCCCAACGTTGGACTCAGTCCTGGGTCTCCAAGATCACGCCGTGGGCTGAAGGCAGGCACAAAATCACTGAGCCACCCAGGGATCCCATAAATCAATCTTCATTTTTGTTATGATTTTTATCTCTATTGTCTTTCTGGTTCTTATATTTTCTTTTTTTTTATATAATTTTTATTTATTTATGATAGTCACAGAGAGAGAGAGAGGCAGAGACACAGGCGGAGGGAGAAGCAGGCTCCATGCACCGGGAGCCTGATGTGGGATTCGATCCCGGGTCTCCAGGATCGCACCCTGGGCCAAAGGCAGGCGCCAAACCACTGCGCCACCCAGGGATCCCGTGGTTCTTATATTTTCTATCTCTTCTGCTTTCCTTGATCATTTATTCTTGCATGCTGTATATCTGTTAGAGCCTTTATATATTAATCATAGCTGCTTTAAATTCTCTGATCTGATATTTGTGACATGCTCCCTTCCTCCATTTCTCATTCTGATGCTTGCTATCTCTTCAATTGTGTTTTTGCTGTTTAGTGTGCCTCACAATTTTTTTTTCCTGGTAGGCAGAAATGATATATTGGGTAAAATGAATGTTCTAAATAGTACTTTAATAATGTGATGGTGAGGTGTGAGTGGAGGTGAAGCATTCTGCAGTGCAATGGTAACATTAAAGAATTTTAGTGAGCCCTTCTCTTTGTTCTACAAACTTCACAAGTGTTCAAGTGTTTCTCAGTTGTTGTTTTAAAAACTGATAATCAACTTATTAAAAAGGGTTAATTTAAGCATCTGCGTTGGTCACTCCTGGTTCAGTACTGATGAAGATAATCTGTTTAACAGTCTCAGAAGGATTGTGCAAATCAGCCAGTCACTTGTGAATCCTATTCTGAAAACAATCCCAAATCTTAGAACCTTCACACTGAGATTTTCTTGCAGTGGTCCTCAGAGTCTGATAGCATGAAACTGGTCCTTTCACTTTGAGATTCTTATCTCTCATGGTTCCTCCTCCTCCCTCCCACTTTTAGTAGGAGTGAAGGTCTAGAGTGGGCTGGAGTTGATTATTTCCCTTCCCCCAGGTCAAGCTCTGATACAATACCACTGCAGAAGAGGTCCTGATTAAAAAACAAAAACAAAAAAACCAACTAGCTTCTCCTGAGGGCAGGCCTTGTTAAAAACAGAATGCTCTAGTGTATTTCAAAATAGTTTCTTTTCTTCTCCCCTTACCCAAAGCTGGAGGTGGGGGTAGAACAGATTTGTCTCCAGTATTTATTTTGAGAACCTTAGTGAGGTTCCCAGAGGAAAATCTCTCAGAATTTCAAAGGGTCTTCTATGACTGAGTTCCCCCAGCAGTTTTTATCTCAGAGCTGTTCACTCTGAGCATGCAATAATTCTTTTATTACACTTCAAGTTTTCTGGCGCTGGGTCCCATGGAGGTTTCTGCTGGTGAGTCCATGCTCCAGTAAGATAAGCCATGACTTCTTGTATTTGTGAAAGGAATCTGTTCAAAGTGTCCCTTGCCCAGCCACACTTGCAGACAAAATTCGCAAGGGTCTGCACTTGGCCCTAAATCTTCATTTTTCTAGGTTACAGGGCTCTACATTTTGGAAAGTAGACCCCAACTACAAAACACAACTCTTCGGCTCCTTCCCCAACCCCCACCATAGGTACAGCTCCCACCTTCTCATATCCAGAAAAAAAAAAAAAAAAAATCTTAAAAGGCCCAGCCTGACAAAAACTCAGGGCAACATCTCTCTTTATGTCTAGCCTCTCTCCTCCCTTAGAAAGTGAATAAACTCTGCCCTGCTTGTGCTAATTTACTCTCTGCAATTCTTTGCTGCCCATCGCACCAGCCACCCTAACAATATGCCTGTCTTTCCAGTCTTGGGGGCAACAGTTTCGCTTGCATCCTCACCTCCTTTACGGATCCTACATTATGGACTTTTCAGTCTTTAGAGCTTTTTATTTGTTTGGATGGAGTGGTGACTTCTAAACTCCTTCCAGAAACTGGAAATGCCTTGAACATGCTTTATTCACTTCCAGACTTTTGCATTCTGTCCTGTTAGGCTTTTCTTGTACTGAATACCAGCTTACTAGCACATGCTTTTTGTTTTTCCATCACTGCAATGTTTGGTTTGGTGTTTGGATTTTTCAAATCTCCTGATGACAGTATTACTTGGGTACCTTTTTCATTACTGATTGCCAACTGATAATGAGGGATAATTGGAAGAAAGGTAGGCAGGGACAAAGGCCCCCACCCTAAAAGGAAACCATCTTTAAGGATTTTGCACCACTCTGGAAGGAGCCTTCCACCCTTTTCCACATGATAGATAAATGACAAAAAACTGATTAGATGACATGCTCGTGGAGAGTTAATGAAATCAAAACAGCCCACCAACAAGTCCATAAAAACCCCTAGACTTAGAAACTCTGGTGGCAGCCCTCTCGGGTCCCCTCCCTGTTCAGGAGCTTTGCACTATCCTTTGATAAAACTTATTATTGCTCAATAAGCTGCTTTGCTGCCCACCACACTTAATCTGGTCTACCTCTTCTTTCTTTGAAGTGGTGTGACCAAGAACTGCCAGCACAAAAGGAAAAGAAATTCTGTAACACTGACAAGTACATACTGCTAACTGAAATATTACACCTGTATGGCAGGGTTTATGAGCAGCTTTGCTAATTTGAAGATTGTAAAAGGAAATTAGAGGCTTTCTTTTTATTTCCATGGTCATACTACAGACATTTTATCAAATAGGAACACATGAATTTGACAATGAACCTGGTGTAAAATAATAAATTAAGCTAAATTAACCATGAAATATAAACCATGCAGAAATTAAAAGCCTTTTCAAATGATTACTTAATTTAAGGCTCATTGAGTATTGTTTTATTCTGTGTGCAGATTAATTTTATTGGCCATATCAACATGTTTCATTTTTAGTTTGTTCAGATTTACAGTGTTCTAGGCATTTGGTAGGTCAATTTGCTTAGTTTTAATTAGGTGATTATACTACAGTCAATAGTGTTATTGATATCAACAGAGCATTTTTGCAAACAAATTTCAAAACAAAGAAATTTTCTTATTCCTGGAAAAACTTCACTGAATGCTCAACAAAAATCATGCAAAGGTTTATTTCAATAGTCTTTGACTTGTACAAGCAGACTTAATTGAAGAGTCCAGGGTTCTTTTAGTATACTCATTAAGTAATGACAGCAATCAGGTGAATTGAAGACTTAACTAGGTTCCTTTTGGTATTAATTAAAATTGGGCTTCATCTAGTCATTTGTTATAGTATTGTTGCTAACTCTATCATGTTTATATGTATTATTTTTTAAATAAGGACAAACACAAAATCAAAATAATCTTAATTCTTATTGAAAATAAGAAAGGACACTTCCTTTTCATAGAGCATTTACTGTAGAAAATTTTAAATTATCTAATCTCTTAGAAATGTATTACATCTTTTAAAAGTGAATTTAGCCTTTTACCAGCTTTAAGACCCAGGAATGATATTCTCAAGAATCTGGGAACCATCTCTTTGAAAAAGTACCATTCTTTCTCAGTTTCTGTAGGAGAGTAGGAGCCTAATGGTAGTGGATGCCACATTGCAGAACTCCCTGTTACACTAGATATATAAGAAATTTATTTTCGTGTTAGTAGAGAGCCATTTGAGTAACTCAAATGGTCATCCCAATTACCAAGTACATTTACAGTAAGTTGTTTTGACAAATTGTGCTATCAAGTCCTCTGATTTGAAGACTAATTATTGTTGATCTTGTGAATATATATGTAATGGATTGTTATCTTATTGGCCATAGAAAAGGGTGAGACTCCTGTCTAAAATCTCTCAGTAGATTACTTGTAATGCAAACACAATCTGGTTTAACATTTATTCAAAAATAGAATTGTTTTTTTTTTTTTTTTGTGGAGATGTTTTCTGAGATGAGAAAAGATTTTGATTTTATATTTCCCAACAAATAAAACTACATTATTTTTAGCATTTGCATTCAAAAAGAAATTGGAGCATGATTAGGAGAGACCCCTTAAAGTCAACCAATGAAATCAAATGCCATTTTTTAAGACAATAATATTAACCTTAAGATACAAAGACCTTTGCAACTACTTATTTCATGTTTTGAAGTACCCACAGAAGTACAAAATTTTAAAGATACCTTCAAACATAGCCTGTAGTAGCTTTAGGTTTTTATGTTTTCCAAAATGTTAAGTCGCATGGATTTTTGGAAGATGGTTCTTGATCTTGAGCTTATAATTTCAGTACTTTCCTTCTTTTTTTAATACAAAGCTTAAATTTTTTTAAAATTTTTATTTATTTATGATAGTCACACAGAGAGAGAGAGGCAGAGACACAGGCAGAGGGAGAAGCAGGCTCAATGCAGGCTCCCGGCACAGAGCCTGCTTCTCCCTCTGCCTGTGTCTCTGCCTCTCTCTCTCTCTCCCTCTCTACCCACCCCCATGTGAATCATGAGTAAGTAAATCTTTTAAAAAAAGTATTGTCCACCAGATTGTTTTGTCTGTATCTGTGAAGTTGTCCTAGACAAGGATTAGAATCTTAAAATCAGAGAGTGGTAGAGGTGGTTCTCAAATTAGTGTATGGAAACAACCTCTTTTACCTACATACACTCTGACTCTATTCATCCAGCACTAAGAAGTCAGTTTCATTATCACCCCTGACACCAAACCCCTCAACTGATATAAACATTAAGATCACTTCTTATCTCTCAATCACTGTATCCAGTCTATCTCAACAAAAAATGATAGCTAGGAGAGCAGGTGATGACAATGTAATACCTGGCTTCAGACGGCAAGGCTGGAGAACACTGGTGTAGCATTGTTACTGTATGAGTACTATATACTTTTTTAAGCAGAAAATAAAATTTTGAGAATCAGTTTTCTGTGGTTGTGTTGAGAGAAATACGTATTTCAATAGGTACTAAATGACATTTTAATAGCAAAGTAATAAAATAGTAGTATTAAGTTTGAATCAGAAGTTCAGAGAGAATTTTAAAGACAATTTCAATGTATTATTCTAAGGCAGTCCTTTGGCTACTTTTTTGCTCATGGGGATAACAGTGCAAAGAAGTCAAACTGTGGAGCTGGACAGGTGAGGTAGGAGTCATAACAACTGAAAGGCAATTAAAAATTATCATAAGATAAACTCAATTTTGCCAATCCATTAGCCATAAACTCAAGTATTATATATAGTAGAGGAAAACATGTAAAAATAAATATGTAATTAGACTCTATTATAGCAAAGTACTCCTAGAATGGACATTGGGAGTGACTGCGTAGGTGCCCAAATTTGATAACTTTTTCAAGAGATCCTCAGAAGTATGGTATAAATTGTGGAAGAAAAGGGATGCCTGGGTGGCTCAGTGGTTGAGTCTTTGGCTCAAGGCATGATCCCAGAGTTCCAGGATGGAGTCCCACATTGGGCTCCCTGCTTCTCCCTCTGCCTATGTCTCTGCTTTCTCTCTGTGTCTCTCATGAATAAATAAATAAAGTCTTTAAAAAATGTGGAAGAAGAATGCCAAGAAAAAGAAGAAATGGCCTTATGGCTGATCCTAAGAAAACAAGGGGCATGAGAAATGTCACTCATTCACTCATTTAATGATTTTAGTACTCTTGATATAATTCTTAATTCTGTGGTAGTACTTGCATGAGTAAATGCTGGAGTAAGGCTAAAAGTTGGATAAGAATAAGGCACAAACATAGCAAAGAAAACTGCATATTTGTGACCTCCTTTAAGTACTTTGGTGAAGCAATGGAAAAGGGAGATTATAAACATGTAAATGTTAATAATGAAACCATTTTATATGAAGGATTATATTCCTGTCCCATTAATGTTATATCTTAGTGTTGAAATATGTGGAAATAATGAATTATCTTTGAAAATATAGTTTTCAAACTTGTGGATTCTTCAGAGAAGTCTATATATTTAACTTGTGTTTTTTTAAAGATTTTATTTATCTGACAGCAAGAGAACAAAAGCAGTAGGAACTGCAGACAGAGGGAGAAGCAGGCTCTCTGCTGAGCAGAGAGCGGGATGAGGGGGTTCCATCCCAGGACCCTGGGATCATGACCTGAGCTGAAGGTAGACACTTTACTGACTGAGCCACCCAGGCATCCTGATTAACTGTTCTTTTCTTAATAAACATGTTATAGGTGTCATTGGGAATTTCCAAATAAAGAGAGCATTGAGGATACAAATAGATTTCTTTAGAAATTTCACTGTTGGGCTGTCTGGGTGGCTCAGGGGTTGGGTGCCTCTCTTCTGCCCTGGGTATGATCCTAGAGTCCTGGATCAAGTCCCACATTGGGCTCCCTGGATGGAGCCTGCTTCTCCCTCTGCCTGTGTCTCTGCCTCTTTCTCTGTGTGTCTCTCATGAATAAATAGGCAGAATATTTAATAAATAAATAAATAATAGAAATCCCACTCTTGGGCAGCTGGGTGACTCAGTGGTTGTGCATCTGCCTTCAACTCAGGTTATGATCCTGGGGTCCTGAGATCAAGTCCCGCAACGGACTCCCCACAGGGAGCCTGCTTCTCCCTCTGCCTGTGTCTCTCTCTCTCTCTGTGTCTCTCATTAATAAATAAATAAAATCTTAAAAAAAAAAGAAGCCTCACTCTTGCCAGGTTTCCCCCTAACATGTTATGAAAATTTTCAAACCTACTGAAAAATTGAAAGAAATCTAGGCCTGTGTAACACCACCCATATTTTATAATGAATATCTTGCTATGGTTATGTTATCTATAATCATGCATCTTTTTATTCCTTTTAGTTCCTTTAGTTCCTTTCATTTCAAAGTGAGTTATAGACATTAGTACATGTTCCCCCTCCCTGCCAATACTTTATCATGCATATCGTTAAACTGGAATTGAGAAAAAAAAAATAGAATTGAGAACTTTTTGAGAATAGAGGCATACTGTTATCCTCATTAGGAATTAGCCTTTTTTAGTAACTGCTTATTTTGTTAATGGTTGATGCATTCATTGAAGCAGGAGTGTTTTGTTTTGTTTTTTGAGTGCCCACACGGGGACCAGGTTTGGTCCCTCAGACTCTAGGTCTGAGGATATAACTTAAACTGATAAAGTTTCTGGTCTTTTGGCTGCTTTAGAGGTTTTTATGAGTACTCTCTGAACCAAAATGGTGTTATAAAAGTAGTAAGCTAGTAGCAATTTTAAGCATTAGAGAAACTCTCCTTGTGTATATAGAACTCTAACTGGATAGATTCTCCATGATTTTAAGCATGTAGCTTAGACTTTAGAGAAATATACGTTTGTCGGGAGGTGTGAGATAATCTCTAGCAAACCATTTCTTTTCTTTCTTTTTTTTCCCCATCTATTGGAGGTGTCCTTTTATACTGACTGTTTCATGGATGGTGTGATTTATTGTGAGGGAAATGAACTGGCAAGAGAAAATTCAAAGACCATAAAGACATGATCTTTATTTCCACATAGGTATTTCAACATAGTGATTTCATTGAATTTAACACAATTTGACTGAATACTATTTCATAATCAGTCTTCGGAAGGAAGGAGATGTGCCTTATGTGGGAGAAAATTTTGATAAATACAGTACCCTCAAGATAAATATACCATGGTATAGAAGTCCTGAAATTGTTTTCCTCATGGAGTAATTCATACTATAACAGCTAGCCTTAAAATTGCTGAAAAGACCTATTTTTTATACCATGGTGATGATGTATCTATAAGCAGACATGTTTTCCAAAAATTAATATGGTTTTGGTATGTAGAATATAGAAAGCAAATGCTTGAAAGCAAGGATAAAATTCTAGGGGCACCTGGGTTGCTCTGTCAGTTAAGTGTCTGCCTTTAACTTGAATCATGACCCAGGGTCCTGAGTTCGAGCCCCACATTGGGCTCCCTGCTCAGCAGAGAGTCTGTTTCACCTCCTCCCTCTGCTGCTCCCCCTGCTTGTGCTCTCTCTCTCTCTCTCTCTGTCAAATAAATAAAATACTTAAAAAGCAAAAGCAAAAAGGATACAATTCTAGTAGCAGTAATTCAAACATAAAACCTAGCTATCTGTGCAAGGCCATGATAGTAGGCATAGAAAACACTAAATGTGAATGCTATTAAAAATGGAAAAGATGGGAGAGAACATAGTAAAATTAAGTATAGAGAACAAGAAACAGGCCAGTGATTATTCTTTACTTGTGCAAGCAAATGTCTAGGAAAGTAAAGCTACTGTTTTCAGAAATAAAGCTGATTAAATGAGGGAGATGATGAAAAACTCATAAATGTTAGTTTTTCATGCAGTTCTCATTAGAACTGGTCACATTACAGAATTCCAATCTATGTTTGCACAAATATTTTTTTGGCTCTATTTTTAGGACTAAATCATATTTGCTTATTTTAGTTTTACTGTATTTGAAGTGTGATATCTAAATGTACATATCCAGATTCATAGAGATAAGTGATAGGAAAGCTTTCAGGGATACCTCATGGAAATGATAGTTAAAACCAAGAGGAAAAATGAAGAAAACTCTGCATTATATAAGTCTTCATAAAAAGATTGATCCTACATCCCACCACAAAAATCATAGAGACTTAGCTTCTTATCCACTCCCCTAAAAAAAGATGAAAAAGTGAACGCAGATCATTTGGGAAGATTCCAGTTAAAAAAAATTAACAGTAATAAGAGTGAGACAGGAGGGAGAGAAAACCATTATAACTGTGTATTTATTGCAGAACTCTCCAACGTAGGAAATAGAGGCTCAAATTCAAAATTTTAGAACTTCTGAGAAGCTTAAAGAATGTTGTCCAGAACTGTCTCATGAAGGATGAAAAGTGAAAGCATATCATTAATTTCATTGTATTTCCAAAGCTTGCTTCCTTGTGCCAAGAAGATTCTTCGAGTGTCAAATTACATGTTGACAAAAAAAAGTAGAAAAACAGAAGTGCACGCATTTTGAGAAAAGGATGCTGCCTGCTCAGGGTGAGTTTGAGCTCACGTGGAGCTATCACCTATGGCTGCAACTAAAATAAAAATTTCCAAGTAGAAACTGGAGTAACACTTTTCATTTCTTCCTGTATGTCAGACATAGGCACAGAACCTAAGCTAAAAAGTCAAATTCATCTATTCTAGACTTTTAATATGAAGGTAAACATGGAAAGTATCAAAAACTGTAAAAGAGAGAGTAGTAGTGAAGGCAATGATAAAAACCTGGCAGGATTTCCTTCTTTTTAATGGTTGAATGATACACGTGTGTGTGTGTGTGTGTGTGTGTGTGTGTGTGTGTGTGTATTCTCTTTAACCATTCATCCATCAAAAGGCATTTAGGTTGTTTTCATATCTTGGCTATTGTGAATAATATCCAATAAGTTTTAAGATGCAGTTATCTCTTTGATATACTGATTTCAGTTGTTTGAAATACATACCAGGGAGTGAAATTGCTAGATCACATGGTATTTTAATTTAATTTTTTTTTTTTTTCCTGAGGAACCTTTATACTGTGTTCCGTATGGCTATACTGTTTTACTTTATCACCAACAGTGCATAAAAGACACTTTGTCTACATCCTTAACAATATTTGTTATCTCTTTTTGATAATAGCCATCCCAGCCATGTGAAGTGTCACATCACTGTGGTTTTGATTTTCATTTCCCTGGTGATTAGCAATGTTGAGCACCTTTTTCAAGTATCTACTGCTATTTGTATGTTTTCTTTGGAAACATGTTTATTCCAGTCCTTTTCCAATTTTTAATTGAATTATTTGCTTTTCTGCTATTGAGTTGTATGGGTTCTTTATATATTTGGGGTATTGGCCCCTTATTAGATACATGATTTGCAAATATTTTCTCTCATTATGTATGCAGGTTGCATTTTCAAACTGATTTCCTTGCTGTGCAGTAGCTTTTTAATTTGATGTAGTCCCCCTTGTTTACTTTACCTTTTACTGTCTGTGCTTTTGGTGTCATTGGAAAAATCCTTGCCAAGATCACTGTCAAGGATCTTTTTCTGTATATTTTCTCCTAGATGTTTTATGGTTTCAAAGACTTACATATAAGTCTTTATAAGTTAAAGACTTTGTGAGTTAATTTTTTATTAAGTTGTATAAGGTAGGGGTCCAGTTTCATTCTTTTGTATATGGATATCCAGTTTTCCCAACACCATTTATTGAAGAGACTTCCTTTCTCCGTTTTGTATTCTTGAAATGTTCATCTAAAATATTTGACAATATATGGGTGAGTTTATGTCTGCATTCCCTATTCTGTTCAACTGGTCTATGTGCCTATTTTTATTTCTATACCATAATGTCTTGATTAATATAGATTTGTAATATACCTTGATATTAAGAAGTTGGATACCTCCAACTTTATTCCCTTTCTCAGTATTGCTTTGGCTATTTGGGGTTTTTTGTTCCATACAAAACTTTAGAATAGTTTCTTTTGTTTTATTTTGGTGAAAATTTTCATTAGAATGCTGATCAAGATTGCACTGAATCTGTAGCTCGCTTTGGATAGTATGGACAATTTCACGTTAATTTTTTTCAATCCAAGAACATAAGATATTTCATCAAAATAGTCTTATAGATTTCAGTATATGGATCTTGGTCAAATTTATTTCTGGTATTTTATTGTTTTGGTGACTGTACATGGAGTTGCTTTAATTTATTTTTCAAATTGTGTATAGAAATCTAACTAACTTATTTCTGCATGTTTACTTTGCATCTTGCAACTTCACTGAGTTCATATATCAGTTCTAACAGTTTTTAGGTGGAGTCCTTAGATTTTTCTATGTGTAAGATCCTGGCATTTGCAAAGAGATAATTTTATTTTTTTCCTTTCTGATTTGGATGTCTTTACTTATTTATTGCCTCATTAGTATGGTTAGAACTTTCAGTACTAAGGTGAATAGAAATGGTGAGAATTCTTGTCTTACTCCTGATTTGAGAGGAGAAGCTTTTAAAGTATCATCATTGAGTATGATGTTGGCTACGGGCTTGTCATACATGGCTTTTATTGTGCTAGGAGAATTATTTCTATACCCAATTTGTAAGTTCTTATCATGAAATGATGTTGAATTTTGTCAAATGCTTTTTCTGCATCTATTGGGATGATCATATGATTTTTATCTTCCATCCTGTTATCCTGGTATAGTACTTTTATTAGACTTGCATATGTTGAGACATCCTTGCATCTCTGGAATGAATTCACTTGACAATGGTGTATGATCCTTTTAATGTGTTTTTAATTTGCTAATATTTTGTTGAGGACTTTTGCACATATGTTCATCAGAGATGTTGGCATATCATATTATTTTCTTGTATCATTGTCTAGCTTTGGTGTAGGGTAGTACTGGCTTCTGAAAGTTAGTTTGGAGGTGTTCCTTTCTCTTTATTTTTTTGAAGAGTTTGAGAAGTATTAGTGTTAATCCTTTTTTAAATATTTGGTAAAATTTACCTGGACTTTCATTTGTTGGGAGATTTTTAATTATTACTGATTGGATCTCCTTGCATTTTACTGATGTGTTCAGATTTTCTATTTCATAATTCAGTTTTGATAAGGTTTATGTTTCTAGGACTCTTTCTAAATCTCTCTGAATTATCTAATTAGTACATAGTCTTTGATGATACTCTGTATTTCTCAGGTATAAGGTAATGTCTCCTCTTTTATGTAGAATTTTATTAATTTAAGTCATCTGTCATCTTAGTCTAGTAAAGATGTATTAATTCTTTTTTTCCAAAGTCTGTCTTTTGGTTTCATTTTCCCTATTGTCTTAGTAGTTTATTTTTCTTATGGTGAATCCTGTTTCAGGTTAAGTATCCATATTCCTAATTTAGAACAATGGAATATATATAGAAAGTGAGTATAGCACATCAAAGCAAAGTAATTTAAAGTTATGAATGCCCTTTTTTACTCAGTCTCTTGTGCATGGCTGTAACGTGGACAGAATTGTCAGAGAATCAGCCATGTTCTTAAATGACGAGACTTGGCAATGAGAGCCACAAATGGAAGAGAAAAATCATACAAGGATCCTGGTCTCTGATTATAGAATCACTGTGATTATCCTGGATGCATTAACTTCTAGAGACTTTATTTATATGAGGGAGAAACTAATTTCTTTCTTAATATCTTTCTTGGAGGTCACTCTTAACTAAGAGGAGTCTGATCCTAATCAATACATGGCCCAAGAATGAGTCTTCATATATGTTAAAAGTCAAAAAATTGGGTGTGGGGATGGGGGTATGAGAAGAAAAGAAAGATTAACCAGAGATATTAACTTAATAAATAGAGTAATATAATAGTGCTGTAAAAAAGGAGAAAAGGATTTTAAGAAATGGAGTCAAACCAAACACCACAGTAAGCCTAAAAGAAAGATGATTTAGAGAATGCTACTATAATTTGAAGTCCTGGAACTCAGCAGCCACTTATAAGTGTGCAGTTAGTATAGTTAACTAGAACTATATATCTAGAACACAAAAAGGGAAGAGTTTAATAGTTCATGTTCATCAAAAAGGAAGGATAATTTGATAATAATTAGAAATCAGATTTATCACACGTCTTAAAGTAAGAATGTAAAGTGACAATTGGATAAAACTTTTTGAAAGTTTTATACACAAAGAAAAAGATTAATGAGCAATCTCCCAGAGAAGATTAGAGACCAACGTAAAGAATTAAGAATAGTTGGGCCAAAATTGAATCTGTTTTGTGTAAAGTTTAAGATATTGGGCTTTTGAGTTCTGTCTCTGAAAGCTTATAGAAGCTCACATTATCAAATGTAGGATTGTCCCCTTTTTGATATCTCCATTTAGATGGTCACTATGATTTTCTTTTTCATTAAAACATGGTTCACTATTTTTTAAAGATTTTACATTTTAATGAGAGACAGAGAGAGAGGCAGAGACATAGGCAAAGGGAGAAGGAGGCTCCTCACAGGGAGCTTGATGCGAGATTTAATCCTGGAACTCCAGGATCATGCCCTGAGCCAAAGACAGACACTCAATCACTGAGGCAACCAGGCATCCTGGTCCACTATTTTCTTAAGGGGATGGAATTATTACTCAATCAGCTGTATAACATACCATCTTATGTACATTCCATGAACTGTAATTTCACTGGCTTTTCTTTGGTTTTTGATGGATTAGACAAATCCGTTCTTTTTTAAAAAAATATTTTTCTTAAATATTCATTTAATTTCAGTTTACAATGTAATATTAGTTTCAGGTGTATAATATTGTGATGCAATACTTCCATGATAGTCATCATAACAAGTGTGCTCCTTAATCCCCATTACCTATTTAACTACCACCTCATCTGGTGACCATCAGTTTGTTCTCTGTAGTTAAGAGTCTGTTTCTTGGTTTGCCTCATTTTTTTTTAACCTTTTTCTCATTTGTTCTGTTTCTTAAACTCATTTCACATATGAATGAAATCATGTGGTATTTGCTTTTCTGATTTATTTTGCTTAGCATAATACTCGTTAGCTCCATCCATGTGATTACAAATGGCAATATTTCATTCTTTATGGGTGAGTAATATTCCATTGTATAAATATACCACATCTTCCTTATCCATTCATCAGCTGATGGATATTTGGGAAACTATCAATAAAAATAAAAGGCAACCTACAGAATGGGAGAAGATATTTGCAAATGACATATCTAATGAAGGATTAGCATCCAAAATATATAATAACTTATAAAACTCAACACCCAAGAAATGAATAATCCCGTTTAAAAATGGGCCAAAGACATAAATAGACATTTTTCAAAAAAAAAAACATATAGATGGCCAATAGGCATATGAAAAGATGATCAACATCACTGATCATCATGAAAATGCAAATCAAAACTTCCATAAGTTATCACCTCACATCCATGATATGATTAAGCATGTAGTATTTGAAGCCAACTTTAAATAAATATTTAAATTATTTTACCAATGCATCTTTTCCTGTCAGACTTTAAGTTCCATGATGATAGAGATCATACTGGTGTTAGCTTATCATCAGAGGTAAAGAATTAGACACTTATTGTTCTTCAGTTCTCATATGACTCTCTTCCTTTAGACTGATACAAAACTTCTATTTAGATGCCTCTGTCTATATTCAGTGGAAAGTAAGGGGAGGGATGACTTAATATTTGAAGATAGGTAAAGAAATTCAATGAAACTTGAAGAGATTCGATAGGGTTATAGGGTTATACATTATTTGAAAGGGTCATACTATTTTAAGATGATATTCTATAAAAGAATATTCAACTTTTAAACATTGTATCTTGCAAATAATTATTTTCTGAATGGTACTGCAGGCAACACTAGACTTTATTAAGGAGTCAACATGTTTTTCAAAGATCTAATTATATTTGAAAAACTTTACTTCTCTAAACACCAAGGTAGAGATCCTGAATGCACATCAGCATGCTTACTACTGAAAGAATCCTACAGCAACAAAGCTTGTTTACTAGAATTTAATTTAAAAAATTATTTTATGGTTGTCAAATCTTCTTGTAAAAGTTAGCTTCTTTAGAAACATTTTAGTTTTGACAAAGATAATTATAAAAATATTATTTTGACTCCTATTCCTTCTTTTTCCTTACTTTCTTCACTTGTATGACAAACACAATTAATTTGTATATTTAGCTTATAAGCAGAAGAATTATTAAGCTATTATTTTCTCAGAATTTTCTCAGAATTTTCATGTTCTGACATTTTCTAAGTCTATAATTTTCTCTATTCTTAAAATAGTTTCATTTCTTTGAAGCCATATAATTACTGCTTTTTCCAAAAGGTGTTAAATTAAGTACTCTTGATACTATTGTTTGTCAGTTGTCAAGTATAATGCTAACTCATACTAGCAGTAATTTTTATAAAAATTTTCATAAATCTAGAGTATGATATTGGCTGTCCAGTTGTTTTGAGGTAGGGATCCTCTCACTTTTTTTTTAAATGTAAGTTTTGTTTTATGTATTTGCTTTTTTTAGGAGCAGTAGAGCACATAGAAATACATTTACATGTTGCATCTTGAAATTTTCTCATGTAATAGACACATTATTCTAGAAATGTCAGTGATAAATCTTGAGGAATATATGACTTATAGTAGTGACTTAAATTTTATTGTGAATACTAGTAGCAGTTTACAGTTCACAAAGGACCACTGCAGGAAGAAACCAGAGTAGAGCTGAATAATTGCTTAGGAATGACAACATTCCTGTATAGGTATATTAATATTCCTACAATACAACCTGTATCATGGGAAAAAAATCAATTCTTTGCATTGGAGATGCACTGGAAAAATTCTGGCTCATAAGTTTGAGAATAGTATATATTTTTCAGGACGTTCTTTTTATTTATTTGCTTAGATCTTCAGTGTACAGTTCAAGTTCAGCATATATTAAAAAATACCAACTTCTGGTTTCAGTACTAACATTAGAGTATGGCAGTCACCAGCCTCATCTTTAGGTCAAGAAAAAGCAGAACAAACTAAATCAAGAAAAAAAAAAATTGGACTCCTCAGAACTGAATTTTCAGGGCAAATCTCTACTCTGAAATTTGGTGAAGGAGTTTAATTCAAAAAATCACAGCTAAGAAGCTCTGAAGCCATAAATCAGTAGAAACTTAAATAGACTTTGGGGAACATAGACCTTGGGGAAGGGGCAATACTTCAATGTGTTTTACCTTTAGGATATCCACCAAGTTCTCATGGTGAGAATCTAGGAAAGATCAACTCATGAAACATCAGCAAGGGAAGGAGCAGAATAATTATGGCTAAAGTATGTGCAGAGCATTCTCCATAACAAAGCCCTGTTCTTGACAGAAAAACTTTTTTTTTCTCACCTAAGTAGAAAAAAAATAAAGCTCTATAACACTGAAGAAAGACTTGTGAAGGTCACTGCCTAGGAACAGACCGTCTAAAAGACTGATGATTATAGAACGTTTCCTCTGTCCATACCTTACTACAACACCAACAGGGTTCCAGTATAATAATTGTGAATTATAGTTGAAAGAACTGCAAGATGCAAACTCTCTGAGGAGAAGTACTTAGCATAACTCAAAATTTAAAGGAGAGGCAAAAACAAGGACACTTGAAGCCTCTGGCACCTACAGCTACAGTAAACATTAAACACAGCATAACTTCTAACAAAAAAAGGTCTTGTGTTTAGGTCTTTGATCTAAAACCTGAAACTTCTAAAAGAAAATTTTGTGAGATTTTTGTTAGGCAAAGATTTTTTTTTATTCCTTATATAAGGCCCAAAATTCAAAAAGGAAAATAAATTTTATCAAAATTAACAATTCTTGCTTGCTAAATACACATTGTTAAAATATTAAAAGCCACACCACAGATTATTAGAAAGTATTTTTGAAGTTTGTATTTAACAAAGGAGCTATATCCTGTTAATAGGATACTTTTAAAACTGGAAGACAATTGCATACAAAGATGGACAAGTAATTTTAGCAGTCATCTTACTAAGATTACATATAAATAGTCAACAAGCTCATAAAGTTATTGAACATTTTTGGTCATTTGAGAAATGTAAATTAAAATCACATTGTGTTACCACCATATACTAAATAGAATACTTAATGATACTAGCTGTTGTTGAAGATATGGAACATCTAGAACTCTCTCGCTACCTCTTTGGAAATAATTTAAAAATGATGCAGCCTCTTTGGAAACAATTTGGCAATTTCTCTAAGTAACACAAACAGTTACCTTATAACCAAGTAATCTAATTCCTGTTTAATTATGCAGGAAAAAAAGCATGTACCCAGGTTTTTAAATGAATATACATATCAACATTACTCATAATAGTCAAAAAGTAGAAGGAACCCAACTGTGTATCAGCTGGGGAATAAACAAAATATAGTGTATGCATGCAAAGTTAAATAGTAAAAAAGGAAGAAATCAGTAACACACTCAACAGTAGAGATGAATCCCAGACATATCATGCTAAGCGAAAGAAGCCAGACAAAGACTATATCAGATTCTATTTCTTTGAAATTCTAGAAAAGGCAAAATTATAGCAATAGAAAGCAGATCAGTAGTTTCCTTGGTTGTGGGCAGAGTGGGAACTAACTGCAAAAAGACAGGGATGCCTTGATATGATGGAAATATTCTGAAGTCTCTGTGTGGTTGCTGTTGTGAGAAAGGAGAAAGCAGCTCCTGACACCGAGATGCTGCTAGCCTGGTGCAGTCAGCCAGGAATTGGCGTTACCAGGAGCTGGCATACCACTTACAGCTCAGCTATTGTTGTGCTTCTGTTAAACAGCTTCACAGACAATCAACATTAAATTTAAAAAGACTTCTTTGTGACCATGAAGGACCAAGATGAAAATAAAACCACTCTGTAATCCTTATCTGAAATGTTTGAAATATGAACATTAATTGAGAGACAAGTCACCAAACATTCCTCTATCCAAAGATGTGACTTCTCCATTACATCCTCATTCAGTCTAGCTTTCCCTTCTCTTGTAGATTGAAGATACCCAAGCATGGGCTTACCTCTGCTTCTTGACAGCGTCTGATCCAGAACAAAGCCTTATTCCCTTAAAGCCCACACAAAGTCAATTGGCACAAGCTCTTATACCCTCTCTTGACACACCCTGTTGTTCCCCAGGTGTATGAAACCATGTTTTTTTCAACTTCAGTTGTATTTCTGGTACTTTGGGCTTGAAGGCATCTGTAGTCGCCCATCTACAATCATTTACCAAAACTCATCAGACTATGCATTTATAAATGAAAATCTTAATAAAGTTCAATAAAACTTAAAGAATTGAAGTCCTGCCCTTTGAATAAATTAGCAAAGGACTCCAGGAAAGAATTTCTTTTGAATGCTTAGTTAACATCTCATGATACAGAGCCCAACTGAGTTTTGGTTTCCCATAAATAAGTCTGTTAGAGGGCTCCTCCAATTAGACCCTATGTTCCCTGCTGAACCAGTGCTAAAACTGTCTAAAAACATGTTTATAAAAAAATAAAATAAAATAAAAAATAGAAATATGTTTATAATCTCTTTTCCTCTCCAATCATCCTTTGCTTACATATTTGCTCTTTATACATGGGTTTGACTTGTTGAACAATTGCTCCCCAAATATCACCATCAACATGCTGATGAGAAAAATCTGTTTGCTGCTTACCTTGATGATTCAACAGAATTTTGGTAGTGTATCATAAAGGAAAGCACAAGTCTGCATTTATTGGGAATTTGAAATTTATTTTAAGACTGATCTTTTATTAGGTAAAAAGACCTGTAGATGTAACTATCTACCTGCCAGTGTCTATTAGCTAAACTTGTAAACTGGAAGACTAGTCTTTTATTTTATTATTTTTAAAGATTTAAAATCTCTCACACAGAGAAGCAGAGTCATATGCAGAGGAGATACAGGCTCCCTGTAGGGAGCCTGATGCAGGACTCCATCCAGGCCCCAGGATGACAACCTGAGCCGAAGAGAGATGCTCAACTACTGAGCCACCCAGGTGCCCCAAAAGACTAGTCTTACAGAGGATTGATTAGAATGAACAGGATTCATGATATAATGGTTTTACCATTAGTGGTCATAGCAAGATGAAGATTTTGAGGCATTTCACAAAGGCCAGGTACTGTTTGCTGATGCTTTCTATGGAGAAGTTGATGCAACTTTTAGGAAGTCTCTATAGTAGATGGTCAAGTTATTTTCCCAGGCAAGAGTCTCCTAGAATGTGGAAGTTTTGCTAAAGAAGACAAACTAATGAGGTCATATGAATGTAGTTTGCAAGATGGGCTGGAGAGCATGTAGTTTCAGTTCTCGAAGTCCAAACTGTTAGGAAAAGGCAAGTACATGTTTCTGTTCTCAGGTTAAAACTGGTATGTGTTATTCCCCTCCATTAGTCCACCCCTTTTCCAAACTGTGTTTATTGAAAATAATATCTCCTACAGTAAGAATTCACTTAGGACAACAAAGAGACTGCAATGACTTCCTGTTGCCAACTTAAAAAACAAAAAACAATCTTTTGTCTTATTTCTAATACTTATCAGAAACTTATGACTGAGACATCATTGAAGCCATACTGCCCAGTGGCTAATCTTTCTCTTGTCCCCCTTTTCCATACAGGTATCCTACTTTTCTTTTATCCCTGCTACATCTTAAATATTTTTCATCTCTTTTTTATGTTCTTTGTATACACATTCAGTGTGTACATTTTCATGAATGAATGAAGTTCTATATTCATCCTAGGGAAAATTCTATATACTTGGAGAATTTCTATAAACATACTAGCATACAAGTTTTCCCACATATCCTTCCTTGGTAATAAAAGCAGCCATAATCAGTATAAAAGTGACTTTCCTTTTAATGTACACTTTCTCAAAAGCAGATTGTATAATGTTCCCTCCTCCCCAAGAAATTCAGTATAAGATTCTGCTACTCAAACCTCAGAGTAGTAGGAAGCTAGCAGCTTTAGCCTTACTTGAGAGCTTTTTAGAAATGCAAAATCAGGTTCCACCCTGATCTAGAGTATGTCTACAGTTTAGCAAGCCCTCCTGGTGATTTATAAGCACATTAAAGTTTACGAAGCACTAGCTTAAGTTATTTGCAGTCTCTCTGAGGCAGTCTGTCTAATGGTATTAACAGTGAATTGGAACTAAATCCTCTTTGTGAATTAATAATTGGCTTCAGGCACCATAGCTTCTTGTATGCTTCTGTCAGGTTCTCAAAATACAGTGTCTACCAGGAATTTTGGTTACTTTAAAGTTAGCAAAGCTATTTTCTCCCTTAACCCGTTCATAGTAAGGAAATGATTTAGGAAACACTTCAATTCAGGTGGGCTTTGTTAATTTAAAGGTTATATTTGTACTGCAAAATAAATTCTTAGTTTGACTGACAAAGATCATGAAAATGCTAGAAATTCCTAACTTACTTTTAATTCTAATAAGGATGATTAAAGTAAAGCCTAGAATACAATGAAACCTATATGAGAGTCTTTGGCAGGAAGATCTTTCTTAAGAAGGGTAATTTTGAATGAGATCTGAACAATAAATGAGAATTATCCACATGAAATGGAATATAGGAAATGGGAGAAGAGCATATCAGGCAGAAAAAGAAGCAATGAATGTGTTGAATATGCCCAGGAAACAAAATGGTTGAAACATGAATATTGGGAAGAATACTTGTTAAAATCTGATAGATGATGACTATTTCTCAAACTCATGTGCATTTCTTTGTACTGAAAGAAACACAAACAATTTTTTTCTATTAGAATGCTATTATAGCTGACCAGAGTAATGATAATTTCTGTCTGGACAATTTGAAAGGGAAAAAAATGAAGAAAGCCCATTAATGATTAGCTAGAAAGTAGAATCATTGTAACTTCTCCTGGGAAATTATAAAGGGAGATTGTTTTTGGAATAGCCAGCTCTTAGTTTAGTTGATCTTTTCTATGTTCTTTTAGTCTCTATTTCCTTTATTTTCACTCTGATCTTTGTTATTTCTTTCTTCTACTATCTTTGAGTTTTGTTTGTTCTTTTTTCTAGTTCTTTGAGGTCTAGAGTTAGGTTATTTGAGATTTTTTTATTTTCTTAATATATGCACTCACTGCTATAAACTTCTTTTTCAAAATAGCTTTTGTAGCATCCCATAGGTTTTGATAATTTCTGTTTTTATTTCTGTTTGCTCAAAATATTTTTGATTTTGCTTTTAATTTATTTTCTTTGACTCATGGCTGTCCGTGAGTGTATTGTTTAATTTCCACATATTTGCAGCTTTATTAGTTTTTCTCTTGTTGTTAATTTCTAGTTTCATACCATTGTAGTCAGGAAAGAGCTTAATGTGATGTCAGTCTTTGTGTATTTGCTAAGACTTGTTTTGTGTCTTGTCATGTGATCTATTCTGGAGAATATTTCCAAAGAATGCAATTCTGGCGCTACTGGACGTATTATTCTGTGTGTGTTAGATCCATTTGGTCTAAAGTATGTTCCAAGTACAATGTTTCCTTGTTAATTTTGTTTAATTCCTGTCTTTCTCCTTTCGTATATGTTAGTATTTGCTTCATGTATTTAGGTGTGCTGATGTTATATGCATCTATATTTATAATTATTACATATTTCTTGATAAACTGTTTTATCATTATATAGCAAACTTCTTTGTTTCTTGTTACTTATTTAGATTAAAGTCCATTTGTCTGGTGTAAGGATGCCTTCTTTCCTTTGGTTTCTACTTTCACGGAGTACCTTTTCCCATGCCTTCACTTTAAACAATGTGTGTCCTTAAATCTAAAGTGAATCTCTTGTAAGCAGCATATAGTTGGGTCTTCTTTTTTCACCTATCCAGGTGGTCTGTGCCTTTTGATTGTTGAGTTCAATCTATTTAAATTTAGAGTTATTATTAAATGTAAGATGTTACTAATGCCATCTTATTAATTACTTTCTGTTTATTTTGTACTTACATTATTTCCTTGTCCCTCTGTTCCTCCCTACCTTTGTAAATTGGTAGTGTTCTCTGTTTCTCCCTTTCTTTTGTGAATCTCTAGGTTTTTGCTTTGTGGTTACCATGAGGATTACATATGATATAGACAAAATAATTCATTTTAAGCTGAAAATAATTAAATTTTAATTGCCTAAAGAGCTCTACCCATTTGTCCCCCTTTTATATTTTTGATGTCCCAATTTACCTGTTTTACACTATGTATTTCTTAAAAAAAAATTATACTTGCTGTAGTTATTTTGAATGCTCTTTTCCTTTAAACTTTATACTAAAACGGTTAACAAATCATCCTTTTACAGAACTGATTTTCTAAATCTGAGTTAGTATTTACCTTAACCATTGTGTTGCATGCTTTCATATGTTTTCATGTCACTGATCAGTATCTTTTCATTTCAGCTTGAAGAACTCCTTTCAGCATTTCTTGCAAAAGAGATGTAGTGGAGATGAACTCCATCAAGCTTTGTTTGGGAGTCTTTAGAACTCCTTCATATTTGAAGGATAACTGCCATATAGAATATTGTTGGCTGTCATTTTTTATCTTCTAATACTTTGAATGTGCCACTTCACTCTCTCCTGCCATATAGTGTGTCTGCTGAGAAATATGCCGATAGCCTAATGGAGGTTCCACTACAGGTACTCTTCCCCTCACCACCACCATCCCATGTCCCCTGTCTTCAGGATTCTTTCTTCATCTTTGATTTGTTACACTTTCATTATAGTGTGTCTTAAAGAAGGTCTTTTGGCATTGAGATTGCAGGATGATCTCTTAGCTTTGTAGACTTGGAAGTTCAGATCTCTTCCCAGGTTTGAGACATTCTCAGCTATTTCTTTAAATAAACTTCCTGCCCTGTCTTGTTTTTTCTCTTTCTGGAATCTTTATTATTCTAATATATTTACACTTGATTAAATCCCATAGATCTCATAGGCTTTCTTTGCTCTTTTTCATTTTTTCCTTTGTTCTCTTCTGATTGGCTTATTTCAGAGTTTCTGTCCTCTCCATTCTTTATTTTTTTTCATTTGCTTTACTCCACTGCCAATGCTCTTTATTATATGTTTTTAAAAATTTCATTCATTGACTCTTTCAACTCCTTGGTGTCTTCTTAGGATTTTTCTTCATTGAATTTCATTTTGTTCATGTATATTTTTCCTGAATTATTGAAGAATCTATGTTTTCCTTTTTTTTTTTTAAGATTTTGTTTATTTATTAAAAGAGCCAAAGAGAGCAAGCACACACACAGAGGAAGGGGCAAAGGGAGTGGGAGAAGCAAGTTTCCTGCTCAGCAGGGTGCCCAATGTGAGGCTCAATCCCAGGACATTGAGATCATGACCTGAGCCAAAGCCAGAAGCTTAACCAACTGAGCCTCCCAGATGCCTCTCTATTCTCTTGTTTTAAATGGTTTCTGTTCCATGAATTCCATAAACTTACTGTTTTCACTCATTATTTTTAAGTACTTAATACTGTCAAAAACATAGGAATAAATTCACTTGATTGCTACATTTTTATTTTCACGCATTAATAAAATAAATATTTTAGTCAGTGAGATATTGTTAGATTGCTTCTATCTTTTTTTCTTACAAACCATACTGCATCTAAGATGTTTTTACCTGTTTTATGGAACATAACATATTCAAATGTAATAGATATTTCCAGGTTGCGCTTGGTGATCTCTATACTTATATTCACATATACTAGACATACCCTGTACTATACTTATCAAAATGGAACATGATTATGGATTGATTTTTGGTCAAGATCATAGAAATATTTACTCTTATAAATTTGATTGATACATTAAATATAATTGGAATAAAATCCCTAAAATATTTTATACAACTTAAAATATCAAACCTAAAATTCTTTAGGTAGGGAAAAGAACTAAGAAAAATCAAGACAGGTTTGAGGGAAGGAAAAAAGAAGGGCTAGTTCTAGCCAGATAGCATGCATCAGTATAAAATTGATCTAGAATATACTTCAATACCTTGATTTTTTTATAAATATATTACTTACTAAAAATTAATGTGATTTTTATTTATGTCTTTAAAGGATGATGAAATTGGAATATTTATTTGAATTCCATATTCTATTTCATTTTTCCTGATAACTTTGGTTAGTGATATAGTTTTCATATTGACAGGTTTATGATACTACCATTATATTTTATAATAATAATTGCCCAAATCATTTTAATCTACACTACAGAGTTCAATACTTTCTCCAACTCTAAAATGCATGGAATTCAGCTTCTTAAAGAAGAGTTTATAAAAACTATATTTGCTGAATTATTTCATGATTAAAATTATGTGCTGATAATGCAGTAGTTTGTATTGAAGTAAAGTTTGCCTGGGTAGTCAATTCTATAGCCACAATTGTCGTTCTTGGAAAATTTTCTTTGATTGATGTAGAAAGTATAATGCTGGATTAACGATTAACATTTATTATGAAGTTTATTATTTTATCATTATAAATATTACGTTCTCTTTCGATAATACCCCAAACTGCCTTTTTTGTTTTAGATTCTTATTCTTTTATAAGGATAGATATTGTACCTTATCATATTTTTTTTATTTCCCTAGAATATGAGTGTCATTTCAATCCCCCTTCTTTTGTTGATCTTCCATAATTATTGTCTTTGTTTCTCTCTCAATTGGCTTTTATCAATGTATCTCCCATGTCACAATTTTCCCCCTTTGAGCAATGTTCATACATTTTTGTGTTATTTTTTCTTTGGTTTTCATTTTTCTGAAGCATTTACTTTGTATTTCTCATTTTATCCCTGTCCATAGTTTTTCATCTTTATCTCATGTATCTACTGAGCCAGTGTATATCTGCTTTGAGGCTTCTGGTTATTTTTTAAATTTTTGTGCATTTATGAATATAGGACCATGTGTTTTAAAGTTTTAGTCAAAATATTATTTTTTTGCAGCATTGCTTTCTGATGGATGTTCTCTTGTGACATTTATTGTTTTGTTTCATCCCATTCTGGTCATAATAATCTTATATAGCACCTATTGTTTCTTTTGGATTGTCCGTTTTTGAGATAGCAGTGGTGTTCTTGTTGAAGAAGTTTTATGTGGAGGAAGGATCAAAGAGTACTCTATACATCAAGGATTTTTTCCAGTTCAGAGTAAATTTCCTATGCTTTTGACTTAATGGCAGAAAGGCTTACATTTCCTGCATAGTTACAGGATATTCGGCAAAAGGCAGAAAGGAGAAGATACATGACCATGTCCTAGTTTTCTGATAATATGAAATTTTCTGAATCTTGCAGGAATTTCCTTAAAGGAAAATACATTTATATGGTTAAAGCATCATTACTTTTCTAACAAACATACTCCAAAATGTAAAATGGCTAAAATATAAAGTTTATATTTCCTTTACATTAAATTAAGGTTGGTGTGATTGATTTGCAGATTTCTCCAAAGATTCAAAGACAGGGCTGTTTATCTCTGAGCCTCACTGTCATCAAAGCATAGGTTCGATTCCATCATGCTGTCTCTAACACACTGGCAAAGGGAGGCATACAGAATTCTAATACAGAGGGTATTATGTGCTGAGCACTGAAGTGATATATATTCACTTCCATCCTTATTCAAAGGGAGTTGCTAATTGGTAAGTGGCTCTCTTTTAAAGCAATTATTGTATCAATATCTGGTCTCCTTCCATCTTACAACTTTTCCATCTTGTTCAGTGTGTGCTGTAATTTTATTGGGTGAGATCTTATTTATTATCATGTGTAATGGAAAAGTAAATGGAGAATAGGATATAAGAGGTTTTGTATTGGTAGGTCTTATGTGTCATTTATTATTTATATACATATTCCACTAGCGAGAACTAAATACCCAGCAATACATATTTATAAGAAAAGCTATAAAAGTTATTACATTCATATTTCCAGGAGAAGGGTTATTTTTTTCTTCACATCTAGCCTTTATCTACCACATTTATTAAAGATATTAAATGTTTAAAATAGTAAGTATCTAGAAAGTTTCCTAGTAATAGTACATGTCTTTCATTAAGCATAGGCCTTATTCTTTACATTACTTTGAATAGGTAGTAAAACTATGAGGCCATCTATGACTCATTTTACCCAGGCACATTGTGTCAGTGCCCACTTTTAAATCTCTTTGGCTGTGGTCTTTTTTTGTGGAATGTTAGCTAAAAATATTTCTGTTCATGGATCCTTTTCTGAATTTTTGACTATTATCCAATCCTAGGTCTGGGACTGGGGAAGGCTATCACATCAATATATTAGGAATCTACTTGTCACTGGGGTGCCTGGCTGGCTCAATTGGTAGAGCATGTCACTCTTGATCTCAGGATCTTGAGTTTAAGCCCCATGTTAGGTGTGAAGTCTACTTAAAAAAAAAAAAAAAAAAAAAAAAAAAAAGAAGAGGAATCTACTTGTCACTCACATGCATTTCTCCCATCCAACTCTTGATCCCTCCACTTCAAAAGCTCTATCTATCCCAGAGGGGTAGATAATCATTAACTGGCTTCTCATATGTTTGCCTAGATAAAATTCCTTCATATTTTCTCTAGGACCTAAATATACTTAAAAACTAATTTTAAAAATGCAAAAAAGATTAATTTGCCAGTTTTTTTTTTCTGAAATCAGCTTTTCTAGAGCAAGGAACAGAGATAGTTCTAGATTATTAAGATAGGAAAGATGAAGACAGAAAGTGAAGCATGAAATTGGCTGAGGGTAGAATTGGAGAATGGGAAAGAAAAAACAATATCAATGTTTCAAAAATTATTTCCTTTCTGTGTTACTCACATGTCCAGTTTGCATTTGGGCAAAGAATTTATATCTAATTCAGATGGCATTTAAAGCTCTCCTTCCCTGCAATGTTATAGGTTTTTACTTTGTTTTATAATTAGGTATTGGATCATTTGTATCCTGTATTCATGGTGTGTTTGCATATGCCCGAGGTCACCAATATGTATGACTAGCAGATTTCTGAGTCCAGTTAAAAAGCAAATCTGAAAGAAATATTATTACTCAATATCCCCTTCTTTCTTCAGTAAGTTGTTGATTTTTAGATAAATTATAATTTTAAGATAACACCTAATAATCATATTCTGTGACCCTGCCTTTTTATGACTTAAATTTTTTATCATCAAATGCTAAGAAACCTATGTTTACCTTTGCTTTCTAGTTTCTGCTAAGTATACTTCATCCAAGAAGATTTAAATCAATATTTAATATAACCATTAAAAATTAATCTTTATCTTATCTGAGGTATTATATTTTACTAGGTAGGCTAATATGGAAGAAAAAACACAATTATGAATACTGTTCACACAAAGTGAGATAATGTCTAGCGATAAAGATGCAGGTGAAAAATGAATGTGAATTAATGGTGGGAGTGTAAAAGCAACCTAGATATACTTAAGTAAAATTCATAAACAAGTACAACAAACACTCAACCATGTGTAAAACTATCAGGGGGTATTCAAATGTGTAACTGTGTCCATTTCAACATTATTTAGAATTAATCCAGATGCAACCTAAGAGACAGTGGAATAATTAACACCAATGAATTATACATTAACTGTATTAAAAGGAATAAAACCTTTAATTGTTGATAAAGTGAGATACTTAGGTCAATATTACTTCAATAACCAAACAGGGACACCTGGGTGGCTCAGCAGTTGAGAGTCTGCCTCTGGCTCAGGGTGTGATCCCCAGATCCAGGATCAAGTCCCATATTGGGCTCCTTGCAGGAAGCCTACTTCTCCCTCTGCCTGTGTCTCTGCCTCTCCCTCTGTGTCTCTCATGAATAAATAAATAAATAAAATCTTTTTAAAAAGAGAGAAAAATATTATTTTAGCTATGTAACTATAATTGTTTTAATTTGCATTCTCTGATTACTAGTGATGTTGAACATCTCTTCGTATATTGGTCATCTATTTTTTGTGCATTCATAGTCTCACTCTTTCTGTCAGCTTTTTCATCTTTTTCTTATGGATTTTAAGGGATTTTGGTAAACTCAGAATATAAATACTTCCCTTGAGAGAAGATATTTGCAATATCCTATATACTCTATTCCATCTGTAAATTTTACAAATAGGTTTTGTGAAGCGCCATTTGTTTTGCTTTCAAGATCACTGTTGTGTATCTGTATATCTATATATAAATTTGAATGGGAAAATTAAATACATTGAGAGATCTCTCCCTTCTCTTTGGTTACTGAAGCTTGATTTTTAGCTTATTTTGTTGCCACCCAGAATAAATTATCCAATTTGCCAGCCTCACTTTGGAACTATATGCAGCCATGTAACAAAGCTCTAACATAAGATTTAGCAGTAAGTGTTGGTGCCACTTCCTTTAAGGATGTTTAAAGGGAAGCAATTCACTTTAGAGTGCTTCAGTTGGCCCTTTACCCATTTCTTCCTTTTGCAATATGAAAATATGACACTGTGGCTAGAGTTTTAGCAACTGTCCTGGATCATGAATTTACCTTGACAATGGATAAGGGATAAGGGTATTATTGCATAATGGAAAGGCTAACAAAATTTGTAGTGTGGGCATTGAAGTATCTCTAATGCATATTGTGAAAGAAGCCAGTCTGTAGAGGCTAAGACTACATAATTACAATTATATGATATCCTAGAAAAAAGTAAAACTGTAGAGATGATATAAAAAAAAAAGATCAGTGGTTTATAGGTTGTGGGAGGGAGAGTTAAACAACTGAAGCACAGGGGATTTTTTTTCTTTTTTTGGCTGGTGAAACTCTTCTACATACTTTAATGATTGATATGTTATACGTTTGTCAAAACCCATATCCTTTACAGCACAAAGAGTAAGCATTCATGATATACATTTTAAATTGGGTTAGAAGGTCAGTATTCCAGGAGAGAATGCAGAATAGAACAAAATGATCTAACTGTATCACAAATGTGTGAAACAACTTCCTTGAAGGGAATGGCAGTGTGTGGTGATCTAAGCAATTTTGAAAACAAGTGTATCCTATAAGATGAAACATAAAATAAATTATATGTAAGAAACACTTTAGTTGGTAAAATTATTCCCCATAGAGGACTAGGTTAACAATTTTGATTCTGCTACATATGCATATTAGAACTGAGCAAGTAAATGGAAGGTGAATGATAGAAGTCATTCCCATCAGAGTGGGAATTCACATGCAAGGGAAAGAGAAGTAGAATGACCCATGTGGCAGTGGATTAGAGTTGAAGGTAGGAGTATGAACTCATAATCAACTTAAATACAGACTTTATCTATGTATACTTGCATGTATATTTACAAATATTATAAATTTTACATATATAAATTATGGATACAAGGGCTAGTATACACACTTAAATTTCCTTGCTGTATCAGCTGAGAGAGCCTAAGAGCAACGATACCGCAGCATCAAAGATGACACCTAGCACTTAGAATTCAGATTTTGGTTTCTAATACCATGCGCCAATAAAATGAACCACAACTTTTAGGAGGAATAACTTAATGTAGAAATAAGGCAGGAAATGTATAATATGAACCTGAAGCATGTTACAGCAATAAGAAATAGTGAAGTATTCAAAAGGAAAAAATGAAAAATTTAGAAACATAAAAACCCCGTCTCTCCCACAATCATGAGCATGTCAAAGGACACAGGAGACAACTTAAAAAAGTCCTACTATTCAAATATAGAGCAATTTGATAAAAAAAAATTAGCACAAAATTTTAACTCTAAAATAAATATCCATGAGTTGATTTCAGGGAAACTAATTGAATAAATAAGGTAAAAGAAACAAATCTTTCATGCAGAAGAATTCAAAATTAGTCATGTAACTATTCCATCTTCAAGGTGGTAGAGCATAATTCTTCATTAAGTGTAGACTGCACATAGTGACATTCTTCCAATGAGTATATTATGCAAAGAGGGAAGAATTACTTTACAGTGGAGAACTCTGAGAAACATGTCATCAGGCCCTTCAGTTGTGACCAAAGTTAACATCAACAGTGAAAATTAGGTTTTTACTATATAACGTTGATAGTGAAGAGGAATGGAACTGTATCTCTGGTCAAGAACATAGAACTCCAATCTAAATATCAGACACATCCTAAATGAGGGACATTCTGCAAAATACCTGACTACTAGTCCAAACTACCTTACCAAACTATCAAGGTCGCTAGAAATAAGAAAAAAATCAGCAACTGTTATAGTCAAGAGGAACCTAAAGACAATGACTACTACATGCCATGTGATATCCTAAATGGGATTCTGAAGAGAAAAATAACATTAGATAAAAACTGAAGGGCAGCCCTGGTGGCTCAGCAGTCTAGTGTTGCCTTCAGTCCAGGGCACGATCCTGGAGGCTGAGGATAGAGTCCCATGTCGGGCTCTCTGCATGGAGTCTGCTTCTTCCTCTGCCTCTGTCTCTGCCTGTCTCTCTGTGTATCTCCCATGAATAAATAAATAAAATCTTTATAAAAACTGAAGAAATTTGAATCATATGGAGATTAATAATGTGGATCAATGTTGATCCATTAATTCTAATGAATGTACCATTCTAAAGTTAGGTATTAAGAGGGAGAACTGGTATGGATATAGGTCAATTCTCTGTATTATCTTCATAACTTTTCTATGATTCTAAAATTTCTCCAAAATATACTGTATATTTTGGAGAAGTTTAAAGATATATATATATATATATATATATATATATATATATATATATATATAGAGAGAGAGAGAGAGAGAGAGAGAGAGAGAGAGAGAAAGAGAGGAGAGAGAAATATAAATATACATATAAATATATATAAAGAGAGACATATATACATACAAACACACAAACACCGTGTATAGACTATAAAATCTCCAAAGAAAATTCCATCTCTATTTGTCCTTCACATCTATAAAAACATTTCTGCAAGAAACTAATATTCATATTCTTCCTGGGAAACAACTATTCTAAATTCCACAATTATAATTTCACAAATGATTACTTTTTTGAAAATGATAAATAACTGTTAACAGTAGATATTATAAGATGGTTCAAATGTTAAGTCTGTTGGTAATGCCTTTTGGTAATTTCTATATTGGACAGGCCATATCAGCAAAAGGAATAATGAGGGCAAGAAGAGCTACCTGTAATTAGGCTTCTTAAATAAATCTTAATCCAGTAAAAATGAGACTGTGCAGAAAGTCAATAAATTCTGGCATGAGTTTCTCCAACAAAATTGTTATTACAGATCTGGTAGGTGAAAAGATAGATATATATCTTCATTGTTTGTAAACTACACCATCTTCATCAGATTAGTGGGAAATGCAGTAGACCAACAAAATCCAGAAACTCTTAGAATCAAAAAGGGTTAAAAATATATAATATTCTTCTTCTGTCTCTAACAAAAGGCTTCACTAATTTTCTCCATGATCTTTGACCAAATGAAGCAAACTACACCATAATTGTGCTTTTTATATATCTAAGTATAATTCCCACCCCAACCCCACCATAACAATTTCATTTTCATGAAATGGGCAGGGGATGAAAGATTTGTGCTATTGACAGGATAATTCAAAATGGGGGAGTCCCAGTAAAAACCTCACTCAGACCTTAATTTCTACTTGGTCATATTTCTGGTATGCTTTATTTCTTTCAAAATCTGTGGTTTAAACAATGAAAGTTGTTCTGTTTTGTCCCTTGATTCTATTTTGTGTGTGTGTGTGAAATTCCTCTTAGCAGCCTGAGTCAGCTTAACCTTTGACTCTTTTCCCACTTTCCCCTAAATGTAGCTCATTAAGCAATAGAAACAGAGATCAGGATTCAGATAATGGTGTTTTTAGGCATGAATTTTAAAGTAATTATACTTAATATCTGAGGAAATAAAAACAAAAGTTTTATTAGAAATGCATGCATATGAAAAATATATTTGCAATACATATAACTGACATACTTGCACAAATAATGAAAGACCAACAACTCCAGAGAAAAATTGGCATGGGACTTGAAGAGCAGTTTCACATAGAATTATATCCAAAAGTCATTAATTTGTGAAAAAGTCCCCAGCTTTCTCAGTCATCAGGGAAACTGACATTAAAATAGCAATTGGATACCTCAAACTGCAAACCAGAATGTCAAAAATTGAAGAGCAACAAACACCAAATGACAATAGGAAGTGGAACACTGGGGACTCTCTTGCAATGCTGATGTGTGTAGAAATTTTTATATGCAACATACTTTGAAAAAAACTTTGGTACCATTTTTAATGGTTAAACAATATGTACACAATATGACCCAACAATTTCACTTCTAAATATGTATTACAGCAGTGTATTTCTAAAAGCCAAAACCTAAAAACAATCCAAATGCTCATGAACTATAAAGTAGATTGATAATTTGAGAGCTCCTCGTGGAATGTAGTATAACCTAGCAATAAGCCATAAAAACTATAGCTCTGAATAGCAATTTGGGATTGATTCACAGATAAAGCTGTGTAAGAGAAGCTGGACACAAAAAAAGATACACAGTAAAGATTGAATTTATTTAACAAAAAAGAAGCAAAAATATATGGTTATCAATTACTAGTTTGAGGATGAGAGAAAGGATAATAATTGGAATCAGTATGATGGAGATTTCTATAATACTGGTATTACTTCAGTAACCTGGTTAGTAGTGACACTTCTTCATGCAGAAGAATCAAACTTGAAGAGGAGTCATCTGAAATTATCCAGTTAGAGAAACAAAAATTGAAAAAAATAAAACAAACAAAGCAATAAAGAGTGAAGGAAATACGAGACCTAATACAACTCTATTAAGAAGATGAATGTATGGACTCCAAGAAAGAGGAGAGAAAAAGGCAAACAAGCAAACAAACAAACAAAAACTTATAAAAGTTATGGATGAAAACCTCCCAAATCTTGGAGGGGATATGGACATACAGATTCATAATGATCAAAGGACCCCAAACAAAATCAGCATAAAGAAAATAATTTGAAGACACATTGTAAACAAACTGTAACTGAAAGACAGAATTTTATAACAAGGGAATGGCTGGAAATGACCACATTTAAGGGAATGGGCATAAGGCCATGAGTGGATATCTATACAGAACCCTTACAAGTCAGGAGGGAGTAGGATGATCTATTCAAAGTGCTGAAAAAAGAAAAAAGAAAAAAAATCTGCCAACCAAGATTACTATACCTAGAAAAGCTGTTATTCAGAAATAAAGGAGAGATAAGGATATTCCCAAAGTTAAGGGAGTTCATCCCCTCTAGACTTGCCTTATAATAAATGCTTAAGAAGTTTAAGTTGAAATAATGCTAAGTGAAAAAACATGAAAACATATGAAAGTATTCGAGGCACCAAAGGTAAAGGTAAATATATAGTCAAAATTGAAATGCTCTAATACTGGAATGGTGAAGCATAAGTCGTTTAATTCTAGTTTAAAAGTTAAGACAAAAGGATTAACAATGACTATCACTACAATAAATTGTTAAGATATAATATCACTATATAAAAGTGTGAAATCAATAGCAAAGAAATGATGTAGAGGAGTAAAAATAATTTTTAATGCAATTGAAGCTATTAGCTTAAAATAGATTGTTGTGACTATTAGATATTTTATCTAAGCCTTAGACTTAAAAAATAAATCCTGACATTTTAAACAACATAGTTGAATAGGGAGGACATTAGACTAAGTAAAATGAGGCACAGAAAGACAAATACTGCATGATATCATTTATATGTGATCTGAAAGGAATCTAAAAAGGTGAGATTCATAGAAACAGTAGAATGGTGATTGCAGGGTGCTGGGGACTAGGAGAAGTAAGATGTTGGTGAAAGGATACAAAGTTTTAGTTATGCAGGATAACCATGTTATGGAGACCTATTGTAGAACATGGTGACTATAGTTAACAATACTGTGTTGTATGCTTAAATTTTGCTAAGTGAGTAGATTCTTAAGTGTTAGCAATAGCAAAAAAATGTGAGATGATGGAAATGTTAATTTGCTTAATTGTGGTAATCATTTCACAGTATATATCAAATCCTCTCATTTTACATCTCAAATAGTTTTTTTTTATTTGTTTTTACCTCAGTAAAAGAAAAAAAATAAAAATAAATCTAAAAATAATATTGTTCTGATACTGCATCCAATGCAGGGCAGATGTATTTTCTTTGTCATTTTGTTCTTACCCAAATTTAACAAGTCATTTCTTCACTGTTGGTGTTTTTTGCTTAAAGCAAAATGGTAATAATAGAACAAAGTACCAGACAATAATTTGGTCTAATAAGTACCAATTATTTCTCATGTTTATATCAGATTTTTTAAAAGAAGTTAAAACTGTATATAACTACTCACTTTAAGAGCCGTCTGTAAACTTAATTTCCTTCCTTTCTAGAAGTAATAATATACATTTTGTGTGTCCCCATTAATACATATTTATGTCAAATATATATATAGATAAAATAAATATATATAAATATATATAAGTAAAATATAAATATATATAAATAAAATAAATATATATTACTCTAAAATATTATAGAAATATTATATTTGTCTATTTTGCTATTTTATCATAATGTGAAGATTTTAAGGTTTATTGATGTTGGAACAGGTAGCTCGTTTATTTATCATGCATGTGGTATTTTATGGTGTAAAGGTACCACAGCTAATTTGTCTGTTTTCCACCTAATGAAATGTGTTTCTTTTAGTGTTTTTGTTATTGCAAAGAATGGTTCAATCTCCGTGCTTGTTTTTGTTTCCTTTTGCATGTGTCTGAGAAATTATCCAGTGTACTTACCTAGAAATGGGATTCCCATGGTAATTATGAAAATTTTAATATTGTCAAATAACCCTATAAATATTTATGATTAATATGCATCTCACTAGCATGGAATGTATTTAGGTAAAATGTATAATTACCAAGGCTGATTATTGTTAGAATCTCTAATATTTTCTGGTATAATGAGTATGAAATGCAGTTTTCTCATTTTAAGTTGCATAATCTGTGTCTCTGTGGTAGTTGAGAATCTTTTCATGTTTTATAGTCTACCTGATCTTCAGCTAATTTCTAGTTTCAAACTCTTCAACAATTTTCTAACCATTCTTAGTCTTGTTATTTTTTTTATTTTAGGGTACGTGTGTGTGTGTGTGTGTGTGTGTGTGTGTGTCTACATAGGGTAAAAATTACATATATAATTAATGTGTATAGAGGATAGAAGTTACATAATTTTTGCTGAGGAAAAATTAGTTGTCTACCCTTAAGAAGAAAGGTGAGTAAAATGTAGTACACAAACAAAATAAAATAGTATGGTTCAGTTATAGCCAATTACCTAGATATGTATTTAGAGACAATGATAGATCTCACCAAAAATGCGTTTATTAGAAAATGAATGAGATAATAATATATTGACACATGAAAAAAAAATAAATACACAAATTACTGTATGTTTTCAAGAATGGGAATGAGAGCATGAAGGAAATTATAAAACAATGTAATGTCAACAGAGGGATTGTAATTAAGACTATAATGTGCATTTCCTAATGTCTATTCTAAAAGTCCCCCTCACTGAGAGAGCCCTTAGTTTTACCTGAGCACATCGCCATTCATCATTGAATACAGCATTTCTTTGTAAATGTATTTGCCTGTGTAACTAAGTGCTGATCTAAGATGTTAACACAAGACTTATGTAGAACCTCAAGAAATTCTACCAATAGAACTGATTTACCTGGGAGGAGTCCCTTTTTATTCTTAAGCCATTCGTTTGTTAGCAATTTGCAAACCCATCATGCCAAAGGGAGGTAGCTACTTAGGCTTTAATGCCACATTGAGGATGGAAGCAATTCTCTTATCTCTTTGTACCTAAGGACCAAATTGGGCTCTGGGGGTTGAAGAGGGCAGAAGTAGCCCTATGGGCACCATGATGATACTAACTTAGGTACTCACAGATGCAGTTGTTCAAGTGGTAATTCCACCTATTGTAATACCCAAACACAGAAAGAATGTCAAAATATCTGTGCTGGTCAGTAAATAACATTTCAAAGTAACCTTTCATTTAGCACATTCTGTATCTTAAAGATAAAAAAAAAACTAATATAAAACTACTTTTAGAGAAAACGTTTTGAAAAGAAGTAATAAAACTACAGTGATAAGGGATGGGGCAGGATCCAAAGGAAAGTAATTTGTGAATTAAGAACCATGAGGTGATTACCTAACACTTCTGTCAGAATAAAGGCTTTGGAATTTTAATATATAAATACCCAAATGTATCTAGTATCAGATTTTTCTCTAGTTTTACTTGGCCAAATGAACAAATCCATAAATAGCTCCTTATTAGGACTTGGGACAGCTTAGATAAAAGAGGCATTGCCTTTTTCACTGCTCTTAAAATTAAACCAAACCAGTCTTTACATCTTTCCTTGTAGGATGGGACTCAAATCAGCTCTCTCAATGAAATGTGAATCTCATCTCTCCATGTAGAACCTGGGACATTTCTAACCTACTTATATCTTTTGAGGGTATCAATAGACATTTAAAATAAGATTTCCTCAGGTGCATTAATAATCCTGTTTTTAAAAAAAATAGTCCTGTTTTCTTTTCTGTGCTATTTTTAGGTTATCATTAATTTTTAAAAATTCTCTTTTAACTTGTGCAAGACATTTTTTTTTGCGAGTTGAAATTGCCTTTATACTCAGTTAATGAAATTAGATTATTCTTCCCCCAAAATAAAACTTTTCTGTTACCTTACATTACTTACTAGGTACTACTTTCTTTCTTGTTTCCCTTTCAACTACCAGGATAAAATTATCTATGCTCTTTGTCTTCATTTCAAAACTGCCCAGTTATCATCAGCCAACTGTATAATTTTTCTGCTGTCGTTAACCCTCCATTGATTCAGTGCTCACCAAAGTTCATTAGAATATCTAGGTTTACCAAACTTAATGGACTCTAGTGGAGCCATTCACCTTTCTTTTTTTTAAAATATTTTATTTATTTATTCATTCATGAGAGACACAGAGAGAGAGAGGCAGAGACACAGGCAGAGGAAGAAGCAGGCTCAATGCAGGGAGCCTGATGTGGGATTCAATCCCCGGTCCCCAGGATCAGGCCATGGGTGGAAGGCAGCTCTAAATCACTGAGCCACCCAGGTATCCCACCCCAATTCACCTTTCTTGACATTGGTAATAGACATGACATCAAAGGTCATTATGATTTACATAGTGGTGAAATTGAAGCTCAGAAATATTCAGATCCAAACATCACGAATCCGATTTTTTTATGATTAATTAAGCCTTGAGGAACTAGGTGCTGAACTAAGGGAGTATTATTACAAACTTACTTTAAGTCCTTGAAGGTACTTACTATGTTTAAGCCAGGGAACAAAATGTCCAACAGGGGATCAGAGTAAATCAGATGAAGCAACAAAGAGATGGAAAAGCTAAATTATTTCTACTTTATCTGACCTCAGAGTTTCAAATCTATTCCACTTTTTGATTGTTGACCTTGTTAACCATGAAGGGACGCCTCAGTAAGTGTAGGAAACAGACAAGGAAGCAAAAACTTAAGTTGAAACACTTATGCTTTGTAAATTTTGCTCCATTTGTGGAAAATTATTTGAAAATATATTTATATATCTTAATTTTGTTTCAATTTTACATATTTTACAAGGGAAAGTTCATTATAATGTAAGAAAGCTTTTTAAAGTTTTTTTTTCTTTTTTTGCTATTGTGCAACAATCAATCATCTTTTTGTGAGGGGGGTTACTTTTTTTTTATTGGAGTTCAATTTGCCACATATAGCATAACACCCAGTGCTCATCCCATCAAATGCCCCCCTCAGTGCCCATCACCCAGTCACCTTAACCCTGTACCCATTTCCCTTTCCACCACCCCTTTCCATTTCCCAGAGTTAGGTGTCTCTCATATTTTGTCCCCCTCACTGATATTTTCACTTATTTTCTCTCCTTGCTCCTTTATTTCCTTTCACTAATTTTTATATTCCCCAAATGAATGAGACCATATGATGTTTGTCCTTTTCCGATCGACTTACTTCACTCAGCATAATACCCTCTAGTTCTATTCATATCAAAGCAAATGGTGGGTATTTGTCATTTCTAATGGCTGAGTAATATTCCATTGTATAAATAAACCACATCTTCTTTATCCATTCATCTTTCGATGGACACTGAGGCTCCTTCCACAGTTTGGCTATTGTGGACATTGCTGCTATAAACATCGGGGTGCAGGTGTCCCAGCGTTTCACTGCATCTGTATCTTTGGGGTAAATCCCAGGCAGTGCAATTGCTGGGTAGTAGGACAGATCTATTTTTAACTCTTTGAGGAATCTCTACACATTTTTCCAGATAGCTACAACAGTTCACATTCCCACCAACAGTGGAAGAGTGTTCCCCTTTCTCCACATCCTCTCCAACATTTGTTGTTTCCTGTCTTGTTAATTTTCCCCATTCTCACTGGTGTGAGGTGGTATTTCATTGTGGTTTTGATTTGTATTTCCCTGAAGGCCAGTGCCTTCTCATATGCTTGTCAGCCATGTCTATGTCTTCCTCTGTGAAATTTCTGTTCATATCTTTTGCCCATTTCAAGATTGGATTGTATGTTTCTTTGCTGTTGAGTTTATTAAGTTCTATATAGATCTTGGATACTATCCCTTTATCTGATAATCCTTCTCCCATTTTATAGGTTGTCTTTTAGTTTTGTTGACTGTTTCTTTTGCTGTGCAGAAACTTTTTATCTTGATTAAGTCCCAATAATTCATTTTTTTGCTTTTGTTTCCCTTGTATATTACAAGAAGTCACTGTGGCCAAGTTCAAAAAGGGTGTTGCCTGTGTTCTCCTCTAGGATTTTGATGGATTCTTGTCTCACATTTAGATCTTTCATCCACTTTGAGTTTATCTTTATGTATGGTGTAAGAGAATGGTCTAGTTTCATTCTTCTGAACATAGCTGTCCAAATTTCCCAGCACCATTTATTGAAGAGACTGTCCTTTTTCCAGTGGAGAGTCTTTCCTGCTTTGTGGTATATTAGTTGACCATAGATTTGAGGGCCCATTTCTGGATTCTGGATTCTGTTGATCTATGTGTCTGTTTTTGAGCCAGTACCACAATGTCTTGATGACCACAGCTTAGTAGTACAACCTGAAATCTGGCATTGTGATGCCCCAGCTATGGTTTTCTTTTATAATTTTCCTCTGGCTATTCGGGGTCTTTTCTGATTCCACACAAATCTTAAGATGATTTGTTCCAACTCTCTGAAGAAAGTCCATGGTATTTTGATAGGGATTGCATTAAATGTGTAAATTGCCCTGGGCAGCATTGACATTTTCACAATAATAAGTCTTCCAATCCATGAGCATGGAATATTTATCCATCTCTTTGTGTCTTCCTCAACTTTCAGAAGTGTTCTGTAGTTGTTAGGGCACAGATCCTTTACTTCTTTGGTTAGGTTTATTCCTAGGTATCTTATGCTTTTGGGTGCAATTATAAATGGGATTGACTCCTTAATTTCTCTCTCTTCAGTCTCATTGTTAGTGTATAGAAACACCACTGATTTCTGGGCATTGATTTTGTATCTTGCCATATTGCCAGATTTTGCTGTATGAGTTCTAGTAATCTTGGGGTGGAGTCTTTTGGGTTTTCTATGTACAGTATCATGTCATCTGCGAAGGGGGAGAGTTTGACTTCTTCTTTGTCAATTTGAATGCCTTTTAGTTCTTTTTGTTACCTTACTGCTGAGGCTACGGCTTCTAGTACTATGTTGAATAGCAGTGGTGAGAGTGGACATCCCTGTCGTGTTCCTGATTTTAGGGGAAAGGCTCCCAGTGTTTCCCCATTGAGAATGATATTTGCTGTGGGCTTTTCATAGATGGCTTTTAAGATGCTAGGGAATGTTCCCTTCTATCCCTACACTCTGAAGAGTTTTGATCAGGAATGGATGCTGTATTTTGTCAAATGCTTTCTCTGCATCTATTGAGAGGATCATATGGTTCTTGTTTTATCTCTTTTTGATATGATCTATCATGTTGATTGCTTTATGAGTGTTGAACCAGCCTTGCATCGCAGGGATAAATCCCAGTTGGTCATAGTGAATAATCTTCTTAATGTATTGCTGGATCCTTTTGGCTAGTATCTTGTTGAGAATTTTTGCTTCTGTGTTCAGCAAGGATATTGATCAATAATTCTCCCTTTTGGTGGGGTCTTTTTCTGGTTTTGGAATTAAGGTGATGCTGGCCCCATAGAACGAGTTTGGAAGTATTCCATCCCTTTCTATCTTTTGGAACAACTTTGGTAGAATAGGTATTGTTTCTTCTTTAAACATTTGATAGAAATCCCCTGGGAAGCCATCTGGCCCTGGACTTTTATGTCTTGGGAGGTTTTTGATGACTGCTTCAATTTCCAATCTGGTTATTGGCCTGTTCAGGTTTTCTATTTCTTTCTGTTCCAATGTTGGTAGTTGTGGTTTTCCAAGAATGTATCCATTTCTTCTAGATTCCCTAATTTATTGGCATATAGCTGCTCATAAAATATTTTTAAAATCGTTTGTATTTCCTTGATATTGGTTGTGATCTCTCCTTTTTCATTCATGATTTTATTAATTTCAGTCTTTTTTGTTTTTAATAAGGCTGGCTAATGGTTTATCTATTTTATTAATTTTTTTTTTAAAGAAAGCTTTTTTTTTTTTCTCTCAAACTTTTATTTATTTTTGATAGTCACAGAGAGAGAGAGAGGCAGAGACACAGGCAGAGGGAGAAGCAGGCTCCATGCACCGGGAGCCCGACGTGGGATTCGATCCCGGGTCTCCAGGATCGCGCCCTGGGCCAAAGGCAGGCGCCAAACCGCTGCGCCACCCAGGGATCCCTATTTTATTAATTCTTTCAAAGAACAAACTCCTGGTTTTGTTGACCTGTTCTACAGTTCTGGTCTCTATTTCATTAAGTTCTGCTAGAATCTTTATTAGCTCTCTTCTTCTGCTGGGTGTAGGTTTTTTGCTGTTCTTTCTTCAGTTCCTTCAGGTGCAAGGTTAGCTTGTGTATTTGAGGTTTTTCAAGTTTTTTGAGGGATGCTTGTATTGCAATGTATTTCCCTCTCAGGACTACTTTTGCTGTATCCCAAAGATTTTGAACGGTTGTATCTTCGTTCTCATTAGTTTCCATGAATCTTTTTAATTCTTCTCTAATTTCCTGGTTGACCCTTTCATCTTTTAGCAGGATAGTCTTTAACCTCCACATGTTTGAATTTCTTCCAAATTTCTTCTTGTGATTGAGTTCAAGTTTCAAAGCATTATGATCTGAAAATATGCAGGGCAATCCCAATATTTTGGTATCAGTTAAGACCTAATTTGTGACCCAGTATGTGGTCTCTTCTGGAAAAAGTTCCATGTGCCCTTGAGAAAAATGTGTATTCAGTTGTGTTAGGATGTAAAGTTCTGTAAGTCAAAAAAAAAAAAAAAGAAAAAAAGTTCTGTAAATATCTGTGTAATCCATCTGGTCCAGTGTATATTTTAAAGCTCTTTTTTCTTTGGAGATGTTGTGCTTAGAAGATCTGTCATTTGTAGAAAGTGCAATGTTGATGTCTCCCAGTATATGTGTATTATTATCTAAGTATGTCTTAACTTTGATTATTAATTGATTGATATACTTGGCAGCTCCCACATTAGGGGCATAAATATTCATGATTGTTAGGTCCTCTTGTTGGATAGATTCTTTAAGTATGATATAGTATCCCTATTCATCTCTTAGTACAGTCTTTTGGATAAACTTTAATTTATCTGATATGAGGATTGCTACCCCTGCTTTCTTTTGAGGACCATTTGAATGGTACATGGTACTCCAACCTTTTATTTTCAGGCTGTAGGTGTCCTTGGTCTAAAATGAGTCTCTTGTAGACAGCAAATAGATGGGTCTTGCTTTTTTATCCAGTCTGAAACCCTGTGCCTTTTGATGGGGTCATTAAGCCCATTCACGTTCAGAGTTACTATTGAAAGATAGGAAACTCATGTCATCATAATACCTATTCAGTCCCTGTTTTGTGGATTATTTCTTTCTGTGTCCTCTTTCTTTTAGAGAGTCCCCCTTAATGTTTCTTGCAGAGCTGATTTGGTGGTCACATATTCTTTCAGTTTCTGCCTATCTTGGAAGCGCTTTATCTCTCCTTCTATTCTGAATGAGAGCCTTGCTGGATACAGTATTCTTGGCTGCAGGTTCTTCTCATTTAGGACCCTGAATATATCCTGCCAGCCCTTTCTGGCCTGCCAGGTCTCTGTGGAGAGGTCTGCTGTTAATCTAATATTTCTCCCCATAAGTTAGGGAATCTCTTGTCTCTTGCTGATTTAAGGATCTTCTCTTTATCTTTGGAATTTTCAAGTTTCACTATTAAATTCCAAGGTGTTGAACCTTTTTATTGATTTTGGGGGGTGGATATCTTTATCTTCTGGATCTGAATGCCTGTTTCCCTCCCCAATTTAGGGAATTTCTCAGCTATGATTTGTTCAAATACACTTTCTGGTCTTCTGTCCCTCTTGGCGCCCTCTGGAACTCCAATTAAATGTAGATTTTTCCTTGTGAGGCTGTCATGTATTTCCCTTAACCTTTCCTTATGGTATTTTAATTGTTTTTCTCTTTTTTCCTCAGCTTATGTCCTTGCCATCAACTTGTCTTCTATGTCACTCATTCGTTCTTCTACCTCATTAAACCTCGGTGTTTGGACCTCCAGTTTGGATTGCATCTCATTTCATTAATTTTTAATTTTGGCCTGAATAAATCTAAATTCTTTTTTTTTTTAATAAATGAGAGTATTTTTTTTCTTTTTTTAAATTTTTATTTATTTATGATAGTCACACAGAGAGAGAGAGAGGCAGAGACACAGGCAGAGGGAGAAGCAGGCTCCATGCACCGGGAGCCCGACATGGGATTCGATCCCGGGTCTCCAGGATTGCGCCCTGGGCTAAAGGCAGGCGCCAAACTGCTGCGCCACCCAGGGATCCCTGATTAAATCTAAATTCTGCAGTCATGAAGTCTATTGAATCCTTTTTGCTTTATAATTGTGCTTCTGAATTGGCTTTCTGACATCAAATTGTAATACAAATTCTGTAACTCTGTGGCAGAGAGTATTGTTTCTGATTCTTTCTTTTGTGGTGAGTTCTTCTTTCTAGTCATTTTTCTCAGTGCAGAGTGGCTAAAAACAAGTTGTACTGGAAAAAGGAAGAAAAAAACGGGGTGGGGGGACAAAATAAAGAAGAAAAAAACAAAAGACAAAAACAAAAACAAGGAGGGGTATCCTCTGGTTCTATATACTGTAATTCCCATGACTTCCCCTGCAGCTTTCCAGTGCTGCTTGGTCCAGGCCTTGCTCTTCCCGGTCCTTCCAGCTGGTTTTCTGGGGGAGGGGCCCGCTGTGCTGACTCTCAGGTGTGTGCACCTGGGGGATGCCCCCCCACACACACTCCAGGTAGCTGTTTACCCCGTGAGGCCCCTGTTCCCTGGTGGCCCGCCCCTCCCAGGCACAGGGTGACACCAGGAGGGACACCACCACTGGCGGCGGCCGCCCCCCAGCCCTAGAGTCAGCTCCCCAGGAACCACCGCAGCTCCCAGTCCGCAGGGGCCTGGATGCTCCCGGGGGGAGGCGCTGACCTGCACAGCTCCGGGGCCCCGGGACAGGAGCGTCCCCGCTGTCCTGGGCCCTCCCTGCCTGTCCCTGGGAGCAGGGTCCCGGGCTGTGTCCCTCTCGCCCTGCGCTCCCGGGCCACGGCTCCCGAAGGCAGCAGGTGCAGCCCCCTCCGCCCGGAGCCCCCGCCCGCCCCCCTGCTTCTCCCCGAGGCCCCCGGGCGCGGCTCCAGCCCTTCCCCGAGCTCAGCCCGCTCTCCCCCAGGCGCCCTCCTGCTAGTGACCCCGGGAACCTGGGGGTTCCGCTTCCCTCCTGCGGTCCTGCCCGAGCTCCCTGCCAGCCCCCTCCCGGCGGGAAGACTCCGGGGGATCGTTGGATCGCGCTTCCCTGGGACTGGGCTCTCCTGTCCTGGAGATTTTCGCTGCTCTCCTTAGCCCGCCTCCTCTCAGGCCTCTCCCCCACTTGATTCTTTTTTATTTATTTATCCCCTCCCACCTCCCTATCCCCCCGTCTTCCTACCTTGTTAGAAGTGCAAACTCTTCTCTCTGTAGCATTCCAGTTGTTCTCTCTAAATCTCAGGCTGAATTCGTAGGTTTTCAGGATGATTTGCCATTTGAAGGTTTTCTAGGTAAGTTGGTGGGGACAGGTGACTGGGGACCCTACTCCTCCATCATCTTGCCCCGCCCCCTCCATCATCTTGTTGAATCAATTTTGGACCTCGAAGCATTCTGGAAAATGAGGTATCTAAACTAGTCATATTCGTAGAAACTGAAAGTAGGATGATGGTTCTCAGAGGCTGGGGCATGTAGGAATGAAGAGTTTTTCATTGGGTTTAGAGTTTGTTTTCAAAATTAAAAAGTTTTGGAGATCTGTTGCTCACAAATGTGAATAATGGAGGCACCTGGGTGGCTCAGTCAGTTAAGCATCCGACTCTTGATATTTGGCTTCAGATCATGATCAGGATTGGGAGATCAAGCCCCACATCAGGCTCAGTGTTGAGAGTGGGGCCTGCTTAAGATTCTCATTCTCCCTCTCCCTCTTCCCCACCAAAGAATATGAATAATGTTTAACTGAACACTTAAAATAGTTCAGATGTTTTTTTTTTTAAAGTGCCTCTTTCAAAGAAAGTTTTAATTTTTTTTTTGTTAACTTTTATTTATTTATGATAGTCACAGAGAGAGAGAGAGAGAGAGGCAGAGACATAGTCAGAGGGAGAAGCAGGCTCCATGCACTGGGAGCCCGACGTGGGATTCGATCCCGGGTCTCCAGGATCGCGCCCTGGGCCAAAGGCAGGCGCTAAACTGCTGCGCCACCCAGGGATCCCCAAAGAAAGTTTTAGTCTAATAAATGAGGAATCCATTGAAAATGTTACTAGTGGGATCCCTGGGTGGCGCAGCGGTTTGGCGCCTGCCTTTGGCCCAGGGCGCGATCCTGGAGACCCAGGATCGAATCCCACGTCGGGCTCCCGGTGCATGGAGCCTGCTTCTCCCTCTGCCTGTGTCTCTGCCTCTCTCTCTCTCTCTCTGTGACTATCATAAATAAAGATTAAAAAAAATGTTTAAAAAAAAAAAAAAAGAAAATGTTACTAGTATAATTTTATTAAAAATGTCAATATTAAACTAATATTTTATGAATAAAATCTGCTTTGTATAATATATAAGAAAAGACACTGGAAAGTCAATATTTATCTGGATCTGAAGACTGGAGCCAGAAGTTACAATCAAGAAAACAAATATCTGGGGAACAGGCACAGAGACAGAGAATGCAGCTCCAGGAGAAAGTTGATTCTATATAATCTTCCTATTGTACCTGCATAGTAGACCTCCAGGAGACAAAGGACCATGTCTCTAATTCACTAGGCCTGGATTCAAATCCTACCATACCACTTTTTTTTCCTTTATGACCTGGAACACAGTGTTTAATCTTAGGTCAAGAGTGAGTTACTATTACTTTACTTAAAAGATAGTTTTGAGGATTAGACAAAATATGTCCTTTGTTTCCATTATCCCAGAGCTTAGCCTAGTTCATAGTAAGGCAGTGGTGAGTTTCTTTCTTCACTAAAATACATAGTCCTACTGCCAAAGCTGTTCTCTCTTAAGAATGTAATTTATATATAAATGTTGACATTTCTCCTTTCTAATTCCAATTGTGATTGGAATTGTGACTAAATATATTATTTAATTTATTTCTTTTCTTCTAAAGTATAAGCTCTGGAAGGTTAAAATCCATATCTGACTTCTCTGAACTCCTTCTCTGATACCTAGCATTACCAGGTAGGTAATGTGATAAATATATGTATTAAATGACTAAATACAGAGCTCAGAGCTTGCTCTTGTGGAGCTTACTAATTATATGGGGAAAATCAAAAGCAAGAAATTGTGACATAGGCTGTGGCAGAAATACATTAAATTGAGTTATGAATGTGAGATAAGACTTTCTGGAAGATTTAAGCTACAAAGTCTTCAATTATGAACAGATTTATCCAGGAAATAAAAGCTTGAAAAAGTGTAATAGAGCTAAAGCCTAAAGAGAGGGATGAATCTATGTATAAAAAGGCTAAGCTTAAGAATTTTAACTTTGTCATTTTAGATTCTGGAAATCCACTAAGAAACTTTAAGCATTTATACATACAACTACCTATTTAATAGTGTCCCAAGCTAATAATTCCCCAGATTTACTTAAGTGTAAATACCCATAGCTTTTAAGAATAAATAAGTATTTGCTAGTTAAAATTTTTTAGAAAGAGTGTTTTGAGAACATACAATCAATGAAGCAAATAGGCATGAATCAGAAAGCATCAATATAGCTGGCATAAGTGAGATTTTAACAAGTACAACTATGCCTTTTGAAAAATATGTTTTAATGGAAAAAGACAGTCTTCATAATTTTTAGAAAAGACAATATTTTTATATATGATGATTACTTATTTTGGCAAATTAGTCTCTAAAAAAAAAAAAAACCACACTCTGTTTATAAGAAGTGATAATTTATCAGGCTTTTTCATAGATAATTTAAAATCCTAATCATCTTGGGATTCATTTTAACAAATCCCACCTCATCACGCAATTTTCTAATTCCTATGAGAGATTGCTCAGAGTTCTCTCCACTGAGACAGAAAATATGGAGGATTTTTGCCCTGGGGGTGTTCATCAGGCATGTTCGCCCGGAATTTTTTTCTTGTGCTGTCCTTGTCTGACTTTCAGATCAGGGTAAGGTTGGCCTTGTAAAATTAATCTAAAAGTATTCCTTTCTCTTTTGTTTTTTTGGCAGAGTTTAAAAAGAATTGGTATTCCCTCTTTAAATGTATGTAGAATTCACCAGTAGAGCCATCTGGACTTGGGCTTTTCTCTGTTGAGAGGTTTTTGTTCACTCATTCAGTCTCCTTTGTAATAATGAGTCTGTCCAGATTTCCTATTTCTTTATGATTTAAGGATAAACAAGAATTTACTAGTTGGAGAGGGGGAAGCACAAGGGAGGTAAATGGCCCTGGCTAGCTCTTTTGTTTTTGGAAAACTCTGCTAAAGATCCCTGCCCCTCTAGCATTGTTCTGAGATTAGTAAATAAATCTCCTTCCTCTTCCTATAGCCCAGGTTTTTTTCAAAGTACTGCTTTTATGCTGTTTCTCAGCAGGATTATTTGTTATACTATCTCTTTAAGGACAAGAACCCCTTTCCTATTGCTCTCTGGGTCTTCCCAGAGCTAAGCCTGATGAAGTTTTGGAATATAGGTGAGGTCTGGAGCCGAGGACCAAGAAAGAATTCATGAGACGTCTTTGGTGCAAAATGGTGGTTTTATTAAAGCACAGGGGCAGGACCTGTGGGCAGGAAGAGCTGCTGCCCCGGCAGGTGAGGGGTGGCTCATTATATACCTGGGAGTTGGGAGGGGTTTGAGGATGGTGCACTGTCTAAGGAATTTTGGAAGCAAGGTTTCCAGGACCCTGAGGGGGCTAGCTATGGTTGGGAAAAGGTCACTTACTACCGTCTAATAAAACCTGAGTCACGAGACCCTTCGGATGTGTATCGGTGGGCCATGTGATTGCGGGATGACTGCCACCATGTATCTTGGGGGTTTAGAGATAAAGGAAATTTCTAAAGGAATTTTTGTAAGTTAAAGTAGGCTTACAGGCTCCTGGAGTTCGGGCTAAGATTGCCTTCTGCCCTTAGCAAAGTATTAACATCAAGGTAATTGAGTCTGTAGAACAATGTCACTCTCCCTGTTTTAAGAACTTGTCAATATGCTTTGTCCTCAGCTAGTCCTCTGTTCCCTCATCAGAGCCCATTGATTTTTAAAGTTTATGTGTTAAGCACCACTTATTATAAGAATCTCAAAGTTAAGCCCCCCTGGTTTTCAAAGCTGAATATCAAGGGCTTTGTCCTCCTCCCCATTTCCTGGGGTATGTAGTCTGCTCCTCTCCCTTCTCTGTGCCTGTGGTGTCCCTCCCTGCCGTGAATGGTCTGGTTGGTCATTTTGATTTTCTGACCACATATCTTCCCTTCCTTCCCTTTTTGATATGGCCTCTTCTCTACGTTTAGCTGTGGAGAGTCTGTTCTACCAGTTTTCAGGTCATTTTCTGAGCTATTTGCACTGATGTGGGTTTATCCAAGTGTATTCATGGATCCTCCTACCCCACCATTTTCACCTGAAGTTCCCATAGAATAATCCAGGCTTGCTAGGTTTTATGTTTCTAGGGATTTATCCATTTCTTCTAGGTTGTCCAGTTTGCTGATCTATAATTGTTCGTAGTAGTTTCATGATCCTTTGCATTTCTGTAATGTCATTTGTAATGTATCCTGTCATTTATAATTTCATTTACTGAAGTCCTGTCTTTTTCTTAATAAATCTAGATAAAGATAGTGTATCTTTAAAAAAATCAGCTCTTAGTTTCATTAGTTTTATTTTTTTTTAATCTTTAGTCTCTATTTCATTTATTTCCTCTATTTGTTATTCCCTCCCTTCCGCTAACCTTAGGTGCATTTTTTTCCCCTAGTCCCTTGAGTTGTAAGATTAGATTGTTTACTTGGGATCTCTCTTTTCTTAATATAGCAATTTTTCATTATAACTCTTCCTCATCTTTTGCTGCATACCACAAGTTTGGTTATACCATTTTTCCATTTTCATTTGTCTTGTGATATTTTTTTTAATTTCTCTTTTGATTTCTTTAGCCTATTGGTTGTTCAGGCACATGTTTAAGCTTCACATATTTGTGAAATTTCCAGATTTCTTTTTGTAATTCATTTTTAACTTCAAACCTAAAATGGTTGAAAAAGGTATTTTGATATGATTTCAGTCTTCTTACATTATTTTAAGTGTTTTTTTTTAATTCTTTTTTTTATTTTAAATGTTTGTTGACCTAATGTATGAGCTGTCTTGGAGAATGTTCCATTCTTCAGAAAAATATCCATTTTGCTGTTTTTGAATGGAAGGTTCTGTAAATATAAAAAATGTTAGGTCCGTCTAATAGATCATTTAAGTTTAATGTTTCCTTATTAACTTTAAAATCTGAATGATTTATCCATTGTTCAAAATTGGGAATTGAAATATCTTACTAGTATTGCATTGTTGTCTATTTCTCCCTACAGATCCGTTAATAGTTGCTCTACATTTTTAGATGTTTTTATGTTGGGTACATAGCTATTCATAAACGTTATATTCTCTTGATGAATTCACCTCTTCATGATGCAGTTACTTTTTTGTCTTTTGGCTTAAGGTCTGTCTTGACTGATACAAGTATAGCTACCTCTGCTTTCTTTGGTTTACATTTGAATAGAATATCTTTTCTATCTCTTCACTTTCAGTATATGTATAGCCTTAAAACTGAAGTAAGTCTCTTATAGGCAACACATAATTGGGTCTTGTTATTTTTTATCCATTTAGACACTCTGTGTCATTTATTTGTATAATTCAGTCCATTTAAATTTAAAGTAATTATTGATAGGTGCAGGCTACTATTTTAATGGGTTTTTTCGGTAAGTTTTTAATTCCTTTGTTTCTTTTTGGTCTCTTTGTGATTTGATGATGCCTATTCCCCCTGCCCTTCCCCCACTCCCACCCAGTGGCATATTTTCTTTCTTTTTGTCTTTTGTGTATCTACTATAGGTGTTAGCTTTGCAATACATAAAATATCATATTATTATGGCAGTCTCTTTTAAGCTAATAGCAAGTTAACTTCAAACACACAATAAGACTCTTCAGTATTATACTCTCACCTCACACTTTGTTTTTGATGTCACAAGTTACATCTTTTTATACTGAATATCCATTAACCAATTATTGTAGTTATTTTAATACTTTTTTAACCTTCATACTAGAATTACAGGTGATTTACCTAAGACTTTTGCAACATTTGAGTATTCTGAATTTAACTATATGTTTACCATTACCAGTGAGTTATATATTTCCATGTTTTCCTGTTAGTAATTAGCATCCTTTTGTTTCAGCTTGAAGAACTCCCCTTAATATTTCTTTTACTTCCTTTCTAGTGATAATTGACTTCTTTAGCTTTTTTGTGTGTGGAAATTCCTTTTCTTTCTTTCAATTCTGAAGGACAGTTTTGCCAGGTAGAGTATTCTTGACTGGCAGCATTTTTCTTTCTTCACTTTGAATATATCATACCATTCCTATTTGGTCTCAAAGTTTCTGCTGAAAAATTTGAGGTTATACTTTTGAGGTTTCCTCTGCACATATCAATTTGATTTTCTCTTTTTTAAGTTTCTCTCCATGTCTTTAGCATTTAATAAGTTAATTATAATGTGTCTCACTGTGGTCTCTTTGGAATCATTTTATTTATTTAATTTGGTATTCCCTGAGCTTCCCAGATCTAGATGTCTAGCTCTCCCAGGTTGGGGGTATCTTTGAATAAGATTCTTCCCCTTGTTCTCTCTTCCCTTTGGGGCCCCTATAATACATTTATTGGCTGAATTGATGGTATCTTTTATGTCCTGTAAACTATTTTCACTCTTTTTCATTCTTTGGATGCATTTCACTGTCCTGTATTTGAGTTTCTGATCCTTTCTTCACTTCATCTAGCCTGCTATTGAATCTCTATTGATTTTTTTTCAGTTCAATTACTGTATTCTTCTGCTCTGAATTCTGTTTGTTATCTTTTTCTCAATTTTCTGTTGAAATTCTCAGTTTGTTCCGGTATTGTTCTCATGATCTTGGTGACTACCTTGGTGCCCATTATTTTGAACTCTCTATCAGGTAAACCACTTATCTTTCTTTCACTAAGTGTTTCTGGATAATTATGTTATTTTGTTTGGAACACATTCCTCTTTATCCATGATTGTGTTGGTCTTTGCACGTTACATAAAATAGTCACCTTTCCCAATGTTGACAGAGTGGATTGATGTACCAGTGAGGAGGTAAACCTCCTCACTCAGCCTGGACTAGGCTCCTACTTGTCTATCAAACTTTGTAACTGTCCAAGCCACTTGCTTGCTTGCTTGCTTGCTTTCATCCATGCCTTTTTTCTTCTTTTTTTCTTTTCTTTTCTTTTCTTTTCTTTTCTTTTCTTTTCTTTTCTTTTCTTTTCTTTTCTTTTTTCTTTTCTTTCTTTCTTTTCTTCTTCCTCTTTCTCTCTCTCTGGCTCCCAGCAGTGTAGAGTGTGCCAAAACCTGTCAATGTCCCAAAGAGGAAGGTTTCAGTCAGCACATAAATGCAGGCTAATTAGAATCTGCACCTTCAGACAGCAGCTTGGAAAGTATGTAATTAAGCCCTTTCCAAGAAGAAACAGAGATGGACATTTTTTGCTTGTTCCCTCTGAGCTGAGCCCTGGGGAATAGCTGGCTAAGAACAGCTTCTTTGTTTGCTACAGTTTTGTGTGACTCATGAATAGAAGAACCTTGGCTGTGAGAGCCAGGCAATTCAGGGATCATATCCCTTGGGTGACTGCCACAATAGAGGCACAATGTGTGCACAAGCTCTTTCCAGGGAGGGAAACTTGGAATAGGCTGGAAAGAGAAAGAGGGTGAGTGGTCTAGCAGGCTTCCCTGGTCTCTAAGGAGGTTCAAATCCAGGCCCCAGATGCCTGCTAAATTAGAATCCTGGCCTGCATACAGCAGCTTTTAAAAGGATGCAGGTTAATCTCTTACAGGGAAAGACTGGGAGATGAGTTGTTTTTGCCTGCTCCTTCTGCATAAAGCCCTAGGGTAATAGTCATGGTGAGTGCTCATGAGTTCATTGACAACTAATGTTTTGTTTACCATATTCTTGTGGGTCTCGTGGATGCAAGCTCCACTGACTTTCAAAAATAGGTATTGAGGGACCTGTCTCTCAAGTGAGAATCTTAAAGTTTTGGATGCTAGATGTGGAATCTAAATATTTTACTTCTCAGAAAGAAGCTAACAGTTAAGGGTTTCTGTCTGATTATATGGCACCATGCCAGGATTGTGGTTTATGGCAGGAATGTATCACAGCCTTCCTTCTCTGTTTCAGTAGGTATATTCTCATTCATCCAGTATATAGGAGTCATTCATCCAGTTTCCATGTCTCTTCCAGAGGGTATTGCTCAGCATATAGTTGTACATTTAGTCTATCAGTGGCCAAAGGGTGGAGGCTCCTATGTTGCCATCTTGTCATTTCCCCTAAGCTTTAATTAACCAATTAAAAATATGATATAGGGACGCCTGGGTGACTCAGTGGTTGAACATCTGCCTTTGGCTCAGGGTGTGATCCCAGGGTCCCAAGATAGAGTCCCACATTGGGCTCCTTACAGGAAGTCTGCTTCTCCCTCTGCCTATGTCTCTGCCTTTCTCTCTGTGTCTCTCATGAATAAATAAATTTTAAAAACATATTTTAAAAAATAGGATATATGTAGCACCTGGGTGCCTCGGGTGGTTTAGTGACTGACTCTTAATCTCAGCTCAGGTCTTGATCTTAGGGTTTTGAGTTCAAGCCTCATGTTAGGCACCATGTTGGGTGTGGAGTCTACTTAAAAAAGAAAAAAAAGAGATATATTCTGTTGTATAGATAACCATAGCCTATTTATTAGCTTCTTAGATAAACAATTTGTCTCTTCCTTTTCAGGTATTACAAGTAATTTTCATGTAGACATCATTGTAAACATTTGTATTATGAACTGAGTTTATCTGTAGGATACTTTTCTGGAAACAGAATTACTGGAAAACTGCATTGAAATTTTGATATATGTAATCAATTTTACAAAGAAAATTTTAGCACCTTATGTGCTTCCATTTATAGTATGGGAATATTTGTTTTCAACACTCCTACCAATGCTATATATCATCTATCTATCTATGTATCTATCTATCTACCTATCTATCATCATCATCTCTCAGTTAACATTTATTCTTTAATAAGTCACTCCAAAATGTGATGGCTTAATGCAACCATTTATTTTGATCATAGTTTAATAAGTTGGTGATTTGAACCAAGCTCAACTGGGCAGTTTCTCTAGAAGGCTCCAGTGCATAAAGTATTTTTCAAGTCTCTGCTTGTGTTATTCATGTTTGTTACTATCCCATCAAATAAGCAAATCACAGTCTATTCCAGATTCAGTAGAGGGAATTATACACTCCACGTTTTAATGAAGGAGGCTGAAAATTCACAGGCTCCACCTTTTGATAAAAGAAGCTGCATGTTCACATTGCAAATGCATATGCATATGAGGGATAGAAAGAATCTGTAGCCATTTGTGCAATCTAACACATTAATTACATATTAATAAATAATAAGTTAGAGTCATTATCTAAGGACATTGTATTTAATCTTTAAAATAACCCTATGAGGTAATGGCAGAACATAATTATCCATCTTATAGAGGGATTACTGAGGGAGAGAGAGAATAAGTAATTTGCCCAAGGTTATTTATTCTCCTGTAAAGGAGGTTCTTTCCTCCACTTAACCTCAATATTCTATGGCATCGTAGTTTATGTATTTGTTTTATGTGACCTTAAGGCACCAAAATATTTAAGAATATTTTCTTTCGAAACACATATGTGTTCATATTTCTTAAAACTGTTTTCAAATTTATCTCTAACATTATCCTCAAAACCTCCTATACTCTAATAAACTCCCAGACCTCAAAAATGACCTCAAGTTTTAAATCTTCTGAAAAGCTTACCTTGGATTTGCTCTGCTCTATTGTGGCCATGTTACTTCTGTCATTTATATCTCTTCTTGCCGTTAGTCATTTCATGGGTACAAATTTTTTTTTTCTTCATTCATTCTCTATTAAACTGTGACTCCCTTGAAGGCACTCCCAGCTTTAGAATCCCAATAAAGCACTTAATGTCTCTTTGTTGTTGTTGAATGAAAGAGAATACTTGCCTTTGAGCAGCTCATTGATAATTTGTGATAACAGATATGCAAACATTTATCCATGTGGTCCTATTAAACTTCTACCTATTATCCTAGGCCTCAAATTGTCCTTTACCCATCTTTCTGGAACTTTAGATTAATTTCTTTTTCCAGGCATTCCCATGGAATGGTATTTAAGCAATTATCATAATACTTATTACCTTTGAATATCTCTCTAGACTCCCAATTCTCTAGCACATAACTGACTAAAAAACAGAAGAAACAGAACAGTCTATATATCCCTTTACCAGAAAGTTTCTCAGCCTTGCCTTAAGTTATGATCTTTTTATTACTATAAAAAAAATCTGTGCTTTTAGTATTATATAAAGTTTCAAAATAATAAAATAGCAGAGCTCAGTTTTCCCTGAACCAAATCCTCCTATACATTATCACCAGATTTACTTACAAAATACATTTTTGTTTCTCACCTCATAATATCTGCTCACAGTGGATGTTGTAAGTATGCATAATTCATGTGGATTCCAAACTAAGGATTCTATGATAGTTGCTATCTTCTTGTTTGTTTATTAAGGACATGGTTCTTCTCTGGAAACTTTGAAGTGAGTGCCTTGTATGACTGAGAATATTTTAGCACTGGGCCTGTTGGTAAAATAGATTCTAAACCCCAAATCCTCTGCCAGCTGCTCAGTTTTGCAAAGCTATGTCATGCCTATCCTCTGCTTCCTTGTATGTGAGCTAAGGTCAGGAGATAGGACACAGTCACTTCTTCTCATAGGAACCCAAGCTCCATTGTTTTCCCAAAACATTCCAGGAAGCCAAAACAAGGCAGACCTGGACCAGAAATGCTGGTTCAGGTGGTAACCATGAGTCTATATTAGGGCTTCCCTGGGGCCCGTCCGGTGGGAGAGGGTTTATCTGGACTCTTCCCTAGGCCTTACATAAGTACGTCTTGACTCTGGAGGTTGTTTGTTGTTGTTGTTGTTGTTGTTTGTGTTTTGGTGTTTTTTTTTTCTTTTTTTTTTTTGCCCAGTACAGGCGTATACATGTCTTGTTTTATTGCGCTTCACTTTATTTCATTTTGTAGATATTACATCTCTCTCTCTCTCTTTCACAAATTTAAGGTTTGTGACAACTCTGTAGGAAGAAAATATGTTGGCAACAGTTTTCCAATAGCATTTGCTCACTTTGTGTTTCTGTCTCCCATTGTGGTAATTCTCACAATATTTTAAACTTTTGCAGTATTATTATATTTGTTATGGTGATCTATGATCAGATTTTGACTTGCTGAAAGCTCAAATGATAGCATTTTTTAACAATATATTTTTTTTATTAAGGTATATACATTGTACTTGTAGAGGGAATGCTATCGCATACTTAATTGACTTCATATACTGTAAATATCCATTGGGAAAACAAAATAAATTCACTTGATTTGCTTTATTGTGATATTTACTTTATTGTAGTGGTCTAGAAATGAACCTGCAACTTCTCCAAGGCCTGTACTTGTTCTCCAAGTACAGCATAGTATTGAGTGTCATCATCTAGATGACTAAATCAAGTTTCTAAGATGTGATCTTTGGGGAACCAAAACACTATTTGGGATGGGTGTTCTGAGATTTGTAAAACAAAATTATGAAGATAAAAAGTTAAAAATTAAGAAATCAAAAACAACCAAGCATGAATAGTGGGTCTCACTTTAAAAAGAAGTGGCTAAGAACTTGCTCTTCCCCTTTCCTTCCAGCTGGTCTTCGGAGGAGGGGGCCTCCTCTTGCACTGTTGGTGAGAATGTGAACTGGTACAGCCACTCTGGAAAATTGTGTGGAGGTTCCTCAAAGTGTTAAAAATAGAACTGCCCTAGGACCCAGCAATTGCACTGCTGGGGATTTACCCCAAAGATAGAGATGCAGTGAAATGCTGGGACACCTGCACCCCAATGTTTATAGCAGCAATGTCCACAATAGCCAAACTGTGGAGGGAGCCTCGGTGTCCATCAAAAAATGAATGGATAAAGAAGATGTGGTATCCCCCTCGGATGTGGCTGGAGCTTGAGGCGCGCAGGGCGGGAGATGCCGCAGACCCGGACCTGGACCCGGAGCAGCTCGGAGGCCGTGAATAATAGCTCTTCAAGTCTGCAATAAAAAATGGCCTCCATAAAACTACATTGCAAAAAATGGGAAAGAAACAAAATGGAAAGAGTAAAAAAGTAGAAGAGGCGGAGCCTGAAGAATTTGCGGTGGTAAAAGTACTGGACCGCCGTGTAGTGAATGGGAAGGTGGAGTATTTCCTGAAGTGGAAGGGATTTACGGATGCTGACAATACTTGGGAACCTGAAGAAAATTTAGATTGTCCAGAGTTAAAATCTGGGTCTTTGTTTTTTGGTTTATTAGTGTGAAGAAATATCATTCTAATGAAAATCAAGTTTGATATGTTTGTTTTGAAATAGTATTGGGGGAGTTGTTGGGGTTTTTTGCATCTATAGCACTGGTTACGTTGAACAAATAAAAGCTTTCTGTAGTTGTTTCCTTTATCAGAAAAGAATATTTGAGGGATCCCTGGGTGGCGCAGCGGTTTGGCGCTTGCCTTTGGCCCAGGGCGCGATCCTGGAGACCTGGGATCGAATCCCACATCGGGCTCCCAGTGCATGGAGCCTGCTTCTCCCTCTGCCTGTGTCTCTGCCTCATTCTCTCTCTCTCTCTGTGACTATCATAAATAAAAATTAAAAAAAAAAGAATATTTGAGACCATGGCATATTATCCCCCTGCATCAGAGAACACCTTTTCTAAATGTTGGGGGAAATATTCAGAGTTGTTACTCAGTCAGAATTTGTGTTTAACTCCTATATGCCTAAGGACCATTCTGGGTTTTTTGTTTAATTAGGGCTTTTTGTGTGTATACTTAAAAGTACATACATAAGTGGTTTTCTTTTCTTTTTGTTATTTTTGAAACATTCACCAAAACAAAAACAGCATTTTATAACCATGGATAAGGCCATGTTTCTGGGATGCTATCATTTTCAGCAACAACCTCCCCACCCAAAGGGCAAAACTAGACAAGTTTTGTTGTACTTTAATTAGGTAAGCAAAACTTAGTTAAATGGATATTTAAAGGTTCCTTCTAGTGAACCATTCCTTTTCAAGAAGTTGAAAACCCTTGTGCTGTATTGACTAAAAGGTCATGATTCATGGAGTGTCTAAGACTTCGTTCATGGGAACCTGATCATAACCAGGTGGTTAGAAATGTTTGCAATTTAGCACCTGCTGGAATAAATGGGTGGACAGACTTCTATAATCCAAATTCTTGACCTGCATGTTTTTTCTTCACCCCAACTCATTCCTAACATGTAGGCTCAATCTTCTCAGTATTTGAACTACTGGTTCAGCAGAAACCAGGAAAAACCATAACTTTGTAGTCAGAATGTTATCCAACTGTATATTGTTTACTTTATTGTAAATACTGGTAAACAGTGGTCAATAAATAGTTTTATATTCCTTTAAAAAAAAAAGAAGAAGATGTGGTATATGTATACAATGGAATATTACTCAGCCATTAAAAACAAAAAATAGCCACCATTTGATTCAATGTGGTTGGAACTGGAGGGTATTAGGCTGAGTGAAGTAAGTCAATCGGAGAAGGACAAACATCATATGGTCTCATTCATTTGGGGAATATAAAAATTAGTGAAAGGGAATAAAGGGGAAAGGAGAGAAAATGAGTGAAAATATCAGTGAGGGTGACAAAATATGAGAGACACCTAACTCTGGGAAACAGAAAGGGGTGGTGGAAAGGGAGGTGTGTAGGGGGTTGAGGTGACTGGGTGATGGGCACTGAGGGGGGCACTTGATGGGATGAGCACTGGGTGTTATGCTATATGTTGGCAAATTAAACTCCAATAAAAAATAAAGTTATTTTTAAAAAAGGATTAAAGAAAATAAAGAAGTGGCTATAGGGGATCCCTGGGTGGCTCAGCAGTTTAGCACCGCTTTCAGCCCAGGGTGTGATCCTGGAGACCCGGAATGGGGATCGAGTCCCACATCTGGCTCCGTGAGTGGAGCCTGCTTCTCCTCCTGCCTGTGTCTCTGCCTCTCTCTCTATGTCTCTCATGAATAAATAAATAAAATCTTTAGAAAAAAAAGAAAGTGGCTATAACAACAGTTTACGATGCTAGTGTGTCCAAAGTTGTAAAAACAGGTCACTATATTTCAGATAAGGGATCACCCATTCCATGAAAGCAAGTATTTCATGGGTCAATATATAACTTAATTATTTTAAGAAACTTTAGACTTCTGAAAGTTTAAAATTCAAGGCAGAACGTGTGAGATATTAAGAAATAGATAAGAAAGGTCGAGCTACAAAGCTTATGAAGCAAAGGCATCTATTAATTGGGATTTATACACCAGTAAGAAGATAGGCCTTATTAGGAAATAGGTAGAACTCAGATACTAGAGCAAGAGACCACTGGTAAGCATGGCATGATTTCTGGTATGCTCTAGAGTGCAGGTATGTTTATAAACATTCTTGAAAAATTTAAGGAGATGTTCATGCATGGAAAAGAAGACCCACAGCTATTTTCCATTATTTAATGTACAATTTATTAAATTCATATGTCTTATTGAACAAATTTTGAAAGCCAGTTTTTCTTGGGCATTTAAACTTTGACTATATATTTGATTAAACTTTTTAAACATTTTAAACTGGAATTATAAACTGAAATATCGAATGGGATAATGAATAGTAGTTTTCATGTTCTTTCAGAATTGTAATGAAAGCCTTGTGGCTGAAAATAGCAGACACTCAACATCCCAATATACCAAAGACAAATACTAAGAAAATGAACCCAGCAGATCCATTGATCAATCATATCAGTACTTACTAATTTTTCACACACAGCTACCTTTGCTTTTCATACACACACACACACACACACACACACACACACACGCAAACACACAAAAGTAAGAGTTTAAGGAGAAGTCCTAGACATAAGTATTTATCTTCTTAGTGGGAGACTGAATTTTTCTTTTTCTTTCCCGAGGCTGGGCATGCAGGGCATTGCCTATCCCCACTGCTATAGAAGTAAGCAAGAAAGTAGCTTCAAAGTAATCATCGCTGATGAGTTAGAGTGCCTAGAAGGTGGAAGAAATAGATATTGTCTTGCTTAATAGACTTTTAAGGGACTTAGGCTATCCCTTGTGCAAATTTTGGCCAGGAACTTACTGAAGTAGATAGAAATGGCAGAAGGAAGACATGGGACAAGGAGGCACTGCAAACCCTTTCACTATATGGTCTAAGTCATTATTTTGAGGAGTAGCTAGGTTTGCTCTTCTTTCCTTTGGGTACTCTAGCGAAGAAAGTTGTCTGGTATGAAATATAAACCCAGCTACAAGAAACTGTATGGAAGAGTAGCTGAGGGGTGATTGCCGGTCAAATTGGAGCACAACTCACTCATCAGGCAATAGTGAAGTGGGAGGTAATGGAAAGATAAAAGATACAGAGCCCTGGCTTCCTCTCGAGCGCTCTTCTCTTTCTTCTCTCTCTCTCTCTCTCTCTCTCTCTCTCTCTCTCCCCTCTCTCTCTCTTTTCAGCAGTTAGGTGGGACAAGAAAATAACTTTCATATATGATACACACTGTACTACAATTGACCATATGAGAGCTACATCTGTCTTTGTTTGTGTATCTTCTTTGAGGATCCAAAACCTGAGAAGTTTAAATTCTATGAAAGATACAACTTGGCAAAAGGAAAGAAAGGGAGTTAGGGTAGATGGTTATAGCAGTTAGCTGTTATTGTTTTATAAAGTATCTTGAAACCGCAGCCTTAGCATTTGGATTCATTCTAATGACTATGGGAATTCCTAAGGAGATTTAGTCTGTTGAGACAGAGCCCTCAAACAATGTAAATACTATATATTCCTCCAAATTCCATGGGAGATGAATGAGGGGAGGTTTATCCATGTTTAATTGAGTCAGATGTGAGCTGTTAGGATTCAGTATTTAAAAAGGATGGGAGGTTTCAGGATTGGGAATTCCAGATGATGAGGCTCTGAACAAGAAAACATTACAAAGTGCAAGAAAAATGAAATCAAATTGGCCAAAGTTATCAACGAAACCAATTGTTACTACTAAATTGCATCATTAACTGCATTATTTTCATGACTACAGGGTGATAAGCATATCATGACATAAAGTCAAAAAACAGGAAAACTTATTCTTGCTTTTGAAAGAACTACAGTTTAGCGTTTTGATATTCAATTTCTCTTTGATGGGTAGGTCACCCTATGCTCAGAAACATATTAAAAATATCTCTAAACTAGACACTCCTTTGTCTTATAGTTTTCCTAATTCAGGACTTTATCATCTTAACTATTTCAATCGTATTATTATTGGTATCTCACATTTTCAGTTTCTTTCTACCTCCAATTCCCTGCCTTATGTACTTCCTGAGAATCTTAAAATGCGTTTTTCTCCTAGTAACTCTGTTCTATTTCATAGTTACACCCAAAATCTAACACCTTACTTCAAAATCAATTCCATGCTTATATGCACACAAGCCAATTGAGAACCATCCTTCTTTATTCTTTCAAATTCATAACCAGTCATCTAAGGTTTTATCTTAATTTATAGTTTGTCATAACTTCAGAGTCTCTTAACTATTTTCAACTTCAGTTCATAAGTTTCTTAGAATCAACTTGGCAGCATCTCACAGCCACGAATAGGTCTGTACTACTACCTACTGAACAATTCAAACTCTGAAATTTCTTTGGGTTCATTGGTTTTGTTGCTTAGTTGATTCTCTTCTTTTCTTTCTTTTTTCTTTCTTTCTTCTTTCTTTTCTTTATGAATTCATTTCTGCTAGACTTGAAATGGCTTGCTCTCTGTCCAGAGAGTGATTTACAGACAGACTAGCTGAAAACATTGGATTTGGTTCAAGTGTACATTCCCTGGTGTTTTACTGGAAGGTCTTTCAGCAAGTCATGCACCACAGCCCATAATAAGACTGTTTTCTCTTAGTCAGTAAAGTTTCTGCTTCCTTTAAACTAGGAGTTAGGAGTTCGACCTCAAATGAAAATTCTATCACAGTAATTTTTAATGAACAAAGATTGCCTTCCCTCCCCATTTTTCTAGAACCCAATTCATCAGTCATTCCCATTCTTTCTTTAGCCCTGCCTCTCTATTCATTTCTTGATCTATGGTTAAGAACACATTCATATATTTCACATATTTCTTTCTTTGTATCTTTCTCTAGTTATTTATCTAGCTCACTGATTCCCTCTTACCCATACTTCTCAAGTACTTCTACGTTGATTGCTTTTTCTATCTACATTTACTGTAATCTCCATTCATTCACTTCAATATACAGTGTAGTCTATCAAAACCACCATTAGCAGGAATTTCTTTTCATCAACTTGTTTACACTCATATAATAATCTCCTTTTAGTATATTTAAAATCTGGCTAGGGATCCCTGGGTGGCGCAGCAGTTTGGCGCCTGCCTTTTTGGCCCAGGGCACGATTTTGGAGACCCAGGATCGAATCCCACGTCGGGCTCCCAGTGCATGGAGCCTGCTTCTCCCTCTGCCTATGTCTCTGCCTCTCTCTCTCTCTCTCTCTGTGACTATCATAAAAAATAAAATTTAGATTAAAAAAAATAATAAAAAAAAATAAAATCTGGCTAAAGTCAAGTTTGCCAAAAATTATTTCCTTTGCTCTTAAATGCCATTAAACAATGCAATAATATTAAATAGCTTTTAAATTGTTATCTTTATGAGATAGAAATAATAATTCTTATAGGAATTATTGGAACTAAATACTCTGATTCCTTAGAAAAAAATTCATCTTGAAATTTTCCAAAGGGCTTTGAATGAGTATCCAGCAAGTAATTTGGCTTGTAATCTTTGCAAGGTAAAACAACTTCCCCTTGAAAACATGTAATATGTTTCATATTTTTGCCCATTCTGAGCTAATTATATATGTGGGTTAGATTTGATAATTGTTTGGTAAAGACTAATGCCAACTATTCAAAAATAATTAGACTATTAAGAATAATTAAATGGCAAGAACTCTTTCCTGGGGCTTTTTACTGTTGTCACGATCAGATATTTAAACATAAATAAAGTGATCTAATTCCAAGTGAGAAAATTATTGAAATATGCAAATATGCAAATAGAAATCATCATAGGATAAAGCTAGAGTAGCAATTCAATACTTTATATCATTAAAACATGATAGTTTAAAAATGTCATATTCTAGCATTTGGTTATCCTATTTTAAGATTGCTATAAAAAAGTATCATTTTATGAATGGGCAGATTAAAGTTTCAAACTAAAATTATTTTCCAAGTTTCATGATTAAAAAGTGGTTGATCTGCATCTCTCTGATGATTAGTTTGTAAACATTTTGATGTACTTGTTGACCATTTGTATGTCATATTTGGAGAAATGTTTATTCAAATTTGTTACCTGTTGATCAGGTTGTTTTCTAACTATCAAACTGTAGGAGTCTTTGTGTATTTTGAATATATTAATCCATGATCAAATAAATTGTTTGGAAATATTTTCTCCCATTTTGTAAGTTCTCTTTTTATTCTGTTATTTTTGTCTATGCAGAAGTTTTTTCAATTTGATATAGTCCTAGTCCTACTGCCTATCTTTGCTTTTGTGCTTTTGTTGCCTGTGTTGGTGTTGTTATGTCTAGGAAACTACTATTTAGACAGGTGTCATGAAAATTTTCTCCTGTTTCCTTCCATAGTTCAGTAGCCTTAGATCTTACATTTAAATCTTTAATCCATTGAACTGATTGTGTGTGTAGTATAGAATATAGTACAATTTCATTATTTTCCATGTATTCAGACTTTATAGCACCATTTCTTGAAGAAACTATCCTTTCCCCAAGAGAGTAGAACAACGGTTGTCAGGAGCTTGGGAAAGAGGGAAATGCAGCGTTGCTCTTCAGGATATATGAAGTCTTCATTGTACACGATGGATAAGTTCGTTGGATCTGTTGCATAACATTGCACCTACAGTAATTACTATAGTAGGCAACTAAAAAATTTGAGAGTAGACCTCATGTTAAGTATTCTTACTATAGTAAAATAAAAGAGTGATAGGCAATTTCAAAGCCTAAGTCCTTGGAGTCTAAATTTAAGGCTTTTCTTAAATTGAAGGTCACAATTCAATATGCAAAGGAATGAGTATTTCTTAGCTTTTAATCCGAAGTTCTTATGGTTGATTTAGTCATACACTTCAGATCACATCATATTATCATATTGCCCTTTAAACTGTTTTTTCATATTTTTCATTTTCTTTTATCCACATACTCCACTTTCATTCCCTACTCTTTTCATAAATGGCCATTCAAAATTGTTTAATATTATTTTTCTGTTTTCTTGGAAAATGAATATCTTTTTTGTGTGTATTTTTATTTTACATAATAATATTTCACATATTTTGAACTTTATTGTTTTTTCCAAAGATTACATAACAACAATCCATGTTGTTAAGATCTATCCTTATTTCTATGTGCAAATACAACACATTGTTTCCAGATTGAATTGTGTACTTGCTACACACCATCATCCATTCTCTCAGTGATGCATGCCCAGGTTACCCATAATTTTCAGTTACAAAAACATGCTACACAGAATAGTCTGTGTAAGCTGTTTACGACATTTTGGGGAATATATTTTTAAGAAAATAAATGCTGATCATAGGTTATGCAGATACCGTTGTCAAGAAGAATGGTTCAATTAATTTACAGAGGGCTGTATTAGTATTATTCCCACTAGAATGGTAAAAATGTTTCCATAGACTCCCACCAATATCTAATCTTGATAAGCATTTCTTTATTCATATATGTATCTATAGAACTCTAGATTACAGTGTGATTTCCTTGTGAGTAAAGAAGCAAGGGACCATGACACAATATATAGTTTTTAGTAAATATATACAAATATATTTAAACCCCAAGAAAAAATTAAACACTAAAATTAGATTTAGTGAGTTTTTATCTCTCTGATCTCTATTCAAGAGAGAGACTAGACTCTATTACAGACAGATAAATTGGATCAAAACCGCAGCTACATTAGTAACTGGCAGATGGCCAATAATCCTCTCCCTTAATACCCCCAAAATAGGGCTTCTGGAAAAGCATGTTGGAAATATTTATTTTAATGTGAAAAAGATCTTCCTTCTCAGTACCTCACACACTGCATATTAATGCTTCATGTTAACTTTGCAAAGATTTGTTCTTAAAACCTTTCATGGGTAAGGAAGCAGGAAAAATTTCCACCTTCAAAAATATATTCTTTTTTCTTTCTTTCTTTCTTTCTTTCTTTCTTTCTTTCTTTCTTTCTTTCTTTCTTCTTTCTTTCTTCTTTCTTTCTTTCTTTCTTTCTTCTTTCTTTCTTTCTCTTTCTTTCTTTCTTTCTTTCTTTCTTTCTTTCTTTCTTTCTTTCTTTCTTCTTTCTTTCTTTCTTTCATTTTTTATTTTATTTTTTTTATTGGAGTTCAATTTGCCAGCACATAGCATAACACCCAGTGCTCATCCCGCCAAGTGCCCCCCTCAGTGCCCGTCACCCACTCACCCCAACCCCCTGCCCACTTTCCCTTCCATTACCCCTTGTTCATTTTCCAGAGTTAGCTGTCTCTCATGTTTTGTCACCCTCACTGATATTTTCACTCCTTTTTTCTCCTTTCCCTTATTCCTTTTCACTAATTTTTATATTCCCCAAATGAGTGAGACCATATAATGTTTGTCCTTTTCTGATTGATGTATTTCACTCAGCATAATACCCTCCAGGTCCCTCCATGTTGAAGCAAATGGTGAGTATTTGTCGTTTCTAATGGCTATTATTCCATTGTATACATAGACCACATCTTCTTTATCCATCATCTTTCGATGGACACCGAGCCTGCTTCCACAGTTTAGCTATTGTGGACATTGCTGCTATAAACATCAGGGTGCATGTGTCCCGGCATTTCAGTGCATCTGTATCTTAAAAAAAATAAAGAAATATATATTCTGATAGGAATATATAGACTATAAATATGTATGTAAATATATATTTACATATACATACACATACCTTATATACACATATATACATAGATACATGTTTATATGCATCTCTCCTCAAGATGTATGGATGTATGAAGATATACATATGTATCTACATTGATATGTATATCTGTGAGAGAGATGCATATGTTTACATATTTCTATGTATATCTGTAAATGTATAAATATATATATATACACGTATGTGTATACATTGACATAAATATGATATAGGATGTAATGCTAGGTAGTAGTAACTATTACAATGAAAAAATAAGGATAAAGGATAAAGGTGGATGGGGTGAAATGGAATTGATCTTAGATTGGATTGAACAGTAATAAAATTTGAGCAAAAACTCTCAAAGTGAGAAAGTGATCCCTGCAGAATCTGGATCTGGAATGTTCCAAGAAAAGGACACAGTAAAAACAATTATCTTGAATAGGTGTCATATGTGAAATGTTCTACAAACAATGAGACCAGTGCTACTAGAGTACAATGACAGTTGAAAGGGAGTATGCCATACAGAGAAGTTTCATTTTACTTTATTTTAAGGGAAGCCACTGAAGGGCTTTGAGAAGAGAAGTGATATCATTAGATCTATATTTTATAAGAATCACTCTGACTGTGATATGAAAGAAAAACAGATACTAGGTAGGTAAAATAGAAGAGGAAAGATCCTTAGGAAACTATGTTAATATTTCAGGTGAATTATTGTATTTGGCTTGAGCTAATGTGGTAGTGATGGAGATGTGTACTGAGATGAAAACACTGGCATTAGAAGAGGGTTGAAGGAAGGAAATCATTTGACTTTGTAGGTCGCTTTTGAGAAGTATGCATCTATGTGAGATTTCCCTATAGGCATTTGACTGTATATTTTCTAAAGATTAGTCTGGAGATATTAATAGAAAGTCATCATCATTAGGGCATAACTTTTCAGACTGTAAGCTAAATGAGATCACATGGAGAGTAACAATGTAGGTAAGAAGTCCAAGGATTGAGCCTTAACACCAACATTTGAAGAGTTAAGGAGGCTCCACCAAAGACCCTGAGAAGCTATAAAGTAGAAGAAAAAGTGAAACAAAAGATATTAAAAAAACTAAAGTAGTTCAAGTAAAAAGGAATGATCAACTATGTCAAGTGCTGATGATAAAACAAAAACCTGAAAATATGCCATTGGGTTTGGCAATTGGAAGTTATTGATTACCTTGGCAATTATGGTTTTAGGAATGAAAGTCTGAAGCACATGGGTTCCCGTCTTAGAGGGAGACGGGAAGTACTGATGGGAGACAGACATTTCTTTTTAGAAGTTTGTTCTATAGGGAGCATAAAAATGAAGTGGCAGTTGGATTGGAACCAAGGGAATGGTTTTTGTTTGTTTTTGTTTCTCTGTGATGTGAAAAATATTTCATAATGTTTGCTAATGTGAATGATGCAGTTGCAGAAAGAAAAACTGAAATAGAATATATGTGGAGATTACTTAAATCTCTAAGAGTTGAAGAGAAATGTAATTAAATTCATCATAGGCCCAATTATTCAACTGTCCTTCATCATACCTTTTTGTGTTTTAATTCCCCTTTGTATAAGGTCCAAGAAATTTTCCCTGTCTCTTGAATTTGTGTTGGGCCATGTGACTTACTTTGATCTGTAAAATGAGATAGAAGTGATAGAATGATTAGTAGCTTAAAAAGGCCTTCTATGTTTTTACTTGCTCTTCTGAACCTCTGCCATCACCTAATGGAGATATGCCCCTGGGTAGATGCTGCAGCCTCAGCCTGGGCCTTGGAATCAATGCAAGTGAAGCAGATCTGAGCTCAAACCTCAACAAAGAACCAAGTCCCAATGGATCTGCTTCAAGCAACTTTAGATCAGTAAAACTACAGCATATTATAGATTCATGAGAGAATATAATAAAACTGTTGTCTTTAGCCACTTAATTTTAGATGACTTATTACATAACAAAAGCCAATTGATACAGTATCTATCATACAATAGAGAGAAATAGAGAGGTTGGTCTTCAGAAAGAACATGAACAATTTGCCCATTGTAACAGAATGGAAGACAGACCTTAAGGGTTTTGATTGCTGAAAGTTGGCTTCGTAGGTTAGTTGATAGGCATATGTAAAAATTGTTTTCTGAAGGTCTCTATTTTCTTGGTGAAATAAGAAGCCAAGAGTGAGGGAGAAAAGTGCCATTTGAAGAAAGAAGAAAGCATAGAATATTAACCTGAAATGAAACAGTGAATGTTTAAATTTTATTTTTCTGTTGAAGTCTACTTGACATATAACACTGTGTAAACTCAAGGTATACAACTTGTTGATTTGAAACATCTATAAATTGTAATATTATCGTCATTGTAGCAATAGCTACAAATCATTTATTTATCATTTTTGTGGTTAAAATAATTAAGCTCTAGTCTTTTAGTAAGTTTGATGTTTATAATATAATATTGCTATCCATATTCAATATACTGTGCATTAGATATCTAGGACTTATTTACTATTTGTAGTAAGCATTTATCTCTCCTATTCCCTATCTCCCAGCCCCTGCTAACATTTTCTCTGTTTTTTTGAGCTTGCTCTTTTAAGTGATACCATACAAAATTTGCCTTCCTATGTGTGACTTATGTCCTTAAGTTCCAACCATGTTATTGTAAATGGCAGGATATCCCTTCTCATGGTTGAATAATATTCCATTGTACATGTGCACCACATGTTCTTTATCCATTCATTCACTGATGGACCTTCCGTTATGTTTTTATATTTTGGTTATTAAGAATAATGTTGTAGGGTAGCCCTGGTGGTGCAGTGGTTTAGCGCTGCCTGGAGCCTGGGGTGTGATCCTGGAGACCCAGGATCGAGTCCCACGTCGGGCTTCCTGCATGGAGCCTCGTCTCCCTCTGCCTGTATCTCTGACTCTCTCTCTCTCTCTCTGAATAAATAAATAAATAAATCTTAAAAAAAAAAAAAAAAGAGGAGTCTGCTAGAGATTCTCTCAAAAAAAAAAAAAGAATAATGTTGTAATAAAGGTAGAAGTACATATATCTCTATAATAATCCTGTTTTCATTTCCTATGAGTATATACCCAGAAGTGAAATGAAACTACTGGATCATATAGTAGATTTATTTTTAATTTTTGAGGAAACTTTATATTGTTTTCCATAGTCGCTGAAATAATTCATATTTCACTAACAGTGTATAAATGTCCCTTTCTCTAAACATGCGCACTAATACTTACCTTTTATTTTTTTGATGATTGCTGTCCTAACAGGTGTGGGTTATAGCTCATTGTGGTTTTCTTATCCATTTCCCTGATGATTAGTGGTTTTTTCATGTACCTGTTGGCCATTTGGATACCTTCTTGGAAAAATGCCTATTTAGTTCCTCTGCTCATTTTTAAATCAGACCTTTGTTGTTATTGAGTTGTATGAGTTCTTCATATATATTAGGTATTAATTTATTATTCAATATATGTTTTGCAAAAATTTTCTCCATTTTTTTCTTTTTTTTCTTTTGTTGTGCAGAAAGCATTAAATTTTATATGGTCCCTCTTGTTGACTTTTGCTTCTGTCACTTATATTTTTGGTGTCACCTCCAAAATATCATTGCTAAGACCAATGCCAAGGAGATTCTTCTCTGTTTAATTCTAAGAGTTTTGTAGAATCAGGTCTTATGTTTAAGTCTTCAAATTAGTTTTTTGGAAGTAGAATAAGATAGAAGTCCAATTTTATTGTTATGCATGTTTATCCAGTTTTCCCAACACTGTTGAAGAAACTGTCCTATCTACATTGGACATTTTTAAATCCCTGTCGAATATTATGAAACCATATATGCAGAAATTTAATTCTGGACTCTCTATTTTGTTTCATCTGTCTGTTTACTCTTATGCCAGTAACATACAGTTTTAAATACTATAGATTTATAGTATAGTTTGAAATTAGAAAGTATGATGTTGAGCTTTGTTCTTGTTTATCAGAATTGCTTTGTCTATTCAGGGTCTTTGTGGTTCCAAACAGTTTTTCAAACTGCTTTTTCTATTTCTGTGAATAAATAGAAATAATTTGTATAGGGTTATACTGAATCTATAGATGAGTTTGGATAATATGGACATTTTAACAGTATTCTTCTGATCCGTGAATATGGGGTGTCTTTTTATCTGTTGTCTTTCATTTTTTTAAACAAAATCATGTAGTTTTTATTCTATAGTTCTTTCACTTTTTTGTTAAATTTATTCCTGGGTATTTATTTTTCTAAGATCGGGAAAAAGACAATGATGCCTACTGTCACTACTCCTGTTCAATATGGTACTAGAAATCCTAGCTAGAGAATTAAACAACACAAAGAACTAAAAGGCATTTAAATCAGACAGGAAGAAAAAAATAGTCATTATTTGTAGATAATATGATTTCGTATATGGAAAATCCCAAATATTTGACCAAAAAACTGTTGGAACTGATCAAAGAATTAAAAAAGTTGCAGGTTATAAAATATAGTCTATAGACTATAACGGAACTACTGAAAAAGGAATAAAACTATCCAGTATTCCATAATGTCAAAAACAAATATCTTGTAGGAGTGAACTGACTTAAGAAAATATACTCATGTTTCTGAGAAATGCTTAGGGTATAATTAAGGATTCTGATCATGAATTTAAAATAAGTGTGGTTATGTATTTTTCTTAATTTATCCCCAGCTCTTCTGATGTAGTGCAGGGAAGCATCAGGTTTTCGAGATCAGTACTTTACAGGGAAAGAGAATATGAGGGCCTGTGCAAAGGAAAAATTATTATAGCCTATGCAATGTAAGCCAAGTAATCAGGGAATTGAAGATAAGAAAATGATTTTTTTTTTGCCTAAATGTCTAAGTATATAATTAATATATTGTCAAAACCATTGAGGTCAAATAATTGTTGCCCTGAGAATACTAGATAAAAAAGTGTCAAAGATAGGAAATGCTAATCAAAGTGGAGGCTTAAAAATGAAATTTTTGAGAGGCTGCAGTTACTGGGGGTGACAAGGTGTAAGGTATAACCAAGGAGGTTGGGAGCACAGGAACAGAGAGAACAAGATTATTATTTGTAAAAAGGAAGCAAGAATAATTGATCATGAGGGATAGGAAAAAAAGAAAAACAAAGCAGGGAGTTGAATGATAAAACTCTTTAATGAATAGAAGAAAGTGACAAGGCTTATTAATAACTGCCAAGGAAAGGTAGTTGATCATATAAATTTAAGAGCCGTGCTTCAAAGCAGCTGGGTTATTTGTTTGTTTGTTTGTTTGTTTAGAGAGGAAGAAGGAGCAGGGTGTAGGCACAGAGGGGAAAAAAGAGAGAGAGAGAAGAATCTTAAACAGGCTCCATGAGGAGCACAGAGGTCAACTCAAGACTTGACCTCACAGGTCTGAGATGATGACCTGAGCTGAGGTCAAGAGTTGGGCACTTAATTGACTGAGCCACCTAGGTGCCCCAAAAAGCAGCTGAGGTTTTGGAAAAAGAGAAAGAATAATGGTCTGTCAGTAGACATGAAATGACACAATCTAAATCCCTTCAAAATCCTGTAGTATATGGATTGTAAGAGGACAAGAACCATTGTAGATGTTACTGTAGAAGCATCATCTTCATCACATAGCCAGATTTCTTTCACATAGAAGTTGAAGGGAAAGTTCAGAGCTATAAATAATAGAAATATTGCTGATGACTGCCTGCTCCCCAATGCTGTAGGATAGTGGATGTTTTGGAGGAATGGGAGGGTCATGGATGGGAGGAAGATTACATTAGGTAAGGGAATATTCAGAGCTGAGTAGAGGTAAGATTTTAAGTGATGGGGATTTGGAACTTCTTCTGAAGACTAAAAAATATAGAGATGTAGGCATAATGGAATTAGCCTTGGGTGTGACCTTTAATTCCCTGCCTGTACACAGTTGTTGCTCAATAAACTTCAGGCTCTCTCACACATATGGCAAAAACTTAACTGTCTGAGAGCAGTAACAGATGAAAGAGGAACAGAAATGTTCATTCCAACATATGATTCCCTTTTTGGAAAGGGTGAAAAAGTCCTCTTATTAATATAATTTAATAATGAAATGATAAGATTTATGTCCCAGTAACAAGTGAAGTTTTATCTTATTTTTTTATTCTTATAAAATAAGGCAATGTTCAGATGTGACTCAAGATACCAACTCTCAAAATAAGTTACTAGTTAACATCGCTAATATATGTAAATTATGAGCCTGAGTCTTTAAAATTCATTTTCAATAGATTAGGAGTTACTGATAAGTCATTATTCCTATAAAAACCTTATATTAATCAACTTACCATATACTATATAACTCAATAAATAGTTATTATTTCATGGCTATTCATAGTGTGTTCATTGTACTATTTAATAGAAAAACAATAAGGCATTGATGGAAGAGAAACTATTTCCTTTTGAAAGTATTTCTGTTATCAAGACTACTAAAAGGACATTTAATCACTATTTATAATACTTTGAAAATAATGCAGAAAAAATATATAATTTTTTTTCAGAATTCTAAGATTTTTAAAACAGAAAATTCATTGTGGAAAATGAATATTGTTGATCTTCTTATATACTTTGGGTAATGTTAAGAGAATGGTTTTATTATTAAGAATGTCTAAGCAAATAAAGTTCTTCAACAAAATAAATGCCTAACAAACAATCTGGGCATTTTCAGTTGCAATTAGCAAAGCTTAAAATGGGATATGCAAATAAGTGATATTCCCATATATTAGTTGTTTAATTTTCTCTCTTTGAGTCCAAAAGTACAGACAAATAATGGACTGTAAAAATAAGAAGCAAAATAATCACATTTTAGAAGTATCTCCCATTTTAAAAATCACACTTTAAATACCATCCCTTCATTAACAGCAGAACTTCTAAGAGTTTGCTTTGCCATGCCTAAATTTATTTTCACTTAACATACTATAAAGTCAATCAGTCAACTGCATTTATAGTGTTCCAACAACGTAGTACCAAGTGTCCCCAATGTTAAGGAAATCAATGAAATGACAAAGTCTTAATGCATGCTAATACATTTGTATTATGTCTTAGGTTGGTAGTTCACAAATATTTGCAAAGTAAATTAACAAATTGTGGGACTAAAATCTCCTTAAAATCTTAAACAATATAATAATTTATTTTTAAAAAATGTTAGAGCCATCAGCAGTTGACTGACATCAGTAAGAAAGAAAAAAGTTTGGGATGAGATAGATCTTGGCTTAATTCCTGGTTATTTTACTTACCAGCGTTTTGTTTTTAAAAGGCAATTTACTTCATAATATGCATACTCTTCATTATAAAGGAGAAGAAACTTTCTTGTGGTGTTGCAGCAAACCACAATAGATAATGTTCTTGATACAGCCACCTTTGTGGTATTGAGAGGTCACTCAATAATTAATAACAAATACAGGTTGGGTTTGTTTGATCAGGGAAATATTCTCAGAGGAAATCTTTTTGTTTTTACAACAGGATGTAAGGAGTGTTAGTTATAGTTTTTCAGATAAATAGAAGCAATAGGATGTGTGTGTGTATGAAAGATTTATTATAAAAAAGTGTCTCACATGATTATGGAAGCTAATAAGACCAATTCTACAGTGTGGGCCAGCAGCATAGATACCGAGGAGAACTAAAGGTGTAGATGAAACCCAAAGGAATTCTGCTATAGAATTCATTTGCTTATTCAGAGGAGAACTGCTCTTTTTGATTTACTTATGCCTTCAACTGATTAGATGAGGCCCACCTGCATTATGGAGGGCAGTCTGCCTTACTCTACTGATTAAGAAACATCCTTACAGAAACACCCAGAGTGATGCTCAACCAAATATCTGGGAATCCTGAAAGCAAGTCAAGTTGACATAAAATTACTATCACCATTGGTATCAACCACATTATAAAATTATAAGCCATATTTGCTTCACTGTAAGTAGAACTAAAGAAAACAAGGACTCAGGGCATTAAACAAATAAGCAAAAACTTCTATGCAAGATTGTTCAGTTTGGTTAATTGTTTAATTCTTCACATATCATACCAAAATAATTATTCATGAGTTCATGGAGAGAATATATTAGAAACTCATCATTACAACTATTGTTTAGTTAGTCTCCACTGTATGTAGAACACAGTTTTAGGTATTTGGCATACAGTATTGAAATCCAGATAATATTCCTCCTATCTCTTTTAGCTGGGGAAATCAAGAAATGAATGTATTCCCATATGTTATAAAGACCATGCAGGTCAATTATAGAAAAATGAATAAAAATTCTAGAAAAACAAAATAAAAAGTGCAATAAAAGCCTATTATAGATAAGAAGAATGGCAGTCTCTGAAAACATTTTTATTGTATGGGGCAAAGGAGAAAAGAAAGTCAAAGAAGGCCTGAGGTGATAAACGCAGCCATTACAAGTACAAAGTTGAAATTGATGGCTACAACTCCTGTTGACACAATGAACATAAAGGGTATTGTTGTTCACTGTTACAGGATAGAGTATTGTAATTTTAAGTCTAAAGAAAACCTCGTATCTCACATGAAAAAATTAATGTAATGCCATTTAGCTTTTGCATAGACAGACTAAGGAATACTTATTGCCTGGTTCTATGAGTGATTTTTAACAGCTCGAATCACAATAATTTCATTATATGGTACCAAATTCACTAATAGAAAATGAAAAGTTAAAGCATTTTAAATCTTATATCTCAAAACAAAACAATTTTGGTAAAAATGTCATGCAAAAATTTTCTTAAATGTATACTGTTCCTAAAAATTTGAAAAAAAAACCCAGCCTATTTTATTGCATAATTCTCTTATTTGCTTTAATGTTGATTTTCTATCTTTATGTGACATCTGAACATTAATATAAATGTACATAGAAGAATTAATTAATCAATAGACTATTCTTTAGAACTTAAATGGCAGTAATTTCAGTGTTACTTGACCTTGGAGGGTGTTAGTTCTTTTTTTTCTTTGCCTATTATACAACTGTGAATCAATAACTGTCTAATCACTGGGGAAAAGTAGTCCATTTCATTCTCTAGCTTTGCTTTATTTATGACAGTTTAGTTGGCCTATGGCATTTATTCATCTGGGCATTAGCTGCTAAGAATTCTTGCCTCTAGGACATTATTTTTCCCCTAAATCATGGGAATATAAACCCAAAATAAAAGATAAGAAGTGGAAATAAAAATTAGAAGATAAACTATATATTTCTTTTCACGCCAAGTTTTTCTTTGCATGTTTACTTTCTGGCTAGTGAACAAAGCAATGGGGGAAGCAAACTGTTTCATTTTCAATATAATGTTAATTCCTAGGCAGCCTGGGTGGCTTTTTTTTTTTTTTAAATCAAGACTTTATTGGATAAATGTTACACAACATTCTTTAACATTTAAGTCTTAGCATACTTTAGATGAGAAACAACTTTTTTCATTCAAGTCTACCAAATGAAATAGGCTTCTGAAGATTTGAAACACAGACAAAGGTAGCATGAAGCAAAGCTTAAATATTAAGCAACTAAAGCAATGAAAAGTGAAATAGCAACATGGTATGTCTAGATTTTAAATACCACCAAATTTCATTTATTAAAAAATGAAAATGGCTTATAACAAAATGCCTTTGAGAATTTTGTCATGAGAAAAAAATATTTAGATACGTAAAGAAATCAGGTTTTGCCTTTGTATATTTATTGGTCATTTCCATCACTGCACAAAGAATTCTAAAGCTTCATTAAAAATCCTTATTATACAGTCCACCATGGCTTGGAGTTACCTGGGTCTTGAAATGAGCCTGAAAGGTACTGCTGGTGTTCAAGATCAGAAAGAACAAGATGGACCCAAGCCTAAGCCCTAGGGCCGTGAAGAAGAGGGTTTAGCACCGGGCATGATCCTGGGGACCCAAGATCAAGTCCCACGTCAGGCTCCTTGTATGAAGCCTGCTTCTCCCTCTGCCTGTGTCTCTCCCTCTCTGTTTCTCCCTGTGTCTCTCATGAATAAATAAATAAAATCTTTTTAAAAAAATCCTAATTCTATCAGTTTGCTTATGTGTATCTTTGACTGAAAATAACATTTCTACATGTATTAGTTATACTGACATTACTACTAACATTATCACTAATTATTTAACTCTTTAGAAATATGGAAGATAGGGATCCCTCGGTGGCGCAGCGGCTTAGCGCCTGCCTTTGTCCCAGGGCGCGATCCTGGAGACCCGGGATCGAATCCCACGTCGGGCTCCCGGTGCATGGAGCCTGCTTCTCCCTCTGCCTATGTCTCTGCCTCTCTCTCTGTGACTATTGTAAATTAAAAAAAAAAAAAAAAAAAAGAACTCAGAGCCCGTCTTTCCAACAGCCTGCCTGGGTGGCTGATGTGCCACAGCTGAACGCTCCATGCTCTTAAAATACAACGCAGTTATTTGATTCATTCACTGTCTTTAAAAAAAAAAGAAAAAAAAATATGGAAGATAACAGAGAACATATAAAACTTTTTTGATATCTCAAATCTTTTGTATCATAATATCCTCTTAATATATAAATTCCCCTTACTAATTTGAAATAAAAGTGTTGATGAAAACTTTATAAGGTAGAGGCAGTCCTCGTATAAACAACATAAAATCTATGAAAAATTAATTTAAACATAATTGTCATTACTAAAATGTTTGACTTATAGCCAGTGTAATTATAACAAAATAGAGTGTTCAAGAAATTGATGATTAAAACTACATGATATCATTGTAAATCCAATAATCCCTAAAAAAAAATAAACTATTGAAAGAGAGGTAGAAATATTGACTAAATACTTCTTCACTAGGAATGATTTTTTTTTAATTTCCATGCAAAAATGTTAAATCAGAACAAAAATAATTGTGTATATGTACGATTTTATTTAGAAATTATATTAAACACGGGATCCTAAATAGAATGATTCTGGGCTTCATTGAAAACATGTCTATTGTTATAATATTTTAAAATGAGTATACTGTATAAAATGTCAATACGATTAAGGAAAATTAGATATGGGACACCTGGGTGGCTCAGAAGTTGATTGCCTTTGGCTCAGGTTGTGATCCTGGGGTCCTGGGGTCGAGTCCTGCATGGGCCTCCCTTTGAGGAGCCTGCTTCTCCCTCTGCCTATGTCCTTGCCTCTCTTTCTATGTTTCCTGTGAATAAATAAATAAAATCTTAAAAGAGAAGTTAGTTACAATTGACATAAAATTTATTTTTAACATTTTTAATAAACTACAGATAGGATACAAAAAGTAACAATGGTATATTTATAACTTAAGGCAGCTCATCAATAATTATAGGACTATTAATGAAGGACTTAATCTGCATATATAATAAAATTCACTTTAACTTTTAAAAGGCAAAATGATATAAATACTTATGAACACAAATGAGAAAGAAGAAAGAAGTTTCATTGGTTAGAAGAAAATTAAGACAGGAGACTCTGGGATATAACTCTTAAAAACATTAGTCACAGTATATTTTAAATAAAGGATAAAAAAAAAAAAAAAGATGTGTCTAGTAAGGCACTCTGCCTCCATTAAGATTACTCACTATTCTTGGATTTCTCCTGTCCAGTCTGGTCATATGGATGTAATAAGTGACATCTGTTATTTTAACTGAAGATTCTCATTGGATCTTTATGTTCTCTGACAGATACTAAACCAAAAATTTCAAAATATTATGCAAACAATTAACTTCTTAATGAAATAATTTCATTTTACATTCTGTGCCTCTTCAAGAAAGTTGTTTCCTCTTGCTGTAAATGATTTCCAGTCAGGAGCCAACAAAGATCATGTCTTAGAGCAAAGGCAAAGTGGAACAGTAACATTGTTTGCTTTACTGTATCATTTAAATAGCTACTTTTTAAATGATAGAGCAAAACCAATGAAAAATTATTTCATGAATGTTCTTAAAGTGTGCTTGGTAAATAATCTAGAGATCAGCTGGCTGATGTTCTTAGTTGTGGTTTCCTCATCTGTAAGTACTGCTCATACATAATTCCTCTCTTGCAGGATTACTGTCATCAATAGATAATAGATAATGAAGTACACATTGAACAGCGAGCATAGGCCTGTTACCTGCATAGGCCTGGTTAACAACCAGCACATGATATTTTTTCTAAAGGCACATCTTTTCCCCATCATTTTGACCAATAGAAAATAGAAGACTGTCACTATTATCTCACAGGGACTACCTGTGTTGTTCAGGAAAATAAGTTGCATTTAAGAAAATCTACATGGAGGGGATCCCTGGATGGCTCAGCGATTTGGTGCCCGCCTTCAGCCCAGGGCCTGATCCTGGAGACCCAGGACCAAGTCCCACGTCGGGCTCCCTGCATGAAGCCTGCTTCTCCCTCTGCCTGTGTCTCTGCCTCTCTCTCTCTCTTTCTGTGTGACTATTTATATATATATATATATACTTGGAACATTTGAGGGTATGGGCAAAGGGTTAACCCTTTCTCATGCTGCATGGGAAAAAAAGAACTTTGTTCCTGGTCCCCAGAAGACCTAATATACATAAAAATGAAAAGTAAATTGCTAGGCAACATTGCTTCTGATTAAAAAAATGCCTCCTGGTTTGTGTGCTGTGCCTGGCCTGGGAAAACTACCAAACTGTGATAGATACAAACTATTTTATTCATCCTTGATTGCAGTGACTATTGTAACTGTCCATGACTCTTATGAGGACCATGAAACCTATGTCCATAGATTTTACAAATTGATGCATATGAGATGCTGTGTTGGTCTACTGCAAGAACTGTGGCAAAAGAAGAAATTCTGACATTGTCTTGCTGGCAAGGGGTGTTCCCTGTCCTAATTCTTTCTCATTAGACTGATGTCAAGTATAGTCTCTGCCTGTCTTTTGAATCTGAACATTTAGTGCAATCTAAAAAAAAACCCTTCATGGTAAGCACTGGAGATGGCAATGTAAAATAGTACTGAATAGCCCCCTTAGATTTAACTTAGTTGTAGTGGTTCATTATAGAGCATTTAGGGGTACATTTGAAAAATTGTCGTTTCTGCTATTTAACCTGCATTTTTTTAGCTGTAGATTGCACTCAATTCTATTCCAGAAATGATCTCAAAACCCTTAGGTTAAAATGTGAGAATCAGTCGAGTTCTGGATAATTTCTCAAATGCTTATCAAAAAAAGAGTTTTCCTTCTGTGTATCAGAAGTAACATTACCTTCATTATGCACATATTGAAATACCTAATAAGCAAAGTAGCTTATAGATTAACTGGTTTCACAGAATGATAGGAAAATGTATATGTTGAGTCTATTATAACTTTTATGAAATGTTCATTTTTTAACATTCTCTAAAGAATTCCATGAAGTCTAATATACTGTGCTAAGGGCTAACAGACTTAAGACAAGAAGATATCTCTGCTAAGGAGGTAGGAGAACTGTAATTAATACAGTTCTAAAATCAGCATGTACATTAAAAAACTATAAATCATCAGTATATGATAGTACACTGAAAGCTGAACATATATGTAATTATAACAATTGTAAAATTCAACTGAGGTAGAACTGAATCATGCCCCTCAACATCCAGGCGTTTTTGTGTCCCCTTTCACGTTGACTCTAAGCTTGGTGGTTGCTTTGGCCAATGGAACATCAGCAAATAGTGTGAGCAGAGACTTAGTTCAGTCCTTTTGCAATAGGGCTTGCCCTGTTAGAACTCTGCTGCCACCATGTGATGAAATCTGGTCTAGCATGCTTCAGAATGAAAGATGATACAGAGAGGTTTGTGGGAAGCCGTTTCTGCACTACTGCTGTCTCTGTAGCTGTCATCTAGTAGTTGGCTTCAGGGCCTCAGTAGGGCCAGCAGTTATGCCAAGGTAGTTGCACAGTGGCAGAGAGTGATGTCACTCTGTTTATTGCCACTTCATCTGAGTGTGAAAAGATGAGTTTCTTCACTTTTGCATTCTAGATCTTGTGCACATTTCCCCTCTAATACAGAGGCATACAAGTGAAATTATACTGAAAAATAGTTTTTTCCATTTTACTAAAGTTATCCACTGTACTTTACTCCAGAGTCCATTTCCACATGGTATATATATATATATATATATATATATATATATATATATATCTTTTAACCAGATTTATCTTCAATGTAAAATAAAAATATACTTCCACCTAACATGATACAACTTGTACCACTAGAAATTCTAGTAAGCCCTCTAAACAAAGTCCAAAGCTGTCCTTAATCCATCTGAGAATAATGTTTAGTGTTCTCACTATAGTGAGAACACTATAGTGTGTGTGTATATATATACTTAAATATAGATGTGTAAAATTAACCAAAATCAGAAAATCTATGTAAGAGAGTAGGAAAATGGGGGATATTAGAGGGAAAATCCATGTATGTTTATATGGAAGCACTGAAAATTTACTCAAAGCTGCTACAACTGTCAGTTAGGTTCAGTCAGGGTAATATGGGATAGCAATATATCCTACAAATTTTAACTTTCACAATTGTTGGAGTAGCTGGTGAAGGGTCTAGAAATGGAAAATAGAGGATCAAAAAAGAAATCTTCAGGCTCATCTGGAGAAAGCAAACTTTCCAGTTGCCAAAGGAAGAACAATGAGTGGGTGGTTATGCAGAGTGGTCTATGGGAAACTATTACCTCTCTGCAACTCTGCAGAGAGCAAAACATGGATGTGAAATCAAGCAAATTGAGGACAAATTGGAACTCAGTATCTCTGCATTATGTCTGAGGCTCCATCTTTAGTGGAAGCCACAATGTGCTACTGAGATCCTCCATCAAGACATATTCCTCAAATTATAGGGACTACTGTTAACTGACAGCCCTCACCTATTAGCTTTCCCTGGGATTCTCCCTAAGCTGAAGAGAGCCACTTTGCCTAAGGTCATGCTATGATTCCAGGGACAACCTTCATTTCGTGATCTACCTCTACTAAGATATAAATGTCTGACTCCATCACTACAATGCAGAAATTTTTGAGAAGACTACGTTCTACAACCCCAAGGGGTTTGGCTGGGCATTTTGACAGTGCATCACAGCCCACCTTCTCCCTTTGCATAATCTTGCTTCATTCCCTGCTCTACATCCCCAAGGGGTTTGGCTGGGCATTTTGACAGTGCATCACAGCCCACCTTCTCCCTTTGCATAATCTTGCTTCATTCCCTGCTCTACATCCCCAAGGGGTTTGGCTGGGCATTTTGACAGTGCATCACAGCCCACCTTCTCCCTTTGCATAATCTTGCTTCATTCCCTGCATATTAACTTCCATCCTAGAATCTACTTCCTGGGGTCTGAATTGGTACCAGAAGAAGGATCTGATGAATTAGTGCTAAATGAGATGTTGGAGCTGGATCATCTCTTGACCTGCTGATAGAAATCCATGAGTATGAGTGGCGGTAAACAGAGAACATGCTAGCATGCTGTGTATGGAATTTGTTTAAACTTTCATACACCATGAACTGGTATAATGCAAGAGAAGTTCATGCACTAGCGTGGGGGTTAGAAAACTATAGCCCGCCATCTGTTGTTTAGTAAAAACTTTTATTGAGACCAGGGATGTTTTATCTATGACTGATTTTATCCCAAAGTGGTAGATTGCACTAGGTGCTACAAAAACTGTATTGATCACAAAGCCTAAACTGTTTATTATTTGACCCTGTACAGAAAACTTTGCTGAATCCTGCACTAGTGAGTGAAATGTAGTAGGCATTTGAAAGATATGATGGAAATAATAATTCTAAGGATACTAAAATTGAATAGCAGTTATTGGGGTTAATTGATGCTTGAGAGAGATAATGTACAGCTCTAATCAGTTAAAAGCTATGTGTGAAAGCCAGAGAGACTTTTTGGCAGTATATAAAGATACCAATCCCCTGTTGATAGAGAGCTGAGAAGGACCAGGGCCAGGACCAAAACTAATTATAAAGAGTAGCTGAGTGCCAGGGAACATTAAATTCTTACTCTAAATGGTCTCCTATACCAAGATCAGGGTCTGATTGGGAAACATTAGACTATCAGAATGTGATGCAGATAACTGTGTTGGTGTGCTTAAAAATCTTGAATTCCTATATGTCCCTATATCCTCCAACTTGCAGAAGGATTTATTCTTCCTTCCAAAGGACTTTAATATGATGCAGTTGCCTTCATTATGCATGACTGCCTACTCCCATCCTACTAAAATCTGCTCTCACCTTCCTTTCTGGCTAGTCCATTAGTGATAGAATTTAACCATAGTAACTAGTGGAGAAAGTGCTTGGCCTATGGAAGGTATAGGATACTCATTACCCCCAAAGAAACCATAGGACCTAATCAACATACCCCAGAAAGAGCCAGGTTAATGCATCTAGAACTGTTTTCTGAGTGTATTTCAAATAATATAAAGTTGTGTGGGAAGGAGACTTTATAGATATGGCAAAATTCTCTCAGGATATAGGATCTAATACTCTGGCAAAGACCCCATGGGAGTGCAAAGACACCACAAGTTGGTTTCCTAGAAACTTAAAGATAGCAATGTTTCATTAAATGAAATTCTAGAAAATTCGGCTAGAATCAATATGCTATGTAGGTCCAGAAAACCACCAGATGATTTGATCTACGGAAATACTATAAGATATCCTCCCTGCTGCTACCAAGCAAAATGAAAATAAAACAAAACGAAAAACCAACAACAATGAAAAACTGGTAATGAAAAGTGAAAGCAACTTGCTAGTAAGAGTGGTAGCAGATCACTTAGAATCTTGGTGAGGCTTTCCTTTGTTGCTCATGGTAAGGGATACTTTTAGGAACTGAAACATTGCAGCAATGGGATAAGATTCGCAATTCTAGAGACCGGCTAGTGGGCTAGTGCTCAGTCATCAGCAGCAATGAGATACAATAATCTTCTGAATGGTAAGACTACAGGGAACTTTGAAGATAGCTAATAGACACGTGTCTCCAGAAGCAAGTTAGATGAGAAGATAACATGGTTCATGCTCAGTCTACAAATCCAAAAGAAATCAAGCATGCATGACTTCTAAATTTCTTAAACTGAATCAGTTTCGTGATCTGGAACCCAACTGAGAGTGTCCAAGATTTCAGAAGGTAGAATCTTGCAACCCCAATGTCAAGTATATACATTAATGATCCGTCCAGTTTTTTCCCCATGGGCACCTATGGAAATTTATTTGCATTAACTGTCCATAGGAGAAAGGAATATTCCAACATTTCTGAGGACTTATGGGAACAGGTTTCAAACTGACTTGATACCAAAGGCCCTGGAGTTTCATGGTAGTCTTCCTATTAGAAGGGGAGCACATGCAAGTCAGGACATAGATAGCATCTTATACTAGGCTTGGCTATTATGAGTTTACTGAGTCTAAGGTTCCACCTGGAGGTTACTTATTGGATCCTTAAATGTATATGTGGAATGAGTATATTCTGAGCTTGCATAGAATATAGGAGCCTTTGAGTACTGTTATGAGGATACTGTGACTTGGTACCAATAGTAAGGAGAACAATTTGGTAATATCAATCAAGAGTATTTGAAGATGTAAAAGAGAATTCTAGAATTTCTAACATATGCACAAAGGACATAGAAAATGACTTTTTATGTAAGAATGAAATATTGAAAACTATCTAGTTTTACATGAATATGGAAATATACAACTGTTGTGATTTTACTATATAGATGTATTCACCAATGAAAACTTAAACTCTAGATGAATTGTTATTGACCATATCAAAAAGCTAATACTCAAAAAATATTTGCAAATTATATAATCAAATTAAAGGACTTGTATCTAGTATATATAAAGAACTCTCAAAAATTAGCAATATAAATCAATTACAGAATAGACAAAGGTTATTAACACACTTTCACTAAGGAGAATATACTAATATTAAGCACATTAAAAGATGCTCAGTTTCAATAACAAAATTCAAACTAGGGATGCCTGGGTAGCTCAGTGGTTAAGCATCTGCCTTTGGCTCAGGGCATGATCCTGGGGTCCTGAGATGGAGTCCCACACTGGGCTCCCTGTGAGGAGCCTGCTTCTCCCTCTGCTTATGTCTGTGTCTCTCTCTCTCTGTGTCTCTCATAAATAAGTAAATAAAATCTTAAAAAAGAAAAGAAATTCAAACTAAACTCACAGTAAGATCTCACTGCACACCTATCAAAATTACTGAAATAAAGCACTATAAATGCAAGTGTGGATGTGGACAAACTAGATTGCTCACACGTTTAACCCAGAGAATTGCAAACTTACACATAAATACCTATACATGAATGTTCTTAGCAGCCTTATTCGAAATAGCCTCAAACTGAAAACAGTTCAAATGTCCTTCAGCCAGTGAATGGTAAAACAAACTACACTATATTTAAACATAGGACACTACTCAACAATGACACCAAACCATAGATACGTGTAAGAATTAGATGAATCTTTAAAGAATCATAAGTCAAAAAGCAAATTCCAATGATCCTGTATTATTATAGAACATTCTTGAAATGGAAAATTATAGAAATGGACGACAGATTAGAAGTTGTTAGGGGCACTGGGAGGGTGGGCTCAGAGAGAGGTACATATGGCTATAAAAAGGCAAGAGGGATCCCTGAGGATATAGAATTGTTCTACCTCTTGACTGTAGCAGTGTCGATATCCTAGTTGTGGTGATGTGCTGTATTTTGTAAGATGTTGTCATTGAGAGAAACTAGGTAAAGGGATCTTTCTGTGTTATTTCTTATAACTGCATGTGAATATATACTTACCTTAAAATTTAAGACGTTTATTAAAAATAACAGCAAAATAATTACACAAATTAGATTTTACATACAATATGAATTTTTTGTTTTTCATAAAATTTGAAAATCTGGAAACACTTCACCTACAATCTTTTCTCAGAAATGTTGGTAGATTTAAATTACAACTGCCCTTTTATGTAAGATACATGCTCTCCAGGTTGCTAGGGTAACAGCTATTCCTGATGTTTCTTATACTTGGACCTTTCACTTATTTACACAGTCTTTTGCCTAAATATTAATTCTGTTCAACCCAACATGCCAAATGAGACTTTGATATCAAAGTAGAGATTTTAGTCTAAGTTCTCATGTCCCTCGGGATCAATAATTAAGAAAGCCAGCTACATATCTACCTATCTCTGCACCATTCTATAGCAGTCATTTCATTGAGCCTATTCTATCTTGATTACAACTTTCTAGATATCCTGAGATGTCTATAGTTCTAATTCATTTCTTGTTTCCTGGAACAGTAAGTAATTTCTCAAGAACACAGCCAAGCAATAGATTTTCTGAGCCAGTGTATATCTAACAATAACTTTCAACATGTTTACAAGATGATTCAGTTATACATTATTTGAGAGGTCACAATGTGTTTTTTGTTTGTTTGTTTGTTTGTTTTTTGCTTTTACTTTTAAAATGAAGTCTAAAAGCAATGCTTCATTGTCTTCTGGCATTTGGTGTTAGATGAAATTTTAAAACAGATAAAGTTTTAACTAATTACAATTTAATATACATTAAAATTATAAAATTTCATTCCTTTGGACCATTTGGAAACTTTTGTATTTTGATATAAAAAGTAAATTCACAAATCCAAGTATTAGAGTCTCTTCAAAAAAACTTCTGTGAAATATAGAGAAGTCTTTTAAATTTTCAGACTCAGATATTTTAAATTTTGGAACACTTTTATGTTACACTTTTGGATGTTTTTTCTAAATTCTTCTATAGGAACCCAAATACTATTCATAGGTGGATTTTCCATTTCTGTCATACTTTTTATTGTTTGGATTTATTAATAGAGCTACAATTTATTGAGTAAGCGCTATATGCCAAGCATCTAGCTAAGTTACCTACTCACATAAGCCAAATTTACTTACATAAAATTCTTTTGAGGTCAGCATTTTATAGAAGAGGCTAGAGAGATGAAACTATGGGAAGTTGCTACAAGCATTAAGAGTAGATCTAGTCTTTGTTAAAGCACCATATGATATTAAGGATTGTACCTTCCAAGGTAATTCTCAAATTCCATTTCTGTGGTATTAATTTTGTTTGACATAGCTTCCAATGAATATTTCAATTTTATCTTTTTATTTGCAGTCATTTTCCCCCTGTTTGTTGTTTAATTTACTTAGATTTCTTTGTGTCTGGTTTGTTAAAACACACTTGGGATTTGTTTTAACCAGGTATTAGTAAGACAAACAGACATTACATGATTGTTGCAAAGGAAGAAGTTCCTATTCAGAGATCCCTTGAAATGGGAGTCATGCCATGCCTTGCAGGGCCCTATGGAGAAGGACCAGGGTTTCTCAGGATGCAGGGGGGCACAAGGCAGCAGCATGACCTAGAGCCTAATCAAGAATACAGAACAGGAGAAAATATAATCAATATAGTCTGCCTCAATAAAGTCTATTTTTAAGCCTTCTTGAGAAAACAAAAATTTAACATACATTCTCTTGATTACTAACTACTTCCAGAAATACTCTTCCCTATGATTATTTCAGGTAATGCTTCCCTTGAGTGGTTTCATCATTTTCACTGTGACTCATTCATTCATCCATTCATTCATTTTGGTTAGTTGACTGATCTCCCCATATCAAGCATTGTATAACCATAGGAATTAGGCTTGTCAAGAAAGATAACGTACTCTTAAACCTTTTCAGTGGCCTTATTTCTAACCTAAAGTTAGAGATTGTGAACAGCTGTACCCAATTCCTGCCTTCTGGTAGTTTTTTATCTAAGATACTAGTAGGTGAGATTTGCATATGCCCCCGCTCTGTGGTTCTCTATTCAGAAAGAAGAGGAAAAAAAGTTTAGATACTCACAGTGTTTGTAGTATTCTTTGTTTACATGCTTTGTGTAAAATCTAAAGCCTTAATGCATAACTCAAAATTTCTGTCCACAAGAGGGATCTTTATGTCTCAGAATAAAATCTTTTGTTACTTATTCCCATATATAATTTCCTCATTTCACTTCATTACCACCATGTTGTACAATGAGTGTTATTATCTTGTGTATGGATATAAAAAGAAGAATGTCATAATTAAAGAAGGGGATGTCAGAAAGACCATTTTCCCGACAGTTTTAGCCCGGAAGATTCTTCTTACTAAAAAAAAGTTGATACATAATCATGGGTTGGCATAGACAACTATGCAACTTACATGAATCCTCTTTGTTTTAAATTGCAACATATATAGTTGCAATCAAAAATACAGCAGTTTTGCTAAAGATTTTTTTTCTGTTTTAAAAATCTTACCTATTGGGACACCAGGGTGACTCAGCGGTTAGGCGTCTGCCTTTAGCCCAGGGCATGATCCCAGAGACCAGGATCCAGTCCCACATCAGGCTCCCTGCATGGAGCCAGCTTCTCTCTCTGCCTGTATTTCTGCCTCTGTGTGTGTCTCTCATAAATAAATAAAATTAAAAAATTAGAATAAAAACCCTACCTAGTTATCTAGGTTTTAATATTTTTTGGTATCTCCAGTAGAGTAAATATATATTCCGGTTTGCACAAAATAGTCCCAGTTTACTTCTTTTGCTCCAGCCCATACGTTCAGGATTTGCCTCTGAAATAAAAGTCTCAATTTAGGCAATGTATAGTAACTCTATCCCTGATCAAAAATCTTCTCACACAAAATTTAAACACAATTCTTATATTAGCTAAGAATTTTTAGCCTCTAAACTTAGGCTGTCATGTAAACCTTCAAAACTTTGGTTCCTGCCTTCATAGAAGTCCCTTCAGCAAGACAATTAAATATTGTATAAAAACATTTGTACTAGGCATAGTTCCATGCAAATATAAGGTGGTATATGAACTTATGTGAAGCTAATATTCTAGAATTTTAATTTCTGAGGCTCTGAAGATTAATGTCAATTATTTTTTGCATTGCCTACAAATTGGTAATAAAAGCAAGTTTGAAATTTAAGCCTAAATAATAGGCCTAAATAATAAGTTCACAGAATCAAAGAAGTCCTAGCCAAAAAAAAAAAAAAAAAAGAAAAAAAGCTATTACTCTGTAGGCACTTGCAGAATTCACCAATGGCTTCTTGGAGAATACACTTTTTAAATTAGCCGCATTAAAAAGATTTTTTTTTCATCTAGAAACTTCTGGTATGTGCTAAGTGAAGATTTTAACCCTTTCTCAAGTACAAATGAAAACTTAAGTCCCAAACTCCGTAGGAACAACATCAGGAGAAGTCCACCAGCAGCCTCTCACATGCCCAGGTCTAGTTTCTAGACTTAGGTACCCATCCATCTTCCCCATCTTAACCTATTGAAGATTTTCCAGGCTTTTATAGTCCACTCACATTATCAAAGTGTATACCTTTTCTGCAGTAGCACAAACAAGACACTTATAAATGCATATTTATCAATTATTTAATATGAGTAAATCAACTTGTAGATGTGTAACACAATGTTTTTGCTTTCCATATGGTTACCATTTCTCATGCAGCATAACATTTGTGTTTAAAGATGGTATTGAGTTTACACTAAAAATTGGTATTTTAAATATGAAATTTTCAGATACAAATAAACTAATCCTATGTCTTGAAGATTTCCTGTCATGTTTTTTTTTCTTTTCTAAGTGTTGTTTTACTTTTTATATTTAAATCTTTAATCCATTTTGAGTTAATTTTTGTATAAAGCACAAAAAAATTTTTGTTCATCATTATCTAATTTCCATCTCCATTGTTTGAAAAGGCCATCATTCCTTCCCTGAATTGTGCTTGCAGTATTGTGAAAAATCAGCTGGGGATATCTATGTGAGTCTGTATCTGGGTTCTCTATTCTGTTCCACTGATCTGTGTGACTCTTCTCCTACGATACCTCACTGTCTGGATTATTGTAGCTCTATACTTGATGTTGATTTTGGGTATAGTAATTTCTCTCACTTTATTCTCATTTTTCAAGAGTCTTTTTCCCCCTGTATTCTAGAGTGCATACCTCTCCATATAAATTTTAGAATAAGCATGTCTATATCTACAAAATCTCTCTGGAATTTGATAGGAATTGTACAAAGCCTACAAGTGAATTTAAAGAAATTTGACATCTGTACTATGTTGAATCTTCAACTTTATACACATGATATGTCAGTTTATTTAGGTCTTCTTTGATTTCTTTCATTTGCATTTTCTAATATTCAGCATACAGATCCTGTACATTTTTTGTTAGGTTGATAGTAAATATTTAATCTGAAGCAATTGTGAACAGTATTGTACTTTTAATTTCAGTTTGCACATTTTCATTACTAACATACAGCTATTTCTAAACAGTTTTGGTCAAACAAAATGCAATTGCACACCAAATTTCTCTTGAAATCTACAAGTTTTCAAACTTTAATGTAGGTAGATGGAATTGACACAAAGTCAATGGTGAAAATATAATGCTGTTTTGTGTATACAGAGAGCCCTTAAGAATAGTAAAAGGACTTAGGTAGGCATTTCCTCAATATGTACCGAAGTCAAAGGACTGGACTTATGGTAAAATTTTTATTCCCACAAAGAGCTGTTAAGGATAACTAAGAACTAAGACAGAAACTGTGGCGTATCGGTATTCAGAGCAATATAGTGTTATCACATGCTGGACATGTGGTAGAAATAATACTCAGCACTCATGTACAGTTGGGTTTGAGGCTATTGATAGTCTTCTGTTTTGATTGGAATTGACTCAGTTTTAGTGAATAAGTCTCTGTATTTTAAAGGAGTTTTAGTACAATGATATGTGAGTAATAAAAAGTCTGGTACACTGCTCATATTCCCAGATAAAGGAAAAAATGTATTGTTTTTCCAAAGTCCTCCCCTCTCTACAAGTGACAAATGCTAATGATTCAAATATTTGCTTATAAAAAAAACAGAAAAAATTTCCTTCTTTCTCATAACTGAATAACATTTCAGTATGTGTGTATGTATACACACACCATATCTTCTTAGTGCATTCATCCGTTGATTGACACTTAGGTTATTTCCTCATCTTGCTTATCATGAATAATGCCACAATAAACATGGAAATGCAGATAAATCTTCCAGATCCTGTTTTCATGTCCTTTAGATATATGCCTGGAATAAGTCTGGGGAATCTAATGTACAGCATGATAGTTATAGATTATAATACCTGAAAGTTGCTGAGAGAGTAGTTTTTAAATGTTCTCAACACACACAAACACACACACACAATATGTGACACGATGGAGATATTAGCTGAAGTTATGATGTTAATAGTCGTTTTGCAATATATAGGTATGTCACATCAGCAGGCTGTACACCCTAAAATGCTACATGTCAGATATACCTCAATAAAGCTGAAAGCCATAAAGAAAGAGGATAGCTGTCAATGTAGACAAGATGTGTGTGAGAAAACAGTTTGAAAATGTGGTCACAATATTTCAGAGCTTCCATCAAGAGGTAGATAGAGTACATTTCTCTATACCTTCAACCTGTGCCAGCCTTGTGACCTGCATGGACCAACCAAATGTTGAGGAAGAAATTTTTTTGAGGTTCCTGGAGCATGCATCCTGAGATAACTTAAAGCTACCGCTCTTGTTCTTTTGGAATGCTATCCTGAGATGGTCACATAAAGAAGCTTAGTCTAAACTACAGGAATTCTGTCATATGGAGAAAAACTGAGGAGCCTCAGCTGGCATCACATTAGTTGCTGGATATGTGAGTAAGGACATTTGGATCTTCCTGACCAGATGATCCTTAAACTGAATGAACCCTAATGAACTGGGCTAAAATCATTGGAGGTACCACCCAACTGACCTAGAGTTGTGGTTAATAATAAGTCATTGTTTTAAACCAGTTTGGGGATGATTTGTTATGAAGCAACTACCATCTGATACACTATATTTCTTATTAGTTGAGAAATTCAGAGAGAAGATTCAAATATACTTGAAAATTTGGAAGAGTCAGATTGAAGGGTAGAAGCTAGAAATGATAATGTTTAAACTTTTCCACTATAAGACAACTTTGTAATACATTTTATTGCAGCATAAGTGACTTAAAATATCCTATTGGTTACAGGTGTACATCTTTGTGACTTGATATTTTATACATTACAAAATGATTTCCATGATAAGCCTAGTTGCCATCTATCACCATAGGAAGTTTTTAAAATATTATTGACTATATTCCCTATGCTATAAATTATATTCCCATGATTAATTATTTTAAACTTGAAGTTTGGACCTATTATATCCCTCACTTTCACAACACTTCCCTGCTCTAATAACCAACAGCTTGTTTCCTGTATCTAAAAATCGATATCTGCTTTGATTCATTTGTTTTAAATTCCATATATAAATCAAATCATACTATATCTGTCTTTCTCTGTGTGATTTATTTCACTTAGCATAAAACCTTCTAGATCCAAACACTTTATAATAGATGGCAAGATTTCAGTCTTTTAATGGCTGAGTAATATTCCACTGTGTGTGTACGTATGTGTGTGTGTGTGTGTGTGTATGTGTGTGTGTTCTTTATTCATTCATCAAGTGATGGATGCTTACATTGCTTCCCTATCTTGGTATTGTAAATAATGTTGAAATGAATAGGACTGCATATATCTCTTCAAATTAATGTTTCCGTTTTCATCAGATAAATACCCAGAAGTCCAGAAGTGGAATAGCTGGATCATATAATAGATCTATTTTTGTTTTATTTGTGGAAATTCCATCCTACTTTCTTAACAGCTATACCATTTTATATTCTCACTAATAGGGTACGAGGGTTCCCTTCTTTCTACATCCTCATCAACACTTGTTATTTTTTTGGTTTTGGTTTTGGTTTTTCACAAGAGCCAATCTGACAAGTCTCAAATGATCTCAGATTTTGGCTTTAATTTGCATTTCCCCAATTATTAGTGAATATGGGCCCTGCTGGCCCTCCGTATGTTTCTTTGGAAAGTATTCAAATTCTCTATCCATTTTTTAATTAGGTTGTTTTTCTGATATGAAGTTGCATAAGTTCTTTATATATTTTGAATATTAACCCTATTTTGGATATATGATTTGGAAATATTTTCTCATATTTTGTAGGTTGATTTTATTGATTGTTTCCTTCACTGTGCAGAAACTTTTTAGTTTGGTGTAATCCCATTTGTTTGTTTTAGCTTCTGTTACCTTTGTCTGATGAGACCGGTCCAAAAAAATATTGCTAGACTGATGGCAAAGAGCTTACTGGCTATGTTTTCTTCTAGGAGTTTTATGGTCTCAGGCCTTACATTCAAGTTTTTAATCCATTTTGAATTTATTTTTGAATGCAGTGTAACATAGGGGTCCAATTTCATTCTTTTGCATATGGTTGGTTGTTCAGTTTTCCCAACCTTATTTATTGAAGAAATAGTCCTTTCTCCATTGGATATTCTTATCTCCTTTGTCATAAATTAATTGACCATGTATGCACGGGTTTATTTCTGGGCTCTCTGTTCTTTTCCATTGATCTATGTTTCTGTTTTCATATCAGTACCATACTGTTTTGATCACTACAGATTTATACTATAGTTTGAAATCAGAGATTGTGCTACCCTCAGGTTTGTTATTCTTTCTCAAAGTTGTTTTGGCTATGCAGGGTTTGTTATTGTTGTTGTTGTTGTTTTGTAATTCTATACAAATTTAAGATTCTGTATTCTAATAATGTAAAGATTGCCAATGGTTTTTTGATGAAGATTACGTTGAATCTATAGATTGGTTTGGGTAGTATGGTCCTTGAGATCTGGAGTTTTGACCACTTGTATGATGTAAAAAGCAGAGCAGAGACCTTTTTTTTTTTTTTTCTTTTAACTGTTCCCTAACAAATACAATAGTACTGGCACTACTCAGCAAACCAGCTATTCTTAATATTGCAATGTTATAACCAACAAATTTAAAGGTATTAAATATTTGTACTTTAATAAAACAATGTCACAATCATACCAACAATTGAATTAAAATTACTGTATTAATATTTCTTTGTAATGTAAAATGTTAGCACTTAAATGGTATGGGTTTCAAAGTATTTTAAACACAGAGACTTCCCATGTTGATATCTACGGCTGTAATACACTTAGCAGTTTTGTGTTGCTATCATTTTTTTAAATTATGAGACCCATAAAATTAGCTAAAAGAGAGGAATGATAGTCATCATGTTGTTTTCTTTTGTTTTATTGTAAATATGGATGCAAACACATGTGGAGTTAAATTTATATTTATTATATTAATTGAAGATATTTTTTTAATCAAGGGTAATACAGGTTTAAGTTTCATTAACATGTGGCTTATGGGGAAAAAAAAAAAAGAAGTTCTGATAATCTGAAGGTTAAAAAAAATGTCATTGATTTAGGCCAAAAAGGTAAATGTAGCACAGCACTTAGGTATTCCTTCTTCTTTAGTCTTCTGCCCAATGAATACAAAAATTACTCTTCTGTTTTCATTCAGTTAAATTCTAAAGCAAGTTCAAGTTCCTTTCAGACTTCTTAAACTCATTATACTGTCATGCTTGTGCCTTAAGTTTTGAGTCAGAAAGAAAAAGAAGGCTTATTGCTGAGTTTGGAATATAACATTGCTATTTTTACTTTCATCTCAGGACTCTCATGATAGTTTCTGAGAAGAACTGAAATTGAACAGGAAAAAAAAATAATGTAATCCTAAAAATGACTGCTATAGAAATGCAGAGCATTGGACTAGCTTTTGAGAGTATTTGGGCATATGTATCCTGGCTTGTCTTTTCAGCTTGTTACTTCCATTATGGATAGAAAGAGAACCCCCACAAGCTTTACTTGGATTCACACATTTGCTCATGAAAGCCTCCAAAAAAACCTCGAAAAACAACAACAACAAAAAAACCTGTGAGTGAAGCCATCTCAAAGCAGACTATTCTATTATTTTAAGAAGTTAAAAGCAAAATGAGCTACTTCAAAGCCTCTGTTACAGAAAATTTTGCCTGCAGGTGACCAAAATAATCAGGCTGACAAATGTAGCAAATGGACAGTTGAAATTTATGTTGTAAAACCAGTAACCCTCTTTAGAGAAGAAGAAACCATAAATTCAGATTTATTACTCATTTCTGTGCTTGCTAATAATAATGCTTTACACTCAAAATTCTATCAAAAGCATCCATTGGATTTCAAAATGCAGTCCTTGTAATAAAAATACTTGGAGTTAATAAGGGTAAGTAATCAAAAGTCAGATCCTGAAGACAGTTTAATATTCTATTACAAAACACTTCCACCCCCAACCCCAAAATTCTGTGCTTATATGTTATAATCTGAAATTGATAAAATGGCATTATTTCCAGAGGTTATTTTAATGGGGAAGGATCACAAACAAAATGCAGTGAGAATTGTTGGAGAAAATAAAACAGAGTCTAAGTAATGAAAGGTAAATATTGCAGTTATCTGTTATCATTATCTTAAATCATAATGTTTTCTGCACAACGGCCTTGTATTATCAGCATCCTTCAAGTCTTTCTTTTGATCATGTCATCAGTTACTTTCCACCTGTGCCCTAGAGAGTTGTAATAATGTAGAGAATGTTAGAGTGGCTCTTCCAGCAGAAATATTAATACTTTTTTTTCTAAAATGGATACCTGGGGGATTACTTGTACTAAAATGAGAACAAAATTGAGAAAGTACCTCTATTGCCTTTTGACTTTTTAAAATAATCCCAAACCACTAGAAGAGTAAAGCCTAATCATGATTAGCAGTTTAAAATATAAACATAACCTGCATTTCTAGAAAATGATCTTCAAGTGTATAATAAAGCATGACTATATGCATTCTTTTGTGTATATATTGATATATTCTATGTAGATATGTGCTTAAACTTTGCTACATTAATACACCCCATCATGTTTTACCACCTAATGATAAAATATTATTATCACTGCATGGCGATCAAGTAATAAAAATATATTTTATAAGTATAATATAAATAAAATAACAGCAGTCTTACAGACTTGTGGAATTTTACACAAGATGCAAATGCTGTGAATAAATGGCACAAATCCTACTGGATATCTGGTATTTACTAGATAGCTTCTTTATATGCACATTGCTGTTAAATATGTACAACACTAGGGCAGTTATTATTTTTATTTTTCAGCTGAGAAAATTGAAGTGCAGAAGACTTAAACAATTTTTCTAGTCGTATCTAGTACACTTTGAATTTAGGGTTTAAATCCAAGCCTGTTTAATCTCAAAACACGTGATCATTCCACTGTAACACTGCAGAAAATCACTCTTTATCTCTATCTGTGTAAAAGCAGTGCAGCATTACTTGGAGATTCTCTATGCCCCAATATGCTGATGAGCATGTACCATCAGGTGTACAACTACTCAAAATTAGATGAATATTCTCCGTCACTTTGTGCAAGCAGTTCAAAAAGCTAAAAAATCCTATAATCCTTAACAAGCTTGTCCTAGGCACAAATTGGATATTTTCTGGTTCATTCAATGAAAGAAATATTCTAGAGAAATTTTGGAGTTGGAAGACAGCTTTCATAAATGGTCCATGAGTCCAGTTGATTTCCTCTGAATAAGGAGATTACTAGAATGTCAAGAGATATTCAGAACTGTGACAACATATTTAGCTGCCCCAATATGACCATACCTATACTATATCTAAGTATGCTATACTATATAATAATAGTATACCTAAGGTATAGACCTGGTATGAAAGTGGATGAAGAAATATGGAACAGGTACACATGTAGGAACATATTTGAAGAAATATGGCTTGGTATTTATACAGTTTTTAAAGACCTCAAGTTTTTCATATAAGCAGATGGAACAGATGGAATTATAGCAAAAGTGATGTTGCTTTAAGGACACCAGAAATGCATTTGCTACTTTCCTGATCTAAACAAGTTTCATTGTCTTTTCTCCCAGACTCTGAAGAGTTGGCCTGTATGGTGAAATTGATAATGATAATAAAGGTAATTATAAAGAGATTTGAATAATTAAGAAAAGAAAGACATTTTTTATAACTTTCAACATTGTCAATCATACCTAATTGGAAGAAACCAAGCCCAATACAACAAATTTGCCAAATTTGGCAAGATGTGTTGTTCATAACCCCTGAGGAGCTACTACATTCCAGTTATAATATTAGAACCCAGTAGTTGTTATTACAGAATACTTCTCATCCCTTTTGATGTTTCCTTCCAACAAGGGAAAATGTAACTCCAGTTGGTATACTCAGGTTTCTTTCTACGCTAGGAAGGTAGAATTGATAAATTTGGGAAGCATGTCTGGCAGGTACACTCAGCTCTTGCCTACTTTGTTTTTCTTGGAAGCAAGCTGCTTGCAAAGAGCATGTGTTCTCTTTTCCTTCCAGACTCTTGCCTATAGAGATTGCCTTGCCTTGGTCCTATGTTGGTGCCTGATGGTTGAGCCTGATCCATTCTGGGCATCAAGTGCATGACCCAACTGATCCATACTAAGCTGTCTTCCAGCTTTGTTTCATGAACACTATAGGTGGTATTTCATTCTTTATGTTTTTTGTTTGTTTGCTTCATTTCATAATGTTTTAAGAATTCAGTTGACAAATTGGTACAATGATACTTATTTAAGACTTTTAGAGGGTCTTCAATGGTACATTTATTTCAAGCACAGGAATATAGAGTCATGTAGAGAATCCAATGGAATAAAACAGAGGCCTCTTATAATGAGCCCAAAAAGCACAGTATATTGTTCAAGTTTTTCCCCACGCTTATATGAAGTATTCCTTAATTTAACCTTAAATATCAGTCATAATTCTGTTATTGGGGTCTTTATAATCAGGAAAATACTTTTGGTAGTGTCACCACCAATTGTAGAAGTCTAATGGCACTGTTCAAGTGGTATTTAAAACTGGAACCTCTGACTGTGAGTTTAAATCTCCACCATTTTAAATCTAGCAATTTGTATACATCTCTCAAGAGGAAATGTGTTTTGGGACTAGCATGCATTTTGTAGTTCCCATTTGCCTTTGTGAGTATGGCATTAACTGTCAGAAACTAGATTTCTGACATCCATATTTTGAAGCCAGAATTTTATACTGTCATTGTAAAAGTCATAGGATGATGCCACTACAATACCAAGAAAGTATTGTTTAGAATATCATGGGAGAGAGGTTGCTGCTTTCATACTTATGTGGGAATTGTCCGGGAAGTGCAGACTATGTGCAACAATATTGTCTCCTCAACAATTCTGCGTGGGCATCAAACTCTAGGGAATATATATGGGAATGGAAACGGGAAATATGATTAGGCAGAGACACCAAAGGGACTTAGAAGGAATTGGAAATGTTCTATTGGTACCTGCATGATAAAGTTAAATTTATTATTATTCCTTTTCCTTAAATTTAGCTTATTAAAGTAAAACACACAGACATTAAATGTACAATTCATTGAATTTTGATAAATGTGTAGCAGTGTAATCAATGTAACAATCAAGATATAAGGTATTTCCTCTATCTCAGATAAGTTTACTCATGTTCCATTTCAGTCAATCCTTACCCTTTTTCAGAAACTGTTATAACTCTAAAGTATCCTTGCCCATTCTTCAATTTCATTTAGAATTTGCTTTTTAATAACTGATTTTTTGCTCAATGTATACATTTTTTAGAAATTCATCTATATTGTTACATGGATAGACAGTTTGTTCTTTATTTTAAATGAGCTTTCCTGAGGTAAATTTGTATATAGCAAAATTTACTAATTTTGAGTATACTGTTAGATGAATTTGGGAAAATACGTATAGTTGTAGAACTACCACATACATAACCAAGATAACTTTATTTTTGTCAAACTTAGTGAAATAAATCTTAGTAAAAGATGGTATTAAAATGATCCATAGAAACTGATGTAATATGGTGATTTTGTAAACTATAGTTAGTTTACAAAATGAATGAATATTTTTCCTATAATTGAAAGGAATGCCAACTACAGATTTTCCTCAATTTATGATGAGATCACATCTCAATAAACCCATCACAAATTGAAAATATCATAGGTCCAAAATACATTTAATACACCTAAACTAGTTAGCCTACTTTAAACATGTTCAAAACATCTACATTAGCTTCTAGTAGGGCAAAATCATCCAACACATGAGATGCCTGTGTGGCTCAGTGGTTGAGCATCTGCCTTGGGCTCAGGTCATGATCCCAGTGTCCTGGGATAGAGTCCTGCCTCAGGCTGCCCCACCGGAAGCCTGCTTCTCCTTCTGCCTATGTCTCTGCTTCTCTCTGTGTGTCTCTCATGAATAAATTAAAAAAAATATTTTTAAAAATCAACACAAATCCTGTTTTATAATAAAGAGTTTGGTATCTCATATAATTTACTGAATGCTGAAAAGTGAAAAACACAATGATTGTATGGGTACAGAATGGTTTAAGTGCACCTGCTGTTTAAGTGCATCCATGATTATGTGGCTGACTGGGAGCTGTGGCTCGCTGCCCAGCATCATGAGAGAGGATTGTACCATGTGTTGCTAGCCTAGGAAAAAAAAAATACAAATGCAAAATTTTAAGTACCTTTCTATTGAAAGTATATCACTCTAGCATCATCATAAGTCGAAAAAAAAATCTAAGTTGAACTATTGTAACTTAGGGATCATCAATAGAAGTTTGACAAATTTACATTTTCTTTTAACACCTTAAGGGCTATTTCTTTTTATTGCAACCAGGATGCACCATTACTGTTTACATACTTGTAGGAGTAAAAAAGTTTTGGAGGCTCCCTGGATGAATAGAAACAATAGAGACTGCATTGCTGAAGAATATGGGAATAGATCATTGCATTGTAATGATTGTGGTTTTATAAGATGGTATCAGAGTTTTATGAATAGTCTTCAGGTTTTGGGGTTTTTTAACGATTTTATTTTTTCATGAGAGACAGACAGACAGATAGACAGAGAGGCAGAGACACAGGCAGAGGGAGAAGCAGGTTCCATGCGGGGAGCCTGACCTGGGACTCGATTCAGGTCTCCAGGATCACGCCCTGGGCTGAAGGTGGCGCTAAACCGCTGAGCCACCCGGGCTGCCCTAGTCCTCAGGTTTTAAAAATATTTTGGAAACATGACTGGGAATCATTAAAATAATGTATCAGCAGATGCTGAAGACAGAGTGAAATGGTGAGGAAGAAACACGAAAAGCCCAGCCAGCTGAGTTTCTGTTAGGTAGGTTGTTATCAGAATTGTATGAGTGAGGGTTCTCTGCCTTGACTGCTGTCAGTTTAGCAACTCTTTGTTACTTGCCCATAGGAGATAGTCTCAAGGGAAACTGTCTAGATGTTAAACTGCCACATGCTTCAAGTTAATAAACCTTTAACTTATGATCGGCCTTTTAATAAACACAAAGACAGGAGGGAGAGGAGGAGGGGAGGGGAAAGATGAGAGAGGAAACCTTCTTAAGGTATTTTTGCCTAAAGGCCTTTGACATCAGCAAAGCTCCACTTTTTAACTTACTGTTTCCAAAGCAATTGCACTATTTTTATAGCTTTATTTCTGGACTTACTCAGCAGAAAACCAGAGATGGCAGAGGATTCAGGTAAGAGGGTTACTCTCTAGGGCATATCTGCCAGTATTTTCTTTTCTCAATACATCTTACTTAACCTATAGCAGAAGTAAGAACTGAAGCCCTATTCAGCAAAGTGGAGATTCTTCCAGTGTTTCTCTGCCACGGTGTTCACTGCAACACCACTGTATAATAACTGGGCCAGGTAACTCTATAGCAGTAATGCGAGAAGCCCAACTTCTTTCTTCGTGGCTTTTCGGTAAAAGGAATGAAAGCACAGGTGAAACTAAAACTCACGTATCTTTAACAACATTAATTCTGGCCTCCCAAAACCTTGCTGTAGCCAGACATCAATAGTGTGGAAAAAGCATGGAAATAAATGTATATACAGTATTTCCTAACAAGAAGACTAATAAAACATGGATTGAATACCCATACGAACTATTGGTCACACACAGTTCATTCTAGATCCACCTGGTAATTGTAGTGACCATGTATGCAGTCAGTGGCTTACTCCAGAGAAAAAACAAGCCTCTCAGGAAAGTCTCCTACCCTCCCATAGAAACTGAAAGATGGACGTGCTATGTCCCTTGATATTTACATTTCAGAGTTGGCTCCCACATCCTTAAGAAAGATCTTTCTGGCTCTTGAAGCAGACAAAAGACCTATGTAGTTTTCAAAAGGATATCTATACATTATATATAGATATAATTTATACATATTATATATATGCTCATATATATGTTTTTGAAAGGAGAATGTACTTACAGTTACACATATTCCAAAAATAAATGGTCTTAGAGAGAGAAGTCTTTTCTCTTATTTTTGATAAGGAAGGAGAATTAAGCCTATTTTTAAATGTGTATGTACCCTTACACCTTTCAATTATTTATTAATCTGTTATGCGTTTGGCAAATGTGCCCTATTATTACTTAAAACTACCAACTCTTGGGACACCTGTGTGGCTCAGCGGTTTAGCACCTGCCTTCAGCCCAGGGCATGATACGGGAGTCCCGGGATAGAGTCCCACATTGGGCTCCCTACCTGGATCCTGCTTCTCCCTCTGCCTATGTCTCTGCCTCTCTCTCTGTGTGTCTTTCATGAATAAATAATAAAACTAAAAATAAAACGCATCAATTTCACTATTGCAACTTATTTAAGAAACATTACAAAAAATATTTAAAATATAAAAAAAACACAGTAGCAGAGAGAGGATATATGTCCCAGGCCAAAGTTATCTAAAGTAATTAAGTGAAATTAAGCATGAAGTTATTTTCACAGCTATCGCTCATAAATGGTTCAGAATTTCAGGTACAATAAAATTTTAATTTCACGTCAAGTATTTCATAGAGATAAAAAAAATTCAAGTAGCTAATATATTTATGGGTTCTTATAGATATTAGACTATATGGTACTATGACTAATCAAGTATCAATATAAACCATATTCATTTTGTCTAACCAACAGAAGTCATCCGTAATTCAATCAGAATAGAAGCAAATAATATACTGAGAGTTTTTTAAGTCATGATATAAAAATAAGCATTATAATTCCAGAGTTATTTGAATCTATATGTAAATTTAAGTGTGAATTCCTAACTAAATTCTTAAACAATGAAAAATTAATTTTTATAAATAACAGCATAGGAATCATTTTCTGTTTAGCGGTGGTTCTCAATTGGAGATAATCCCCACCCCTAAGGGGTGTGTGGCAATGCCTGGAGCATTTTGGCTGTCACCACTGGAGGGGAGAAGGTGCTACCAGAATCTAGTGGGTAGAGGCCAGGGATGCTGCTAAACATCCTGCATGAACAGAACAGTCTCCACAATAAATAATTATCTGATTCAAATATTAATAGTGCCTAGTTTAAGAAACTTGATGAGTTATAGTTAATTTGTCACAGTAATTAGTGCAATTCAACTTTTCCTCCACACTGGGATGTCTGATATGGGTACTGACCTATAGATCCTAGGTTGATTAAAGTTGATATTGTTTGTCACTGAAACTTAGAAATTATAAAGTACGAATAGATCATTATTCTAACCTGTGTGAAACTTAACAATTTTCTTGCATTATTGAATGACCTGACATAAAATACCCGAAGCTGACAAGATGATAAAGTAACATCTGTAGTACAGAGGTAAAAGCTATCCCTAAAGTCTTCTATCTTGACAGTTTATTGTGAAATGATTTAGTATCACAAAAGAACAACACATCAACAAAGTGTAGGGGTTATCCCCAGTTTAGCAGACTAAATCTGACAAGAACAGTGTTTCATGTTTCTAAACAAACATATGCACAAATTAAATCATAGTTAACATTTCCTCTGGTAGTTGGAAATAATAAAAGATGGCAAATCTTTGGTACAGAAAATTAAATACTTTAAAGACCTAAAACTTAAAGCATATAATGTTTTAAAAAATTGAACATGAACCCTTCCTTAAAGCATTCTCTGGGAGAAGGTTAAGCTGTATTTTATATAATTAAGATTTATGTTCTGTGAGAACAGATTTTTTTTTTTATCAAAACATGTATTTATCAAAATCTGTTACTTAGAGACAAACTTATTTAAAATCAATTAGGGGGTGGATCCCTGGGTGGCTCAGTGGTTTGGCGCCTGCCTTTGGCCCAGGGCGTGATCCTAGAGTCCTGGGATGAAGTCCCGCGTAGGTCTTCTTGAATGGAGCCTGCTTCTCCTTCTGTCTGTCTGTCTCTCTCTCATTCTTTCTGTCTCTCCTCTGTCTCTCATGAATGAATAAATAAAATCTTTAAAAAGAAATAAAAAAATAAAATCAATTAGGTATTGGTTTTATTTTCCCAAATGTATACACAAAATGCAAAATTCATTATCAGTAACAAAATGGGATTATATAGAGATGATTCCTGACTTATGATGTTTGACTTAGGATTTTTTGGATTCACAATGGTGTGAAACCAATACCCATTCAGTAGCAATGTACTTTGAAATTTGATCGTTTCCTTGGGCTAGTGCTGAGGGGCACAGTCCTTTCTCATTATGCTGGGCCTTAGCAGTGAGTTACAGCTCCCAGCCAGCCACACCAACAAGATGGTGAACAATCCTTACACTGACAACTGTTCTCTGCCCATCCATTAATTCTGCTTTTTCACTTTCAGTACACTATTCAGTGAATGACATGCAATACTCAACACTTTGTTATAAAATAGTATTTGTGTTAGATGCTTTTACCCAATTGTAGGCTAATCCATGTTTTGAGCACATTGCTAGGCATGGCTAAGCCAGGATGTTTGGTAGCTTAGGTGTATATTAAATGCATTTTTGACTTATAGTATTTTCAACTTACAATGGGTATATCAAGATATAAGTCCATCGTAAGTCAAGGAAGATCTTTATCTCGTTATTTTACAATTAAAAAGTTATATGTCCATGGTTTGGTGATAAAGGTATGGATTTCAGATAACAATAACTACTTTACAGTCATCTATGGCGAATACTTAAAATTCTCAACTACTTATATAACATTCTTCACTTCTGCTTAAAACTTATAATTTTATCAAAGTAGGTAAGACTATTCATAAAAATTACTTTATGCCCAAGGACCTGAAATTCCCTTTGCTGTGATTATATTGTTTCAAAATCCATTACTCCTCCAACACCATCTCTGAAACAATTTTCCTATGATTGTATTGTATCAAAAGCTCTAGCTTTTATTCACCAAATAATAGACTTTTTTTTTCCCTACTATCTTGGTACCAGACAGAAGAAGCATCTTCACTTTGATTATACTTGAACAAAGTCTAAATAGTCTCCTTTCCTTTCAGACAAATTTTTCTTTGTATTTGCCATTTCCAGGATTCACTGCTATTTGCAAACCACTTAAAGTCCTATTCTGAATAAATAAATAGAAATCCTCATTATAAGGGAGACTTCCAATTCATAATGGATGAAACAAAAAAAATCCTTTGATATATACTTCAAGATTTTATGCCTTCTATATTCAGAATAAAAAAAATCTGAAACAGAAAAAGGGGAGGTTGATTTTTAAAAAGAAGAGAAGGAAAATATCTCAGGGCTTCCCTGACAATAACTTAGGGAAAAATATTTCTAGGTATCCTTAAGTTAAAAGATGCATTAATGGAAATTTAAGCTAGCTTGCTCTCATGTCTTTCTCTTTTTTTATATATATGTATATTTTTTATTGGAGTTCGATTTGCCGACATATAGTATAACACCCAGTGCTCATCCTGTCAAGTGCCCCCCTCAATGCCCATCACCCAGTCACCCCAACCCCCTGCCCACATCCTCTTCCACTACCCCTTGTTCATTTCCCAGAGTTAGGAGTCTCTTATGTTTTGTCACTCTGTCTGATTTTTCCCACTCATTTTCTCTCCTTTCCCCTATAATCCTTTCACTATTTTTTATATTCTCCATATGAGTGAAACCATATAATGATTGTTCTTTTCCAGTTACTGGGGATTTGCCCCAAAGATACAGATGCAGTGAAAAGCCAAGACACCTGCACCCCAATATTTATAGCAGCAATGTCATGTCTTTCTCTAAAACAAAAATCCAAAAGCAAAATTTAAAGACTTGTAATTTTTCAAAGTAAGAGCAAACTTTGAATTAGAGTAGAGCACTTTGGAAATAATTTTAAATATCATTAAAATTAATACATATGGATGTATCCTTTCTCTCCCTTTTTTTTCTGCTTTCATTCCCTTCCTTATTTCTTTCACTAAATGAAAAGACTTATAAATGGTTTTTGTTTAATGCTACTGAAAATGTATATCTCTCTTAGTTCTCTATTACTGGATACCAAATTAGCACAACATTTGCGTTCTCTTCTCAGATGTCTCACAGAGATGTTAGCCACAGCTGTGTCACCTGAAGACTCAGCTGTGGGAAGAATCTGATTTAAGCTCACCCACAGTTATCACAGATACTCCTTTTTTGGTGGGTGTTGTCCCAGGGCCCACAGTTCCTTCTGAGCTTTTGTTCAGAGACCCTTCTTAGTCCCTTGCCTCCCACTGGCCAGTTCACAATATAACAATTTGTTTCATCAAAGCCAGCAAGGAAGAGTCTGCCAGAAAAGACAAGTTACAGTATTATGAAATTCAGGTGTGAGTGTGCCATTCAATCCTTGCTATATTCTGTTGGTTAGAAATAAGTCACGTGTTCTGCCCATATGTGAGAACAGGGGATTAGAGATAGGCATGAATAGCAGAAGGTAAAGTAGTAACACCAACTTAGAGTCTGTTGTACAAAATAAGTAAAATATATTGAAAACTTAAGGTTCCAAAATTTACTGGTTTTCCTCAAATATTCCTTTTCTTGCTGGTAATAAAACTAACGAATCTTGTCTAGGGTCATAAATTCAGGAATAAATGGTACTGATTTTTGCCTCCTTTATAGCTAATCAGTTAGGTGGCCAATGGAATAAGAGAGCAAAACATAATACTTCTTTCTTCCCACATTCTGGAACTTGCATGTGTTAGTGAATTATCGGATTACATGGCATGCTGTCTAAGCACTTTACATGTACCAACCCATAAAATTATAACACACTTCTAAGAAGTAGGAAGTCTAATTACCATAATATTATAGATAAGGAAATTGGTACAAAAAGTAAAATATTTTGTTCAAAGACACATAGTAAGTTCTGGTGCCACAATCTGAACATGGAGTATAAATCTAGAGTTTACAGTTTTATCACTGTTCATTTTCATCTCTACAACATCGGAATTGGCATTAGTCATCTAGTAAACAACAACAACAACAAAAAACATTTAAAACTCAGACCAAATTATTGCAACAGCAAAGGAAAATCATCTACATCTTTTGGAAAGGTTTCAAAATATCCGTTTGATTTCATCAGTAATTATTCCTACTTTGGTATCACTGGAAAAAATGAACTCAGGGGGATATGTTGGGAATTTTTAAAATTTTAATTAATAAACTGTAATTAATCCTTTATGTATAATGGAGTTTTCTGAACAGTTCTCTATAAGAACTTTCTATAAGAAAGACAATATCCACATAAGAAAGGTCTTTGTTTTTTTTTTCTTTTTTTATAGGTCTATCAGAAAAAAGCTTATATGAAGTAGGAGAGACCCAGAGGTTTGTGTTCAATGTTCAAAGTATTTGATATTATTAATGAAAATAGATTAGTTTTATTAAATGAGGTAAATTTAATTGTATAAAGTAGAATAATCTAAGACTAGGTATATCTTTTAGAAAAGTTCTTCAGTATATTAAGTAGTAGTTTATGCTTTAGCACCAGAATAAATTTTCTTGTTCTCTGAATTAATCTCTATTGGTTCTGAAAATAAGCATAAGAACACACATGAACACACACACACATACACAAGCATACCAAGAACAAATTAAGTGTTAAAAAAGCCAACATCAACAATTACTTAGTTCTCTCCTTTTTTCTGCCATTGTAGTGTGTGAGTTGCCTGTTCCTCGCCATGTCTTCTCACAAGACTTTCAGGGTCAAGTGATTCCTGCCCAAAACAAAGGCAGAATCATCCCAGTCCCCACTAGATTCAGATGAAAACCGAATAAAATTAGGTAAAATTCCAAGAGGAGGCATTGGAGAAGAACCAGGCTTGGTCTATCTATAAGAGATCACACATGATGTGGCACACATGTGGCATACATGCTGCATGAAGGTCATGTGCTTGTATCCTATCACTCTGTAGACATCACTACTACCTGAACAGTAGACATTTTTATTGGGAAAATGATGTTTCCGTTACAACACTTCTTCACCAGTAGGTAGGTTTAGTAATAAATATGTGACACCTTTTGTTTGAAAAGAAAAAAAATTATTTATTATAGCATTACGTTGAACAAAATATCCAAGTAGAGATTCAAACCCTGGCCCACTAGCATAGCTGGAACTTCTTGAAGTACACTGCACTACCCTTACTATCCACTGGTTACCTTTTATGAGAAATGAAACAAGCAAGCAGAGTCTGGTGACTCAAATTCTTTGCCACTCTGGCATATCCAGGATGACCCCAAAAACATTAGAAGTATCAATTTTGGAGTCACAAATAAATGTTAGTAGTAGGCAAATTAGCAAATATAGATTCTTCGAATAATGAGGAGAGATGTCTGTCAATTAGGTTAATACTTGCAAAATTCTTCTCCCACACTAATATTGGCAAAAGTCACACTTTATTTGTCTGTACCAGTGACTCCTTATGATAATGACTTATAAAGATCTAGGACTTCCTAGAAATTTTTATTTCTTTGGATGAGGATAGAAAGAAATATAGAGAGCTTCACTGAAATTTTCTTAAATCACATTTAAATTAGCCATAAAATAAAATTGTGAGTATTCATTGAAGTGTGTTCTCAAAACAGCAAACAATAAAACAATTATACACGTACACATCTTCTAGTTGTTAGAGGGGATAAGAGACAAAACCAAGTTCTTTTTATTATGACATAGGCTTTTTGACATATTAAAAATTGTATCAAGCTGCCAATGCTATTTAAATTGACTTCTAGTTTCAGGCTTATTATATTTCTCCCCATTATCATACTTCATTTCCTTAATTAAATTGTTTTGTGTATCCATCTAAATGATGCTCTTTGTTTCCATTTCATGTGCTATGTGTACCAATTTGGTAATGAAGTAAAACAATACAAGACTTCTTTGGATTTATAAAAAATTTTAACTCAATAGCTCTGAACTTAAATATTTATGTATAAAACTATTTCATTTTCATCACGTGCATTTCTCTCAAATACAAGAGTATTATATTCTGCCTTTTATTATATATTTAGATACTAGGTTTTCCTTAGAATATAATAATTATTAAAGGATTATTTCAATGATATTCTGGTTCCGTGTAATATATAAAAAAAGACCCCATACCCTACAGTCATCATCTCCCCCTTCCCCCTTCCCTGAAACAACCATAACTACAAGAATAAAAAGTTCTAGAGTTTATCTGGAAGCTGTAGAAACTTAACAGGCTATTTATCCCCACACCTTTGTATGGGAAGAATATCAGACTAATAGAATTTTACTTTGCTATCCTACCAACTTTTAACAAAACACCACTTTCTCTGAACTTGATTTATTTAATCTATACAATTAAAGGAATAATAACTATGGTAGATATATTACATGGCTATGGTGAGGATCAGATAAAATAGTTTGAAGTTATTTTAAATTGCAAGACAAATATAAAAATTACTGTTTCATTTGATATATATTTTTTAATTTGCTATATATTTTTAATTTGAGTACTGTTGATAAACAATGTTACATTTGAGGTTTACAACTCAGTGATTTGACAAGTTCGTATATTATGCTATGCTCATCACAAGTATAGCTATGATCGGTTCCATTACACTGTTACGACAGTATCACTGACTATTTATTCTTAATGCTGTACCTTTTCTTCCTATGACTTAGTTGTTCTGTAACTGAAAGCCTGTATCTCCCTCTTTCCTTCACCCTTTTGCCTAATCCCCTAACTCACTCCCTTCTGGAAACTATCAGTTATTTATATTTATAGGTGTGATTCTGTTTTTTGTTTGTTTGTTTGTTTGTTTCTTTATTCTACTTTTAAGTGGAATCATATAGTCTTTGTCTTTCTCAGTCTTATTTATTTCATTATACTCTCTAGGTTCATTCATGTTGTTGCAAAAGGCATGATCTGATCCTTTTTTATGGCTATGTAATAATCCCATTGTGTGTGTCTCTGATGTGTGCACACATATCTTCATCTGTCAATGGACACTTATGCTGCTTCCATATCTTTACTATTATAAATAATGCTGCAATAAACATAGGATGCATATATCTTTTGGAGTTAGTATTTTTATTTTCTTTGGGTAAATATCTTGTAGTGGAACTACTGGATCTAATGGTATTTTTATTTTTAATTTTTTGAGGAACCTCCATACTGTTTTCTAAAGTGGTTGCACCAATTTACATTCTCATAAAAAATGCACAAGATTTCCTTTTTCTCCACATCTCCACCAACATGTATTTCTTGTCACTTTGATGTTAGCTATTCTAACAGGTGTGAGGTGATATCTCATTGTGGTTTTGATTTGCATTTCCCTGAAGATTAATGGTGTTGAGCATCTTTTTATGTTTCTCTTGGCCATCTGCACGTTTTCTTTGAAAAAATGTTGACTCAAGTCATCTGCCCATTTTTTAAAAGATTTTATTTATTTATTCATGAGATACAGAGAAAGAGGCAGAGACACAGGCAGGGGGAGAAGCAAGCTCCGTGCAGGGAGTCCGATGTGGGACTCGATCCTTGGTCTCTAGGATCACACCCTGGGCTGAAGGCAGGTGCTAAACCGCTGAGCCACCTGGGCTGCCCCCTCTGCCCATTTGTAATCAGATCGGTGTTTTTTGGTGTTGAGTTGTATAAGTTGATATATATATTTGGTTATTAACTCCTTATCGAATATATTATTTGCAAATGTCTTCTCCTATTCAGTAGGTTGTATTTTGTTGGTGGTTTCCATTGCTGTGTAAGCAATTTTTCCTTTGTGTAGTCCCAATAGTTTATTTTTGCTTTTGTTTCCCTTGCCATAGAACATATCTAGGAAAACATCTCTACAGCCAATGTCAGAGAAATTACCGTCTGTGTTTTTTCTTTGGAATTTTATGATTTCAGGTATCATCTTTAGGTCTTTAACGACTTTTGAGATTATTTTTGTGCATGGTCATTCTTTTATGTGTAGCTGTCCGATTTTCCCAGTACCATTTATTGAAAAGGCTATGTTTTTTCCTTTGCATGTACTTGCCTCCTTTGACATAGACCAATACACCATATAGTTTTAGGTTAGTGCCTTGAATCTCTGTTCTGCTAATGTGTCTGTTTTTGTGCCAGTTATATACTGTTTTGATTATTACAGTTTTGTAGAATATCTTAAAATCTGGGCTTATGATTCCTTCAGATTTGTTCTTCTTTCTCAGGATTGCTTTGGTTATCCAAGGTCTTCCATGGTTCCATTCAAACTTTAGGACTATTCTAGTTTTGTGAAAAATGCTGGTGGTGTTTTGACAGGGATTGCATTGAATATGTTTTGAACATTGCTTTTGAGTAATATGGACATTTTTACCAATATTGTTTTGAATCCATGAGTATAGAATATTGTACCATTTTTGGTGTCATTTTCAATTTCTTTCATCAGCATTTCATTGTTTTTAATAATTTTATGAAGAGAGATTTACTTAAGTGAAAAAAATACAGTATATAGTCCTTAAACCTGACATTGCATTTTAAATTTGTGTTTAAATATCTGCTCTTCCATTAGAAATTAATTTTGTTAGGATAAGGTTATTGTTTTTATTTATGTTTCCTTCCTCTATACCTAGTATAATACATGGACCAAAGAAATTTCTCAAAATACATTCATTAAGTAAATGAGGATAAACATTGTCTTCTGATACTAGTCCTTTCTCTGATTAGACATTTGCAAATATTTTCTCCCATTCTGTCAACTATCTTTTGGTTTTGTTGACTATTTCCTTTGTTTTGCAAAAGCTTTTTATTTTGATGAAGTCCCAATAGTTCATTTTTGCTCTTATTTCCCTTGCCTTTGGAGATGTGTCTAACAAGAAGTTGCTGCAGCTGCAGTCACAGAGGTTGCTGCCTGTGTTCTCCTCTAGGATTCTGATGGATTCCTGTACTGAGAAAACTTTAGAACACAATGAAAGAAATAGAGGAAGACACAAAGAGATGGACAAACAATCCATGCTCATGGATTAGAAGAACAAATATTGTTAAAATGTCTATGCTACCCAGAAAAATCTACACATTCAATGCAATCCTTATGGAAGTACCATCAACTTTTTTCACAGAGCTAGAGCAAATAATCCTAAAATTTGTATGGAACCACAAAAGACCATGAATAGCCAAAGGAATGTTGAAAAAGAAGGCCAGGGATTCCTGGGTGGCTAAGCAGTTGAGCATCTGCCTTCAACTCAGGGTGCAATCCCAGGACCTGGGACTGAGTCCCACATTGGGCTTGTTGTAGGGAGGCTGCTTCTCCCTCTTCCTGTGTCTCTGCCTCTCTCTTTCTGTGTCTCTCTTGAATAAATAAATACATCTTAAACAAAAAAAAAAAAAAAGAAAAGAAAGCCAAATCTGGTGGCATCACAATTCCAGACTCAAGCTCTATTGCAAAGCTGTAATTGTTGGGATCCCTGGGTAGCACAGTGGTTTGGTGCCTGCCTTTGGCCCAGGGCGCGATCCCGGAGACCCAGGATTGAATCTCACATCGGGCTCCTGGTGCACGGAGCCTGCTTCTCTCTCTGCCTATGTCTCTGCCTCTCACTCTCTCTCTCTGTGACTATCATAAATAAATAAATAAATAATATTTAAAAAAGCTGTAATTGTCAAGACAGTACGGTACTGGCACAAAAACATACACATATATCAATGGAACAAAATAGAGATTCCAGAAATCTGTCCTCAACTCTATGGTCAACTAATCTTCAACAAAACATGAAAGAATATCCAATAGAAAAACAATAGTCTCTTCAACAAATGGTGTTGGGAACATTGGACAGCCACCTACAGAAGAATGAAACTGGGCCATTTTCTTACACCATACACAAAAATAGACTCAAAATGGATGAAAGGTCAAGTATTTGAGTTGGGGAAATTACACTATATTATCTCAGTGGACCTCATGTAATCACAAGGATCACAAGGATCACATGTAATCATAAGAGACAGGTCAGAGTGAGGACGACATAATGTGATAATGAAAGAAGGGATTGGAGGAGTGTGGTCTCAAAGCCAAGGAAGGTCTGTAGCTTCTAGAGTCTGGAGGCAGAAGGAATAGCTTCTTTTCTGGGGCCCTTATAAGTAACCAGCCCTTCTAACACCTTAATCTTAAACCTGCAGAACTAATTTCAGACTTCTGAAATCAGAACTATCAGGGAATAAACATGTGTTGTGTTACTAAATATGTGGTAATCTGTTATAGAAGCAACAGGAAATAGTGGTTTGATTTGTGGCTAATAGGGATGAGAATGAAAGTGCTGTTACATCTGTTCTTCACTAGATTGTTACAGGGGTCTAAAAGACAACTAAATATAATAAACCCAGTGTACCTAGTCAGAAAGTGAGTGATTATGTCACAAGCAAGGTATTGCTTTAAGACCTAGTTGTGATATAGTGTAGGGACATATGTGAAGATCAATTAAATTGGTGTTAGCCATATTCTCAAAATTGGGCTTTTATGGCAAGTCAATGAGCAAGCTTCAAGATCTATAGTAAATCAAGGAAATACTCAAGAAATTCTCCTAGATTCAGCAAGCACATAATATGCCTGTTAAAAATATATATACATTTCTGGGATGCCTGGATGGCTCAGTGGTTGAGTGTCTGCCTTTGGCTTAGGATGTGATCCCGGGATCTGGGATTGAGTCCCACGTTGGGCTCCCTGCATGGAGCCTGCTTCTCCCTCTGCCTATGTCTCTGGTTCTGTGTGTCTCTCATGAATGAAATCTTAAAAAAAAAAAAAAAAAAGAATACATATACATTTCCAAATCAAATAAAGTATTCTGGTTATTTTGCCATAACTACCTCCTGTGCCTTTTAATGAACTCTTATCTTCAAACATCATGTATGCTTATGTATTGATATAAAATGTAGCGACTTATTAAGTAAATCATTACTTGGCAGTGATCTCAATTTTTATTTTTTCTTCTTCTTCTTTCTTCTCCTTTTCCTCCTGTTCCTCTTCCTCCTCTTCTACCTCCTCCTCCTCCTCTTCCTTCTTCTTTCTTCTTCCTTCATTTTATACTAGGTAGAGCAGCACAATATGGTGCTTAGGTTCCAAAGGCTATTGAAGATTCTATATATATATACAATGAAAGCGGCCCTGAAAAAACAGAGAGTAGATACATAGAATCAATATTGATACTTTTGAAAAGGTCCAAGGAACTAGTAGGACCCAAACTATGAGTATAATCTGTAATAATGGGATGAGAAGGGTTGAAAAATACGTAGAAGTTAGAAAGTATAGGATAATGCATGTATCTGTATATTTGTATATGTATATTTATATCTCTATTGTGTTTCAAGAGTGTTTTATACAAGCTATATATATATATTGCTTTAATTAAGCCATTATTGCTTTACAATATGGTACTTTAGAAGAAAACAAATTGTTTATTTGGAGACATAATAAAAATAGGTAAAAATAGAAGTAACTCAGAATATAGTAATGTTGCTGAGATTGTTTGTGCAGCTGAGACACCCTGATATGGCTGAATTATTCTAAAATCAAATCAAATCACTTAATATTTCTCTTATTTGGTGTATGTATGTGTGGGGCGTGTATATGCGGAGTGTATGTATACATACTTGTTCCTTTGTTCTCTAAACTAGCCTGACAATGTTTCATATTTCTTTCTGCAACTTAACCATTTTTGATGTGAAGTATGGGCAACCTGATTTTATTTTCTTAATTATATAATTCATATTTGAACATAATATTGAAGTAGACAATTCTTGATTGAAGTAGACATTCTCATATGCCACTATTATAAATATTACTGCATCTTATAAAATGATTACTTTGCCCAAGTTCCCCTTAGAATTTTATAATCTTTAGAATTTGAAGTAAAGAAGGAAGTTGGCTTAGACCTTATTCCTTGTATCTTTGAAGAGTCATAATTACCCTAATTATCTGCTCCAGTGCAATGTTAAAATGCTTCAACATTCCACTTTACCTCCAGAGGAATGTACTTAGTTTCTAAGATGTTGCCATCTGTTTTTTATTTGAATACTCATCGTAGGTTAAAAATCCACTTGTGTGTTCAGAGCTATCAACATCATCCATCATGGATTTCCTATTTCAGGGGGCAGATACTATGCAAATGACAGTAGGAGATATAAAAGCAGGAATCAACAGTGCAGAAAAAAAAAAAAAACAGATTTGTGCCATCCCCTCTGTTCTTTGAGAACATAGAGACTATTTTCATTCTTTTTTCAACTCTTCTTTTTGCTCTTTAAATGAGCTTTTAATAATCTTTATCCATCCAAGGATGGTTTTTGCAATCTTCCTAACTACTTCCACTTCTCTGTTAGCATACATATTTTTACAAGAGATTGCAAATATTTGCGTTTGCAAATTTGAGAAAAATATGAAAATTAGTGGAATAAAGAGATTGAGTGTTACAGTAACATCATATTTCCATTAATTTGAAACAATGTAAAGGACATGTAAGTTTGACTTTAAGAAGTTACATAGACACTATCAACTAGAAGTATCAGTTTATGTTATTTATAGTACTGTAAACTTCCAAAACTGATTACATTGTCTATTAGTTGAATAGTTTACATAAAGGGAATTTATTAGTTTTGAAAAAATAAAACTTCAAATTAGTGGTTTGTGAGAATATTTTCCCCTTCATCACTAATCTGTTTAAGAATCTCATGAACGTTATATATTGTCTCCCCAAAGGGAACAATTATGTTCACTCAATATTTAGTTTAGAAAGTTAATGAGCTCTGTAAAATATAGTGCTATCTCGATCTGCCATTCAAACATTCATCTTAATAGAAATGCAAAATTTAGAGTAGGCATATAAAGTTTAACTTTCAAGTAAATGTTTAAAACACAGCTGTGGGGAGGAGGGGCAAGACGGCATAAGAGTAGGGTCCCCAAGTCACCTGTCCCCACCAAATTACCTAGATAACCTTCAAATCATCCTGAAAACCTATGAATTCGGCTTGAGATTTAAAGAGAGACCAGCTGGAACGCTACAGTGAGAAGAGTTTGCGCTTCTATCAGGTAGGAAGACGGGAAAAAGGAATAAAGACACAAAAGGCCTCCAAGGGGGAGGGGCCCCGCGAGGAGACAGGCTGAGGCCGGGGCGAGTGTCCCCAGGACAGGAGAGCCCCGGCCCGGAGGAGCAGGAGCTGCACCAACCTTCCCCGCGGAAACGGGCCCGCAGGGGGTTAGAGCAGGACCCAGGAGGGCGGGGATGCCCTCGGGCTCCGGGGACACTAACAGGCACCTGCGCCCCGGGGGAGTGCGCCGAGCTCCCTAAGGGCTGCAGCGCGCACGGCGGGACCCGGAGCAGCTCGGAGGGGCTCGGAGGGGCTCGGGTGGCGGCTCCGCGGAGGGGGCTGCGGGGCTCCGGGAGCAGCTCAGCGGCGGCGGCTCGGGCGGAGGAAGAAGCTCCGCGCGGAGGGGGCGGCGCGGCTCCGGGAACAGCTCGGAGGGGCTCGGGCGGGGCTCCGCGGAGGGGGCTGCGGGGCGGGAGCGCGAATCCAACAGCGCAGGCTCCGGAGCACAGGGCGCCGGGACACAGCCCAGGATCCGGCCTCCCCCAGGACAGGCAGAGGCCGGGAGGGCCCAGGACAGCGAGGATGCTTCTGCCCGGAGCTGAGCACATCAGCGGCCCCGCCCTGGAGCCTCCAGGCCCTGCAGACGGAGAGCCCTGGAACTACTGCGGGAGCTGACTCCAGGGCTGCAGAGCTGGCCCTGCCACTGGGGCTGTTCCTCCTGGGGCCTCACGGGGTAAACAACCCCCACGGAGCCTCACAGTGGCCTCATGGGATAAACAGAATAAACAACTTTCACTGAGCCCAGCACCAGGCAGCGGGCTGAGCAGCTCTCCCAATGCTGACACCTGAGAACCCAGCACAGCAGGCCCCTCCCCCAGAAGACCAGCTAGACCCACAGGGGAAAAACAAATTATTGACCAAGCAGCACTGGAAAGTTCCAGGGGAAGTCGAGGGATTTACAGTATACAGAATCAGTTTTCTGTTTGCTCCCCCCCTTCTTTTCTTTTCTTCTCTTCTCTTTTTTTTCCTTCTTTTTTTTTCTTTTTTTCTTTTTCTTTTCTTCTTTCTCTCCTCTCTTCTCCTTTTCCCAATACAACTTGTTTTTGGCCACTCTGCACTGAGCACTGACTAGAAGGAAAAACTCACCACAAAAGAAAGAATCAGAAACAGTCCTCTCCAAACAGTTACAAAATTTGGATTACAATTCAATGTCAGAAAGGTAATTCAGAAGCACAATTATAAAGCTACTGGTGGCTTTAAATGAAAAAGCATAAAGGACTCAAGAGACTTCATGACTGCAGAATTTAGATCTAATCAGGCAGAAAGTAAAAATCAATTAAATGAGATGCAATCCAAACTAGAGGTCCTAACGAGGAGTGTTAACGAGGTAGAAGAACAAGTGCGTGACAGAGAAGACAAGTTGATGGCAAAGAGGGAAACTGAGGAAAAAAGAGAAAAACAATTAAAAGATCATGAGGATAGATTAAGGGAAATAGATGACAGCCTGAGGAAGAAAAATTCTACGTTTAATTGGGGTTCCCGAGGGCGCCAAAAGGGACAGAGGGCCAGAGCCTGCAGCCAAGAATACTTTATCCAGCAAGGCTCTCATTCAGAATAGAAGGAGAGATAAAGAGCTTCCAAGATAGGCACAAACTGAAAGAATATGTGACCACCAAACTGGTTCTGCAAGAAATATAAAGGGGACCCAGTAAAACAAAGAGGAAGTCCAAGGAAACAATCCACAAAAACAGGCACTGAATAGGTATCATGATGACACTAAATTCATATCTTTCAATAGTAACTCTGAATGTGAATGGGTTTAATGACCCCATCAAAAGGCGCAGGGTTTCAGACTGGATAAAAAAGCAGGACCCATCTATTTTCTGTCTACAAGAGACTCATTTTAGACAGAAGGACACCTACAGCCTGAAAATAAAAGGTTGGAGAACCATGTATCATTCAAATGGTCCTCAAAGGAAAGCAGGGGTAGCCATCCTTATATCAGATAAACTAAAGTTTATCCCGAAGACTATAGTGTGAGATGAAGAGGGACACTATATCATACTTAAAGGATCTATCCAACAAGAGGACCTAACAATTATGAATATTTATGCCCCGAATGTGGGAGCTACCAAGTATATCAATTAATTAATAACCAAAGTTAAGACGTACTTAGATTATAATACACTTATACTTGGTGACTTGAATGTAGCACTTTCTACAACTGACAGGTCTTCTAAGCACAACATCTCCAAAGAAACAAGAGCTTTAAATGATACACTGGACCAGATGGATCTCACAGATATTTACAAAACTTTACATCCAAATGCAACTGAATACACATTCTTCTCAAGTGCACATGCAACTTTCTCCAGAATAGACCACATACTGGGTCACAAATCAGATCTTCAACAATACCAAAAGATTGGGATTGTCCCCTGCATATTTTCAGACCATAATGCTTTGAAATTAGAACTAAATCACAAGAAGAAGTTTGGAAGGATTTCAAACACGTGGAGGTTAAGGACCATCCTGCTAAAAAATGAAAGGGTCAACCAGGAAATTAGAGAAGAATTAAAAAGATTCATGGAAACTAATGAGAATGAAGATATAACCATTCAAAATCTATGGGATACAGCAAAAGCAGTCGTGATGGGGAAATACATCACAACACATGCATCCATCCAGAAACTGGAAAGAACTCAAATACAAAAACTAACCTTGCACCTAAAGGAGCTAGAGAAAAAAAGAGCAAATAAATCCTACACCCAGCAGAAGAAGAGAGTTAATAAAGATTCGAGCAGAACTCCATGAAATCGAGACCAGAAGAACTGTGGAATAGATCAACAAAACCAGGAGTTGGTTCTTTGAAAGAATTAATAAGATAGATAAACCATTAGCCAGCCTCATTAAAAAGAAGAGAGAGAAGACTCAAATTAATAAAATCATGAATGAGAAAGGAGAGATCACTACCAACACCATGGGTAATACAAACGATCTTAAAAACATATTATGAGCAGCTATACGCCAATAAATTAGGGAATCTGGAAGAAATGGACGCATTTTTGGAAAACCACAAACTACCAAAACTGGAACGGGAAGAAATAGAAAACCTGAACAGGCCAATAACCAGGGAGGAAATTGAAGCAGTCATCAAAAACCTCCCAAGACACAAGAGTCCAGGGCCAGATGGCTTCCCAGGGGAATTCTATCAAACATTTAAAGAAGAAACCATACGTATTCTACTAAAGCTGTTCGGAAAGATAGAAAGAGATGGAATACTTCCAAACTCGTTCTATGAGGCCAGCATCACCTTAATTCCAAAACCAAAGACCCCACCAAAAAGGAGAATTATAGACCAATATCCCTGATGAACATGGATGCAAAAATTCTCAACAAGATACTAGCCAATAGGATACAACAATACATTAAGAAAGAAGATTATTCACCATGATCAAGTGGGATTTATTCTCTGGATGCAAGGCTGGTTCAACACTCATAAAACAATCGATGTGATTGATCATATCAGCAAGAGAAAAACAAGAACCATATGATCCTCTCAATAGATGCAGAAAAAGCATTTGACAAAATACTTATCAATTCTTGATAAGTAGTGATAGAGGGAGCATATCTCAACATCTTAAAGGCCATATACAAAAGACCCACAGCTAATATCATCTGCAGTGTAGAAAAACTGAGAGCTTTTTCTCTATAGTCAGTAATAAGATAGGATGTCCACTCTTACCATTGTCACTTGATACCGTACTGGAAAGCTTAGCCTCAACAATCAGATGACAAAAAGGAATAAAAGGCAACAAAATCAGCAAGGAAGAAGTCTAACTTTCACTATTCAAAGACAACATGATATTCTATGTAGAAAACCTGAAAGATTTATCCATTTTTAAAAACAGGTTGTTTTGTTGTTGAATTTTAGGAGTATTTTATATAGTCTGAAATTAACCTTTTTGTGTATATATTGTTTTTGAAATTATTTTCTCCTATTCTGTAGGTGATGTTTTCACTGTTAATTGCTTCCTTATATGTACAGAATTTTTTAAGTTTTATGTAATCTAATTTGTCTATTTTTTTTGTGTAGTCTGTGCTTTTGGTGTCATGTCCCAGAAATCATCACCAAGACCAAAATATGATGTGTTCCCCTGTTTTCTTCTAGTTTAATGATTGTCTTATATTTAAATATTTAATCCAACCTGAAGTACTTTTTTAAGAGGTGTAAGGGTCCAAATTTATTCTTTTGCATGTGGATATACAGTTTTACTAGCACCATTTGTTGACAAGATTGTCTTTTCTTCGTTGTGTAGTCCTCTTGCCCTTCCTGGAAATCACTTGATCATATATAGAGAATTTACTTCTGAGTTCTCTATATTTTCCATTGCTTTATAAATCTATCCTTATTCCAGCACCACATTATCTTAAATATTGTTGCTTTGTTGTGTGTTTTTGAGTCTGGGAATATGAGGCCTCCAATGTTGTTGTTGCTCAGGATTTCTTTGTTATTTAAAAATCCTTTGAGGGATCCCTGGGTGGCGCAGCGGTTTGGCGCCTGCCTTTGGCCCGGGGCGCGATCCTGGAGACCCGGGATCGAATCCCACGTCGGGCTCCCGGTGCATGGAGCCTGCTTCTCCCTCTGCCTATGTCTCTGCCTCTCTCTCTCTATCTCTGTATGACTACATAAATAAATAAAAAAATAAAAAAAAAAATCCTTTGAGAGTCCATAAAAACTTTAGGATTATTTTTTATTATTTCTGCAAAATATGCCATTGGAATTTTGATAGGGTTTGCATTGAATCTACAGATTGTTTTGGGTAGTATGAATATTTTAACAATATTGTCTTCCAATCTGTGAGCATAAGATGTCTTTCTGTTTATTTGTATTTTCTTTGAATTCTTTTAGCATTGTTTCCAGCTTCTAGTGTACAAGAAGTGTACCTCCTTGGTTAAGTTTATTCCTAAGTCCTTTCTTTTTTACTGCTCTAGTAAATGAGATTGTTTTCTTAACTTCCTATTTAGATTAGTATTATAAATGTATAGGAATGAAACTGATTTCTGAGTGTTGATGCAGCTTTGCTGAATCTATTGGTTTTAAGAATGTTTTTGTGGAATCTTTAATGTTTTCTATATATATGATCATGTCCTCTGTGAACAGAGGGTTTAAATTCATTTTTTTAAATTTTATTTATTTATGATAGTCACACAGAGAGAAAGAGAGAGAGGCAGAGACACAGGCAGAGGGAGAAGCAGGCTCCATGCACCGAGAGCCCGATGTGGGATTCGATCCCGGGTCTCCAGGATCGCGCCCTGGGCCAAAGGCAGGTGCTAAACCGCTGCGCCACCCAGGGATCCCTTCATTTGTAAGTCGTATGTATTTTATTTTATTTTTTCCTGTTTGATTACTATGGCTAGATCTTCTAGTACTCATCAATAGTAGCAACAAGAATATGCCTCCTCCTCTTATTCCTGATATTAAAGGGAAAACTTTCAGTCTTTCTCCAAAGAATATATTTGCTGTGGATTTTATATACCTTATTTTTATTATATTTAGGTAGTTTCCTATAATTTCTAGTTTGTTGGATAGTTTTATAAACAAAGAATGTTGAATTTTGTAAATTGCTTTTTCTAAATCTATTGAGATGGTTATGTGGTTTTTGTCCTTTGTTTCGTTATTGTGGTGTATATTTATTTTCATATGCTGAAACATCCTTGCAGTCAAAGTATAAATCCCATCCAATAATGGTCTGCGATTCTAGTTTACTAGAATTTTGTTGAGAATTTTGTTCAGTATTCATCAGGAATACTGGTTTGCAGTTTTCTTGTTGGGTCATTATCTGATTTGGTAAAGGGAATGATGGCCTCATAGAATAAATTTGGAAGTATCGCTTCCTCTCCAGTTTTTGGAAGTTTGAGAAGGATTTCTGTTAATTCTTCTAAAGTGTTTGGTAGAATTCTTCAGTGTAGCCATGTGGTCCTGAGTTTTTATTGAAAAAAAATTAATTACTGCTTTAATACCCTCCCTAGTTATAGATTTATTCATATTTTTCAGATTTCTTTATGATTCAGATTTTGGGGATGTATGTTTATAGGAGTTTATCCATTTCTTTTAGGTTTTCCAATTGTTCATGTGTAATTGTCCATAGTAGTCTCAAAATTCTTTTTGTTTTTGTGATATCAGTTGTAATGTTTCTACTTTTATTTCTAATTTTAAATATTTTAACCTTCTCTCTTATTTAGTCTAGTCAAGAGTTCATTGGTTTTCTTGAACTTTTCAAAAAATCAATTGTGGGAGAGTATCCTATAGGTACCAGGTTTTGTCCTTTCTGTTTTAACTTTATTTTTGCAGATAAAGTCTCATTTACTCAAGAGAATAGAGACCAAGGAAAACCACTGATTCAGGGTTAAAAACAACTTTCCCTTTATGATCCGTATCTTGGGAGGCTACTATTTCCTTTGAGGATATAGTAAGTACCCAGTCTTTGAAGATATATGAGGGCAAAAATATTTTTAATCTTCTAAAAATAAATACATTAATTAAATTTAACTGGAGTTCCAGTTAAATTTTAATACTTGTTAATTAGAATATCTGATGTTGAGGCTCTGGAGAATCTGCATTTTAAATATTCATATCATATATTTTAAATCCTCTCACATATTTTTTTGCACTTAAAAAACACTCTTGCAAAGTGCAAGATAAAGATTTATTCTAACTGAGGAATTGCATGGGTGGAGTCATATTAATCTTTCATAAAAGAGGTGGGAACCTTTTTCCCTTAAATTAAAAGTAAAAATTACAACTATTGAATGATGTTTTTGAATTTTTAAACTTAGAACTCTTAGGAAATGCAACCAATACTCTATTCTAAGATTTATATATTTAATAATGAGACTTTCCTTGCAATGGAAGACTGGAAGTGACCAGAAAGAATATTTTAGGATAGAATGGGTTAAAACATAATAAATGAGAGGAGAGCTTGATTGTTAGCAAGGGAATATTGGTGAACTGGATTCTGTGGGATTCTTGCAAGAGAGTTTAGGACACTGTAGGCATAAACTGGTAAGAAAGTCCTTTACCCTTTGGTTGTTGTCTTCTCTTTTCATTTGATCAGATCTGTTAAAGAAGGGAGGTGAAAGGTAGGATCATACCTCTCAGGAAGCCTCAATATAGGTCTATAGTTTAGAGTGATATAATAAAGAGGAAAGAAATAAAAACAAAACAGGTGATAGGACTCCTGGGTGGCTCAGCAGTTGAGTGTCTTTCTGCCTTGGGTCAGAGTGTGATCCCAGATTCCCAGAATTGAGCCTTGCATCAGGCTCCTTGCATGGAGCCCGCTTCTCCTCCCTCTGCCTGTGTCTCTGCCTCTCTATCTGTCTATCATGAATAAATAAATAAAATATTTTAAAACAAAACAAGTGGATTCATAATTAGTGTCCCTGCCTAGGAGGTGTGTCATCCAGAAACTACATACAAACTTTAATAGAATGTCAATACTTGTTGGCTACACTTCCAAATTTTATTCAGAATTTGATCACTTTTTGCCTCCCTTATTGCAATATCCTTATCACGATGTGTGTATCTCTCAGAGCAGTAGCAGTAGCAGAGCAGTAGCTCTTAACTAGCCCCCTCCTTTCTCACTATCTCCTGGTCATTTTCCCCTAGCCATTCATAAAAGTACATCTGGTGTTCCCGTTAAAATACAAGTGAGATCATATCACTATTCTAATGAAAAACTTTCATTGGTTTCCCAGTACACTCAAAAGTAAAGGCCAAAGTCCTTAGTATGCTTTATAGTGCTATATTTGAATCTGTCTGCTCCTTATGGCTTTACTCTTTTTCTCCTCAGTTCCATTAATGGCCCCCTTGCAAGACCTGGAACTTTGTCAGGCATGTTCCTCATTTAAATGTTCAAAGTTGCTGTTCTCCTGCTTTTAATCTACATCTACTAACTCCCATTTATTTTAGGTATTTATTTTACAAAATCACATTCTTAGTGAGTTTTTTTTCTTGGTGCTCTATTTTTTTTCTTGGTTCTGGATAGAGTAACCATTCAGCATTTCCTATGTCCTTACTCAATTTTTTTTCTTCTTTGTTACTTGTCCCTATGCAATAAATTTTAATTATATATTGTGTTTACCTGTACATACCAGAAGAAAGTAAACTCCACGAGAATGAATTTATCTGTTTCGCTTTGTTGCCCACTATATCCTCAGCAATTAAAAGTTCTCGGTGCACAGTAGGAGCTTAATAAATAATTATTGAGTGACTTAAAACTATAAGATATATTCTCTTAAGGAGCTATCAGAATTTGTTTCTGTAATGCTTAGAACAGCAAGAATGTGTTGCCAATAAATGCCTTAAACACACACACACAAAATATATACTCCTCCCATAAAAGCAGAAGCATATAGTAATTCTGGAGTTGCTTTATTCTAGGACTTAATCATCTCAAGAACCCAAACTATTTCCATTTCTCCATGTTGCCATAATTGGCTTGTTGGTGGCTTTGATATACTTGTTGACTTCTTGATCAAAACATTGCTGCATTGACAACAATGTCTAGAGGTCCCAAATGAACTCTTTATTTCTGCATAGGTCATGTTATCTTCTATATGGAGAAAAAGTATAAAAGTAGGAAGTCTGGTATGAAAGATATTACATATTTAGAGCAGAGAATTACTGGTGCTGGCTTGGACTGGTAGATTGATGAGATAGAGAAAAGTAGGGCAAACTAACGGTGTCAACTGTGGAAGAGGAGAAAATTTGAGGATTTAAAGATGTCCACTTTCTTGTTTATGTTTGTTTCTTTGAGCAATTGGGTAGAGATACCAATTAGATAGAGATACCATTTACAGAAGGTTTACTATTTATATAAAGAAGGTTTAGAAGGAGTAACTCTTAAGTTTTACATCTATGTTGCATATATATGAAATATGATAACCCTGACATTGTAACCACTATTCAATAGAAAAAAATTGTCTACATAAGGCTATCTGAAAAATTTGAAGAATTGTATTTGTCAATTATATGCAGATGTTAATTCAAGTTATTTTGTTCAGGCATTAATATTAGTCATTTTGTTTTTAAGTAATTGGAGGATTATTGACTTGCTTTGTGTGTGTGTGAAAAGCAGCATTTTATCTTATTTTTCATTGCAAGTTTTTATTTAAATTCCAGTTAATATATGATATAATATTACTTTCAGGTGTAGAATTTAGTGATTCAACACTTACATACAACACCCAGTGCTCATCACAAGCAGCACCCTCCTTAATAACTATCACCCATTTAATTCATCCCTCCGAACCACCCCTCCAGCAACCCTCATTTTCTTCTCTATAGTTAAGAGTCTACTTTATGGTTTACCTCTCTTTTGTTCTCCTTATATTAATCTGTTTTGTTTCTTAAATTTCACGTATGGGTGAACTCATGGTATTTGTCTTTCTCTGACTTATTTCACTTAGCATAATATACTCTAGCTGTATCCACATCATTGCAAATGATAGGATTTCATTTCTTATGGCTGAGTAATATTCCATTGTGTGTGTGTGTGTGTGTGTGTGTGTAACACTTCTTATTTATCCATTCATCAATTGATGGACATTTGGGCTCTTTCCATAATTTGACTATTGTTGATAATGCTGCTATAAACATCAGGGTGTATATGTTCCTTCAAATCAGTATTTCTGTCTCTTTTGTGTAAATACCTAGTTATGTAATTGGTGGATCATAGTGGTTCTATTTTTAACTTTTTGAGGAACCTCCATCTTGTTTTCCAGAATAGCTACACCAAACTTTGCATTCCCACCGATAGTTTAAGAGAATTCCCCTATCTTGGCATCTTCACCAACATCTGTTGTTTCCTGAGTTGTTAATTTTAGCCATTATGACATGTGTGAGGTGACATCATTGTAGTTTTGATTTGTATTTCTCTAATGATGAGTGATATTGAGCATCTGTGTCTGTTAGCCATCTGTATGTCTTCTTTGGAAAAATGTCTCTGAATTCAGGTCTTCTGCCCATTTCTTAACTGGATTACTTGTTTTTTGGGTGTTGAGTTTGATAAGTTCTTTATACATTTTAGGTACTAACCCTTTATCAGATATGTCATTTGCAAATATCTTCTCACATTACAAAGGTTGTCTTTTAGTTTTGTTGATGGTTTCCTTCACTGTTCAGAAGCTATTTATCTTAATGAAGTCTCAGTAGTTCATTTTTGCTACAGTTGCTACAGCCACTGTCAGAGAGGTTGCTGCCTGTGCTCTCCTCTTTGTGTGTGTGTGGTTGGTGGTTTGGTGGTTTTGGTGGTTTCCTGTCTCATATTTAGGTCTTCCATTCATTTTGTGTTTAGTTTAGTGTATAGTATAAAAAGTGGCTCAGTTTCATTCTTCTGCATCTGTCCAGTTTTTCCAACACCATTTGTTGAAAAGACCATCTATTTTCCATTGGATTTTCTTTCCTGCTTTGTTGAAGGTTAGTTGACCATGTAACTGAGGGTCCATTTCTGGGTTTTCTATTCTGTTCCATTGACATATGTGTCTGATTTTGTGCCAGTGCCATATTGTCTTGATGACTACAGCTTGAAGTCTTGGAATTGTGATGTCTTCCACTCTGCTTTTCTTTTTCTAGATTGCTTTGGATATTTGGGAGTCTTTTATGGTTCCATACAAATTTTTGGATTGCTTGTTCTAGCTCTGTGAGAAATGCTTGTGTTATTTTGATAGAGATTGCATTAAATCTGTAGATTGCTTTGGGTAGCATAGGCATTTTAACAATACCTGTTCTCCCAATGTTATAATCATGGAATATTTTTCCATTTCTTTGTGTCATCTTCAATTTTTTTCATAAGTGTTCTGTAGTTTTCAGGGTAGAGATCTTTTACCTCTTTGGTTATGTTTATTCCTAGGTGTCATGGTTTTTGGTGAATTTATAAATGGGATTGATTCTTTGATTTTTCTTTCTGCTGCTTCATTATTCATGTATAAAAATGCAACAGATTTCTGTATATTGATTTTGTATCCTGTAATGTTACTGAATTTGTGTAACAATTCTAACAATGTTTTTGGTGGAGTCTTTCAGGTTTTCTATGTAGAGTATCCTGTTGACTTGCTTTTATAAATTAGAGTGAGAAAAATAAAATTGAAAGGAAATTTAAGTTAAAACTTAGAGTTATCTTATGAGATTCACTCATCTCTAGTTCCCAAGAAGGGAATGAAATTAGAAACCTTGAGTTGCAGAGTGTCCATTAGCTCTCACTTCACAGAAAGTAGTAAAACTGGGAAATCTCATTCTGTAAATTCTGGATGCAATTTCTTCAAATCCAGCATATATATTTGTTCAAACAAATGTTTCAGAAATTAAGACTGCTGATTTTGTATCACTGAGAAAATATTCCATTAGATGTCCTTATTACTAGAACTATAAGCTAAATTTTAAAAAATAAAATTATACATTTTTCTTTTTATACATAGGTTGGGGCAAAGGAGACATTAAACTAAAGCAAGCCAGCATCACAGGCTTCCAACACATGAGGTGGCATATAGTTACAGATGTGTGTGCTAGAAAAGTTAATATTCTTATGTAAGCATCATGATATATCTTTCTCTGGTACCAACATTTATTTTTCCCTTTTAGTTCACACCTGGAAAACTAGAGTTGCTTTACATCAAATGTTATTCAGTAGTTTTTCAATATTATCATGTATGTGCAAATTGTACATCAGGGACTAGTTTTACTAAAGATAACTACTCCATAACTACCTATATCTGCACTGAAGTTAAAGAACTATGGTCACAGAGTGAAAATGCTTATTTTTAAATTATGCTTAGTGGGTTATTATAATAGAAAGTAACCATTGAAAGTTTGCCTGATATATCTTATCCTTCTATATTTTTTTAATCTAAAAGTCATGCCATTTTAAATGGCCCAAATGATCAGTCACATTTTCTAATGGCCCTAAAGTTTCTTTATGATACAAATGAAAACCAAACATGTTCTTTAGTCATTGATGACCTTCACTTCTAAAATTGTTACACTAGATGCAGATACATTTGCTCTCTTCATAGCTGTAAACACATTTTAGTACAGCATGAGTAATTTTGTTTCATGTAAGTCATATGTCAAGGATTATTAAACAAAAAGCAAGGGCATGCATATGACTCAATTTTATTTAAATCTGCCTCCTCCAGCCTCTCCTCATTTGAAAAAAAAAATGCCATTTTAAACTCCCTCTTGCTCTTCCACTGTATTCTCTTATTAACAAGATGATAATAACACCAAGGAACCCAGTGGTGGTAGTAGTAGGTGGAGTGGTGGCAATCACATTTATAAAATGTATTAAGCCAGAAAATGTATATATCTTCTATAATCTACACACAAACCTCAAAGGTGACACAGTGAGGTTCAGTGAATATATCTGAAGTAGTCACTAAGATCCTATTATGTGTTTAGATACAAAAGAAGGATAAGAAACAGGAAGTATCTACTTACTACATAGCATTTAATCTTATTTCATCCGATTTCACCTCCACTACAGCCCTCAAAATTCTTAAATTTTGTCCATCTTACTAGTCAAAATTATGATGGCGCAGCTGATGTCTGGAATATTATTGGAAACAGAAAACATGGTCCCAATAACTCAGTCTCTGCCTTTTTGTAAGGCCTTAGTTATTGTTCTAGTTTTACTGTGTCTGTTGTTCAGTGGTTCAGTGGTAAATAAGAAGGTTCAGCTTGCCTTATTTACTCCTTCTGAGTCTTTTTCCATAAGAAATGGTTTAGAATCATAATCTCTCACACCCTTGTGGGAGATGTCCTCTTTATTTTTATTTATTTTTTTATTTTATTATTATTATTATTATTTATTTTTTTTTTGAGATGTCCTCTTTAATTACACCCCTAGAGCTTGCTGCCCAAGAGCTTTCTCTCAGTGTTATCTATCCCTCTGCTGTGCAGTGGACTGCTCATCCAATTGCTGGTCCATATGGCAAATGAATATTATTTGATCTTTAGAATTGTGAGATTAATATGTAGAATAAACATGAAATTTAGGAGATAAGGTACCTGAATTATACCACACACACACACACACACACACACACACACACACAGCATAAGGCAATCAACACAAAACATGAAGAAGAAAAAGAGGGCTGTCTAACTCCAGTTTCATGTGGGACTCCAGTGTTGATGGGAAGAGATTCTTTACTCCTGACCCTGATTATAAAGCACCCTCCATTTCTTGTTTTACTGAGGGAGCAAATGCTAGACCAGAGGCCAGCCAATAAGCCTGGAAAAGAGGGGGAAAGAGTGGTGCCTCTTCTCTCATTACATTGCTCAGATAGTAGCCTATTTAACCAACATTTCTGCTCCAACTCCTCTTCATTAACAAATTCAATCCTCTGATGTTTTTTTATTTTTATGAAATAAATTCTGTCTTCTGATTATTTTTTATGAAATAAATTCAAAGAGTAATCAAAAACTTATGAATTAAACCTGACAATATATTTGTGTCTATATTTCAAAAGAAATCTCTAATAATAATATTACACAATTAAAAAAAACTGCACAATTTCCTTTAATCTGTGTTTTTTTTGTGTGAATATCATAAGCTCAAATGTTTCCAACAATTTTAGTTGAAACACCGAATAAAGTCCCAAATTTAATTGATTTAAGATATATGTAATTACTTTTTCGGTATCTTTAGATTTATGAAATTTTTCTAGATACTGGGGATGAAGCAGGGAAATACACTCAATTACTATTCTCATGAAGCACAGTAGAGACAATAAAGTAATATACCTATATGCCAGGTGAAAAGTCTTATAGGGAAAAATAAAGTAGGATAAGGAAAATACAATGTGTCAAGGATGCAATAGTTTGGGAGTGAAGGTTGCTAGTTTATCTACACTGATCTAGGAGGGCTTCTGCGAGCAGATGAAATTTAAGAGTAAACATTGAAGTTGAGAGAATGAGCTGTGTGGAAATGTGGGGCATGAACTATGTACACCGAGGTAACAGGGTAAGTGCCTTTAGGTGGGAAATATAGCCAGGGGATCAGCCTATGCAGAGCACAGCAAGTAGGAATCAGTAGAAAACAAGATGAGAAAGGTAAGAGGGAGTGAGGAGCCCAAGGGGCACCATACTTCTTTGTAAGGACTTTGGGAAGTCTTCCCAATGAGCAAAGATGTGTCAGCCAGAGGTCCAGTCTGGTTGCTGGAAGGAAAATAAATGTTATTACTATAAATTCTCCAACATAAATTTGCTCACAGATTTATTATATATTTTCCACTTTGTATTCTAACTGAAAAGCCTTCAATTATTATTACAATCCATAAAATGAAAACATCTACACTCTCCTGAGAAAAGAAAGCAGGAATTATTTCTCAAAAACATCACTATTAAAAGTATTTTAATGATTTAATAAACAATATTGCAGGCAAGATAACATATGCAGACAGCATAAGAATGACATATGCTACTGAGTGAACTCTCAGTATTGTTTCCCTCTCCACATGAATGTCCTTGTGTTTGAAGTCATTTTCAAAGCCTGACTTCATTTTTGGGGATGTGAAAAGAAAGCAAATCTTCAATGAGATACACAACACTTGTATAAGCATTTCTACATTTGAAGCAATACCCCCATCAACGTAACAATTAATGATTAAATGGTATTCATAGAAAGAGGACTTTTATTGTCCATAACTTGAAAATATAACCTTTGGACTTGTGAATAACTGTCTTGACATTTTCCCTGAATCTGGGTTGTAGTGGATCACTGCCTCATATTGCTCTTGTATCAGTTGCACAAAACAGGTGAGTTAATACTCATTTTACAGAACACTTTCCACATAATATATATAATAATGCTGAAGTATGATTCTATTCTTTTTTAAAAGATAGAATGTATAATCTAATACTTTTCCTAGTTTAGATTTCTTGAACACAAAAATTTTTCCCCAAACTATGCCCTTTTCAAGTGCTATTTCTTCACTCCCAAGAGTCTCTTTCTTCTAGTCTTATTGCCTCATTGTGGCTTCCAAGCCTCAGTAAAGATGGTGCCTTATAGAAGTCATGGCTGAAGAGGTCATCCATCTAAAGTAGTTCCTGCCTCTTTGTTCATTCAGTTCTTTCTTTGAGGGGGTGTAATTGCATTTGTATTCATTGGTTGAGATTTTGCAGGGATACCTTAAAACAGCCTCCCCATTATGTTCTAGGCTCTATCCATGTGCACTTTGTTCAGCACTAATACAATTCCTGACATTTAGTGGGTACCCAATATGTGAATAAAAGAATTGATAATATCCAAGTCTCTCTTTATATATAAATCCAAACTGCAGAACCATAATTGGAATGTTAATGTCGATATCAGGTTATATTTCTTCTATAAGAAGAAAAACAACAGGGGCACCTGGGTGGCTCAGTGGTTGAGTGTCTGTCTTTGGCTCAGGTCATGATCCTGGGGTCCTGGGATTGAGTCCCACATCAGGCTTCCTGCAGGGAGCCTGTCTCTACCTCTGCCTGTCTCTGCCTCTCTCTCCATGTCTCTTATGAATAAATAAAGTCTTTTAAAAAAAGAAAAACAACAAAAACAAAACTGTCTCCTCAAGAAGCAATATAGAGAAATATTTTCCAAATTGCAAAGGGTGTCTAAAATAACCAATAGAAACTGGACAGTAAGCATTTACTATTTTAATGGTGCTTTGTGACAACCTGGACTTCTGTACCTTTTAGCATTATGAATATTAGTGTGCTCTATAATAGCAAAACCCTGGCTAAAAAAACCAGATGGAAACATGTTACCTTCATAACCAAAGCCATTTTTACAGCAGTGCAAATTACCTCTTCACTTAATCACATTATGACAAAATCTATTATAATGATGGATAGACCCAAGGATATTGTTAATACGGAGACAAAATTTAAAGAAGTTGGTTGTTTTAAGTTTGTCTCATAGATTTCCCTTAGTATAATTGTGGGTAATAAGAAAGGTAGTTTTTTATATGAAGATAGATAAATATTTTAAGAAACCTGTAGATTGCAGTTATGATTAATGAGCATGACTATTTTAATAAAAAATTAGGAAAAATGATTAATAGTAAAGTATTTATGTGAATTAAAATACAGCTCTGACATTGATAGACTATATATATGAGCTTCCTTGCATAAGTAACTGAGGAACCATTTATGTGTAGCAGAATATGAGGGTGAAGGTCTTATAAGGTATGTGTCCACTTGGGCATACAGTTGATTTGGTTGTTTGTGATTTTGCTTGATCCATTTGTAAGTGATCACATAGAGGGGCATTATATGAAGTAGTATAAAATACTTTAATATTTTAACTAGTATGTTCAAGGAATTCTAGTGATTTCAGTTAAAAATATGCATGAGAAATTTCATTGTGAATTATAAGATACTTTATTTCTGATTTTTTTAAAAACAGAGAACATTACTAAAATAACTGTGAAACTGTGAGGAAAATTAAACAATTTTAAATAGTCTTTCTTATTGAAAACTAAATAAGTGTTCCTTGCTATTTCCATAACCCTCTGTAAGTAATTCTATTATAGCAATTATCACATTTGGTTGAAAATATTTAATTAAATAAATGGTTTTCCTAATAAAACTATAGTGCTTGAAGGGGAGAAAACTATATATATATATATATATATATATATATATATATATATATATATATATATATATTTAATTATTGTACAAAGCCTGCTACCTAACTTTGGAATGAACAAATGAGAACTATTTAGAAAAGGAAGTAGTGATACCCCAAATACCCTACTACAGTGAGGTAATTATATGAAAATGCGGGCCATTTGTCTACTTTGTAATTAGATTGACTATTTTGTGGTTGGTTCTCTCTCTCTCTCTCTCTCAAAAACACACTCTCTCATTTTTCATTTTTTCTATTTTCTCTATTCAGTGAGCAACTGAGTTCTTTCTGCCAGGACTTTAGCTAAACACTTGGTGGTGGTACCCAATAAGGTATTCAACTATAAATCTAAAAATAAAGTATTTAAATAAATGGCTTTTGAACTGTACCATTAAGAATGAAGAGTTTTCAGGGTGCCTGGGTGGCTCAGTCAGTTAAACATCTAACGCTTGATTTTGGTTCAAATCATGATCTCCAAGTCATGCTCCATTCTCATTGGGCAGTATGCTTGAGATTCTTTCCCTTTGCCCCTTCCCCAGCTCTTAAGAGTGTGCTCTCTCTCAAATAAATAAGTCTTTAAAAAAATGAAGAGTTTCTTCATGTTGGAAAGGATGAGTGAAGAGGTTCAAGTAGCATGAAAGAGAGAATAATATATGTGGTACTATATGAAACAGGGAAAGTTTGGGTATAATTGGAAAATTGAGACAGTAAAACAGAAAGAAATGAGATTGGTAACATAAACTGTTTAGTTTGTCAGGATCCTGGCATAGTGCTAAAGTAATCAGGCTTTATTAATTCGTGTGAGTGTATGTGGAATCAAAAAACATTCTCAATTAGAGAAGTAGAAATTCAATTTCTTTTAATTGTTGGATCTTAATTACTAGTGATTGATCAACTGGCATGAAACATCTGCTCTTTGTATTACTACCTGCCTATACTTACTATTTACTCAGAGTCAAAAATATGTCCTAGGAATATTACCCCCCCCCTCATTTTGCCTCTATCTTTTATCAGACTGGAGAAAATAAGCAATTATCAATGCCCATGTATAGTTAGTGAAGTTATATTACTAAATCTTGACTCTGAGGGAAAAAAGAATAGAATATCTATGTAGAAAATACATAACAAAAGAGGTTATGAACTCGAGGCTCAATCAACCAAGATGGATTTCTACATACTAGTTACAAAGAATATGTATTTCGCGTACATGAGCTTACATTTTACTAGAGGAGATATTACTCATCCATAACAGCTATTGACTGCCTTTACCCCATGAACTCAGGAATAGATATTAAAATGAATCAAAGATGTAAAATAATACCGATCATTACACCGTGCACTTAAGTTACCTAAAATGATGTGGTCTGAGTTTTAGATTAGCATTGATTGTATTTCTTCATTCCTTTGTAAATATGGAGTCTTTCAAAGAATGGGACAGTTCTTCCAGGACTATGGTGTTTTCTTCTGACTCTGAACTTTGCATATCAAATTCTCTCAGCCTGAAAAGCTCCTTTTCCCTCATATTCATGACTCCCTATCCCTAATATTCTGTTCATGAATCTTCTTGTCCAGTGGAAAAATTGACAGTTTAAGCACAAGTCACTTATATTGCATCCCTCTGTATTGCAATGTATTTATATGTCTGTTTCAACCATTTATTTAAATGAAGTTGGGTCTTATGCATTTCTGTATCCCTAGTTGTATTATGTTTGAGAAAGATAAATTCCTTTATTATTGTGTTTGAGGTTAATTCCATCTAAAAAGTAAATGAGAAATATAAGATAAACAAGAGAGCCATTTTGTAGTAATTAGGACCAAATAGAAGAGACAAAAAGCCAACTTGAAGGGTATCTGGGGGGCTCAGTCAGTTAAGCATCTTCCTGTGGCTCAGGTTGTGATCTCAGAGTTCTGGGATTGAAACGCATGTATGGGGCTTTCTGCTCAGCAGGAATCTTGCTTCTCCCTCTGCCTCTGCCTCTGCCTGCTGCTTCCTATGCTTGTATGCTCTCTCTGTCAAATAAACAATAAAATCTTAAAAAAAAAAAAAAGCCAACCTCAACTCCATAGGGAAAATACATTCTTTTAATGTATTTTTTCCTCTCATGACTGAAAAATTCAAGTAAATACTTAACATTATTCTCTTCTTAGATTTGGCTTATGATACACTATATCCACATGATGAGAGAGACACCTGCCAATCCTACCCCTTCCAACCAGATCCCAGTCTACAGATACTTAAAATTTGTGAAAAAGATACTTTCTTGCATATATAGCAATCTCAGAAAAAGAAACTGTCCTACTTATAAATCTCACCTAGGACCAATAATTTTTCATAAGGCAGAATTGTTTTGAATGGATACTTTAGGTAAAATGCCTGTTCTGTGTGTGTGTGTGTGTGTGTGTGTGTGTGTAGTACTGGTAGTAGTAGTAGTAGTAGTAGTAGTAGTAGAGTAGTAGTAGATATCCACTTTCATCTCCATTAGAATCACATAGATAGATAGACTGATTGATTTGAATCCCATAGATTTAAATAGGGAAAGGTGTATAGTTCTAGAAATGACGAAATTGAGTTCAGACAGAAAATACTGTATATCCACTCTGTAAGTAGTATTTTGAGTAAAATTACCTTAATCTAAATTAGGCCTTTAGCGATTATATATGGGAAACTTTGCTTAGGTCCACTGTGCCTCAGTTTTCTTTTCATGTTAAGAGTGGTACTCAGAAACAATACTTACCTTCAAATGATGAGCATAAGGAATATCTAGGATAATGCACCTAAAATGCTCAGCATAGCAGCTCACAAATAATAATCACCCCAAATACTGGCTATGACAGTAATACAATTATTAATCTTAAGCATATCAATCTGGTCCTTTGATGCTTGAATATTTTTGTAATGAGGCATTAATTTATGGGAGGTTTGAAATGATGATTTATGGGGTTCTGGGCTGAATGTTCTCTGGGAAAACCTAGAAAGGCGCAGAAGAGGGAGATAATTCTAGCTCAACTTTTATGAGCTTTACATAGTGTGCCTCAAAGATTTCACTTGGAAACAGAATTCCACAACTATTTTTGTAACCTAATGCTGCTCTAAGATATCATCTTTAGAGGTGTAAGTAAATCACAAATGGTACAGCTAAAATAAAATAAAAAATATAGCAAGTGTGTCGAGCTTGTTTTAAGAGGACTGACCAAAGAGTAGAGGTGAATAATGTCATACATTGTGCAATTGCAGAAAAGCAATTTATAGTCTCCACTCTACTGAGCATATTTTAGCAGTGTCACTGTTATAGAGAGAAGACAACATTGTTATATTATAATGGTATTAACCATCTCAAATATCATATGATTAAAGAACTGATGATGCATTCTTCTTTTTCACTCCAAAAACATCTTATTATTTCTTTCACAAGTGTAATCAGAACTTTGACAGATAATATAGCTATTTATGAACTGTGGACAAAAATGAAAGCATAAAGCACAATCATATTAGGATTCCAGCTATGCTTATCTCATTATCTCAGTCAGAGCTGAAGAGATTTTAAGATGTTTATGTACAGAGAATGTTAACTGTTTTCAAAAGATCATTTTTAAATATTTCAAAATGGGGGCTTAATTTGTGTAGAATTCAGGTATGCTTCTGGAAAAAGCCTCAGTACTTTCCCAGACATTTTCATCAATAACTCTAATGTCCCCCCTTTATTGTTTCTCAATTAACAAATTTTTAAAGAAAACCTACTTTTTGGATCATCTTCTAGAAAGTAATAGGTAAAATTTGCTAGAAAAAAAAGTAGAATCTGAAAGTATCAAATCCTAAAAACAATGGTATGGAAATATTCAGGAAACATAGAAAACTGTTATCCGTTATTTGATTACAGGTATCTGAATAGCTTTATTTCCACTGAGTTTATTGCGACTTCTGGATTTGGGGTTTGCTTGTTTTGTTTTTATCAAGGCTAGCTGTCGGTTGGCCACCTTCCTTGTAATTTTAGTTTATCATCTTTAAAAACCACAGAGAACAAAATAAGACCCTTTGGAAACAGCTTATTTAGTTAAAGGAGAGGGTGAGGTCAAACAGAAACATGAGCAAAATTCATTTTTTCCTCCCTGCCCTCCCAGGAAAGGGCATAATATTTTTTAATTGAGGAAGTAGGGTAGATCTGCCAAAAGAACATGAGAATAGCTAAGTAAATTGTGAAATATATGACCCAAATTATAACATGCTGAAAGTATAAATTATAAGTTTTATGAAATTTCTATTACCACGTATGGGTGCTCTGACACTGTCCACACCAGTATTAGTCATGGCACACCTGTGTACATTTCATATGGGGAAAAAAGACATCTATGCCAACAAAGAAAAAACAATAGTTAATTATAATTAGTTCAAAATTATTTAATTATGTTGAAATATCCGTATTTTAAAAGTAATCTTGGGGCACCTGAGTAGCTCAGTCCCTTAAGCATCTGCCTTCCCCTCAGGTCAAGATCCTGGAGTAATGGGATCAAACCCATGAGTTGGACCCCCTGCTGAGAAGGGAGTCTGCTCCCTCTCTCCCTCTGCTCCTCCCTCTGCTCATGCTCTCTCTCTCTCTCTTTCTCTTTCTCTCAAATAAAATCTTTTAAAAATAAGTAAATAAATATAAAAGTAGCCTTAAAAAGGCTCAGTGGAAATTTGAGGGGGACATGAGAGACATTAAGGTGTTCCACAGGTGGTCTTGGTACAGACCGAATGTCCTAGTGTCTCAGGCAAATAGAAGGACAGAAGGAATATAGTCATATATTATGACTTGTACTTGATATTATGAGTGGAAGAGATGTGATTCCAACCTTGAGATAACCACATGTTAGAATTAGCAGATTAGAATTTTAAAGGAGCTATTGTAACATGCTGAAGGATATAAAGATACAGATTGTAGTTAAGGTTAAAGGAATAGCAGGAAAATAACTGGAGAAGCTAAAGAAAGGGACTTTGGGGCATGGATAACATTCTGCAAGATATGGACTGATATGCAACTCTTGTTGCACTACATAGAATGACACCTTATTGTGCTAATTAGTGAAATAACATGGCCTAATATACATTTATATATAGACATTTATTTTTTACCCTGTAAACACTATACATCACATATTCCACTCTCTAAAAGTTCTGTGAACATATATTTCTTTAAAAGGCATTTCTATGGTGTGACAGATTATGTGGTATATAATTTATAAATCCTGATGTGAAACATGCCAATTATGTTTTCTCTACCATGTTTCTCACTTCCTCTGAGTCTTCACCAGCAGAATGCTTAACATTCTTATTTCTACAAATCTGTTTAAGGCTATTTACACCTTACTGCTTAATATTCATAGCCTCTGCCCATTGCCCAACTTCAAAGCCACCTCCACATTATCAGGTATTTGGTATATAGCAGCACCCCACTTTGAAGTTCTGAAATCCGCAGTAGTTTCCTATGGCTGCTGTAATAAGTTCCAAAAATTTAGTAGCTTAGAAGAACGCTAATTATTTTACGGCTTTTAGGTCACAAGTCCAAAATGGGTCTCACTGAGCTAAAATCAAGAGCTGCATTCTCTTCTGGAAGTTCTACAGGAAATTCCATTTTCTTCATTTTTTTCAGCTTCTAGTAGTTACAACATTCCCAGCTTATGGACCTCTTCCATTTTCAAAGCCAGCACTAGATGGTTGAGTTCTTACAACACACCACTCTGGATCTTCTGCCTCCCTCATCCACATCTAAGGACCATTGCAATTACACTGGGCCCATGTGGTTAATTCAGTATACTCTCCCCAATTTAACATCAGCTGCTTAACAGCCTTAATTGAATCTGCTACCTTAATTCTCCTTTGCCATATAATGGAACATATTTATAGGTTACAGGAATTAGGATGTGAGCATTTTGGGGTGCCATTATTCTCTCTACCATTCAGGCCAATACTGTGGACAAAATAATGCAAAAAATCTCAAAAAATAATACAAATTTATAAATATATAATCACCTTTATCAACTTTCTAGAAAATACTCTGAGTATTTATCATATACTAAATCTCTAAAAACTTTATCAAGCTGTAAATCATATGTGAAAGTGTTGAGTCTTACATGCAAAACCAGGTAAATTAGGCTCTTTGTTCTTAATTACAGTGCTATAATGTTTTATTTTACCCTGTATTCACATACATATACATATATTCACACACATTTTATAAACTATGTGATATATATATATTCATATAAATATGACTAAGTTTCATTCACTCCAGATATATATGGAAAGTGTTATGGGCTGAAATGTACCCCTTCAAAATTCATATGTTGAAGTCCTAACGGGATATGACCTAATCTAATCAGAGTCCATAATACTCTTTCAAAGAAGAGGGAATTTGCCAGCAGACTGCCTTTGGATTGAAACTGCAACATCAGCTCTTCACTGGTTCTCTGGCTTGCCAGTCTCCACATAGTCAGATAAGCTAATTCCTTAAAAAGCTCTCTAGACAGGTAGATAGATGTTACATATCTAAATATTTACCTTTTTCTCTCTCCTTCTGCTTCTCAAGAGAACCCTAATATGGAAGGCATAACAGATAAAAAGGGAAAAGTTGTAAACTATCTCAATAAGGATAAATATGTGATAAAAGTCAGGATCTATTAATTATAAAATGTCTTTGTGTATTAGAAATAGAAGTTAACTTGTATCCCTTAAATGATACAATTAAAAGTATAAGTAGGAGGGAAATGTATAAACTAGGACAAAGAAATTATAACACATCTAATTGCCAAAGGAATAAAATATTCAGAACATATAATTTCTGTAAAAATTTTTAAAGTTTGAATTAATATAAAGAGATATGAAGATGCATTGAATAGATGAAATAAATATAGCTCCAAAACATTAGAAAGGATGTTCCATCTCATAATAATCAGAGAAGAAAGCCATAGTGAGATATTATTTTACAATTTGCAAGATGAATAAAATGAAGACACCTGACAAAATAGAAAAATTTGAAGAACAGAGTACATAAGAAACTTTTGGGCACTGCTGGTATTAATTGAAATTGATTCAAGAACTTTGGAAGACAGTTTGCCTTTTTTGTTTGAGATTTGTCTATCCTCTAAACCATCACTTCCATTTTTAGGTATACAGCCAGCAAAATTTTGCACATGCATGCTTGCAAACATGTATAAGTATATACAGATGAGCTTTTAACATTTCACCTTTTTTTTTTTACAGTAAAACACTGAACAGAATCCCAGTATACACTAACAAAAATGAATATACAAATACAGTGTGGAATCCTACAGTTGTCTTTATAAGCACAGATGAATATTAGAATAACTATTGAACATAAATTATGAGGCACAGAAAATTACATGTAGTAAAATGTAAGAAATAAGAAACTTAATATATTATCTAAGGATATTACATATTTCATAAAAGCATCACCAAAAGAATAGAAGCAATAAACACACAATCAGAATTTTGTTGAACTTTTTCTAATAAAAAAATTCTAAGCATGGATTCTCTGTCATACAATGAAATTAGTGTTCATTGTTTCACCTAAAGGTTTTAATAACAAATTTATAATATTTTATATGGTTTTAGAATGACCTATAGTTGATTTAAAGTTTTCATAATGTTCTCCTTATATTATTAAAAGCCAAATTAATACTGTGTAATGCTCAGTTAAAACTGAAGCTGTTCAATAACAACTCAAAGTTACTTAGATTCTGTGGATTTAATGTGAATCATTCTATTAGTATATTTGGACAAAACACAGTCTAAATCATGAGTGCGAATACAGTTTGTAGAATTAGAAGTATAAAAAGCTTACAAGGAAAAAGTTTACTGTTTTAAAATAAACAATGATTAAGATACAGTAAACGATTCAAGTAGGAAGGTTAAAATGGCTGTGTAACTAAACCACGAATAGCTATAAGATATTTTTTAGTGTATTTTTAATAGAGAAAAAAATATATTATTGCCTCAAAAAAGGCATATATTTTTTGGAATTTACAAAACCACGTACTGAGCTTAACACACTTTAAACAATATTGAAGAGAATAGATTTCTATAAAATATACAAAAACATGGTTACAAAACTGATAACATAGACTGATTTGAACAGTTTTGTTGAAACATGTATTTTGTACAATGTAGAGTGCAGAAAATCATTAATGTGTTTTGCTTACCTATAAAGTAAAGGACTTGTACAAAATCAATGAATTTCAGCTTATTTTTAGCCATGGGATTTGTTCTCAAAGTGAAGTCTAATGTAAGAATGAAATATATATATATATATATATATATATAGAGAGAGAGAGAGAGAGAGAGAGAGAGATTAATTGAGTAATGTGTGGATGGAGATGGGAGAGCCATTCCAGACCCACTATCCACTTTTCATTCCCATTGCATCATCAGATGATCTTAAAGGAAAAATTTCAACATCACTAGACCATAGAGATTGTCTAGTTTTCTCCAAATCTAAAAGTTTTGACAGTAATAAACAAGTCCTTTAAATTTAGAAAATTAGTTATTCACAGTACACCTAATCTCCCCACTCAATGGATGAAAGGGTTGTAAAATATAATTTAATAATTCTATACATTGTCTTCATTTTTATTTCCAAAGAAAATTGAGTCTCCAAAATACGAAGTAAGCTTCCCCAAATCCTCCATCCAATGAGTTTGGAGTCTGAGTTAGAAATAATACTTCTTATACCTGGTCTCATTTCATCATAATGCCACCAAAGGAATAAATCAAGGACACTAACAAAACTTCTCTTGACCCTAAGTCTTTTTCGTTGACAACCAGTAACTGAAGGGTGAATTTCTAATACTAAAATTTTAAATTTTTGGCTTATAAAAATGTCCCTTTGATAAAAATCAAATATCCCCAGAAAGATAATACATTGTTACCATCATTCGTCATTCTTTAGAGTGAATCCGTTAACAGAAGTATTTTAAAAGTTATTTTTGGATGACCCTTACAGGGAAGCAAAATGATCTGGATCCAGGAGATAGAGCAATATAAAGCACACAGGATTATTACTAGAGTAATTTCCAGTTGTGCTTAAAAGCTTTGGGCTTGGGTCATACAGATATGTGTTTATTTTCTTGATAACATCATTAACATCATTGCGGAAAGTCACCTAACAGACCGTTTTATCTATTAAAAGGAGTAAATAATTATACATATTCCACTGGCTGATTGAAGGATTAAAAATAGAAAAAAAAAAAGCACTAGGCACAATTCATATAGCATAAATCCATATAGATTAAATACTTATCAAGTCTAGTAACTATTAATGCTGTGAGGTCATCATGCAAGGAAGGAAAGAATGTAAAGTTAGAGAAGAAAACAGAAATGCAAACCTAATTAACTCCAAACCTGAAGGCATGGCAGGTAGCTCCATCAGCAGCTCTCTCAACCAGTGGATAGATAATTCTAAGCTCTTTATGTCTCATTTATATGAAGGAGAAATACAATGAGTGGATAATAATTTCCAAGTGTCCTTTCATTTCAAATGTTCAATGATTTTCATAATTGTGCCCTGTACTAGCCTTCAACAACCTGGAAACAACTTTTCTACACAGTGAATTTCAATGCCTGAGAAATGGTTTTCTCTGGAAGGTATTTTAATCTTAAAAGAGCTGATGGGCTAAGTGATAGGATATAAAAAGAGAATGTTTTAGAGAACCTAGTTGTTAAATATCACACTTGTAAGTACAGTGAAGAAAATCAAGATTGTTATGGCTACATTTACTTTCTTAAGTTAGCAAACTTCAGCACACACTCATAAGGAGAAAAACTTATTTTAGAAATACTTTGTAGTCCTGGAATCAGATGAAGGCCATAATTTCTCACTCAGTCTAATTGGAGGAAGTAGTTGCAATAAAGCAAAAGAAATGAAGAAAAAGAAGAAGAAAAAAAAAACTCCTTCCTGGAGGTTTCCACTGCCTTAAAATTACAACACAATTTCATTAAGCAGTAATAGAAATGGAAATTAGTTGCTTTTGTAGTTCTGATTGTATTCCTGTTAGGTCATTTGCATATACCATTCAGTGATTGGATTACTGGTGAGGCTGAGAGGTCTCAGAATGAGTTCCTATGCATTTTCATCTAATTGTACTGCTGTGGCTATGAGGAGAAATCATTTCCTGTTAATAATATGATCCTCATGGAAGCATACAAGCTTCTTTAGATTTTTAGATGAGTATGAGAAGTGTAAACTCTTCTGATGCTGGCCCAAAGCTGCAAAATTTTAAAAAGCTTCAAATATACTTCCCCATGTTGTGTCATGGAATGTTAATAACTTTCTTAACAGTTCCAAATGTAATGAGCCAATACTTATTTTTACAATAATGACTGATATGGAATGAATTAAATGAAAATCAGAAAAAGCAAAACAATTTCTGGTTAACACATACCACTTTTTTGTTCTCTGCTTTCTCTTCTTTTGTATAATTTGAGGATACATAATTTTCTCTCCCAGTTCTAAGGCCCTATGAAAGAGAAAAGTATTTTCTTTCTCACCTCCAGGAATGAACATCTCATAAGGCATTTTGTACGTAGCAAGCACTAAACAAATTAACATATATTTCTAAGAATCAATTTCTATCATCTGTCTTCACATGTACTCACAGAAGTGCAACATTAAAAAAAGTTAAAAAAAAAACCCACATAGAAATTAATTTTTACAAAGACCTCTCCTGTCCAAGTCTTCTCAGCAGTTTTAAAGAATTATCTGTGCTATTTATTTCATTAGACATATTTTTTTACCTCTACTGAGACACACAAAAATATTAGGGATAAACTAAATATTTAAAATAAGATCAGACATTGTTGTCACTGGGTGTTAATAACTCAGTTCCATCTGTCAGCACTACCTGCAATAGCATGTCTGAGGAATTAGCTTTTTGAGAGACCCATACCTAAAAACCACTGAAATTCATAAAGTGAACACGAATATTGATTTTGAAATGAAGTACTAATGTCATGTGTTGGTTCTCCAGAAATGTCATCCTCAGCAAAGTGCTCCAACAGTAGGGGAAAAAAAAAAATATGTGTTTTCAAAATGTTCTAAGCAATTTTCCTTAGGTTAGGCATATTGATGCCATTTCCTCCTTCTACCAATTCAATCTTTACTTATTTGCTTTTTTTTTAAACAAATTTTGATTTGATTTTGATACTTGGGTTATCTGGAATCATAGTAAGGTTAATAGAGACATATATAACATTGTGGCTATTAATTTAGAACTGCTATTTTACTGGGCTATCAGAGGCCAGCCTCTTGAAGTAGCACTGTATCAATGCTCAGGTCTGAATTCTTACAATGTGGGACACTGCCAGGTACAAAATGAAAACTGAATAAAGATGTCCTAATAAATTTATTAGTTAATGATAATGAAGACATTATCACAAAATGAGACTAGATAAAGACCCTCATAAAAGACAGTTAACACTAAGTTAAGAACACATAATTAATTTAAAGGAAACATATTTAGCACATAATAAAATAAGATGAGCCCTAAATTCAGTGACCCAGGCTTATGTCCCAGTTTAAACATACGTTCTCATAATACTTTTAAATAGTTTAATCTCTCTCAACATCCTCATTAGCAAAAACAGATACATTGGGTGTAACTTACATGGTTCATATAAAAATTAGATATGTTCTATAAAATCCTGGATAATTGGGCAATCAATATGTTATTCTATAGTCTTTTTTCCATCATTTTTATATTATTTTAAAAAGTGGTCCTTATTAGAAAAAAAGAACTTTAATTGCAGAGTTAAAAATTCATTTTATCTGTAGCACTGTTTTCCTGCTGAGAAGAAATTACAATTAAAAGTTTGACTTTTAAGATTTTAACCACTAACAAAACATATATATGTGTGTGTGTATATATATACATATACATATACATATACATATACATATACATATACATATACATATACATATACAAACATAAAAATAAAATAGAATGCAATTTTATTAAAGGAAAAGTTACAGTGCTGTAATGAGGAGATCCCAAGCTATACTGTGTGGTGTATGGTCACCTCTGATGACATTAGCTCTTTCCTGACAATCATGTTGCTCTATCATTTCCTCCATATTGTCCATATGTTTACAAGTAAAGCTGGCTCAGCTCCACATAGTCCTTGCAAGACACTAAGTATGAAATATTTTACATATATTAATTCATTGAATATTAATATCAATATATGAATTTCCCCTTATTAATATTTATGTTAACTAATCTTTCAGGAAAGAAAACTGGAATAGAAACAGTTCAAGTGCTTGCTTAAATTTACATAGTTAGTGATTGGTAGAAATTAATGTATATATATATATTTTTTTTCTTTATGATAGTCACACACAGAGAGAGAGAGGCAGTGACACAGGCAGAGGGAGAAGCAGGCTCCATGCACCGGGAGCCTGACGTGGGATTCGATCCCGGGTCTCCAGGATCGCGCCCTGGGCCAAAGGCAGGCGCCAAACCGCTGCGCCACCCAAGGATCCCCGAAATTAATGTATATTAACTAATTCCTCCTGAAAGTATGTTATATTGGCCATATTTTTTTTCAATTAGCATAAGCAACAAATGTTTCTTTTTTTTTTTCTCTTTAGCAACAACTTTTTATATTGACATATTTCTAAGGGTAGGAGAGCTGGAAGAAAATAACTACAGCTTTTAATTCTGACAAAGTCTGACGTTATTTTCCAAATAGCATCTTCCAAATTATACTCTAACAAGGTATAAGAATAGAAGTTTCCTGACATCCTCATGCATAATGGGTATTATAAATTTTAAGATATACTAAAATAATAAACAGTGTTGCATCCCATTGTTTTATATCGAACTAGCCTATTTATTTTTGCAGTTCAACATTTTATATGTACATTTGTGTATTTTCATTTTTTGGCTTATGACTCCTTCCCATCTCAATTATTTATCAAATTATCCTTCTCAAGAAAATGAGGATTTAAGTATTACATATAATTTCTGTCTGCCCTGGGGCTAATTTTGTACATTGCAGACATTAAAAAAACTCAAAACTACAACTTACTAAGAATCTATTTATACACACAGAAACCAAGTAAAAGTGAATAAACATGCCTTTGAAAGAAATGAAAATATTTAGTGAATTTATGCAGCTATCCCTCCTTTACCCCCTGATTTTTGTAATATGTTAGTAATAGTTTTTCCAAATTATAATTGTTTAATATATTGAACCTTGAGTCTTTTTGGTTCACTGACTTAAGAACTTTGATCTTAGTAAATTTTGTCGATTTCATATATTTATACCTTTCATAATTATATATTTAATATTTTGTCTTGTTCTTATTCTGAGTGTATATAGTCTTATATACTCTTCTAGTTCAGTTATTCCTTTATATAATTAAATTCTTTAACCAATCTGTAACAAGATTTCTTTCTCTTTTTTATGTACTTTCTGGACTCTGTATTTTTTCCCTTGTTTCATTACCAGACATTATTTTTTTTATTTTCTAAGTTTGAGTATAGACACACAATATTTCATTAGCTTCACATGTACAGCTTAGTGATTTGACAAGTTTATGCTATGTTTACCACAAGTGTAGCTACAGCTTTTATCCCATTACATTGCTAATACAATCTCATTGACTGTGTTCCTTATGTTCTGCTTTTTATTCCCATGACTTACACATAGGAATAAAGTGGAGGTTTCTATCTCCCTCTCCTCTTTACCCATTTTATCTAAATTCTGGCCCCTTTCCTTTTGGCAAACATTGATTCTCTGTTTTATAGTCCTGATTCTGTTTTATTATTATTATTATTATTATTATTATTATTATTATTATTAGATTCCATTTATGAGTGGAATCATATGGTATTTGTCTTTCTCTTTCTGACTTATTTTTCTTTTGTCTAGGTCCATCCATATTGTTCCAGATGGTACTATCTCATCTTTTTATGGCTGCATAATATTCCAGTGGGTATGTGTATGTGTGTGTGTGTACGTCTCTATCCATTCATCCATCAGTGGACACTTGGTTTGCTTCCATATCTTGGCTATTGTAAATAATGTGGCAATGAACATAGGAGTGTATATATATATCTTTTTAAGTTAGTGTTTTCATTTTCCCTCAGTAAATACCCAATAGTGGAATTATTGAAACATATGATATTTCTATTTTAAATTTTTTGAGGACTTCCAAACTGTTTCCTACAGTGGCCATCAACAGTGCACAAGGATTTCTTTTTCTCTACATCTTCACCAATACTTGTTATTTCTTGTCTTTTTTATTTTAGTCATTCTAACAGGTGTGGGGTGATACCTGATGGTAGTTTTGATTTGAATTTCCCTGATGATTACTGATGTTGAGCATCTTCTCATGGGTCTGTTTGCCATCTGTACGTATCTTGGAAAAATGTCTACTCAGGGTCCTCTACCCATTTTTAAATTGGATTGTTTGTTTTTTTGGTGTTGAGTTGTGTAAGTTCTTTACATATTTTGGATATTTATCTTTTATCGGATATATCATTTGTAAATATCTTCTCCCATTCAGTAGGTTGTCTTTTTGTTTTGTTGATTGTTTCCTTTGTTGTGCAAAACCTTTTTTATTTTGATGTAGTCCAAATTTCTTTTTTATTTTTATTTCCCTTGCTGTAAGAGGCATATTTAGAAAAATGTTGCTATGACCAATGTCAGGGAAACTGCCTGTGCTTCCTTCTAGGATTTCAAGGTTTCAGGTCTCACATTTAGGTCTTTAATCCATTTTGGATTTATGCTTGTGTATGATGTTAAAAAGTGGTCCAATTTCATTCTTTTACATTAGCCGTCCAGTTTTCCCAGGACTGCTCAATGAAAAGATAATCTGGCCTCCTTTATCAAAGATTGATTATATACCAGACTCTTTTAATTCACGTAGATTTTTCAAATAGATCCATATATCAAATAATCTTTTTTTAAAGCCTTTTGTACACAACAATCTTTAGGATTATTTTGTCTAGTTTGTAACAAAATAAAAACTTTCCCTTTCTTTTTCACATGAAAATTAAGCCCTTCACAGGTTTCACATTGATATATTTAAAATGATTTTTATATAAACTTAGAATTTAAGTACATATAATATCATTGTAAAAGTTTAATACGAAAATATGAAAATTTTGTTTGCAGTATCTTATTGTGTATCTCCACTCTACAAATGAGCACTTTATAAAAAATTGAGCTAAAACATTCATTTGTTTTAAAGCTGCAAAAATTTAAAATTATAAAAACCTTTCTGCTATTGATCCTTTAGAGATCTAGGTTAGAGGCCTACAGGATGGACAGGAAGCAGGGTGAGACCAAGCCACCTGACCACCGATTGTCTCTTCCTGTCCCCACCTCTGAGGCTGGGACCACCATGAACCCTCTCAGAGGTGATAAATGGACCAAGCCAGGATAGGCCAGGAACAGAAGGAAAAGGGACCTTGAAAGTGGTTGGGTCCTGTTGGAGTCATTTCAGGGCACAGTGGCCAACCAGGATGGTATCCCTAGGTTTGAGGGAGGGAATCCAAGGAGGTGTAGCTCCCGTTGAGGAATGCTGCCACCCTGAGCTGCACACCATTTGAGCTGGGGTTTCTGAAAGCTGCTCAGAAAGCTGTAAAAGCAAATTGTCTGGAGTCCAGTGGCTGTGAGAATAAGCATTGGTTCATGTTCTCAAAGGGTTATCAGTTCTTGTCAGTGGAAGAGAATATTCATGATCTCTTCTAGAAACTTTCTTATGAAACCAGATTCACATATTTAATAGAAATCATCTGGAAGGCAGGAAGGATCTCCATGAAACAGCAGGGATAGAAAGGACATTCCAGCTGTGTTGTACCTGGGCCACAGCCCCATCACCTGGATAGATGTTAAAGTATCAGCATTTAATCTATTTTCTTTATGTACTTTTTAAAACGTTACTGAGATATAATTTATACAACATAAATTTCAGCATGTTAAAGTATAAATTCAGTGTTTTTTAGTATATTCACAGCCATTACCTCAGTTTTAGAACATTTTCATCCCAAAAAGAAACCCACAAGCACTCATTCTCCACATCCTCTGCCCATCCAACTCCCAGCCCCAGACAAAACTGACCTATTTTTTGTTGCTGTAGACTTGCCTGTTCTGGAATTTCATATGAATACTTTTTATACACTCTTATTTTTTAGTTGTATTAATATGCGTATGGTGACCAGTGACCATAAATTCAAAGATTCTATAAACTTGTATCATTAAATGGTGGGGTTTAAACATATATTTAAGCCCTTATAAAATATTGATAATTGTTATTTACAAAAAAGATTTTGTGACCTGCTGTTAAGTATGGTAAGAAACTAAGATACTGAATAAGATTATATATAAAATATCCAGTATTTATGGATTTCCCAAGGCTTTATTCATGGAGAATGTGTAATACTGTGCTCATTTCTATTAACTCCTAAATATTCCTGGAGTATGCCTTTTTATTAGTCTGTGTGCGCCAGTATATGCAAAATAGTTTTAAGGTTAGGAAAAAGAAAATATAATTACAAATATAAATCTTCTCCCAAAGCACTCAACACCCCCCCCCCAACACACACACACACACACGCTTTGATTTTCCTAAAAGTCATTGCATCAATTAAAACTATTACTCTTGGGCAGTCCGAGTGGCTCCGTGGTTTAGCACCGCCTTCAGGCCAGGGCCTGATCCTGGGGTCCCGGGCTCGAGTCCCGACCGGCTCCCTTCATGGAGCCTGCTTCTCCCTCTGCCTGTGTCTCTGCCTCTCTCTCTCGCTCTCTCATGAATAAATAAATAAAATCGTTTAAAAACATTACTTTATAAAAAAATGTTACTCTTAAGCATATTCACTGTTATTCTAGCAATGAAGCCAGAGCCTATTTACTTCACAATGCTAAATGAGTTTTGCTTCTGAAGCAATCAAGAGAGACATTTCAAGTAAGGAAAATATAAATTGTGCTATAATTTGTGACTTGTAGATCTGGAGGAAAGTTCCCTTCTTCGACCATATCTTCCCGAGTATCCCTTCTAAGGTTCCTAGGATGATATACAAGGTATTCATTCATTCCTTTATTATTTATCAAAGAAAAGGGTCGATATTGGAATCTTGGCTAATTTTTTATTGTGTAACTCTGTCCTGTACACTGCTAAACATTCAACATCACTGGCTTCAAATCAGTAAATGCCAATTGATCTCTTTCCCTCATGATAACAGTCAAAAACATGGTTTTACTTATTTCAAAATTTTTCATTACACTTGCCCCTACCACTTAAGTTGAGAATCAATGCTGAAGTGAAAATTCAGTAATATACTTACTAATTACTGTTTCAGTTCAAATTCCTTTATCACATACTAGTGTGCAATAACAGATAATAGGAGTGGGATTTTTGTTTGTTACTGAAGTACAGTTGACACACGGTGTTACATTAATTTCAGGCATAGGACATAGTGATTTGACAAGTCCATGAATTATGCGATATATGCTCACCACAAGTGTAGCTATAATCTGTCATCATACAACACTATTAAAATCCTATTGACTACATTCTCTTTGCTGTATGTTTTATTTTAGCCCATGACTTATTTATTCCATAACCGAAAGCTTGTATCTCCCCTTTACCTAATTTGTCCATACCCGTATCTATTCCCTTCTGTCAACCATTAGTTTGTTCTCTGAATTAATGGGTCTGCTTCTGCTTTTTGTTTTATACATTGTTCTCTGGATTTCATATATAAGTGAAATAATATGGCATTTGTCTTTGTCTGATTTATTTTATTTACCATAAAACCTTCTAGATCTATTCAGGTTGATGCAAATGGCAAGATCTTATCCATTATGGCTGAGTAATACTCCATTGTATTTATGTACCACATCTTCTTTATCCCTTCATCTATCAGTGGACACTTGGGCTGCTTCCATATCTGGTAATTGTGAATAATGCTGCAATAAATGTAAGGATGCATATATCTTTTTGAATTAGTGGTATTGTTTTCTTTGGGTAAATACCCAGTAGTGGAGTTCCTGGATCATATAGATATTTCTATTTTTAATTTTTTGAGGAACGCCCATTTTTTCCACAGTGACTACATCAGTTTACATTCCCACCAATAGTGCATGGAATTCCCTTTTCTCTACATCTTTGCCAACACTTGTTATTTCTTGCCTTTCTGATTTTAGTCAATCTGACAATTGTAAGGTGAGATATCATTGTGGTTTTGATTTACATTTTCCTTTTTTTAAAAGATTTTATTTATTTTTTCATGAGACACACACAGAGAGAGAGAGAGGGAGGCAGAGACACAGGCAGAGTTAGAAGCAGGCTCCACGCAGAGAGCCCGATGTGGGACTCAATCCGGGGACTCCAGAATCATGCCCTTGGCTGAAGGCAGATGCCCAACCACTGAGCCACCGAGGCTTCCCATTGATTTACATTTTCCTGATGATCAGTGATATTGAACATCTCTCCATGTGTCTGTTAGCCATCTGTATATGTTTGGAAAATTGTCGATTCAGGTCCTCTGCCCAATTTTTAATTGGTTGTGTTTTGTTTGTTTTAGTGTTGAATTGTATAAGTCCTTTATATATTTTGGATATTAACCTCTTATCAGATATATTATTTAGGAATATCTTCTCCCATTCAGTAAGTTGCCTTTTCATTTTATTGATGGTTTCCTTCAGTGTGCAAAAGCCTGAGCTTTTATTCTTGATATTCAAGTTTTATATCCCTCTGTGTCTCTTAGCTTATGCTACTCTTCCCTTAAAATTGCTGAGAATTTTTCTAGCACATGTCTTGCCTGCCTTCCTTATAACATTGACTAAAGTGAAACACTAGCAATACCCAATAATCAATGTCTCAGTGTTCGTTTGCAATTTTTATACAGTTGCCTCCTTTTATTGGTTGTTGATATGTTCTGCTTTTTTTTTTTTTTTTTTTTTTTTTTGGTTGGCTAGCAAATATACTCTGTCAAAAGGCAGCTGTTTTTATGGTAGCTAAAAACAAACAAACCAAGCCCTTGCCCATTAAATACAAAAGAGATTAATGGAAAGTTCTATTTATCCCCTAGAAGCTTCTATGTTCTTACCATTCTAGTCCTCAGAGAAATAGAATGAATGTATGGCATATTAAAACTGAAATTTGCAAAAACTAAGAAATGTCAATTGCTATAGTCAAAAGCTTTGTTAATAATTCTTTTTCTTAAGATTTTATTAGAGAGAGAGAGAGAGAGAGAATGAAAGATAGTGACAGAGAAGCAAGAAAGCATGAGCAGAGAGAGAGGAGCAAGCTCCCTGATGAGCAGGGTAACCCAATGAGGGGCTCAATCCCCAGACCATGGGATCATGATCTGGGCTGAAGGCATACACTTAACCAGCTAAGCTAGCCAGGCACCTCTGTTAATAATTTTTAAAGTCACTAGGTGAACTCCAAAAGAAATTTACATCCTATTTCCATATGAGTTGGTCATCAGATGGCCTGTGTGTCTGGGATCACATCCCTGTCTCGAGTCTGTTCTTTTACAGCTTGATGTGACTAATTACCATAAAGGTTAAATGTAGCAACCCCAATAACCAATAAGTAAAAGTGGTTTTTCCCATAAATAAACCACAGAAATCTCGGCATAAATTTCAGTCCAGAGACCTGGTTTACTGAAGATAATACCAACTGGTTTGAATCTTGGTGGAAAGGAGTACATCGGGTACTATTAAGTACTAATGAAGCATTAAGTAGCAAGGCATAGATCCCTAGATCCACAGTTTCAATCAGGCAATACATCATCTTTCTATAACCTGAAAACATTCTTACTGCTCAGGATTCTAAAATTGAAGTTTTCTCAGGATTTTTATAGGAGACATCATCATAAAGGAAAGAAAATCATATCAGGTAGTAAACTTTCTGAACTGGACAGCACCCACCCAGGATTCCCAGACAAAGATCCACAAATGCCATGAGCCACATGATTTTCTGTCTTTGAAGTCCTATTTACTGAGACATAATTGACACTCAGTAAAATTCACCTTTCTAACATACAGTTCTAAGCATTCTGACAAATACACAGTTTTGTAACTTCTGCCATAGTGAAAATATAGAAGATACCCATTATCCCCCCAAATTATCTCATACTCCTTTATAGTCAAACCCTCTCCTTATATATGACCCTTGGCAATTGCCAACCTGTTTTCTGTCATATAGTCTTTTTTTCCTGTCACATAAATAGAACCATGCAGTATCTAATCTTTTCATTCTGACCTCTATAACTTTGTATAATGGACCTGAGAATGATCAATTTCTTCTCTTTAATTGTTGCATAGTAGTTTATTGCATGATTTTTCACATTATTTATTCTTTTTTTTCACCAGTTGGATGATGTTTTGTTTGTTTCCAGGTAGGGACAGCTGTGAATATAGCTGCTATGAATATTTGCCTACATATTTTTAAGAAACAGAAGTTTAAAAAAAATCCCCTTGGGCAAATTCATTAGAATGAGATTAATATACTCTATAGCAAGTGTAGGTTTAACATTATAACAAACTATCAAAACAGTTTTCTGAAGTTGTTGCTGTTATTTTATATTGTGACTTCAGTGTTTGAGGGTACAAGCACTGCTGTGTGTACCTACTGACACTTGACCCAGCCAGTTGTCTTTGCCTTCTATAGGTGTGTAATACAACCATGCTATGGTTTTAACTCTTTTTTTTTTTTTTCATTGAGCTTCATGGACCTGAATATATGGTTTGATGTCTTTCATAATTTTTGGAATATTCTTGACTATTGCCTTTTCAAATACTTTTTCTGTACAGTTTTCTATTCTGATTCTGAGCTTCTTAGAGTCCATATATTATAGTGTTTAGTATTGTGTACAACTCCACAGTGCTCCTCTTTTTTTCTCCTTCTGTTTTTCAACTTGGGTAATTTCTATCAATTCCAAGTTCATTGCTTCTTTTCTTGGCTCTGTTAAGTCTACTGTTGAACTTGTAAAAGGCATTCATTTCTGTTGCAGTCCTTTTTAATGTTTGCATTTCTGTGATTCTTATAGTTTTCATCTTTCTTCTGCATATGCAAGGGGTCCCTTTTTCTACTAGAGCCTTTAACATAGTGGGTTAAGGGGTTTCTTCAAGATTTATTTATTTATTCATGAGAGAAACTAGGAGAGACAGAGACATAGCAGAGGGAGGAGAAGCAGGCACCATGCAGGGAGCCCGATCCGGTCGATCTCAAAACTCCGGGATCATGTCCTGAGCTGAAGGCAGATGTTCAAGAGTCCTTAACATAGCAAGCATAGTCATTTAAAATTCTCTGGATGGATGGATGGATGGATGGATGGATGGATGAATGAATAAATTCTTTGCCTGAGAGTTCCAACACCTGAGTCATCTGAGTCTGGTTCTATTAATTACATTTTATATTGAAAAGCAGTTGAGGGGTGCCTGGGTGGCTCAGTCCATTAAGCTCTTGACTTCAGCTCAGGTCATGATCTCAGGGTCATGGAATCAAGCCCCACATCAGCCTCTGTGCTCATCAGGAGTCAGCTGGAGATTCATTCTCTCTCTCTCTCTCTCTCTCTCTCTCTCTCCTTCTCCCTCCTCTCCCTTCTATCCCTTCCCACCTCAAATAAATAAATAAAACTTAAAAAGCAGTTGGTTTCTTGGTGCCTCTTAATTTTTCACTGAATGCTAGACATGTTTAGGATAGTAGTGACTAAGGTAAATTAGTATGTAAATAGGCATGCCTCTTACTCTGCTAAGTCTTTAATGTATTAAGGGGTAGTTGAGCTAGGTTTGGGTTATTGTCTCTGTGGTTATCTTCTTCATACCACCAGCTTTAAATTCTTCTAGAGGGGATCCCTGGGTGGCGCAGCGGTTTGGCGCCTGCCTTTGGCCCAGGGCACAATCCTGGAGACCCGGAATTGAATCCCACGTCGGGCTCCTGGTATATGGAGCCTGCTTCTCCCTCTGCCTGTGTCTCTGCCTCTGTCACTCACTCTCTCTCTCTCTGTGACTATCATAAATAAATAAAAATTTTTAAAAAAAGGAAAAAAAAATAAATAAATTCTTCTAGAATTACATTTGCCTTCATAATGGAGCGAGCTTGCTGAAGGGTTTTCTCCATGTTCCTGCTCTGTCTTCAGCTTTAAGCCTAACCTGTTTGCTCTTTACCCAGGGGAGTCCCTCTCCATATTTTTGCCCCTTCTCCAGTTAGAAACAGTTTTTTTTTTTTTTTACATGTTATTCAGTGGGAATAACACTGAATAGTGTTTTCTAGCCTTTTCTGTTGGGAAGAGGGGAGAAGTTCCCTTTTGTTCTTTTTCTTATGAACTCTGCTTCACTTGTCTAAGGAATTGGGTTTTCTCAGTGGCACTTTCCCTTGTCCATTGCTGAGAGACCTGTAATAATAGTGAAACAGGATCTAAACCAGGAACCATTTCTTTAATTCCTTCTCTGGAGTTGAAGGCTTTTCTTTTTCTTTCTCTTAGCTTCAGTTGGTCTTCACCTGTGTCGTGGAGGATGATAGGGTTTGTTTCCCTTCCTCTAGTAGCTGAATACGTTCATTCCTTAGAGAAGTATACAAGTAAGACATTGTTCCTCTTTTCTCCTCCAAGATAGCCTCACCTACAGTCTTTTTTTGATCTCCTATTCTTTCCCAAACTTTCTTATGAGCTCTTTTTGGAGGTCCATAGCTAAAAGCCTGTGCTTATGTTGAACTTGTCTTGTACTAGCGTTATTAGGGTTATACATTTCCACTCAGCCTTTAGTATTTCATTAAATATTTTATTTAAAATTTTCTTAATGTTATTTGTATTTTCCCCCCAATGCTCTTCCTCTGCTGGGTCAGTGTTTGGTATCCTGTGTCTCTTTGGTGACATTTGTCTTTCCTTCTATATCAGTTTAGAAGTTTGCCCTGTGACTTCAACTCTTTGATGGGCTCAATAAAATGTATGCTCTATGTAGATTATCCACCTTGTTATTAAAGTGGGTTTGGGAATGCCTGGGTGGCTCAGTGGTTGAGCATCTGCCTTTGGCTCAGGTCATGATCCCGGGGTCCTGGGATTGAGTCTCACATCAGGCTCCCACAAGGAGCTTGCTTCTCCCTCTGCTCCCACAAGGAGCTTGCTTCTCCCTCTGCCTATGTCTCTGCCTCTCTTTCTGTCTCTCATGAAAGACATAAATAAAATCTTTTTAAAAAGTAAATAAATAAAGTCGGTTTGGCACTCCTTCCAACTCTCTGCACCCTAAGCGGGAGCCATATATTTCTTCTTCTCATAGCTATTTTTTCCCTTTAGTTTTCAGATTCTAGATTCTTATCCCTTATCAAGGATACAATCTACAGGGTTTTTCCATTTAACTCTATATGTTTGGATTTCCAAGGGCAAATCCTTAGTATTTTGACAGTTCTTCAAGAAAAAGATAAAGAGAGGGACAAAAAAGATGAGAAACTTGGAGACTTGACTACTGTGCCACTTTCCAGGTTATTCTAGAGCTGTTCTTTCTTCTCACATTGAAATGTGTGAATACATTTTTGAACTAACAGTTTTTGTTCGTTTTTTCTTTTCCAAAGTTTGAGGCCCATATTTTCCATGTTAGTTTTTTCAAACTATTTGGTATGTAAATTATTTCAGCTTAAAAGTCTTTGCTGACCACCTACATTTTGGGATAGTAATAATAAAAAGTATGCTAGATAATGTGCTGATTGCCAGGATTTTGAAAACATTATTTCAGAGCATTCAAGATATTTATAATCAATCTGCTGTGTCCTGGGCTTTTTCTGATCTCCTATATCATATTTATCTCAGCTTGGAGGCATGTAGGTATAATAAACTTTCAAACTCCCAACCCAGGGTGTGCATTTCAAAGACCAGCTTTATAACCTCATACCCTGGACAAATTACATTTCTAAATACAATTCTTAGTACAAATTTGGGATAACAGTTGTACTTGGTTTATAAGACTGTTATCAGCAGTATTAAATGAGATACTGCAAATTAAATTCTTTGCCAGTAATGGAAATACAGAAGTGTTACATAAACATTAAATTTTAAAATAAGATACTGTCATGTATACTACCACCTCTTAAAATTCTATTAAGAATTGAAAAAAAAAAAAAAAGAATTGAGCTCTAGCACTTTTATGCACTCATGATATTTTCATCTTAAGGGAGATGCAAAGTAACATATAATGATTAGCATAATATGAAGCATCCAATAGATTCCTATTAATTTTTCTTGACTGCAGTGAATAGAGATTCTAAGGATATAGCTCTTAGGCAGTGTTACTGGAACAGCGTTAATTAATGAGAAGAGAGAATATGTAGAAAAATATCATGGTAAAATTTTTGAGAAATTGTGATGAGTTTGGTTTAAGCACTTCTAAAGAAATGAGGGGTATAGGGATTTACAAAAGGAAAGATTTCTATTTAATATAATGAATTTAGAAGCAAAGGCAACCATTAAGATATATTTTAATTGAAATTTAGCCTATGTACAGATTAGCCTATGTAGTATATTTGCATATGGGCATTATTTTTTGTAATAATGTTTTTATCTTCCAAATCTCTCTCAAGCTGTTTTTGATATTTAGTAAAGATTTAGTCTAATGGTTATATATAACTTTATATATATATATATATACATATGTATATATATAAGTTTTGTACATCTTGTTCAATTATTAACTCCTCTTAGAACTTAGTATGTATTTATAAATTTAAGAAATTTGTTTTTTAAGTAAGCTATTTCATGTAATTTTCAAATAGTGCAAAATATAGTTATATTCTAGATTTGACTTAATAATTACACGGCAATCTTCCTTGCATCCTGTGATTTCCCCCCTCTACTCCAAAATAATTATCCTATGTTTTCTAGTCATATACATCTTTGTATAATTTGGGTTATATCTACCTTATTTAAATTTCTATTGTATTTATATCTTCTTCATGAATTTACATTGTTTATATCAAAATTTCACCCATACTGAGATTGTTTGATTTTAGTGGTTTTCTTATTTTCACTAAAATCACTTTGGTATGTGACTATTATATTGAACATACAGTTTTTCACTGTCATTTGCAAAATGTTAACTTGGATTTCTTTTATCATAAATTTTAAAGCTTTACTATCTTTATGTTTGGTTTGCTGGCTCCCTTAGATTTTTAGAGAAATATTGTTTATTAGTAAAGAAATCATTTTACTTGTAATATGAAAGTTTTTTAAAGGTCAGTTTCAGGGGCACCTGGGTGGTTCAGTTGGTTAAGCAGCTGCCTTTGGTTCAGGTCATAATTTCAGATTTCTAGGATCAAGGCCATGTCAGGCTCCTAGCTCAGTGGGAAGTCTGCTTCTCCCTCTCCCCCACTCCCACTCTAGCTCTCTCTCTCTCTCAAAATAAATAAATAAATAAATTAATTAATTAATTTAAAAAATCTGTGGAGAAAAAAATTAAAATGGTCATTTTCATAGAGTATCTTTCTTAAGAGGATACATTGGATATCTGTGGGTCCTCGCTACAAAGAATAATTATGTTTCTTTTTTGTAATGGCTTTCCTTTGCTTTATTGATACCTTAATTTATATGTATGATCATGTTTCTTTATGTATGATCATGTTTCTTTTTTTTTTTTAGATTGGTGGCTACTAAATGCATTATAAAGATAATAGGGCAAATTTTTTTTACCCGTCTAGTTAATATAATTGACTTTTAAAGTTGTACATATGTGATAATCTATGAAAATTTGACAAAAATTGAGAGATGATCTTATCCCTCTCTTTATCAACTTTTTACATAAAATATAAATTTTGATATTTAGAGAAAACTATTTTCTCTTTGATTAATTTCATTAACAAATTGATGAAAAAATAAATTGAACTCTTTAATATGTGCATAGTACATAATAAAAAACTCAAAAGCATTATGTTTTATTTCATACTTAGAGCATCAGAATATTTAAAATTCCCTCCACTGTTTTAATTATAAAATAGTTCGTGTAGAGTAAGATAAATTCCAGAAAGTATAAATATCATTTCTTCATAATCAAGGCACAGTTTAGGATATTATAGATATATTATCAGTGTTTAATAAAACAATACCTGGGATGCCTTGCTGTCAAATATAAATGAATAACATTCTGATGTATAAAATTAACTTTTTTATACACCAAAAAAGTTTTTTTTGCTATTCTCAGAAAATAGAGTTTTCTCAGTTTCATTTTAGTATGCTTAAAATTGTTTTTTAAAAATAATTTATTACTGACCTTCAAATCACTCAGGGTTAAACTTAGAGGGAATTGAATAAAGGTTTTTATATAATTAATGAAGTTCTATCATTTATTGCATATGCATTTTCTCTTTGAAACTATGGTTGTGAATCCAGAAATTGTTGTGTTTAAATAATCTTCTCAGTGCTAAGTATAATGTCTCTAAACATTTATTCAATCAATATTAAATTAATAAACACATGTTAACACACACTTCCTAGAGAGAAAACAATTCAAAATTGACCTATACTGCTTTTCTATCAGCCACTGATTTTTGCCTGGTTATTATTAGCTGACCTCTTATCTCTAGTCTATCTCTATTCCTCCAGAAGCTTATTCCACTGATTTGCCAGCTAAAATCAGGAGCCATCTAAGGTTCTGTAATTAATACTTTGGGGATTCATGATCCCAATCTATTGTTTTGCTCTTTCTACTAGAATTAACATACACCCTGCTTAGGCACATAAAATTTCTTTGGTGTGAGTGAGTAAATTTTGGTAATCAATTTTTTTTTTTTTAATTTTAGAGGTGTGAGGTGGTATCTCATTGGGGTTTTGATTTGTATTTCCCTGATGGCCAGTGATGCAGAGCATTTTCTCATGTGCTTGTTGGCCATGTCTATGTCTTCCTTGGTGAGATTTCTGTTCATGTCTTTTGCCCATTTCATGATTAGATTGTTTGTTTCTTTGCTGTTGAGTTTCATAAGTTCTTTATAGATCTTGGATACTACCCTTTATCTGATAGGTCATTTGCAAATATCTTCTCCCATTCTGTAGATTGTCTTGTAGTTTTGTTGATAATTTCTTTTGGTGTGCAAAAGCTTTTTTATCTTCATTAAGTCCCAATAATTCATCTTTGCTTTTGTTTCCCTTGTCTTCATGGATGTATCTTGAAAGGAGTTACTGTTCAAAAAGCCAAGTTCAAAAAGTGTGTTGCCTGGGTTCTCCTCTAGGATTTTGATGGAATCTTGTCTCACATTTAGAACTTTCATCCATTTTGAGATTATCTTTGTGTATGGTGCAAGAGAATAGTCTAGTTTCATTCCTCTGTACAAGGCTGTCCAATTTTCCCAGCACCATTTATTGAAGAGACTGTCTTTTTTCCAGTGGATAGTCTTTCCTGCTTTGTTGAATATTAGTTGACCATAGAGTTGAGGGTTCATTTCTGTATTCTCTATTATGTTCCATTGATCCATGTGTCTGTTTTTGTGCCAGTACCACACTGTCTTGATGACGACAGCTTTGTAGTACAACCTGAAATCTGGCATTGTGATGCCCCCGACTCTGGTTTTCTTTTTCAATATTCCCCTGGCTATTCAGGGTCTTTTCTAATTCCACACAAATCCTAAAATGATTTGTTCCAACTCTCTGAAGGAAGTCCATGGTATTTTGATAGGGATTGCATTGAATGTGTAAATTGCCCTGTGTAGCACTGACATTTTCACAATATTAATTCTTCCAATCAATGAGCATGGAATGTTTTTCCATCTCTTTGTGTCTTCTTCAATTTCTTTCAGAAGTGTTTTGTAGTTTTTAGGGCATGGATCCTTTACCTCTTTGGTTAGGTTTATTCCTAGGTATCTTATGCTCTTGGGTGCAATTGTAAATGGGATTGACTGCTCAATTTCTCTTTCTTCACTTTCATTGTTAGTGTATAGAAATGTCACTGACTTCTGGGCATTGATTTTGTGTCCTGCCACACTGCCAAATTGCTTGTATGAGTTCTAGCAATCTTGGGGTGGAGTCTTTTGGGTTTTCTATGTACAGTATCATGTCATCTGCGAAGGGGGAGAGTTTGACTTCTTCTTTGCCAGTTTGAATGCTTTTTATTTATTTTTGTTGCCTGATTGCTGAGGCTAGGACTTCTAGTACTATGTTGAATAGCAGTGGTAAGAGTGGACATCCCTGCCTTGTTCCTGATCTTAGGGGATAGGTTCCTAGTGTTTCCCCATTGAGAATGATATTTGCTGTGGGCTTTTCGTAGATGGCTTTTAAGATGCTGAGGAATGTTCCTTCTATCCCTACACTCTGAAGAGTTTTGATCAGGAATGGATGCTGTATTTTGTCAAATGTTTTTTCTGCATCTATTGAGAGGATCATATGGTTCTTGTTTTATCTCTTGTTGATATGATCTATCACATTGATTGCTTTATGAGTGTTGAACCAGCCTTGCATCTCAGGCATAAATCCCACTTGGTCATGGTGAATAATCTTCTTAATGTATTGTTGGATCCTATGGCTAGAATCTTGTTGAGAATTTTCACATCTGTGTTCATCAGGGATATTGGTCTATAATTCTCCTTTTTGGTGGGGTCTTTTTCTGGTTTTGGAATTAAGGTGATGCTGGCCCCATAGAATGAGTTTGGAAGTATTCCATCCCTTACTATCTTCGCAACAGCTTTAGTAGAATAGGTATTGTTTCTTCTTTAAATGTTTGATAGAATTCCCCTGGGAAGCCATCTGGCCCTGGACTTTTGTGTCTTGGGAGGTTTTTGATGACTGCTTCAATTTCCTCCCTGGTTATCAGCCTGTTCAGGTTTTCTATTTCTTCCTGTTCCAGTTTTGGTAGTTTGTGGTTTTCCAGAAATGCATCCATTTCTTCTAGATTCCCTAATTTATTGGCATATAGCTGCTCATAATATGTTTTTTTTTTATTGTTTGTATTTCCTTGGTATTGGTTGTGATCTCTCCTTTTTCATTCATGATTTTATTAATTTGAGTCTTTTTGTTCTTAATTAGGCTGGCTAATGATTTATCTATCTTAATAATTCTTTCAAAGAACTAACTCCTGGTTTTGTTGATCTGCTCTACAGTTCTTTGGTCTCTAGTTCATTGAGTTCTGCTCAGATCTTTATTAACTCTCTTCTTTTGCTGGGTGTAGATTTCATTTGCTGTTCTTTCTCCAGTTCTTATAGGTGCAAGGTTAGCTTGTGTATTTGAGGTTTTTCCAGTTTTTCTGAGATATGCTTCTATTGCAATGCATTTCTCTCTCAGGGCTGCTTTTGCTGTATCCCAAAGATTCTGAACAGTTGTATCTTCATTCTCATTAGTTTCCATGAATCTTTAATTCTTCCCTAATTTCCTGGTTGACCCTTTCATCTTTTAGCAAGATAGTCTTTAACCTCCAAGTATTTGAATTTCTTCCAAATGTCTTCATGTGATTTATTTCTACTTTCAAAGCAGTATCACACAATCTTTTGGCAATCTCAATCTTATTGTATCAGTTAAGACCTGATTTGTGACCCAGTATGTGGTCTATTCTGGAGAAAGTTCCATGTGCCCATGAGAAGAATACATATTCAGTTGTGTTAGGATGGAAAGTTCTGTAAATATCTGTGTAATCCATCTGGTCCAGTGTATCATTTAAAGCTCTTGTTTCATTGGAGATGTTGTGCTTAGAATATCTGTCATTTGTAGAAAGTGCAATGTTGAAGTCTCCCAGTATTAAGTGTATTATTATCTAAGTATGTCTTAACTTTGGTTATTAATTGATTGGTATACTTGGCTGCTCCCACATTGGGGGCATAAATATTAATGATTGTTAGGTCCTTTGTTGGACAGATCCTTTAAGTATGATATATATGTCCCTCTTCATCTCTTACTACCGTCTTGGGATAAACTTTAATTTATCTGATGTATGGATGACTACCTCTACTTTCTTTTGAGGACCTTTTGAATGGTACATGGTTCTCCAACCTTTCATTTTCAGGCTGTAGGTGTCCTTGGTCTGAAATGAGTCTCTTGTAGACAGCAAATAGATGGGTCTTTTTTATCCAGTCTGAAACCCTGCACCTTTTGATGGGGTGATTAAGCCCATTCATGTTCAGAGTTACTATTGAAAAATATGAATTTAGTGTCATCATGATACTTATTCAGTCCCTGTTTTTGTGGATTGTTTCCTTAGACTTCCTCTTTCTATTACAGAGTCCCCCTTAGTATTTCTTGCAGAGCTGATTTGGTGGTCATATATCCTTTCAGTTTCGGCCTATCTTGGAAGCTCTTTATCTCTCCTTCTATTCTGAATGAGAGCCTTGCTGGATAAAGTATTCTTGGCTGCAGGTTCTTCTCATTTAGGACCATGAATATATCCTTCCAGCCCTTTCTGGCCTGCCAGGTCTCTGTGGAGAGGTCTGATATTAATCTAATGATTCTCTCCATAAGTTAGGGATCTCTTGTCTCTTACTGCTTTAAGGATTTTCTCTTTATCTTTGGAATTTGCAAGTTTCACTATTAGATTTCCAAGTGTTGAACGGTTTTTATTGATTTTAGGGGAGATCTCTCTATCTCCTGGATCTGAATGCCTGTTTCCCTCCCCACATTAGGGAAGTTCTCAGCTAAGATTTGTTCAAATACACTTTCTGGACCTCTGTCCCTTTCAGCATCCTCTGGAACCCCAATTAAACATAGATTTTTCCTTCTGAGGCTGTCATTTATTCCCCTTAACCTTTCCTCATGGCCTTTTTATTGTTTTTCTCCTTTTCCCCCAGCTTCCTTTCTTGCCATCAATTTGTCTTCTATGTCACTCACTCTTTTTTCTACATTAACCCTGCTCGTTAGGACTTTCAGTTTGGATTGCATCTCATTTAATTGATTTTTAATTTCAGCCTGATTAGATCTAAATTCTGCAGTCCTGAAGTCTCTTGAATCCTTTATGCTTTTTTTCTTGAGCCACCAGTAGCTTTATAATTGTGCTTCTGAATTGGCTTTCTGACATCGAATTGTAATCCAAATTCTGTAACTCTGCGGGAGTACGGTTTCTGATTCTTTCTTTTGTGGTGAGTTCTTCTTTCTAGTCATTTTGCTCAGTGCAGAGTGCTAAGACGAGTTGTACTTGTTAGAAGTGCAAACTCTTCTCTCTGTAGCGTTCCAGCTGTTCTCTATTTAAATCTCAGCCTGAATTCGTAGGTTTTCGGGATAATTTGAAAATTTTCTGGGTAAGTTGGTGGGGCCAGGTGAGTTGGGACCCTACTCTTCCACCATCTTGCCCCCCCTTCCTGAAAACTGGATTTCCAGGCTGTAAAATATCTAGGGTTATTTCTTTTATTGATACAATCAATTTCCTAGAGGTTATAAATCCCTATCACATGGCTTCCATTTTTATCTGGGAGTCAAGAGATTTGCTCAGGCAGTAAGGGAAAACAGCACATTATATTAAAAGAGCATGAGAAGTATGATTTCCTTGTGATTATGATTTTTCCTTTCTAAAATAACTATCCTGTTTTTCCAGTTATATCCTTTGTATAGCACATGATCATAGTTGCATACTTTTTATGGCTTTTAACCCTTGTTTTAAAGCAACTTTGGTAAGTGTAGGAAAGAAAATACAATTTTGAAAAGAGCTTTATGAATAACTCATTCCAATAAGTAACTTTCATACTTTTATTCCTTCTTTGATACTAATGTCAGGAGAAAATTGCTCTAAAAGCTTCAAGAAATTCATAGATAAAACACTTTTTAGAAGAAAAAAATCACTCCTAAAACTGGAATTCTATGAATCTGTGATTCTAAACCTTTATATGTAATATCTAAAAGAAAAATTTCTGACTTAATTTTATTGACAGACCAATTTTGTATGGGTCTACACAATGACTTCTCTCTCACACATTATCATGTACCTCTTTTCTTCATTTATGTCAACTGTTCTGCTCTTCTACATTTAAATGTAACCCTCTGTTCTAAGTAAAAACATTATATATTTAGAGTGTATATGAGCAAGAATATGTTTAACGAATACTCAAGTGGATTTTAATGCAAATATAGCTTAATGATCCTATGAGTTATCTTTTCTAAATTTATCACTAGGAATATAGAAGTATATGATACATATATCTTTTAAAAACCCACCTCCCTCAAAAAAAAAATCAGTGAACTAAAAAATCTGGGATCCTGGGGATACCTGGGTGGGTGGTTTCATGCCTGCCTTTGGCCCAGGGCTCTGATCCTGGAGTCCCAGGAATTGAGTCCCACATCAGGCTCCCTGCATGAAGCCTGCTTCTCCCTCTCTCTGCCTATGTCTCTGTCTCTGTCTCTCTCTCTCTCTCTGTCCGTCTTTCATGAATAAATAAATAAAACCTTTTAAAAAAATCTGGGATCCCAGTTTTTTCATTCATTTTTTTCTACTTGAAAAATAATACTTATTAAGATCTCTTTGCCAAGGAAGTAAACACAACAAATGGCAAAATCCAATAACAGAACCCAAATTAATTTTGTAATAAGTATTTTACATAAGAAATTACAATGGCAAATAGCATTCCAAACCTGTCCTCAAAACAGAAAATTTATGATATACATGTATGGGAAATTTCTATCTCAAAAAAAAGAATTCTTATTGAGTATGGTACTATGGAGCTTATGAGGAAAATGTGTTTTATATGAAAATTAAATATTTAATGACATAAAAATAATCATTAGACAACATAGCTATGTAGGATTCTAAATGCAATTAAAAATGTATTCTTTTACATAGAAAATTTCTCCAGATGGCAGTAGTTCAGAAGATTTCCATATGGGTATTATCCATTATTTAAATCAGATTTTTATTCATCTCACTAGAGCTCAAGATAATGGTGCTTTCAGAGGTATTATAATTTTGTTTTTGTCCACACCTAGTATCATAATCTTTATGCTATGAAATGATCTTAATGAGTATTGCCTAGATAAACATTGAAGATATATTTCTAAGACTTCAAAGAGGTTATGTACTTAGGAACCAATGGAGTTGAGATTACAGAAATTATAGTCCATTCTCTGGTATAGGATTTTCAGATTTAGTTTGGAGTTAATAGGTCCTTAGGTACCCCAGTCAAAATTTAATGAATATTGCCAAGACAAATTAAGACATTTTCATAGCATAAACATTATCATACTAGGCTCAGACTAAAGACAAATTATAAGGACTCTGACAACAAGGCCATTTTTTATACCTATTGTAATGCCTCTATAAAAATGTGATTTTTGATCATGCAGTTCATTCAGAAAAAAGAGTGATCTTCAAAATAGTTAAATGAATCATGCTTTCTTTTTTACATGTAATTCCATAAAGAATGATATTCACAAAATGGAATATATTTGTTAGTGAAAGCCTCCTCTCTTTTTTCCATGAAAAATGAATCATTTTGATCTCTCCACCCTAATTGCAAATTAGGTGAAATCTCCATCACAAAGTAATCCATCAATCTATCCCATTTGCTCCATCTTCCCTGCAATTATGTGCCTAGGACCTCATTGTTGCATGAATTATCGACCCAGACTGTTTGTTCCAATCTGTTCTCTACATTGCCATGAAAGTGATCTATTTAAAACACATTTGATTATGTAACTCTATGCTGCAAAACTTTGTATGGGTGAATATTTGTTACAGTACATAGTCTAAGGTTCTTAGCATGATATAAAAAACTATGGGTCATCTTGCCCTTCTCAGCTTCATTTGCCAGATGCGTTCTTTTGTCCATGTTACATCTACCTGAAATGTTCTTTTACTTTATCTAGCATATTTCTCTCTATCATTCAAAATCCTTCCTGACCCATCTCTTTAGAAATCTTTTGATTTTAACGCTTAGTCTTTGTTATATAGCTCTCTTCGATGTGTTAGTTGTGTTTTTGTTAGCCTGACAGATCAACTGATTTAAAGCCTTCTATTAGGGCAGCCCTGGTGGCTCAGCGGTTTAGCACCTGCCTTCAGCCCAGGGTGTGATCCTGGAGACTCGGATCGAGTCCCACATCGGGCTCCCTGCATGGAGCCTGCTTCTCCCTCTGCCTGTGTCTCTGCCTCTCTCTCTCCTCTCTGTGCTTCTCATGAATGAATACATAAAATCTTAAAAATAAATAAATAAATAAATAAATAAATAAATAAATAAATACTTTTAATATTTTGAACATCATTAAAGCTAGATATTATGTATGAATCCTATAAACCACTATGATGCCTACAGTATGGGAGGTGATTCAAAATTAGTGAATTTTAAATAAATGAGTTTTTCTTTTGGTGTATAATACCTTAATAGCATAGATATAATTAAGAAAGGGAAAAAAAATCACATAATCAAATGTGGACTAATGTGATGATTTTGTAAGATGAGTTTTTCACTCTTATTTTTGAAAAAGAATTTGAATTATAGTATATCACAATAAAAAATACAGCTGTGAATTTCACCTCCATTGGTTCCTGGATGCATAATCCATCTGAATATCTACTTCCTCATCTGTAAAAATGATTTTTCAAAAGTACCTATTATACAGGTTTATTGTAGGGGTTAATTTAATGTATGTGAAGATGCCTGGCACATAATGAAGATATATTTAATATGTTTTTAAAAAATGAGCATCCAAGTGTGAATTTGAATTTAGTTTGACTAGTCTCTAATCCAAAGTCAACTTTGGTAAATTACTTAATTTTCAAAGTCTCAGATTTACCAATAGCAAAAGGATAAAACCATTGTGAATATTAAATAAAATTGTCTATTCAAGGGTCCCCGGCTCATTGCAAGTACCATTCAGTACCTGTTAATAATTATTTTTAGAATAGACACTTGTGAAAGATTGTTCTCTGAGTTCTTCCTCCTACTCATGTCTCAATGTAAGTCTAAAAACTAGTTCGGTGTTCTGACAATGGCCACAATTAACAGGCCATTAAGAATTTTAGTATGTGAATTTTAGGACAGAGAAATCAATAGAAGAAAATTTTTAAACACTGAAGAGAGAGATAAAAATTGTTCACCCTCATAGGATTTTTCCCTTGCATCAATGCTTCTTTTCCAACTTTACTGAGATATATTACATTGTATACATTACATTTTAATTATATATGCAATTATATAATCATGTAGTATTGTGTAAATATAAGGTTACACAAAGTGATTTGGTACAAGGATATATTGAGAAATGTCTGGGACAATAAGGTTAGTTAATAGATCCTTAACTGCACATAATTACCATTTTTGTTGTTGCTATCATGAAAACATTTAAGCCTTACTCACTAGGAACTTCCAAGTATACAATACAGTATTGTTAACTGTAGTCTCCATTACATCTCCAGAAGTTATTCCTCTTATAATTGGTAGTTTATACCCTTTGAACATCTCATTTTACCCCCCACCCATCCTAGTCCCTGGTAACCACCAGCTTTTTTAGATTCTGCATTTAAGTGAGATCATACAGTATTTGTCTTATTCTGTCTGACTTATTTCATTTACTATAATCCCCTCCAGGTTCATCCATGTTGTCATAAATGGCAAGATTTTCTTGTTTTCATGGCTGCATAATATTCTGTTATATGTATTTACCACATTTTCTTTATCCACTCATCTGTCAATGGACACTCAGATTGTTTCCATATTTTGGTTATTCTGAATAATAGTGAAGTAACTATGGAAGTACAAATATCTATTTGAGATACTGATTTTATTTCATTTGGATACATAACCAGAAGTGCTACTGGATCATATGGTAGGTTTGTTTTTTTGTTTTTGTTTTTTAAGGATCTCTATATTGTTTTTAATGGCTATACCAATTTACATTTTAAACAGTGTATGAAGTTTCCTTTTTATCAACATCCTCACCAACATTTGTTATCTTTCAACTTGATAACAGCTATCTCGTGTTAAATGGTATTTTCTCATGGTTTTGATTTGCATTTCCTTGATAGAGGTGTTGAGCATCCACTCATATACCCTCTTATTTGTTGGCCATTTGTATATTTTTTTAAAAAATGTGTACCATATCCTTTGCCCATTTCTAATTTTTTTCTATTGAATTATATCAGTTTCTTAGAGATTTTGGTTATGAACCCTTTATCATATATATTGTTTGCAAATATTTTCTCCCATTCCAAAGGTTAGCTTTTTATTTGTTAGTGGTTTTCTTTGCTATGCAGAAACTTTAGTTTGAGTCTTGTTTGTTTATTTTTGTCTTTGTTGCCTGTATTTTGGCATCATATCCAAAAAAGTCTTTGCCCAGGGGCACCTGGGTGGCTCACTCAGTTGGACATCTGCCTTTGGCTCAGGTCATGATCTCAGGGTCATGGGATTGAGCCCCACCACATGGGGCTCTGTGTTCAGCCTGGAATCTGCTTGAGATTCTTTCTCTCCTTTTGCCTCAACCCTCACTCTTGCTTGTGCTCTCTATCTCTCAAATAAATAAAACCTTAAACAAAACACAACACTCTAATATTTCTTTTAAGTCCAGTCTAGTTTTGAGGAGCTCTGTCAGCTTTTGTCTGGGAAATTCTTTATCTCTACTTCATTTCTAAAGAACAATTTGCTAAATAAAACATTCTTAGTTGGCAGGTTTATTTTCTTTCACCACTTTAATACGTTACCCTGTTATCTCCTGTATGCTCAAGGTTTCTGCTGAGAAATCCTCTGGTAGCCTTATTGGTACTTCTTAGTGTGTGATTTATTTTTGCTCTTTTTTGCTTTCAGAATCATATCTTGAGCTTTGATGTTTGAGGGTTTGATTGTAAGATATTTTGGTGAAAATCTCTTTGGTTCAGTTTGGGCATTTTTGAGCTTTATGAACTTGGATATCCATAACTCTCTCCAGACTTGTTTTAGCCATTATTTCTTTGAACTAGCTTTCTTCCCCTTTTTTTCTTCTCTTTATAGACTCCCATAATCTATGTATTTGTACTCTTGATAGTGTTCCATAGATCTCCTAAGTGCTCATTATTTTTTATTATTTAATTTTGATCTTCTGGTTTATTTCAAGAGATCTGTTTTCAAATTTGCAGATTCTTGTTCTGCTTCATCATTTATTTTTTGAAGCTCTTTATTACATTTTTCATTTCATTTGTTGCATTATTCTGCTCTAGAATTTCCTTTTAATTCTATTTTATGATTCTCATCTCTTTGTTGAACTTCTCATTTTGTTCTCCTCTCTTTTACTGAGTTCATTGAGTTGTCTGTGTTCTCTTGAATCTCTCTGAGCTTCCTTAAAATTATTTTGAATTCTTTTTCAGGTAAATGTATACCTTTATATTCTTTGAGGCCAGTTATTAAAATGATTTTCTTTCTTTGGTGGTGTCATATTCTCTCTTTCATGTTTTGAGTGGCTTTGAGTTGATATGGCTGATATTGAGGAACAGTTTCATCTTCTACCCTTTTTTTAAGAAAGATTTTATTTATTTATTCATGGGAGACACACAGAGAGAGAGGCAAAGACACAGGCAGAGGGAGAAGCAGGATCCATGCAGGGAGCCCAACATGGGACTCGATCCTAGGTCTCCAGGATCAGGCCCTGGGCTGAAGGCGGCCCTAAACCACTAAGCCACCCAACTGCTCCTCTTCTATCCTTTTTTTTTTTTTTTTAATTTTTATTTTTTTTATTTTTTTTTAAAGGTATTTTTTATTTATTTATGATAGTCACAGAGAGAGAGAAAGAGAGGCAGAGACATAGGCAGAGGGAGAAGCAGGCTCCATGCACCGGGAGCCCGATGTGGGATTCGATCCCGGGTCTCCAGGATCGCGCCCTGGGCCAAAGGCAGGCGCCAAACCGCTGCGCCACCCAGGGATCCCGTCTTCTATCCTTTTTGAACTTGTTTTAGTGTGGACTGATTTTTACCTACTTGTGTCTGCAAAGGTACTGTCTGGATGGGTTGCAGTGTGTCTGATTCTGGAGTGGTGTAGTCATCTAGTTCCTTCATTTGTGGTCACTGTTGGTGTTCCTGGTGACCAAGGATGTAGGTGTTTGCAGTAGTGATGGCTTGGCCTTTTGGGGCCATTGTTGATAAAGGCTGCTTGGGTCTCTCTGTTCTCCATTTTGCTTGTGGAGGGACTTTCTTGCTCAGAAGATTCCTCTAGATGTTTGGATGTCTAGATGTCATAGCAGCAGCAGAACCAGGGGTCTCCAATCAGGACTATGCAGAACTTCTAAGGCACCTGGAGCACAGGCACAGTTGCTAAGGCAGTGATGCCAGTGTCTGAGGTGTGGGCATGAGCAGATAGCCCATGGAAACAGGGTATATGCCGTTAAGGTCCACTGCTGTGACTTAGGCCCTGGAGGCCCTGGAGGTCTGCTTTATCTATTTATGGGCAGAAATGCCATAGTAATAGAGCCCAGAATGATTGGGCCCAGTGGGTAAGATGCAGCAAAGTCCTATTCTCATACTATTATCTAATTGTGTGATTTTTGTGGCCAAGTAAAGTTTTAAGATACATGATTTATTTCAAAAAAGATTTTATTTATTTATTGAGAGAGTGAGAGAGAACGTGAGTGAGGGGAAGGATAAGCAGACTCCCTGCTGAGCTGGGTTCCTGACACAGGGCTTGTTCCCAAGACTCTAGGATCATGACCTGAGCTGAAGGCAGATGCCCAACCAACTAAGCCACCCAGGCACCCTGATACATGACTTCTTTATCTGAAGAACAAAGAATGGGCCTTAATTTTGAGATGTCTACAGTGGCACTATATTAAACATTAAATAGTGGAAATTAAAACTATCTTCAGTAAAATAGCTGTCATAGCACCATTGTTTTTGTTTTGATCTATTTTCTACATAGAACTAAGATTGACTAATCTGTTTAAAGTTTCTACTTATCCTAACATAGTTGATATTTCAGGGCAATTATAGTGAATATTTTTAAAAATTCCTTTAAGATAGTCTATTTCTGGAAAATGTAAAGGTATGATCAATGGTAACTTGAGTGGCAGAAGCAAATTGATAAATCTTATTTTAATCATGATTAAAGGAACAAAGTAATAACAACACTATAAAGAAATACTTTCTTTGGAGAAGTGGCGAAGTACTTCAAAATTTTAAAATAAGGTTTTACTTATCAATAACAGACTTAAGAACTTATAAACACATCCTTCTCTAGACTTTGTGCTATCCTCTTTCCATCTTAAGACTGTACAAACCCTTTTATTACTTCTAGTTCCAATATAGTAGAAATTTGAAGTTTCTACAGAAATCATATTTTAAAACCATTAAGTAATAATAGACTTTAACCCTATATAAGAAAAGTGGTAATTTTTTTAGTAGTAACTGTTTTGAATTCTCATTATTTACTTCTTCGTACTGACTCTGAGTTGGGTGCTTTTTTCCTCTGGAATAAAAAAAACATGTTTCCCTGTTTTTACATTGCACTCCAACTTTAAATGAATATTAGTCTCTTAGCTTTATTATCTACTCCTAGATCTCTCCTCTGATTTAGTTCCAGTATCTAGCATTTGTTCTGCTAAATGACTAAAATACCCATGTGAGGGAACATAATAGTTCTTTATGTGTCCAGAATTGTATCTGTTATGCTATTTCTATAGGGCTAAACTCTGTACTCAGATATATCATGTTACAACTTGGGTTTAAAAGCACTCAAATCCTGTCTCTTTCAAAACATTGTTTAAGATCATTCATTCATTCATTCATTCATGAAAGACAGAGAGTCAGAGACACAGGTAGAGGGAGAAGCAGGCTCCCTGAAGGAAGCCCAAGGCAGGACTGGATCCCAGGACCCCGGGGTCACGTCCTGAGCCAAAGGCAGACGCTCAACCGCTGAGCCACCCAGGTGCCCTCAAAATATTTTTTAAGAAGCTCTGCCTTGGATTATGTACTTGTAATAAAGAAGCATGATTTCAAATGCACCGTGTGGAAGGATGTTTGTTTACCTCAAAACTGTCAATCATCTGAACTTTCAATTTTTTTTTTTTTTTTTTTTTGCTAGTAGAGGGTTTTGCCTCCATTTATATGGCTGCTAACTGATAAGGGTGGTAGTTGCTGAAGGCTGGGGTGGCTGTTTATATTCTTAAAATTAAACAGCAATTGGGATCCCTGGGTGGCGCAGTGGTTTGGTGCCTGCCTTTGGCCCAGGGCGTGATCCTGGAGACCAAGGATTGAATCCCACGTCGGGCTCCCGATGCATGGAGCCTGCTTCTCCCTCTGCCTGTGTCTCTGTCTCTCTCTCTCTCTCTCTCTGACTATCATAAATAAATAAAAAATTTAAAAAAAGAACTTGAGAAAATCAAACAGCAATTAAGTTAGCCACATCAATTGATTCTTTCTTTCATGAAGGATTTCTTTGCAGTGTGTGATGTTACTTGATGGTATTTTTACTCACATTAGAACTTCTTCCAAAACTGGAGTCAATCCTCTTAAACCCTGCTGCTGCTTTATCAACTAAGTTTAGGTAATATTCAACAATCTTCAAAGCATCGTTATCATGAATAGATTCCGTCTAAAAAAAAAAAAAACTACTTTGTTCATCTGAAAGAAGTAACTCCTCATCTGTTAAAGTTTTATCTTGAGATTGCAGGAATTTAGTCACATCTTTAGAATTGACTTCTAATCCTAGTTCTCTTGCTATTTCCATATCTGTACTTACTTTCTTCACTAGCGTCTTGAATGCTTTAAAGTCATCCATGAGGCTTAAAATCAACTTCCTCCAAACTCCTGTTTGTATTCATATTTTGACTACTTTCCATGAATCATGAATGCACTTAATGACATGCAGAATAGTGAATCTTTTCCAGAAGGTTTTCAATTTTTTCCCCCAGATCTATCATAGGAATCACCATGTGACAGCTATAGCTTTATGAACAATACTCCTTAATAATTAGACTTAAGAACCAAAATTACTCTTTGATCCATGGGCTGTGGCATGCATGTTCCGTTAGCAGACATGAAAACATTATTAATCTTATTGTGCACCTCAATCAGAGCTCTTGAGTGACTATGTGAATTGTCAATGAGCACTAGTATTTTGCAAGAAATCTTTCTTTCCTGAGCAGTAGGTCTCAACAGTGGTCTTAAAATATTCAGTCAACCATGTTGTAAACACATGTACTGCCATCCAGGCTTTGTTTTTCCATTTGTAGAATACAGAAGGATTTAACATAAGTTTTAAGGGCTCTAGGATTTTCAGAGTGGTAAATGACCATTAGCTTCAACTGAGAGTCACCAGCTATTTAGGCCCTAATAAGAGAGTCACCCCATCCTTTGAAGCCAGGCATTGGCCTCTCTCTAGCTAATGTCCTAGATGACGTCATCTTTCAATATAAGGTTGTTCATTTATGTTGAAAGTCTGTTGTTTAGCATAGCCACCTTCATTAATTATCTTAGCTAGATCTTCTGGATAACTTGCTGCAGCACTTGTGCTTTTATGTTGCAGAGACAGCTTCTTCCCTTAAGCCTCATGAAACAAACATTACTTCTGCAGCTTCCTTACCTCTCTCAGCCTTCATAGAACTAAAGAGAGTTAAGGCCTTCCTCTGGATTAGGTTTTGGCTTAAGGGAATGTTGTGACTAGTTTGATCTTCTATTCAGAGCACTATAACTTTCTCTGTACTAGCAATAAGGTTGTTTTGCTTTCCCATCATTTGTGTGTTCACTGGAGTAGCACTTTTAATTTCCTTCAAGAACTTTTTCTTTGCATTTACAACTTTTCAGACTGATAAAAGAGGACTTTCAGCCTATCTAAGCTTTTGACATTTCTTCCCCACCAAACATAATCATTCTAGCTTTTGATTTAAAATGAGAGATGTGTGATACTTCCTTTTACTTGAAAACTTAGAGCCCATTATAGGGTTACTAATTGGCCTAATTTCAATATTTTTCTATCTCAAGGAATAGAAAGGCCTGAGGAGGAAGAGATGAAGAGAGAGAGAGACAGGGAAATGGCGATCAGTGGAGGAGTCAGCATATACACATTTATTAAGTTTACCATCTTATATGGGAATGGTTGGTAATACCCTAAAATAATTGCAACAGTAACATCAAAGATCACTGATCACAGACTATCACAACAAAGAGAATAATGATACAGTTTGAAATATTACAAGAATTACCAAAATGTGATGGACACGAAGTGAACAAATGCTATTAGAAAAATGGTGTCTTTAAATTTGTGTGGAATCAGAAAAGACCCCGAATAGCCAGGGGAATTTTGAAAAAGAAAACCATAGCTGGGGGCATCACAATGCCAGATTTCAGGTTGTACTACAAAGCTGTGGTCATCAAGACAGTGTGGTACTGGCACAAAAACAGACACATAGATCACTGGAACAGAATAAAGGATCCAGAAGTGGACCCTCAACTTTATGGTCAACTCATATTCAACAAAGGAGGAAAGACTCTCCACTGGAAAAAAAAAAGACAGTCTCTTCAATAAATGGTGCTGGGAAAATTGGACATCCACGTGCAGAAGAATGAAACTAGACCATTCTCTTATACCATACACAAAGATAAACTCAAAATGGATGAAATATCTAAGACAAGAATCCATCAAAATCCTAGAGGAGAACACAGGCAACACCCTTTTTGAACTTGGCCACAGCAACTTCTTGCAAGATACATCATGAAGGCAAGAGAAACAAAAGCAAAAATGAATTATTGGGACTTCATCAAGATAAGAAGCTTCTGCACAGCAAAAGAAAGAGTCAACAGAACTACAAGAAAACCTACAGAATGGGAGAAGATATTTGCAAATGACCTATCAGATAAAGGGCTAGTATTAGTATCTAAGATCTATAAAGAACTTATGAAACTCAACAGCAAAGAAACAAACAATCTGATCATGAAATGAGCAAAAGATATGAACAGAAATTTCACAGAGGAAGATATAGACATGGCCAACAAGCGCATGAGAAAATGCTCTGCATCACTTGCCATCAGGGAAATACAAATGAAAACCACAATGACATCCCACCTCACACCAGTGAGAATGGGGAAAATTAACAAGGCAGGAAACAACAAATGTTGGAGAGGATGTGGAGAAAGGGGAACCCTCTTGCACTGTTGGTGGGAATGCGAACTGGTGCAGCCACTCTGGAAAACTGTGTGGAGGTTCCTGAAAGGGTTTAAAATAGATCTGCCCTGTGAGCCAGCAATTGCATTGCTGGAGATTTACCCCAAAGATACAGATGCAGTAAAATGCCAGGACCCCTGCACCCCGATGTTTCTAGCAGCAATGTCCACAATAGCCAAACTGTGGAAGGAGCCTTGGTGTCCATCGAAAGATGAATGGATAAAGAAGCTGTGGTCTATGTATACAATGGAGTATTACTCAGCCATTAGAAATGACAAATACCCACCATTTGCTTTGATGTGGATAGAACTGGAGGGTATTATGCTGAGTGAAATAAGTCAATTGGAGAAGGACAAACATTATATGTTCTCATTCATTTGGGGAATATAAAAATTAGTGAAAGGGAATAAAGGGAAAGGAGAGAAAATGAGTGAAAATATCAGTGAGGGTGACAAAATATGAGAGACACCTAACTCTGGGAAATGAACAAGGGGCAGTGAAAGGGAAAGTGGGTGGGGGGTTGGGGTGACTGCGTGATGGGCAATGAGGGGGGCACTTGTTGGGATGAGCACTGTGTGTTATGCTATATGTTGGCAAATTGAACTCCAATAAAAAAAAAACTTTAAAAAAGGAAAATAAAGGTATTGATCAATTTAAATTGAAAAATGGTGTCAATAGACTGCTTGATATGAGGTTGCCACAGACCTTCAACTTGTAAAAAACTACAGTATCTGCAAAGCTCAATGAAGTGAGGTATGCCTGTATTTCTATTGAAATATAATATATTCTATCTTTTCCCAAATCTCACCTCTTCTGTCAGACTTTTCTCACCTCTCCAGAGGTCTAAGACCTAAAGTGTCTGGATGAAGCCCCATAGCTGTCAGTACCTTTCTTATAGAACTTAAAATAAAGATACATTGAAGACAGTAATTTCATTTAACTATTCAACCCTAATACTCTATTGCTAAAAGCTGGAAAATTGCTTGCTAAAATGAATTAAAATCATTAAGGTCAATGTTTGCTTTCAGTTATAACTTGCAAATGATACTAAATATAACACGAGTTATTTATTTCAAGTTTATAATCAGTCTCAAGCTGATAGAAGATATGGGAAAATTTTTAAATAGAATGATTAAACATACAAAAATGCTTCTGGGATACTAGAAAAAGCATGTTGAAATATACAGGACCAGTTTTGCTGTTTTTGCCTTATGTAATCAATAACCACAGGTGTTTCTTTGTTGTGTGTGAATTGTTTAACACACAAAAATGGTAATTATTCTTGTGCTTTGTGATTTATTTATAAAAAAGTTATTTCTTCTAATGGATTTTGCTAACGGATTGCAAATGCCATAGCAATCAACAAAAATGTAAAATGTATACCAAATAATTTAGTTGTTTTGTATATGCAATGCAATTAAACTAGCTTCATCCAATTTGTTCATGACCATGAACATAGATGTGTCAGCTGAGGAGATGTGCTCCTCTCAGACATTCTATCAAGGAAATACATGCTAGTTAGCTTAAACAACTACAGTTAGTTGACAGCCTCCAACTATTGATTTCAAGGCCACCCCCTAATGTCCTCGTTGGCCTTCTTTCTGACTGTTTCAACAACAAAACCAAGAAGCTTAGAATTTCCAACTTCTCAAAAGACTTAACATATACCCACTCTTTTTGCATAGCTTTCTATCTGAAATGCTCTTCCCTGGCAATCCCAGGCAATGATTAAGGAGATCAGGAATACATACAGCTTCTTTACCAGTTAATCTTTGGTTTAAAGCTCTCCTATTGGGCTGGCCAGAACTCATTTGTATCACAATCTTAGGTTCTCCCTAACCAATCCTGGTTTATCCTCCTTTTGTCTTTCACAGGCATAATCCTGCAATAGACCTCTTCCATTCATAATCCTGTGTTAGCATTTACTTTTTGGAGGATATAACACAGCAGTCCCAGAATTGGGATTTGGGGACTGCATCACATATCACTTTACTGACAGCAAAGACCACAGTACAGGGAGTTTGTGAGACATGGGTAATCCTTAGCACAAAGTGGTGCCTCAATTACTATAATTCTCACTGGTAGTGAATTAGAACTTGAGAGAATGTTTTGGTAAAGGAAAATGGCCTGGTCATTGCAGTGTTTTAGGATTTTGAAAAATTCAAGGGAAATCTTGCATGCTAAGACTGAAATTGACTATTTACTAATAGTGTGGGTGCCTGATGGAATGATAATGAAAAGCAGAGGGAAATATTTAAAAAATGGAAAACTAGCAGTGAAGACTCATTGGTTTACAAAGTAGCCATTATTGATTCTCATAGAAGAGCAGACAAACATTAATCCAATCTAAGGATTTATTTTTATTTTATTATTTTATTTATTTTTTTCAATTTAATAGTCAAAGTTACAGGGCTACAAAGACAAAGGTTCAACTGAAGTAAGTCTGCTATATCAAGATTTTTTGGAAAAACTTTGAATCTAAAGCATAGAATCAGGAATCTAGTGCATGTCCTTCAGGATTTGCACTCCCCAGACCCATTAGAAACCTCAAAGTCTGAAAAGTTGACTTCCTTGTTAAAATATAGCACTCTCCTGAACCTAAGGAAAAATCAAAGTTCAGGAGATACTCCAGAAGCCTCTCCCCCAAGGTCAGTAGGAGGACCATAAGAATTTGCCTTGCTAGCTCTCGGGCTGCTGGATATGTAACAAAGTTGAGTGCCAGTATAATTCAAGCAGCAATACTTGGATCTGATTAAGAAAGTAGCTCTGCACCTCAGAGGAGCTTTAAGAATTAGCTCACATCAACAGAAATTGAAGGGAGTACCTGTGGGACTAGTTATTGAGAGTGCTTAATTTTTTAAAAATTTTTATTTATTTATGATAGTCACAGAAAGAGAGAGAGAGAGAGGCAGAGACGTAGGCAGAGGGAGAAGCAGGGGTTGCTTCTTCCATGGAGCATGGTGCAGGCTCCATGCACCGGGAGCCTGACGTGGGATTCAGTCCCAGGTCTCCAGGATCGCGCCCTGGGCCAAAGGCAGGCTCCAAACCACTGCGCCACCCAGGGATCCCGAGGGTGCTTAATTGAGAACATTGGAAGATGGGATCTGGGTGGCTCAGTGGTTGAGCATCTGCCTTCAGCTCAGGGCATGATCCCCGGGTCCCAGGATCCAGTCCTGCATAGGGCTCCCCACGAGGTGCCTGCTTCTCCCTGTGCCTATGTCTCTGCCTCTTTCATAAATAAATAAATAAATAAATAAATAAATAAATAAATAAAATCTTTAAAAAAAAAGAAAGAGCACTGGAACATAGGACTAGATAAGGGAGACATTATTAACATGAGCTTACATACCAGAGAAAAAGAATTCAAATTCCTGACAAAATATCTTAGGTCATGACTCAAAATCTCTAGTAGGGTGGCTTCTAGAAACCTAGGGTAAGTGTGGCTTAATTTGAGTAAAGTTGAAATGCCATAAATGCTATCACACTTGGTAGAGAAAGAGATTACAAGACTCAGGGAATTGGACATGCTGGGCTGGATAGATTTTGTAAGGCCAAAAGAGTCAGCAGAGGATCACGTTACATAAAATGCAGATAATACACTGTTCACAAAGGCTAACAGACAGATACTGATGAGAGGAGCACTAAGAAGTTCTATAGTAGCTTTCCTCTGTAGGACAGGGCTGATGACAGGAAAGGCTGTTGAGTTTGGCTCATTGATATCAGTGAGGATGATGGGGTCCCTTTGTTAGTTGGAAACAAATACCAGAAGCCAAGAGCTCTTCATATCAAAATGGCAGCCAAAAGGGATTGACTTGCAGAGCCTACCTGGTAGTAATATCCAGAATTTACACAACCTGATCCAAAGGCATAGAATTCAACAAAACATCATCCGGGCAGGAAGCCCATGTACAGCAAAGGAATCATAGTAGTTGGTCCATGACCATGGAATCCAATGGTTTTACCACATATTTTACCATCCAGAAGCAACTGACCTGAGAAAGTCCTGGATGGCTTACTACCTGTGCAGTTGCTGAAGTACCTTCTGGGAAGCAGTAACCTCTGCAGTGAGCTATACAGACTGAATATAGAATGCTATAAGGCCTTGTGTCCTCAGTAGGTAGGTGCATATGTCTGAGACCAAGATATGAAAGAATGAATACCCCAGTTATTGTTCATGACCCACTGGAAGATTTAGGCTTCCCATCTCCCACCTCTGAGATTTCAAGGTTAGTGGTCCCCCTCCCCAAAACAGAACCTTCTCTAGCCAAGCAGCATAAAAAGATCTGTTGTGTTATGAGATATGGATGTCACTTGAGCAATTTTGACTTTTTTCTAAATACCAAGAGACAAGAAGAGTCACCATATAAGTAGGAATGACTAACCCCGGTCAGCAGAAGGAGGTGGAACTGCTGCTAAAAAAAATTGAGGTAAGAAAGATTACATGTGGCACTCAAGCAATCCCCTTGGGAACTTTGATATTTTTCTTCCCCAAATGTGAATACCACGTATAAGTGTAAAAACTCCAGTGTGACAAGAGAATAATTTCCAGGAGCCCAGACTCCTTGAGAATGAGGATTTAGTTATATCACCAGGTGAGCCCATGGCACCAGCATGAATGACCCCCTAAGGGAAAAGGAAAGTTAGAATGGTTAGTGGAGGGGCGGGTGTGGTTGGAAGTACCATCTACCGTCCAGGCTTCCCTGCAGTGGTGAGTGTTAGAGTTTATCCCAGTACCTACCCTCCTAAGTTTCCCCTCAGAAATTTGGAGTAACTGCTGTCAAAACAGGTTACAAGGGAAGGATTTTGCTAAACATGGAAGTGTGCTGCTCAGGTATCACCAGTTGCTGGACAGATCAGCCAATTACTTAGCCTGTTACATGTAATAGAGTCTGGAAATTTTGCCTAATGCAGGACTCCTCCAATAGGCAGTCTTTACTCTGAAGCTCCCATTATTGTCATGTCTGCATCATGATATTTGCCTCAATAGACATTTTACATCCCTAATTCCATCTCACTACCTGTTTCCTGGGGGACCCAGTGAACACAAAGCTGTGTTAATGGTAGTTTCAATAGATTTTAATTTTACAAATTCCCAGGACCTTTCATAAATTTGTCTCACACATGGTCTTCACTTAGGATCTAGAACTAATATAGATATAATTACTTTATCCACCTCCATTGCATCTTGTCAGGAAGCAGATTTAATAGATTTTTAATTTTGATAAACCTTACATCTCTGTAGTCTTGAACTAATAAGACTAAAATTCTCTTTTCTAGTCAGTGTGCTATAAAAACAAGTAGCTTTTATGCTTCACAGAACACACAATTTATTCCAACATATTATTCAGTAAGACTACAAAATGTAATTCTTCACCACCATTCATAACTAGTATTAATAACTACAGAAAAATGTAGGTGAAAAGTAGAAGTAGGCGTTTCAAGGATATGTGAATATGATTTATATAAAAAGTGCTTTAAAATCTTGCTGAATGCAATTTCTTATTCTAGGTAGTGAAAGTGGGTAATTTTTCTTTCTAATCCTTCTTTTGTATTGCTTCATTTTATTAATTCAGAAAAAACTCACTATTTTTGTTGAGCTAAGGAAAAAAAAAACTTATTGAACTCCGCCCTTCAAAACAAAACAAAACAAAACAAAACAAAACAAAACAAAACAAAACAAACTTGAACTCCTTTGAGTTTGGTTAATTTGTGATCTTAAGAGTTATAGGTTGCCATTATATATACAGACATACATCCTTAAAATGATAAAATATACTTTGAGATAAACTAAAAAAAATTGGTAGGGCATAAAGTGTCTATCAAGGGAAAAAGTGCTGTAGTTTAGTTGTTAAATGCAATAGAGTGATGAAAGTTCATATGAAAAAATTGCTGGATATAAGTATATGAACATGTAGGTTAAAAAATCAGTGTCAAAGATGATAAAAAATACCTACTTGCATGATGATTTTCCCAAAATAAAATGTGGATCATTGTCAGAATTTATTATAGAAATTAGAATACAATAGATGAAAAAAATACAATATATGTTTAAAATACAGTCTAAGTTTAAGGAAGAGATCATTTCTCCTGGAATGCAATCTAGGCATGAAACAGTATAAACTACTTACTTAAATTATAGGGTTGACTTAACTATAATAACACCATTTTGCTGAAAAAAAGATCTGGACTGAGGTTTCTGGAGGAGAACACCAAACTATGGAAAGAGGAAAAAGAGAAAATAAGCTAAAAAAAAAATTTCCAAGAGAAAAACAGAAGTCAGATGTATGCATATTAATGTGAATAGAGAGAAATTGACCCAATTCAACAATTAGAATATCAGCTAAAGTACTCTACTGAATCTGTTCTAGAAATACTCATTAGAATGAAAAATCTAGAATAGCTTCTGAAAGAAACACAAAACCAGACCTCCTCCCCATGAGGTATCAGCTTTTATTTCCTCAGTACATTCTTCTAGTTTAACTTCAGTGTTTATTTCTTTCATTTTTCTTCTCCCTATTTCAAATACATTTCTTCTCACTTCATTATGTACTATAAATTCTTATATTTTCATGTACTTATAGACAAACTTTCTCTGGCCATAGATCCTTGTCAATAGATGTACATTTTAAAGTTTGAGTGGCTCTGTTCATTATAATATGTAGAAGCTTATCACAAATTGTATATATAGAAACTACACCAAATTCTGAGAACACAAAGTTCTTATTTAATATAAAGTGTAAGTAATATAACAATTTCTTATCCAAAAAATGTATAAACTAGATGTTTATTCAAGTTATCAAACTTAAAAAAATAAGTTTACTTATTTAGTTTAGAGAGAGAGAAAGGGTGAGCACATAAGTGGTGGCGGGGTGGGGAAGGGCGGGAGGAATCTCAAGCAGACTTCACACTGAGCACAGACCCTGAGATCATGACCTGAGCTGAAACTAAGAGTCAGGTGCTCAACTGACTGGGCCACCAGGCACTCCTCAAATTTTTATAATAATTTCCACCCTCTATTCCTGGTGATAAACTGAAAGTGTAACATTCATTTAAAGCATTGTGGAGTGAATATTATAATATCAGTGCTATTAATACATTTTCTTAAATGTATGAACATGGACACACAAGCACAGTGCCAACAGATGAAAAAGAAGACATTTGGATTTTAATATTCACCATTTATAGAAAAGGAAATAAGGTTTAGAAGAGTTCAACGAGATTAATAGAAATAATCCCATTACCAAGCCCTTTACCTCCATATGTGGGATAAATAAAAACTTTACATAGCCTGACACCAGTTGTGGTCAAGTTTTATTACCAAATGTTTTAAGATTAGTTTGGGACAAGTGGACAAATAAGTACAATAAAAACAAAATCAACAAGCCATAAAATTTTCTTTGTAAAACTTTTGTGATTACAGATGGCCTAAAATAGATTTTTAGATCTGTAAAGAAGTATAGAGTATCAGTAATAATAAGAACTGAGAAGTAACATGGTCTGTGGTATTACTGAAGGAACAATTATACTTATTTTTAAAGAAGCAGACCAGTGATATCTCAAAGAGAAGTTGCCAAATTAGAGTAGTTTTACCTATCTGATTGAAAATTATGCCTAAATATAATTAAAATGATATTGATGATAATACAAATAAACATAATTAAAATGATATTGATGATAATACAAATAAATAAATACACTTACTGAAGGCTAAGTGCCCAGGTAGCTCATTCAGTACTCAGGTAATACTTAGAAATAGCTAATATTAGCAATCACATTAGATAAATGAAAAAAACAGAATCTTAGACATGTTGAGCAGGGTAACACAACTAGTAAGTTTTGGAACCAAAATATAACCAAGATTGTCTGTTTTAGTCTAAAATAACTAAGCTCTACAGCATAAAATTCTCATTCTCAGTTGCATTTACAATGTGGCTTGAATTTTGGCTTTATTATTTGGATTCAACTCTGTAAGTAGCAATGGGAGATAATGTGCATAAATAACAGCTCTTTGAAATTTTGTTTTCATATACACTTTAATAAATTGTAATGATATAAAGTGTTGTATGTTTACAATGATGACAAAGAGTATTTTCATAGAAACTCATGTTAGCTAAACTTACCACAAAGCAAATGTGTTTTTTTTCCTTAGCCATTAGTGGCTCTGCTCATAATATTTTGTCTGTTTTTTTTTTTTTTATAGTGTTTGTCTTAAGTAGAAAGACATATTCTATAATTTGAATTGTGCTAAGTCACTTTTGTTGTTTTTTAATATATATTTACTCAATGATTGTGAAAACGTTTGCCAAGTATCTTTGGTGTGCTTATAATAAGATTACAAATATGATTTTATCCCTGACTTTGGCAAGTCTAGTTTCTATGTTTATTGTTACAATCTCTTAAAAAAAGGTCATTCCAAGTTCACTAGTATTACATTTATGGAATTTATAATTCTTCTTAGCATGAACAGGAATTTATAATTCTTCTTAGCATGAACAGGAGAGCAATTTTTTAAAAAAGCCAAGAAAATAAATAATATTTTTTAAAAAGCTGAGTATTTTAGTACATAGGTATATTCTGATGGTCACCTCAATCCTGAAAATTAGGTCTTATGATATTGAGTTATTGAGTTACAGAAACTTAAGGTTTAAGATGTAATACATTTTCCAAAAGCCTATAGATGGTATAATAGCAAAATTTGGTTTTAAATTGAGGATCTTTTATTGCTAATGGTTAGGTTTTCTACTGTGAAATGTAGCATAACAACAACAAAAATATATATTCCTTAATCTGCAAATTAATAGAGCAAATCAGCATAAATATTTACTATATAGATAGGTAAAATATAAATCTCTTATTCTATAAATCCAACTATTTTTTTGTATTATGTCTTATTTCATTGATTCTGCCATTTATGGTGTCATTATACAAAAAAAAAAAAAAAAAAGTTTTTAGATTTTTGCACCTAAATCCCAAAACAATTTTGAGTATATATATACTTGTCGCTGAAGGCAAAATTATTTCTATAACAAATGCTTGTGCCTCTTTTAGGACATCCTGTACATGAATTGTTTTACAGCACAAGGATCCAATATATGTTGTTTGCAGTGTAATTATGTTTTAATTTTCCTTTTTTATTTGCTCTCTGCTTCCTTTGCTTCTCAGAAACCAATACTATGATGGAATAGTGTAAAATATTCACAAAGGTGTCAGCATCTGAATCAGATGTAATAATGCTGTTCACCATTATATAGGACTTTCCTTTTGTTTTTCAAAATGAAAGAGTTTTATTGTTGGTGGGAATGTGAACTGGTGCAGCCACTCTGGAAAACTGTGTGGAGGTTCCTCAAAGAGTTAAAAATAGACCTGCCCTACGACCCAGCAATTGCACTGCTGGGGATTTACCCCAAAGATTTAGATATAATGAAACGCCGGACACCTGCACCCCAATGTTTCTAGCAGCAATGTCCACAATAGCCAAACTGTGGAAGGAGCCTCGGTGTCCATCGAAAGATGAATGGATAAAGAAGCTGTGGTCTATGTATACAATGGAATATTCCTCAGCCATTAGAAATGATGAATATCCACCACTTGCTTCAACGTGGATGGAACTGGAGGGTATTATGCTGAGTGAAGTAAGTCAGTCGGAGAAGGACAAACATTTTATGTTCTCATTCATTTGGGGAATATAAATAATAGTGAAAGGGAATTTTAAGGAAGGGAGAAGAAATGTGTGGGAAATATCAGAACGGGAGACAGAACATAAAGACTCCTAACTCTGGGAAACGAACTAGGGGTGGCGGAAGGGGAGGGGGGAGTGGGGGTGAATGGGTGACAGGCACTGAGGGGGACACCTGACGGGATGAGCACTGGGTGTTATTCTGTATGTTGGCAAACTGAACACCAATAAAAAATAAATTTATTATTAAAAAAATAAAGAGCTTTATTTTAAAAAAAATTTAAAAAGAGCTTTATTTACTATTTTGCCTTTTAAAAATATATTCCCGAAAAAACATCTACAAGAAAATTTAAAATAAAATTTATTTTTTAAACATTTTATTTATTTGACAGATAGAATAAGCAGGGGGAGCAGTAGGGAGAGGAAGAGGGAGAAGCAGGCCCTTTGCTGAACAGGGAGCCCACTGTGGGGCTTGATCCCAGGAATCATAACCTGTACCTAAGGCAGACACTTAACCAACTGAGCCACCCAGGCACCCTTGAAAATAAGATTTAAAGTGAAAAAAAAAAAAGAAGAAAGAAAGAATCATGCAAATATAATATCCAGAGGAAAAAAATGTTATAATTTTAAAAGATAACCTTTAGGAGAGCTACATTTTTTTTTTTTTTTTTACGATAGTAACGCAGAGAAAGTGAGAGAGAGAGAGAGAGAGAGAGAGAGAGAGAGAGAGAGAGAGGCAGAGACACAGGCAGAGGGAGAAGCAGGCTCCATGCACCAGGAGCCGCACGTGGGATTCGATCCTGGGTCTCCAGGATCCCGCCCTGGGCCAAAGGCAGGTGCCAAACTGCTGCGCCACCCAGGGATCCTACATTTCTCTTTTTTCTGTCTTATGTTTATTTCAGTGAAAGAAAGAAAACAACTTTCAACTTTCCCACTTTTGTACTTCCTGGTGTTCTAATTCATTTTTTTAATGGTTTCCTTTCTTCTTACAGATATTCCCTTAGTTATTCTTTTAGGGTAAGTCAGGTAAAGACCTGACTCTTAGTTTTCCTTCATCTGTAAATGTTTTTCATCTTCATTTCTGAAGGATATAACAACAGGTCTTTTTTTTTTTTTTTTTTTTCAGCACTTGAAAAATATTCTGTCACCATTTTCTGGCCTCCATGGTTTCTCTTCTTTTTTTTTTTTTTTTTTTTTTTTAAGATATTATTTATTTATTAATGAAAGACAGAGGGAGAAGCCTATGTGGGACTCGATCCCAGGACCCCAGGATCATGATCTGAGCCAAAGGTCACTGAATCAGCCAGGTGCCCCTGGCCTCCATAGTTTGTGATGAGAAATCTGACATCATTAAAATTGTTTCTCCCATTAGTTTAGGGGAAATTTCTCTCATACTACTTTCAAGATTTTTTCCTTTGTAATTTTCAGAAGGTTGATTATGATGTGTCTTACTATGAATTTTGGGGGGTTGATTTTGCTTGGACTTTGCTCTAGCTTTTGATTCTCTAGATTTCTGTAGTTTGACAAACACAGAAATTGCCAGCTTATTATGTATTTGAATTCATTTTTTTTTTTTTTTAGCCCTGTCATCTGTGTTCTGTCCTGGGATGCTAATGATATGAATGTTAGAATTTTAAATAGTCTTTCAGATCTCTGAAGCTTTTTAAAAATGATTTTCTTGGGGTTTAGTTCATTTCTATTGTTCTGTCTTATAGTTCATTAATTCTTTCCTCTGTCCTGTTCATGCTGCTTTGGAGCCCATTCACTGAAATTTTTGTTTAGGTATTGCATTTTTCATTTCTAACATTTCTATTTGGTTCTTTATAATCTTCAATCTTTGCCAAGACCTTCTGATCCTCTGAAGAGACTACTTTTAATTTTTTGGAAGGATATTTGTAATTTCTGTTGAAACATTTCTATATAAAAATGATTTATAGTGATTTATGTTAAAGTATTCTTAAAAATATAAACTTTCTATTTGGGGACCTTTCTATTTGGGGAGGGTGCTTTATCACTTGTTTAATAGCTACCTGAGTTTTAATTAAATCCATTTCAGAACTCATTTTTCCTTTTTTTAAATATTCTTTTTCTTTATTTATTTATGATAGTCACACACAGAGAGAGAGGCAGAGACACAGGCAGAGGGAGATGCAGTCTCCATGCAGGGAGCCTGACGTGGGATTCGATCCCGGGTCTCCAGGATCGCGCCCTGGGCCAAAGGCAGGCGCCAAACCGCTGAGCCACCCAGGGATCCCTCATTTTTTTCCTTTTTAAAGAAATCTGTGGAGAGGTGACTTGCATAGGATACTCATAGTCTTTAAAGCACAAACCCTTCGATTCTCATTTTACCTATAGCTCAGAACAAAAGCAAAAGCCCTAAAGCTATTACAGTCAGTAGTTTGTGTTTATATCCTGTCAAGATCAACTTTACTACCTAATTACCAGGTAACCAGGGTAAATTCTCAAGGTATTGACTCAGTTGAATTCATGTGGAATAGTTTTTTCCCCCTTAGTCAAGTAGTTTTTATTTTTTAATTACTTTATAGCCTATATTATTATGCTGTTTTCAGCTTGGATTTTTTTTCAAAAGGTTTCTTGAAGAAGCTTTAATTCTTTATCTTAATTATACAAGAAATCAATCCCTTAAAAGCTATTTATTATTTCCTCTCCATTACAGACACCATTTTAATCTGTATTCAAGAGTATTTGTTAGATTTTGAGTAGTGATGGCAGCAACATAGTCAAGTAGGAGATCACAACACTGTTATCCCACAAAACAATGATTTAACAACTACCCACAGATGAAAATAACTCTGGGAATACTCTAGAGGACAACAAAGAAACTGCAGTAACCCAGTAGAACATGAAAACCAAAGATCATTGCATAGAAAGTATAGAAAGCATTTTACCTGCCTCATTTTACACTCCGGGCTTGTGCTTTTCGGTGACAAGGGGAATCCCCTTGGATACTACTTCACTCCACCCCATGGATCAAAAGGAAAGCAGAGCTATAGTAGACTTTGTCACCAAGGATCCCCAATCTTTACCAATGGTGACCCTCACTGACATAGTTCTCTGAAGCCCATACTGGTACTCCTTTTCCTCCAAGCCTCTTTGCAAAAACTGGAGCCACTATGCACATGTTTGGGCCCCAGACTTACTCCACAAACTCCCCAAGGCAAGGTATTTGTGCCTACCTGCAGGTGAGGATATTACTCCACCACAGTCACTCCCTGAAAAATGGAAAAGGTGAATGCTCCTTTGAAAGCATATACACACACAAAAAAACATAAGAACGAAAAAAGCAGGGAAACATGACATCACCAAAGGAACACAGTATATTTCTAGTAATGAACCCTAAGAAATAAAGATACATGAGTTGTCTGAAAATATTCAGAATGAAATTTTATCCAGCTTTATTCAGGTATAATTGATAAAGCTGTAACATGGAAGTATACAGCATGATGATTTCATATGTACATGAATACATTCTGAAGAAGGATTCCTCCAATTGAGTTAAGTAACATATCCATCATCTCATCCTTCTTCCCTTTTTTGGTGAGAATATTTAAGTTCTACTTCCAATCTATAAACATAGGATATCTCTCCATTTATGTGTGTCCTATTTTCAGGATACAGATTTTTCACCTACTTGATTAATTTTTTCCTATCTATTCTATTATTTTGATGCTATCTTAAAGATTTTATTTATTCATTAGGGCATGAGCAGAGGGAGGAGAGGCAAAAGGAGAGGGAGAAGCAGGTGCCCCTTGATGCTATTTTAAACGGTATTTTTTTAATTTATCTGATAATTAATTATATATATAGACAAGTGATTTTTGTACATTGATTTTATACAAAATTATTATTGGAACAAATAACAGTCTTTAAGGTTTTTTATATAGGTCATTTGTAGAGAGAGCTTTTATTCTGTCTTGAATTTTGGTGTATTTCCTGCCTAATTGCTTTGGCTAGGATTGCCATTAGTATGTTGAACAAAAATAGGGAGAGTGGGCATCCTTATCTTGTTCCTTATTTTAGAGGGAAAAATTTTTGTGTAGCAACTTTGAGTGTTATTTTAGTTGTGGGCTTCTCATAAATTTCCTTATTTATGTTGAGGTATATAATCAGTTTGTTGTATGTTATCATGATATGCTGTTACATTTTGTCAAACTCTTTTTCTATATCTATTGAAATGGTCATGTATATTTTATTAGATAAATAAAAGATAAATCATTTTTATTGATTTGTGAATGCTGAACCATCCTTCTTGGAATAAATCCCACCAGATCATGATGTATGATCTCTTTAACATATTCAATTTAATTGCTAATATTTGAGGATTTTTTAACTTAATGTTCATCAGGTTTATTAGTCTCTCTACGTTTTTTTCTTGTAGTGTCCTTGGATCAAATTAATTCTGGCTTCATACAGTGAGCTTTGAACTGATCACTTGTCTATTTTTTGGAGAAGTTTTATAAGAATTGGTTTCAGTTATTTAAAAGTGTGGAAGAATTCATTATTTAAACCATCTAAAGCTGGACTTCTCTTTGTTGGGAGGATTTTGATTATTGATTCAAACTCCTTACTATTAATTATCTGCTTAGATTTATATACCTTTTCACATTGTATTCCCATTAACAAATTATATGTGTAGTTATTTTTAGTATTTTTCACCTAATATCCTTCATACAAAAGTTGTAAATTATTCACCTACCATCATTACATTAGTGAAGGCTGAATATAACTATATATTTAGATTTACCAGTGATTTTATAATTTTATGTTTTCTTGTTACTCATTTACTTATTACATCCTCCTGTTTGAGCTTTAAGAACTCTGTAGTACCAGACTACAAGCTGGTATGGTAATGATGAACTCCTATATCTTTCATCTGGAAACTGTTTTAACTCCCCATTAATTGTTGAAGAATAATCTTGCCAGGTAGAGTATTATAGATTGGATTTTTTTCTCCCAGCCTGTAGAATAACTCATTCCACTCCTGGCCTACAAAGCTTCTGTTGGAAAAGCTGCCAATTAGATAAAGAGGTTACCTTGTATATAACAAGTTCCTCTTGTCGGAGTACTTTAAGATCCTTTGCTTCTCTTAAACTTTTGATTTTTTTCTCTTTCTGGAAATGATCCCTTGTATTTTTGTGGTTGTTGTTTTTAATTCAATTAATTAACATATAGTGTATTATTAGTTTCAGAGAAGAATTCAGTAAACTTTTGAAATTTTTACATATAAGTTGTTTCAGTGAAAGTCTCTTTGGATTCATCTTATTTCATTTGCTTTGAGCTTCTTAAATGTTGATGTTGATTACTCCATTAGGAATGTTTTTAGGCATTATTTCTTTGAATAAGTTTTCCGTTCATTTTCTCTCTCATCTTCTTCTTGAACCCCTATAATGCTTACATTTGTCCACTTGGTGGTATCTCATAAGCCCCTTAAGCTATCTTCACTCTTTTTTATTCTTTACTCTTTTTTGCTCCTCTGATTGGATGACCTCAGTACCCTGTCTTCAAGTTTAAGCTTTTCCTCTAGATCTAGGCTGATTTTATTTCAATTCAGTTATTGTGTCCCTCAGCTCTGTGATTTGTTTGGTACTTTATTATATGTCCTAGATTTTTGTTAAAATTCTCACTTTTTTATATATTGCTCTCTCCTCCCTCAGTGAGCATCTTTATCATTATTTTGAACTCTATCAGGTAAATAACTATCTCTCTTTAAGATCTACTTTTGAAGACCTGTTTTTTAAACATATTCCTCTGAGTCTTTATTTTCCTTGATTCTATGTGTGTATCAGAAAAATCAGCCTTTTCTTCCAATCTTCACAGATTAGTCTCTTGTAGAAGATGAATCTCATCAATCAGCTTAGATTGAGTTCATGGTTTTCTCATAAACTTTTGTGACTACCCAAGATGCTTCCTAGATTCTCTGTTATTAGTGAATCCCAGGAGTAAATAGGGAGTGCCAAGACATGTCAGTGTCCCAAAAAGGAGGTTTGTAGTCAGCACACTGATGCAGTCTAATTGGATCTTTATGTAGCACCTAGAGAACTATATAATTAGCCCCACCTAGAAAGAAACTGAAAGATTGATATTTTTCCTGTGTTCTCTGTGCTGTGCCTGGGGATACATATGGATGCAAGGGGGTGCTCCTATACCATTTAGAATTGCAAAATTGACAACTATAGTCCTGCAGGACTTATGAATGCAAGTCTTGGTGGCTCTCTGGGTGAGGCCCCTGGTTTTCAATGCTGCACATATGCCTGCAGCCAGACTTGATCCCTGCTACATAAGCACATTCACCACTGGCTCTAAAAACACATAATCCATAATGACTGTAACAGCTTTGTGGCCATTGCTGAACTCTCACATATTTCTCTGCCAAGGACTGTGCAGTTATCTACCTTGCAGACACCACCTGCCTGAGTCGCCCTACCAACACATATCTCTGGATCTGGAGTCAATACACATCCACACACCTGACACACCTTATACCACTTGACCCAGTACTGCTGTGTGCCTTTGTGTTCTTACCCTTAGTCAGTACCACTGTGGCTCCATATTAGGGTCTTTCCTTGCTGATACCCTTCTATAAAGTCTGGAAGTGGTGACTGCTTCTTCAAATGAACAGAGACCAATCAAAGGATAGAACATAAAAATCAGGGAAAATTATGCAAGTAAAGAAAAAAAAAAAAAAAAACCTTTCACTAACTACCACAAATAAATTATAATCCACAATTTGTCAAAAAATTCAAAAGTAATTACGAAGAAGTTCAGCAAACTTCAAGAAATGCAGATAATTTTTTCAAAGTAAGGAAGTCAATACAAGAATGGAATGAAAATTTCAACAATCATAAATGAAGAAGACCCAAACAAACTCTGAAAGAGAATAATATGACTGAACTAAAAAGACAGCAGAGAGCATAAGCAACAGACTTGATTAAATAGACAAAGCAATCAATGAATTCAAAGACAGATCACCTGAAATTACTCAGAGAAGAAAAACAAAAAGAATGTGACTGTGGACATTGGTCTGGGCAATAATTTTTTGAATATGACAGAAAAAGCAAAAATAGACAAGTACTTATGTCAAACTAAAAAGCTTTTGCATATCAAAGGAAACAAGATGAAAATACTTGCAATCCATATATCTGATAGTTAATATCCAAAATATATGAGAAAGTAAAAATTCTATAGCTAAATAAATAAATAAATAAATAAAAATAGTCAAGGTTCTTCCACAAAGAAAATATACAAGTGGTCAACAGTTAAATTAAAAGGTCTTCAACATTTTGGCTCCCAAACTCAATCAGAGCACCCCCTCTGTGAAGCACCCCAAGACATTTTTCCATGAACCCCACCAGAGTGCTCCCTGAACAGGAAATTCAGCTTGCACCCACTTCAGCCATCCTGCCAGGGTGTCCTTCAACTAGAAATGAATAATACAATAACTGACATAAAAAAATGTCATAGAGGGTTTGTGTGTGTGTTGTGGGGGTGGGGCGGTTACAGCGGGGAGCTCAATCAGATAAGCATCAAACTCTTGGTTTCTGCCTGGGTCATGATCCCAGGGTCATGAGATCAATCCCTGCATTGGGATTTATGCACAGCATGGAATCTGCTTTGTATTCTCTCTCTCCTTCTGCTCCTCACCCTGTTTGTACTATCTCTCTCTAAAATAAATAAATATTTTTTTAAAAATCCACTAGAATGAATTAATACATTAGAAAATGTAGAAAAAAATGGCTCAGTGATCTGAAAGGATAATGGAAAGTGCCCTATCTGAACAATAAAAATAAAAAAAATAAAAATATTGGTTAGGTTAATAGGTTTTTTTGGTAACATCAAGTGAACTAACATTTGCATTATAGGGTTCCCAGAAGAAGAGAGAGAAGAGGGCAGAAAACTTAGCTGAAGAAATAATAGCTAAAAACTTACTAGCCTAGGGAAAGACACAATTATCTAGGTTCAGGAAGCACAGAGTTCCAAACAAGGTAAGTCAAAGGAGGTCCATCAATGATCTATAATAAAATGTCAGAAATTAAAGATAAAGTGAAGCAACCAATAAAGTACAAAATCAGCTGATTTTTCAGCAGACCAATAGGGAGTGGCAGGATACATTCAAGGTGCTAAAAGTAAAAAGCCTACAACCAAAAAAGAATACTCTTCCCAGCAAGTTTATCATTCAGAATAGAAGGAGAGATAAAGAAATCCCTTTAACATTTCTTTTAAACAGGCAGCCCCTGTAGCTTAGTGGTTTCTCTGCCTTCAGCCCAGGGCGTGATCCTGGAGATCAGGGATCCAGTCCTACCTCAGGCTCCCTGCGTGGAGCCTGCTTATCCCTCTCCTGTGTCTCTGCCTCTCTCTCTCTGTCTCTGTGTCTCTCATAAATAAATTTAAAAAATCTTAAAAAAAAATAGGACCTCCCCCCACCACCACCATCTGTGGCCTACAGGACACTCATCTAAGACCTAAGGACACATACAGCCTGAAGTGAAGAGATGGAAAAAGATATTCTGTGTAAATGTAAGCAAAAAAAAAAAAAAAAAAAAGTGTGGTGATATGTATATTGGATAAAATACACTTTAAAACAAAAATTGTAATAAAGGACAAAGGATGGGATTACATAATAGAGAGATTAATCCAACAAAAAGAGATAACAATTATAAATATCTATGTACCTAACAGTGTAACATCTAAGTACATAAAGCAAATATTAACAGACATAAAAAGAGAAATTGACAGCAATACTATTTGTGAACCAGACTAATACCATCTTAGCAAATCTGCCATGATAATTGCCTTGTGACCTAAAGCTCTCTTGAGCATACCCCTCCATAATATTTCCTTTTCTTGACTGTGACATTAGGTACACCCAGAGGGCATATTGTCCTTGATCTGATCCATGATAGGACTAAGACATACAACTATCCTCAAACATTCTAGTCCTAGATGGCTTCCCAGTATCTGCTCCCCAGTCTCTGGGGTATAAAAGCAGATCTTTTGGGAGGTGGGGTTGCAGATATCTTTGTCTCAGGGACATCCAAGACACACTTTTGGTGAAAGTCCCTTAAATAAACAATTTCTTGTCAAGCCGGACTTGCCTTTATTTTTGGTGTTACAGCTCCTTTATTCTTTGGCAGTCATTTTGCATATACCTCCCTTTCATAGAACATACATTAATAGTGGGGGCTTTAACACTCCACCTACATTAATGGATAGATCATCTAGGCAGAAAGTCAATAAGGAAACAGTGGATTTGAATGATACATTAGATCAGGTGGGCTTATAATAATCATCTATATATATATATGATTATCTCATCCACAAAACACAGAATATTCATTTTTTAAGTACACGTGGAATACTCTCCAGGATTCATTACACAGTAGGCCACAAAACAAGTCTCAATATATTTAAGAAGACTGAAATCATATCAAGCACCTTTTCCAACCACAAAGGTATGAACTAGAAATTAATTACAAGAAAAAAAAAGGAAGAACACAAATACATGGAAGTGAAACAACATGCTACTAAAGAACCAATGAGTCAACAAAGAAATCACAGAGGAAATAAAAAAAAACAACAATAACAACATGGAAACTGAAAATGAAAATGCAAATGTCAAAATCTTTGGCATATACAGTGAAAGCAGTTCTAAAAGAGGCATTTATATCAACAGAGGCCCAACTCAAGAAACAAAAAATCTAATCTTATACTTAAAGGAACTATAAAAAGAACAAACAAAGCCTGCAGGAGAAGAAAGGAAATAATAAAGATCAGAGCAGAAGTAAGTGACAGAGATTAAAAGAAAATAATAGAAGAAATGAATGAAACCAAGAAGTGGTTCTTTGTAATGAATGTAAACATTGTCAAACCTTTAGCAGACTCATCAATTAAAAAAAGAAGAAAAAAAAAGATTCTAAATGCATTCTATGAAGCCAACATTATCCTGATACCAAAACTAGACAGATACTTTGAAAAAATAAACCACCAGTCAATATCCCTGATGAACATAGATGCAAAAATCCTCAACAAAATATTAGTGAATTGCATTCAACAATACACTAAAAGGATCATTCACCACAATCAAATGGGACTTATTCCAAGAATGCAAGAATGGTTCAAAATCCACAAATCAATCAACATGATACACTACATTAACAAAGTGAAGAATAAGAGTATGATGATTTCAATAGAGGCAGAAAAAGCATTTGACAAAATTTAACATCTGTTCATAATAAAAAATTATCAAATTGGTTTTGAGGGATTATATCTCAACATAATAAAGACTATATCTGACAAACCCACAGCTGATACCATAATATTAAAAAACAGCGTTTCCTTTATGATCAGGAACAAGACAAGAACGTCTTTTCTTGCCACTGTTATTCAACATAGTACCAGAAGTCCTAACCACAGCAATCAGATAAGATAAAGAAATAAATTAGTAGGGGAGAAGTAAAACTGTCACTATATATAGATTACATGATTATATACATCGAAAGTCCTAAAACTCTATCAAATAACTATTAGACGTAGTAAATGAATTTAGTAAAGTTATAAGATACAAAATGTAAGAAATCTGTTGAATTTATATACCTTACTAACAAAGCAGCAGAAAGATAAACTGAAACCAACTCCATATATAATTGCACCAAAACCCCCACAAAATACCAGGAATAAATTTAACCAAGAAGGTGCAATACCTCTATTCTGAAAAGATCGATAAAAGAAACTGAAGATAATATAAATAGATATTCTATGCTCATGGTTTGGAAGAATTAATATTATTAAAATGTCCATACCACCCAAAACAAGCTACAAATTCAATGCAACCTCTACCAAAATATCAACAACATTTTTCACAAAACTAGAACAAATAACACTAAAATTTGTGTGGAATGAGAAAAGACCTTGAGTAACAAAAGCAATTTTGAGAAACAAAAAGCTGGAGGGATCACAATCCCAGATTTTAAGATATATTACAAGGCAGTAATAATCAACACAGCATGGTATTGACATAGAAATAGACCTATAGATCAATGGGACAGATTAGAGATCCCATAAATGAATTTCTACTCATATGATTAATTAATCTATAAGGAAGCAAAAATATACAGTGGAGAAAGGCAGTCTCTTCATAAATGGTGTTGTGAAAACTGGACAGTTTCTTACACCATACACAAAAATAAACTCAAAATGGACTTAAGGCCTAAATGTGAGACTTGCAACCATAAATATCCTAAAGGAAAACACAGGCAGTAATTTCTTTTATATAGGCCTTACAACATGTTTATGGATGTCTAAAGGCAAGGGAAACAAAAGCAAAAATAAACTTTTGGGACTAAGTCAAAAAAAAGCTTTTACACAGTGATGGAAACCATCAACATGGCAAAAGGGCAACCTACTGAATGGGAGATATTTGCAAATGATATATCCAATAAGAACTTAATATCTAAAGAACTTGTTCAACTCAAAACAAAAACAAAAACAATCCAATTAAAAAATGGGCAGAGGACCTGAATAGACATTTTTCCAAAGACATACAGATGGCCAACAGACACATGAAAGGATGACCAACATCATTATCCATCAAGAAAATGCAAATAAAAACCACAATGAGATATAATCTACACCTGCTAGAATGGCCAAAATTAAAAAGACAAGAAATAACAAGCATTGGTTAGAATGTAGAGAAAAGAGAAACCTTGTGCAATGTTGGTGGGAATGTAATTTTGGTGATGTAATTTTGGTGAAGCCACTGTAGAAAACAGTAGGGAAATTACAAAAAAAAAAAAAGAAAGAAAGAAAAAAGAAAGAAGAAAAGAAAGAAAGAAAGAAAGAAAGAAAGAAAGAAAGAAAGAAAAGAAAAGAAAAGAAAGAAAAGAAGAAAGAAAGAGAAAGAAAGAAGAAAGAAAGAAAGAAAGAAAGAAAGAAAGAAAGAAAGAAAGAAACAAATACCGTAGCGTTCAGTAATTCCATTATAGCCAAAGAAAACAAAAACATTAATTTAAAAAGGTATGTGCACCCGTATGTTTATTGCAGAATGATTCACAATAGCCAACATATGGACAGAGTCTAAGTGTGCATTGATTGAAGAATGGATAAAGAAGATATATTCACTCACACAATGGAATATTCCTCAAATATTAGAAACATCAAATTTTGCAGTTTACAACAACATGGACAGACTTAGGTCTTATATTAAGTAAAATAAGTCAGAAAGGCAAATACCATATGATTTTACTTATATGTAGAATCTAGAAAAGCAAAACAAATAAACAAAGAAGCAGATCTATAAATATAAGAGAACAAACTGGTATTGCCAGAGGGGAGGTGGGTAGGGGTTAGACAAATGGGTGGAGAGGAATGGGAGGTACAGGCTTCTGATTATGGACCAAATAAGTCACAGGGATAAAAGGTATTGTGCACCTGTGTTATGCAAAATGTCAACATTCCCCTTGCTCTTTTAGCTATTAAAATAGTTGACTACATAATCCTGCTGAACTCACATCATGCCACTCCTTTGCTCAAAATCTATGTATGAGCTACCAAGGTTTTGTGGTGATTGGAGGCTGGCATCCCAACAAAATTTCTATGAACAGCTGGCAAATGCCATTTAAAGCTACTTGGCACCAACCAGCATTAATATCCCTGATATAAAGGAGTGCTTCCCTCAATTGTCTAATGAGAAAGGAAAGTAACAGAAAAGAGGAGTCCCATAAAAGGAGAACATTTTCATATTAAGGGTTCAGAAAACCCCATAATCAGAATATCTCATGGTTGGGGTGGTGATGGAGGGAGGGTGGATAGTGAGAAAATCTGGGCACTTATTCTTGTTTTGTCTTGTGGAATCTTGGCCTGTGTGCATTTGTTGTCCCTTAAAAAATATCTATTCTTTAACCCATACATAATGAGTTCTTGTAGAACTGGTTCGGTACCTTGGAATATAACATGTGAATCAACTCACAAAATATAACATTACCCTCATTTCAGTGATTGGGACATACAAATGGATCAATAAGTATGATTATAGTTTATTTACTGAATGCTTCATAGAATTTTAATGTAGTACCTCATTTGATTCTTTTAACAATCTTTTGAATTAGTACTACTATTTTCATCCTGATTTATAGTTTTATAGTCAATAAAACTTTATAGTCAATTTAGTCAATAAATCTCATATGTAATTGTTGGTGTGTCTATATGTACATTAGCCACAGTAAAAGACACAGTTAAATCAGATAATCTGCATTTGGGTGGCATTGTATTTGAAATTCACACAATGAAGCTTTCCATGTTACTGTTATTTTGAAAGGTGGTTGGGGGAAGAGGTAAAAAGATAATTACAAGAAAGACCTTAACTTTTCGTAATGATGAAGAGGTAATTGCAGATTTAGAAAAATTAATAAAATATTAATTTTGGAGATCTCAGGAAACAGACGATTTGAAAGTGATAGAGTTTCAAACTGTCAATTACAAAGCTGTTGCAATATTATGTATGAAAGTAGTGATGTTTTAAAAAAATGTCTAGAAGGTAAAATTGGCAGGATTTTTCATTTGATTATACAAGTAGATTTAAAGCTGAAAAGAGGAGTCAAAATGACTCTGTGTAAGTGGTATCTGTATAAGTGCCTAGATAGAAGTTGGAAACAGTATTTATGATAAAAAGGATAAGGGAAATTATTGTTTCAAATGTGGACAGGAAAAGTCTGAGATGCTCTTATGACAAAATCAAGTGGCAAGTACTAAATAATAGTAGGGTTGAATGTACATATTCTCTGCCAAAAGAAATAGAAAAAAAGTCAGACCTAGTAGGTGCACCCAAATCAAATACTGTATACTTTCAGGCTAAAAATGTATCAAATAAAATTATGTAACTATATGTGCAGATATTCATAAAAGTCATTAAAATCTATTAAGCATAACTCCTTTTCATCCATCTCTTCTTTAGGACAGCCACACTAATAGGATGACCATATGTGAATCCAGTAGCTATGACAGCTTCATCTAGAACATTTCTTGGAGCACCTTTGCCAAAATCAGAATCTATAATTATTGTGGTATGTTCTTTGTGATAAAACAACATCTCCTCCACCCCCATTTTACTACATGAAACTTTAAATTTTTTGGTCATTTTGGTCACTTTTATTGGTTGAAACTATTTTTCATTCCCTATGATACTTATGCATATTTAAATTCAGATGTTTTGTATTTATTTTATAGGGTCATAATTAGAAAACAATTTCATTGCTACTGTTTTTTAGTTCTTGAACCATGTGTGTGAGGATGGAAGAGGATATTTATTTTTAAAAAATATTTTATTTATCTTTCAATGAGAGAGAGAGAGAGAGAGAGAGGCAGAGGGAGAAGCAGGCTCCATGCAGGGAGCCTGACGCGGGACTTGATCCCGGGTCTCCAGGATCACACCCTAGGCTGAAGGCGTTGCTATACTACTGAGCCACCCAGGGATCCCTGGAAGAGGATATTTAAATGCAGTCTTCAACTACTAAAATCAGTGTTAACAAATTATTGCTTCAGAGACAACTAGGTATAATAATTTATCACTGAATAAAGCTTTGAGAAAGGAATGAAAATTTGTAAAGATATGTATTCTAAACAGGTAATATCAGTAAAATGGAGGACTAGAAGTTCCTGACACTTCTCTCTCCCCCAAAATAAACTACAAACTAAATTGGAAAGCTTTGGAATATGGGGTGTCTGGGTGACTCAGTCAGTTAAGCATCTGCTTAACACATTTGACTCACATCACAATGGATCCTGGGCTTGAGCTCCACATCAGGTTCACTGCTTGGTGGGGAGTCTGCTTCTCCTTCTGCCCCCCTCTCCCACTGCTCATACTCACTTTCTTTCAAATAAATAAATAAAATCTTTTAAAAAATTGGAATACAAAGAAAAAGCAGTAAAACCCCTGCAGAGCTCATGAGTTAAGGGTGGTCACATAGGAAAGTACAGAGAATATATCACCTGCATTACCCCCAATTTGTAGTCAAGAGCAGCTTGACATCAGGTGATATCACCTCAGAGGAATTTTTACTTTATAATGGAAAAGAGAGAGAGAGAAAAAAAAAAAAAAGAAGAACAGCAAGGCTTACCAGTGTGAGTGTTTGCTGTCTTTGTTAGGGAGGTATCCCATCAATACTGATCTCAAGACCAAGAAATGTAGCTGATCTCTCTAACACATAGAAACAAAGAGACAAAATGAAGAGACAGAGGAATATGTCCCAAACAAAAAACAAGATAAGATCACAGTTGAATAGGCAGCCCCCATGGCTTAGTAGTTTAGCGCCAGCTTTAGCCCAGGGTGTGATCCTGGAGACCTGGGATCGAGTCCCACATCGGGCTCCTTGTGTGGAGCCTGCTTCTCTCTCTGCCTGTGTCTCTGCCTCTCTATGTGTCTCTCATGAATAAATAAATAAAATCTTTAAAAAAAAAAAACACAGTTGAAAAGCTAAATGAAACTGAGATAAGCAATATGCCTGATAAAAAAAATTCAAAGTAATGTTTGTAAAGATCCTCACTGGATTTGAGAAAATGGATGAATTCAGTTAGAACTTCAAGGAAGATAGAAAATATAAAACAAAACTAGTGAGATGAGGTATTCAATAACCAATAGAAAACACACACACACACACACACACACACACACACACACACACACGAGAATGTCAATAGCAGATTAGAGGATACAGAAGAATGAATCAGCAATCTAGAAGACAGGTAATAGAAAGCACCAAGGTGAACAGCAAAACCAAAAAGGAATAATAAAAAATAAAAATATGTTAATGGAACTTGGTGACATCATCAAATATAATAACATCCACATTATAGGAATCCCAGAAGGAGAAGAGAGACAAAAGGGGGTAGAAAATTTATATTGAAGAAGCTCCAGATTCAAGATTCACAGAGAGCTCCTCATAAGATTAACCTAAGGAGATTTATTCTAAGACAAACAGTAATTAAAATGGCAAAAAGTAATGACAGAGAATTTTGAAAAAAAAAAGAAAAGAAAAATTACAGGTTAAAACCCATAAAGCTATCACCTACACTGTCAGTAGAAAACTTGCATGCCAGGAGGCAGTAGCATGATATATCATGCAAAATAGGAGAGAGAAAGAGTTTTCCAGACAAATGTTAAGGAAGTTCACCACCATTAAACCAGCTTACAAAAAATGTTAAAGGGAATTATTAGAGTGGGAACAAAAAGCCATAACTAGAAGAAATTATGAAAGGAAAAAAAAATCACAGGTAAAAGCAAAAAAATATAGTAAGGTAGGAAATTAATCAATCATCTACAAGCAAGTATGAAGGTTACAAGCAAAGTAGTACAATCAACTATATCTATAAAAATCAGTCAAGGGATACAAAAAAATTAAAAAGATGTAAAATATGAAATCATACATAAAAAATGGAGGGAAAGGTAAAAATTTAGTGATTTTAGAATGTGTTGGAACTTAAATGACCATCAACTTAATATGGACTGTTATACAGTCTATATTATGAATTACATTATTAAATATATTTATTAAGTATATTTATTGTATTATAAATATACAGTTTATACATATGTAATATGAATATTATATATGAACTTAATGATAATCACAAACAAAACCTATTATAGATTCACAAAAAATAAAGAGAAAGGAATTTAATTGTAAAACTAAAGAATATTATAAAACCACATTAGAAGAGGAGAGAAGAAAAAAGGAACCAAGAAGAACGATAAAAATAATTAGGAAAATAATTAACAAAATAGCAGTAAGTGCATACCTATCATTAATTACTTTAAATTTGAATGTAGTAAAAAACAAAACATATATAGATTGAATGTATTAAGCAAAGCCTATCTAAATGGCTACCTTGAAGAAGTTCATTTCAGACCTAAAGACATACCCAGACTGAAAATGAATTGCTGGAAAAAGATATTCCATGCGAACAGAAGAAAAAAGGGCAAAATGCACTTTAAAACAAAGAAAGTAGCAGGACACAAGAAAGGGTACTACCTGGGCACGTGGGTGGCTCAGTGGTTGAGCGTCTGCCTTTGGTTCAGGGCGTGATCCCATAGTTCAGGGATTGAGTCCCAATTGGGCTCCCAGCATGGAACCTGCTTATCCCTCTGCCTGTGTCTCTGCCCCCCCCTCCGTTTCTCTCATGAATAAATAAATAAATATTTTAAAAAGGGTACTACTTAATGATAAAAGGATCAATCCAAAAGAGGATATAATAATTGTAAATATCAAGGAACCCAACATAAGAGCACCTAAATACATAGACCATATATGAATACACATAAAGGAAGAAATTGTCAGTCAATATAATAATAATAGGGAAATTTAAACCTGCTTACATCAGTAGATAGATCATTTAGACAGAAAAGAATCAAGGAAACAGTGCTTCGAATGACACATTATAGAAGATGGACCTCACATATATACACAATATTGCATCCCCCCAAAAAAAAGCCCAGAATACACTGTCTTTTCAAGTGCACATGGAACATTCTCTAGGATGTTGTTAGGATGCAAAACAAGTATCAATAGTTTAAGAAGATTGAAATTATATCAAGCACCTTTTCCAGCCACAACAATATAAAACTAGATATTAACTACAAGAAAAATCTGGAAAGAAGACAAATACATGCAGACTAAACAGTATGCTACTAAACAATGAATGGGTCAACCAAGATATCACAATTAAAACAAAAAATACATAGAGACAACTGAAAAATTTTAAAAACCAAAATGATGGTCTGATATCTTTGGGACTTGGCAAAAGCAGTTCAAAGAGGGAAACTTATATCAACACAGGCCTACCTCAAGAAACAAGAAAAATACCAAATATATGACCTAAACTTACAGCTAAAAGAACTTAAAAAAGAAAAAGCACAAAGCTAGTAGAAGGAAATAAACATTAGAAAAAAAAATGAAATAGACTTTAATAGAAAGTAGAAGCTAATAGAAAATATCAAGGAAACCAGAGCTGGTTCTTTGAAGAGATAAAATTGATGAACCTTTAGATGGTCATAATGGTCAGATCCTGACTCCTGTGGGTCATAACTGTGGGTTTGGTCACCTCATGGAGCTTGAGACCTCAACAAGTTAAGGGTCATAATGCCCACACCAGCTCCAGTCACATTAAGGCATGGAAAAAAGAAAAAAGCCACAGTTTAAAAGGGCCAAGGAACTATGCTCTCTTCCTTCACCTTAAAAGCCCAGACTGTGGCAGGGTCTGGCTTATGGTGAGCTTATGACTTCAAGGAGCCCAGGGTTCAAAAGCCTGAATTAGCCACATTGGAGCTGCCGCTCAGAAAACTAGCCTTTGTGTGTGTGTGTGTGTGTGTGTGTGTGTGTGTGTGTGTGTGTGTGTGTTTTAAAGTTTTACTGTTGTATTTTGTAAAATCTCTTTTGTTTTTTATCTTTTTTTTTTTTTGGTTTTGTCTTTTTCTTTTTTTCTTCTTTCTCTCTTTTTTCCCTTTTTTTTAATTTTTTTTTTTTTTTTAATGATAGTCACAGAGAAAGAGAGAAAGGCAGAGACACAGGCAGAGGGAGAAGCAGGCTCCATGCACCGGGAGCCCGATGTGGGATTCGATCCCGGGTCTCCAGGATCGCGCCCTGGGCCAAAGGCAGGCGCCAAACCGCTGCGCCACCCAGGGATCCCCTTTTTTCCATTTTTTTAAAAAGGATTTTATTTATTTATTCATGAGAGACACAGAGAGACAGAGACAAAGGCAGAAGGAGAAATAGGCTGCCCGCAGGGAGCCTGATGCAGGACTTGATTGCTGGACCAGGGATCACACCCTGAGCCAAAGGCAGATGCTTAACTGCTGGGTCACGCAGGCATCCCTCTCTTTTTTTATTTTATAATTTTTCTTATTATTTCATTTTGTACTTTGTTATTATTTTCCTTATTCTCTCTGTAAAAAGCCATATTTAAAAGAGTAACTAATGGGGATCCCTGGATGGCTCAGCGTTTGGTGCCTGCCTTCCGCCCAGGGCATGATCCTGGAGACCCGGGATTGGGTCCTGCGTCGGGCTTCCTGTATGGGGCCTGCTTCTCCCTCTGTCTGTGTCTCTACCTCTCTCTCTCTCTCTCTCTCTCTCTCTCTCTCTGTTTCTCATGAATAAAAACAAAAAATCTTTAAAAGAGTAACTAGCATATACAGCCATAGTTCCACATGGTTAGCCAGCAAGTCACCAGGCATACACTGTCTGCATAGGGATCATCATTCACAAGCCACACCTTCAACTTTAGAAGTAGCCATTTTGCATAAACCATAGAAACAAATACAAAAAGTCAAGCAAAGTGGGGGATACAGAGGAATATATTCCAAATAAAAGCCCACATACACACACAAAAAAAGGCTTCAGCAAAAAGAAAAAAAAATGAGCTAAGCAATACATTGATAAAGAATTTGTAGCAATGATTGTAAAAATATTCAATGGGCTGCAGAAAAGAATGGAAGTACTCAGTGAGATCTTCAATAAAGGGGTAGAAAATATGAAAAAGAACCAGTCAGAGCTGAAGAATACAAAAACTGAAATAAACACATTGCAGGGAATCAACATATTAGAGGACACAGTAGAACATTCAATGATCCAAAAGACAGGGTAATGGAAAGAAGTCAAGTGAATAGCAAAAGGAGAAATTTTTTTTTAAATGAGGAAAGAGTAAGAGGTCTCTTGGACAACATCAAACAAACATTCACATTATAAGGGTCCCAAAAGAAGAGAGACAGAAAGATGTAGAAAACTCATTTGAAAAAAAAAAGTAGTAATTGAAAACTTCCCTGACCTAAGAAAGGAAATAGACATCCAAGTCCAAGAAGCATAGAGAGTTCCCAAAAAGAACCCAAGGAGGTCCACATCACAGTACATAATAAATAAAATGTCAAAGCTTAGAGATAAAAGGAGAATCTTAAAAGCAGCAAGAGAAAAACAAAAGGCTACCTACAACAGAACACTTATGAGACTATCAGCTGATGTTTCAGCAGAAACTTTGCAAGCCAGAAGTCTATTGATATTTAAAGTCTGAAAGATAGAAAACTTACAACCAAGAATACTCCCCATCTACCAAGATTATCATTCATATATGAAGAAGCAATATTTTTCCAGAAAAAAAAGATATAAAGGAGTTTATCACCAGAAAACCAGCTTTACAAAAAATGTTAAAAGGATTCCTTTAAATGGAAAAGAAATGGCCACAGACATAAGAAAACTATGAATAAAAATATATAAAATATCTATCTCTGTACAATATGGAGAAGATAGAAGGAAAAAGAAAAATACTTTTTGTTTTTTTCTCTTTTTTAGAATGTATTTGAACTTAAATGACAAAATTAAATATTATTTTTATTTACTTGAGATGATATATATGAACCTCATTGTAACCACAGACCCAAAATTTATGATACACAAAAAATAAAGAGAAATAATGCCAAATAAAATACTATAGATACTCATTGATCACAAAGAGAGGAAGACAAGAAAGAAAAAAAAAAAACTACAAAAGCAACCAGAAAACAAAATTTAAAAGTTATAGTAAGCACATACCTATCAATAATTACTTTAGTCATGATCTCAGGGTCATGAGATTGAGTACTGCATTGAGCTCCATGCTCAGCAGGGAATCTGCTTGAGATTCACTTTCTCCCTCTCCCTAGCCCCTCCTCTGCCCCACCTCTCTCTTTAAAATAAATAAATGAAATCTTTAAGAGAAATAATTACTTTAAATGTAAATGGCTTAAATGCTCTGATAAAAAAAAAACAAGAGAGATAGAATGCACAAAAAATAGGACCCATCCATATCCTACCTACAAGAGACTCACTTCAGACCTAAAGTTGCATATAGACTGGAAATGATGAGAAAGAGAAACATTCAACATGCAAATGGAAGAACACAACAACAACAACAACAACAAAGAAACCTATATCAGATCAAACAGACTTTAAAAACAAAGTTTATAACAAGAGACAAAGAAGGGCATTACATAATGATAAGAAGATCAGTCCAATAGGAGGCTGTAACAATTGGAAATACCCATGTACCCAACATTGGAGCACCTAATACAGAAAGTGTAATGGACATAAGGAGGAATTGATGGTAATGCAATAATAGTAGGGGACTTTAATACTCCACTTACATCAATGGATAGATTATCTAGACAGAAAATCAATCAGGAAACAATGCCTTTGAATTACCCATTTAAATGACTAGATGAACATTATACACACACACGCACACACACACACACAGAATATTTCAACCAAAAACAATAGAATACAATTCTTTTCAAATGCACATAGAACATTCTGAGAATAGATCACAGATTAGGCCATAAAACAAGCCTAAATAAATTTAAGAAGATTGAAATTATACTATGCATCTTTTCTGACCACAATAGTATTTAACTAGAACTAAATCATAAAAAGAAAACTAGAAAAAACACAAACACAGGGAGACTAAACCACCAGCAAAACAATCAAAGAAGAAATAAAAAATACATAGAGACCAATGAAAATGAAAGTACAATTGTCCAAAAACTCTGGGACACAGTGCAAGCAGTTCTAAGAGGGAAGTAGAGAGCAGTACAGGCCTGTCTCCAGAAACAAGAAACTAAAACAAACAATCTAACCTTATGCCTAAAGGAACTAGAAAAAAAAAAAAAGAACAGAGCAAGGTGAGTAGAATAAATGAAATAATGAATATTGGGCAGAGATAAATGACAGAGACACTAAAAATACAATAGGAAAAAAAAAGTAATTTACTAACCCTTAAAAAGACTCATCAAGAAAAAGAAGACCTAAATAAGTAAAATAAGAAATGAGACAGAAGTAACAATGGATACCACAAAAATATAAAGAAATACTGTGAAAAATTATATGCCAACAGGCTATATAACCAAGAAGAAATGGATAAATTCCTAAAAATATACAATCTTCCAAAACTGAGCCAGAAAGAAATTGAAAACCTGAATAAACTCTAAGGAATGAATTGGAATCAGTAATAAAAAGACTACAAACAGGGGCACCTGGGTGATGCAGTCATTTAAGCATCCAACTGTTGGTTTTGGTTCAAGTCATGATCTCAGGGTCATAAGATTGAGTCCCATATTGGACCCCAGGATCAGCCTAGAGTCTGCTTGAGATTCTCTCTCCCCTTCTCTCTGCCCCTTCCACTTGTGCACTTTCTTTCTCTCTTCCTCTCTCTAGAATAAATAAATCTTTTTTTTTAATCTTTTTTTTTAAATACAAAAAAATAAAAATTAAGGACCAGATGGATTTACAAGTGAATTCTATCAGACATTTTAAGAATTAATACTTATTCTCAAGCTTATTCCAAAAAATAGAAGAGGAAGGAAAGCTTCCAAATACATTCTAAGAGGTTAGTATTACCCTGAAACCACAACCAAAGACATCAAAGGAAAGAAAAGAAAAAGAAAGAAAAAGAAAGAAGAAAAGAAAGAAAACAAACTGCAGGTTAATGTCCCTAAAAAACATAGATGCAAAAATCCTCAAAACCTATTGGCAAACCATAGCAGTATACTAAAAAGATTATTCACCATGATCAGGTGTATTTATTTCTGGAATGCAAGGGTGGTTCTATATTTGCAAATCAAGCAATGTCATACACCACTTCAACAAAACAAAAAGGATCACAATAGATGCAGAGAAAGCATTTGACAAGATTCAACATGAATTTGTGATAAAAATTCTCAATAAAATGAGATTAGAGGGAACATATCTTGACATAATAAAGGTCATAAATGAAAAACCCACAGCTAATATTATACTCAATGATGAAAAAATAAGTTCCTTTTAAGGTTAGGAACAAGATAAGGATGTCCGCTTTTTCTTTTTTAATTCCAATATAGTTAGCATACAGTGTTATATTTGTTTCAGGTATACAATATAGTAATTCAAAAATTCCATATATCTCCCGGTGCTCATATATCATCACAAGTGCACTCCTTAATTCCCATTACCTGCTTCACTCATTCTCCCCCACTCCACCCACCAAACTCCCTTCTGGTAAACATCAGTTTGTTCTCTATAGATAAGAGTATATTTCTTGGTCTGTCACTCTTTCCCTTATCTATTTTTTCTTCATTTGTTTTGTTTCTTAAATTCCACATGAGTAAAAATAGTATACTATTTGTCTTTCTCTGACTTATTTTTAGCTTTCTACTCTTTTCTCTGACTTATTTCATTAACTTTATACTCTTTAGCTCCATTCATGTTGTTGCAAATGTTAAGATTTCATTCTTTAAGGCTATCAACTTATCCCACTTTTATTCAAGATAGTACTAGCAATCCAAGCCATAGTAATCAGGTAAGAAAAAATAAATAATAGGTATCCAATTGGTAAAGAAGTTAAACTGTCACTAATAGCAGATGACTTGAAATACACATAGAAGAACATCCTAAAGGTTCCACTAAAAACTACTAGAAATGATAAATGAATTCAGTAAGGAGGCAGGATACAAAATTAATATTCTGAAATTGGTAGCATTTATATACACTGTTTTTTACTGTCTGTAAATTCAAACAAACAAAAACACCATTTACAACTGCACCAAAAAATTAGAGAAAAACCCTAGAAATAAAGTTAATCAAAGAACTAAAAGGCCTGTAATCTGAAAACTAATCTAAAACAATGATGAAATAAATTTAGGGCAGCCTGGTGGCTCAGCAGTTTAGTGCTGCCTTCAGCCCAGGGCCTGATCCTAGAGACCCAGGATGGATCAGGTGTCAGGTTACCTGCATGGAGTCAGCTTCTCCCGCTGCCTGTGACTCTGCATGCCCCACCCCCCCTTGTGTGTCTCTCATGAATAAATAAATCTTAAAAAATGAAAATGACACCAATAGAAAGATATTCATGCTCATGGAGTAGAAGAATATTGTGAAAATATCCATATTCCTCAAAGCAATCTACATATTCAATGCAATTCCCACCAAAATACCAAAAGCATTTTTCACAAAACTAGAACAAATATAAAAATTTGTATGAAACCATAGAAGACCTAGAATAGCAAAGCAAACTTGAAAAAGAAGAGTAAAGCTGGAGTATCACAATCCCAGATTTAAAATCTACTACAAAGTTCTAGTAATCAAAACAGTATAGTGCTGGTACAAAAACAGACACATAGATCACTAGAATAGGATAGACTTTCTGTGAAGTGAACCCATATATATATATATGTATATATATATGGTTAATTAATGACAAAGGAGGCAAAAATATACAATGGGGAAATATTAAAAAGGAGGCAGTCTTTTTAACAAATGGTGTTGGTGTTGAAAAAGGGATAGCTACATGCAAAAGAAAGAAGCTGAATTATTTCTAACATCATACACAAAAATAATAAACTTGGGACGCTCGGGTGGTTCAGTGGTTGAGCGTCTGCCTCTGGCTCAGGGCGTGAGCCTGGAGTTCTGGGACTGAGTCCCACATCAGGCTCCCTGAATGGAACCTGCTTCTCCCTCGGCTCTGTGTCTGTCTCTGTCTCTGCCTCTGCCTCTCTCTCTCTCTGTCTCTCATGAATAAATAAATAAAATCATTAAAAAATCATCATCATAATAATAAACTTGAAATTAAAGACCTAAATATGAGACCTGAAACCATAAAATCTTAGAAGAAAACACAGTAACATTTCTGACATCAGCTATAGCAACATTTTTCTAGATATGTCTTCTCAGGCAAGGGGGAAAAAAAGCAAAACTATCAGGACTATATCAAATCAAAAGCTTTTTTACAGCAAAGGGAACCATCAATGAAAGAAAAAAAAAGATCTATTAAATGGAAGAAGACATTTGCAAATGATATATCTGATAAGGGGTCAATATCCAAAATGTATGAATAATTTATACAGCTAAAGACCAGGAAACCCCACAGATAATCCAATTAAAAATGGGCAGATGACCTTTTCCAAAAATAGACACTTTTCCAAAGACGACACGCAGGTGGCCAACAGACATATGAGAAGATGCTCAATATTACTGATTATCAGGGAAATTCAAACCAAAATCACAATGACATACTACCTTATGCCTGTTAGAATGGGTAATATTACAATAACAAGAAATAACAAATTTTGGTGAGGATGTGAAAAAGGAAATCTTGTGTACTATTGGTGAAATTGTAAATTGGTGTAACCACCTTGGAAGACAGTATGGAGTTTCCTTAAAAATTTAAATTAGATATACTTCATGATCCAATAATCCCACTATTGAGTATTTACCTAGTTAAAAAAAAAAAGAAACTAACTCAAAAAGATACGTGCACTGCTATGTTCAGTGTAGCTTTTTGCACAATAGCATAGACAGGAAAGAAGCCTAAGTGTCCATCAGATGAATGGATAAGGAAAATGTGGTTTTATATATAAATATAAATATATGTAAAGAGAGATAGACACACTCACATACACATACATATATATATACACACACAACGGAATATTTCACAGCCATAAAAAAGGATGAGAGTGTGCCATTTGAGACAACATGGACGGATATAGAGGGTATTATACTAAGTGAAATAAATAAGTCTGAGAAAGATAAATATCATATGATTCATAAATGGAATCTAAAGAAAAATGAGAAACAAAAAGTAGAGTCAGAATTATTAATACAGGCAACAGACTGATGGTTGCCAGAGGAGAAGGGGATAGAGATTGGGGAAAATGAGTGAAGGGGGGAATTAATATGACTCAAAACAACCTACAGATTTAATGCAATCCCTGTGCAAAATACCAATAGCACTTTTTATAGTGCTAGAACAAATAAAACTAATTTTTTATAGAACCACAAAAGACTCTGAATACTCAAAATAATCTTAAGAAAAAAGAAAAAAAGCGGGAGGTATCACAATCTCCAATTCCAAGATATACTTCAAAGTTCTAGTAATCAAAATACTATGCAACTGGCACAAAAAACAGACAAAAAATCGATAGGATAGAATAGAGAGCTCAGAAAAAATCCTGTACTTATATGATCAATTAATCTATGGTGAGTGGACAAGAATATACAAGAAGAAAAAGTCTCTTCAATAAATGGTGAAGAAAAAACTGGAGAGCTACATGCAAAAAATGAAACTGGACCAGCATACACAAAAATAAACTCAAATGGATTAAATACCTAAATGTGAGACCTGAAACCATAAAAATCCTAGAAGAAAATGGGAAGTATTTTTTTATAGGCCTTAGCAACATTTTTCTAGATATGTCTCCAGCAAGAAAAACAAAAGCAAAACTAAACTTTTGGAACTACACCAAAATAAAAAGCTTTTGCCCAGCAAAGGAAACCATCAACAGTACATAAGGACAGCCTACTTAATGGAAGAAGATATTTGCAAATGATATGTCTGTTAAGAGGTTAATATCTAAAATATATAAATAAAACTTATACAATTCAATACCAAAAAGCAATCTGATTAAAACATGAGCAGAGGATCTGTATAAACATTTACCCAAAGAAGACATGCAGATGGCCAACAGACATATGAAAGGTCATCAGTAATCATCAGAGAAATGCAAATCAACACCGCAGTGAGAGCACCTTACACCTGCTAGAATGGCTAGAATCAAAAACAAATAAAAAGTGATGCCTAGGATATGGAGAAGAAAGAAACCTTATGCACTATTGGTGGGAATATAAATAGCTGCAGCCACTGTGGAAAACAATATGGAGGCTCCTCAAAAAATTAAAATAGATAATTACCATATGATTCAGTAATTCATTACTGGACATTTACTCAAGGTACATGAAAACAATAATTTGAGGGGCACCTGGCTGGCTCAGTTGGTTGTGTCTGACTTGGTTTTTGGCTCAGGTCATGATCCTGGGTTGTGAGATCAAGCCTCATGTCCAGATCCGCACTGGGCATGGAGCCTGCTAAAGATTCTCTCTTTCCCTCTCCAAGCCCCTCTCAAAACACACACACACACACACACACACACACACACACACCTGAAAATTTATATGCACTCCTATGTTTATTTCACCATTATTTACAAAAGCCAAGATATGGAAGCAACTGAAGTGTCTATAGATAGATGAATGGGTAAAGACAATATGGCGTACATATACACACATAATGTAATATTTTTCAGCCATAAAAAAGACTGAAGTCTTGCCATTTTCAACAACATGAATGAACCTTGAGGATATTATGTAAGTGAAATAAGTCAGAGAAAGACAAATATCACATGATTTCACTTATATGTGGACTCAAAAACACAAAACAAATGAACAAGGAAACAGAAAAACAAGCATACTCTTAAATACAGTGAACAAGCTGGCAGTTGCCAGAAGAGAGGTGGGTGAGGGGATGGATGAAATAGATAAAGGGGATTAAGCGGTACAAACTTTCAATTATAAAATAAATATTCCACAGAATGGAAAAGCACAGCTCAATATTGTAATAACTATGATGACAGATGGTGAGTACACTTATCATATTGAGCTTTGAATAATGTATAGATTTATTAAATTATTATATTGTACACCTGAAACTCATATAACATTGTATGTTAATTATACATCAATAAAGAATACTGAAAAAAAAAGCTACAGAAGGGGATAGGCTGGCCAAGGTGATTCAAAATGGCATGGGCGGGGGGGGGGCTCCCAATTAATAGTATACTTGGGGGGAGTACTTTTTCTATACATCATAAAAGTTCCTGAGAGTTTCCATTACTCCAGCCTTTAGGAATCCTCCTGCCTTTATAGTAAGAATCCTAACAGAAGAATCTAAAATAAATTGAGGAGATAAGACAGAAAAATGAAATTGGCCTATCCCTTTTCCTCCACCCACTCTTCCCCTAGATCCACCAGTTTCAAAAATGAAAATTCCATCCATCCTTCAGAGTCCAAGTAAGATTCCGCCCCATCTCTCCCTTTCTCCCTCTCTCTCCACACACACACAATGACAATGAAGCTCTCACTGATCTAAGTGCTTTTCTAATACTTCACTTGCATTTCTATCAGAGCGTTTGTCAGAGCCAACCTGGTTTGGCTCACTCATTCATTCATTCATTCATTCATTCATTCAACAAATATTTATTCAATACATACTGTGTGCTATGTTCTAAAGATAAAATATTGACCAAAACAGACATACATCCTACCCCCCAGGAGCCAACAGTTCAGCTGGTCCTTTGTGAATCAGCCCCACCACTGTACCAGTGAACTGTGGGCTTCTGGAAGGAGGGACCTATGTCTTCATCTCTGATCCCCAGTGCTTAGCATAACATTTGACACATATTAGGGGTTTAATACAGACTAGTTGAATGACCGATCAAATCAATGAATTAATCAATACTAAAACTCAGATTTTATTTTACTTAAAACCCTCAAGTGTCCCACATTGTCTACATCAGGACCTCAGGGTCAGCAAACTAAAGAAAGAGAAGAAAAGGAACTACAAAACAATCGGAAAGCAATTTTTAAAATGATGATAGTAAGCCCCACCTTTCTAAAATTCTTCCAAATGCGAATAAACCATCCAATTAAAATACAGAATGGCTGAATGGATAAAAATCAAGTAGATGCTATCTACAAGCAAATTATTTAGACTTTTAGTATACTCAGAAGCTAAACATGAAGGAATAGAAAATATATCCATGTTGATAGAAACCAAAAGATAGCAGGGGTAGCAAAATGTGTATCAGAAAGAATAGACTTAAAGTAAAACAATATCAACAACAACAAAACTCTAAAAAGAATGCCATTACATAATGACATTACAACTGTTATCACAGAAATAGAGAAAATCATGAGCAATGACATGAGAACAAACTAGATGACCTAATCAAAATGGATAAATTACCAAAAAAAATGCAATCCACCAGGACTGAATTGGGAAGTAATATAAAATCTCAGACCAATAATGAATAAGGCTATTGAATCGATAATCAAAATTCAACACAGAAAAATCCATGACCATATGGTTTCAAAAATGAATTCTACCAAACAATTAAAGAATAATTAATGCTGGTCTTTTTCAAACTCTCCAAAAAACTGAAAAGGAGAGAACTCTCCTAAACTCATTTTATAAGATCAACATTACCATGATACCAAAGCCACATGAGAACATATAAGAAAATTACAGGCCAATATCTCTGATATATTAATATATAAAAATTCTCAACATAATATTAGGTAACTGAATTCAGTGACATATTAAAAGGTCTTTCACAATGATCAAGTGATATTTATTCTTGGGATGAAATTGTAGTTAAATATATGCAAATAAATAAGTGTAATAGATCACAGTAATAGAAAGATAAAAATCATATGACCATCTCAACAGATTCAGAGAAAGTTGACAAAATAGAATATCCTTCTATGATGAAAATCCTCAACACGTGAGTATAAAAGGATTGATCTCGGGTAGCCCTGGTGGTGCAGCGGTTTGGCGCCGCCTGCAGCCCAGGGCCTGATCCCGGAGACCTAGGATAGAGTCCCACATAGGACTCCCTGTGTGAAGCCTGCTTCTCCCTCTGCCTGTTTCTCTGCCTGTTTCTCTGCCTGTCTCTCTCTCTGAATAAATAAATAAATAAATAAATAAATAAATAAATAAATAAATAAAATCTTTAAAAAAGGATTGTTCTCAGCATAATAAAGACCATATACAACAAGCCCATAGCTAACATCATACTTAATAGTGAAATGTTCAAAGTGTTTCCTTTAAGATCAGGAACAAGATAAGAATGCTAACTCCTACCATTTCTTTTCAACATGTCTTACCTAACAACAGGAATTAGGTAGAAAAAAATAAAAGGCATCCATTGGGGAAGAAGTAAAACTATTTTTGTCTACAGTTGATATGATCTTTACAGAAATACTAAAGATTCAACCAAAAAAAAAAAAAAACTGTTAGAACAAATTCAGTAAGTTGCAGGATACAACATCTAAGTACAAAAATCACTTCCATTTGTATACACTAGTAGCAAACTATCTGAAAGCAAAATTAAGAAAGCAATCACACTTAGAGCATTGAAAACATTAAAATATTTTGGAATAAATTCAACTAAGGATGGGATATACACTGAAAACTATAAGATACTGATCAAAAAGATTGAAAAAGATACAAATAAATGAAAATATAACGAGTTTTTGGATTAGAAGAATTAATATTGTGAAAATGTATTTACTATGCAAAGCAAGCCAGAGATTTAATGCAATAGCTAATCAAAATTCCAGTGGCGTTATTCACAGAAATAGAAAAAAAAAAAAAAGACCGATCCCAAAATTTGTTTGGAACCAAAAAACTCCTAATAGTCAAAGCAATCCTGAGAAAAAAGAACAAAGCTGGAGTAAACACCCCATCCTTCACTCTACTGATTAAAAAGCTATAAGGTATCAAAATGGTATACTGGCATAAACACAGGCACAAGACCAGTATAATAGCCCAATCACAAACCCACACATATACAGTCAATTAATTTTTACAACATGGTTCCAAGAACATACAATGGGAAAAGGACAGTGTCTTCAATAAATGGTACTGGCAAAATCAGATATGCACATGCAAAAGAATGGAACTAGACCTCTATCTTAACAGCACTCACAAAAAAATAATTAAAAATGTATCAAAGACTTAAATGTAAGTTCTGAAATCACAAAACTAAAAGAAAACCTAGAGAAAGATTCTTGAATTGGTTTTAGTAATAATTTCTTGGGTGAGACTTCAAAAACAGGCAACAAAAACTAAAGGGGGGCTACATCAAACTAAAGAGTTTCTGCAAAGACATCAGGAAACTGAAAATGCAACCTACAGAATGGGAAAAATATTTACAAACTATGTGTTAGGTAAGGGTTTAATATCTAAAACTGATAACTCATACACAATAGGAAAAAAAGTAAATAATTTAAAAATGGACAAAAGACCTAAATAGACTTTTTTCCCTAAGAAGACATACAACTGGCCAGTAGTTATATGAAAATGTGTTCATCATCACTAATCATAAATTACAAATCAAAACCATAATGAGATATCACTTTACACCTGTTAGGATGTCGATGCTCACAAAAGACAAAAGATAACAAATGTTGATGAGTATGTGAATAAAAGGGAACTCTTAACCACTTTTTTTTAGAGAGCATATGCACAAGTGGGGCAGGGAAGGTGCTAGGGAGAGAGAGAATCTTAAGCAGGCACCATGCTGGGCATAGGCACAGGGCTCAGTCTCACAACTCTGAGATCATGACTGAGCCAAAATCAAGAATCAGAATCAAAGGTAAATCATTATGGAAAACAATATGGTGTTTAAAAAATAAAAATAGAACTATCATATGATCCAGCAATCCCACTCCTGGGTATGTATCTGAAAAAATTGGTGTATCTAAAGGATATCTGCACACTCATGTTCACTGCAGCATTATTCACAACTGCCAAGATATGGAAACAACCTAAATGTAAATAATGCATGAATGGATAAAGAAAATATGGAAACAATCAACAAACCTAAAGGGCAGCTTACGGTATGGGAGAAAATATTTGCCAATGACATATATATCTGACAAAAATCTGTAAAGAATTTATCAAACTCAGTGCCCAAAAACAAATAATCCAGTTAAGAAATGGGCAGAAGACCTACATAGACTTTTTTCAAAAAAGACATACAGATGGCTAAAAGACACATGAAAAGATGCTCAACATCACTCATCATCAAGGAAATATAAATCATAAACATGATGAGATACCACCTCACACTTGTCATAATGGCTAAAATTAACACAGGAAACAATAGATATTGGTAAGGATGTGGAGAAAGGGGAACTCTCTTGCACTGTTGGTGGGAATGCAAACTGGTACAACCACTCTAGAAAACAGCTTGGAGCTTCCTTAAAAAGTTAAAAATAGAACTACCCTACAATCCAGCAATTGCACTACTAGATATTTACCCAAAGGATACAAAAATACTGATTCAAAGGGACACATGCACCCCAATGTTTATGGTAGCACTATCAGCACTAGTCAAATTATGGAAAGAGCCTAAATGTCCATTTACTGATGATGAATAAAGACGTGACATATATATATCAAAGCATACACATATATATGTATACATATATACACACACAATGGAGTATATATAAATATAAATATATATACACACAATGGAGTATTAGCCATCAAAAAGAATGAAATCTTGCCATTTGCAAGAATGTGGATAGAGTGTATTATGCTAAGTCAAATAAGTCAAAGACTTTGATTTCACAGGATTTCACTCATATGTGGAATTTAAGAAATCAAACAGATGAACATAGGAGGATAAAAAGAGAGGCAAAGCATAAAAGAGACTCTTAACTATAGAGAACAAACTGAGGGTTACTGGAGGGGAGTTGGGCTGGGGGCTGGGCTAATTAGGCGAAGGGCCTTAAGGAGGGTATTTGTGATGAGCACTAGATGTTATATGTAAGTGATGAATCACTAAATTCTACAGCTGAAACTAATATTACAGTATATGTTAACTGGGATTTAAATAAAAATTTGGAAGATAAACACTAAGATCTGCAATTGATGTAAAGCACATTCCAAAGCAGTTTTTAAGGCAGATGGAAAATAACATCAAACAGAATCATGGAGATGTCTAAAGTCATAAAAAATACAAGGGATTAATATTTGACCAGATATAAATAAGTATGAACTATATGAAAAAAATAAAGGAATGTACTTTAAACAATGATAATTTCATCGTGTGTATTTCAGTCTGCAGGGATCTCCAGACTGTCCCTGCACTTACCCTTCACAGCACTCTAAAAGCTAAGTCAGCTTATGTCAAGTTTGTTAAAGCGTTCCCATAGACTCTGATGCTCACAAGTCTCAGTTTGCCACAAAGGAAGGATCTACCTCATGCCCACCTCTCTGGTGTCTTCTTTCCAGCCCTTCCCAAATTAAAAATCGTATGTCAAATCACTTACTGTTCTTGAAATGAGCCACCTTAGTTTTGAGCTCTCTTTTGTTTTTACAGGCTACAACTCTGCCTATCTGTGTCTCTAACTTCCCATTCTTTAGAACTCAGCTTAGATATTTATTCCAATAAAACTGTCTTGGCCCAACACCTATCAGTGATTCATGAGTAGTTAGCAACCAGGGCCAGGGAAACATTCTGTGTCCACAACAGGGCCTTCTGCACTTATTTCTATCCACTGACATCACATGATGAAGTGTTATAATGTCATCTTCCTGTTATACTGTGAAGGCCTTGATTGACTGCAAGGAATATGCCTTTTATTTCTATGTACTCAGCACCTAATGAATTCTGGATTGTAGCAGATACTCAGTAAATATTTGATATACAAATGACATTTGATGGGAACCTTATATAGCATTATTCATAAAAATGATTCTGTATTGTAAATTTGGGAAATGCCAGGCTAAATACATTTAAACAGTATATTTATAACAAAAATTTTAAGAGTCCCATATATGCCACTTCACATTGTAGCTCGCCAAGAGATGGCTACTGTATGTAGCAAATTTGCCTCCAAACTTCAAAACTTCCTTTTCACTTAGCATCTAGTCATATTTCAAGCTATTTTTCAGAACATTTTTGGAAAAGCTGGCCTAGATGTTCTACTCAGACAAAATACATTTCATTCTACCACTAAATCAGAGAGGGTAATTTATTTTTTACTATGATTCATTATAAATAAAACTTTGTCATTAAATTAGCTATAACAGCTTTGTTATTCAATGTTTGACCTTTGAAATTTCCAAAATTTAATAATCCTTTATTTTAATATGGCCAAAAAAAAGAGTAAAGAATGGCAGCTGGTTCACTGAAATAAGGAGATTATTTAAATCAAGAACAAAGGCTAGATTCTATTTTCTGTTATTGTCAAGAGAATATAGTGAAAGCCATGATATCATATATAAAAATAATTATAAGTAATCTACTAAATTATTGTTGTGATTATAAGTATTCCTTAAAACACTACTTTCCTGAACAATTCTTTTTCATTCAGGTCAACAGCCTTGTACTAAAATTCATTAATAAACAAAGAAGGTATTTCTTTCTTTGTGAAGGGCTGATTTGGGGTTTTTACCTATTTCCTTCAACAGATACCTAAGGTGGTTAACTCAAGTATTGAGTTACTTTTCAGTAAGTGTTATACTTTGATTTTTCTACCTTAAAGATGTTAACGCTAAATAATTTTTCAACACATTTTTTGAAGTCCATAAATTACAGATCTAAATATATCTATATTAAGATAAACTGATTTCTTAAACTAAACCAACAGATGTGATAAATATAAATCCTAACTTCTCAAGGTTAACTGTTTACACGGTTTATTTTTAATTTTTTTGAAAGATTTTATTTATTTGACAGAAAGAGCAAGCACAAGCAGGGGGAGCAGCAGGCAGAGGGAGAGGGAGAAGCAGGCTCCCTAAAGAGCAGGGAGCCCGACGTGGGGCTTGATCCCAGGATGCTGATATTATGACCTGGGCTGAAGGTAGATGCTTAACCAACTGAGCCACTCAGGCAACCCTGCAAAGGTTTAAAATAAGTATAGATTTATCTATACTCATGAGTCATTAAAAGAAAAAAAAGAGTCACATTTTAGGGAGGATAGGATCAATCAATATCAGGAAAATATCACAAAAATTATGATTAAAGGTGTTTTTCCCTTGAAGACTGGATGGGATTTCAGGAGACAACTTGTTTGGAGAAGTTATTCTAAGCCAAAGAACTAACAGGTGCAAAGGAATGAGGGTGGCAAAGCATGAAACTTGTTGAGGAACAATTAGTTGTGCTGTTGAACAACTGCAATATTATGTAAGTGTGCATAATTGGGTAATAGGCTGGAAAGTTCCATTGAAGCCATTTTATGGAATTATTTGAAAAATCAGGCAGATGGATTTGTGTTTAATTTAATTGATACTTGGACGTCATTAAGGTGGTTGAGCAGGATAAGGATTAAATTGGTGTTGCACTTGAGGAACATTGATCAGCCATAGGGTGAGTCAGACTGTGGATGAGCCAGAGACAGGAAGACCAATTAAGTAAAAGGCAACAAGCAGTAGGCTTGTGAGAGGATTACTGGATATCATTAAAATTGGAATGAGAGTAATGAGGATGGAGAGGAGACTTTGGATTTGAGAGAAAATACAGACAGAGCAAAAACAGTTGCTGTTAAAAGATATTCCAAATGTACTCCAATGCAGAAATTTAGACAAAACACAGAATAAAGATGTGAAAATTAGAACAAATGGGAATTCACTTTGACAGTTTTACAACAGGCATTTTTTTTCCAGCTTCACTGATATAATTGGCATGTAACACTATATTAGTTTACGATGCACAACAGATATTTTTGAAGCAAAATGATTTTGTTTTGTTTACAAATTTGCTTCAGGCTTTAAGGAAACAAAATTTTACAGATTAAATTGAATTGCCTTATGCTGTTCTCCCCTATGATATTACACTATTATTATAAATTCGGCATACTCTGCTTATGATTTTACAATTTTTCTGCATATATCTGCATACAGAGAAAATGTGTAATATTTTTAGCATTTGAATTAAAATTTAAATTTAATTAAATCATTCTGTAATTTGCCTTCCAAAACTATATGTCTTAAGATCTATCTATATCAATGTATATAAATCCCACTAATTCATCGTAAAATTTGTAAGCTATGAATATACTACAGAGTATTTATTTTTTAAAATTTCCTCACAAACGTTTCTGCTGATAGAGGAATTTGAGAGAGGAATCACCCAGCTAAGGCAGCCCCCAGCTGACCCCGAAGGCAATCTGGCAAGTGACCACAGATGCATCTGTGAGCTTAACTGAGGGTAACTATATTTGGCCCAGATCAACAGAACCATTCCAAGGATACACAGACTCATGCAATGAATAAAGGATGGTTGTTTGAAGTCATTTATCTTTGAATAATATTCTTATTAGTATTTTTAAGACAATAGCTAAATGATAATTCTTTAATGGATAAGTCATTGTTTACATGAAGGCACAGAAAATTAGATTATGTGTTACTTGTATGTAAAAATCCTTGATAACAAGTAATATTTGATTTTTCAATAAAATGCATAACAAAATATCATTTCACTGGAAGGTATAAATCTGAGCTCAATTACCAAGTTAAAATATTTGATCAATTTTTCAAAAATCTTATACCCTGTTATGGTTAAAATTACCTACTAATACCTAAATGCTTTTAAGATTGCATTTTATAATCCCATCTAATTTTTAAGTTTATTTTGAGCTTTTAAAATATTTAAAATATTTTAAGTTATAGGGATACCTGGGTGGCTCAGTTGTTTAAGCTACTGACATGATTTCAGCTCAGGTCATGATCTCAGGGTTATGAGATCTAGCTCCATGCTCAGAGTGGAATTGGCTTAAGATTATCTCCCTCTGCTTCTGCCCCTTTCCCCCTGGCTTGCACTCTCTCTCAAACTAAATACATTGATTAAACACAATATTTTATTTCATTATTTAAATTATTTTATGCATCAAAATCAATAATACAAATAAAAATTCTCTATTTTAAGAACAAAATGTGGTTTTAAAAATGACTTCTGTCATAGTCAAATATATTAAAACACAGTCGAATGGTGGCTGCCAGGGGCTGGGGGAAAGGAGAAATAAGGAGTTGCTATTAAACAGCTATAAAGCTTTAATCATACAAGATGATTATGTTTTAGGCACACCTGGGTGGCTCAGTGGTTGAGCCTCTCTGCCTTTGGCTCAGGTCATGATCCCGGCGTTCTGGGATCAAGTCCTGTATCCAGCTCCCAGCAGGGAGCTTGCTTTTCCCTCTGCCTATGTGTCTGCTTCTCTGTGTCTCTCATGAATAAATACATAAAATCTTTTAAAAAAAGATGATCATGTTCTAGATATAAGCTATACTATAATATTATGCCTATCATTATTAATACTGTATTATGTACTCAAAAATTTGTTGAAGGCAAATTGCATGTTAAGTGCTTTTACTATGCACACACACAAAAAAAGAAAATTGCAAAGCAAGCTTAATATTAATGAATACAGTGGGGTAACAATCCTGTACCTTTAAATCATTTGAAATACAGCTTACAAAAAATGAACAGTAATAATTGCAAATTAGAGCATGTTTCTTAATTTATATTTATTAGCAATGTGTAATATTTGTATGTGACCACTAGATAGAGCTAGTATAATAATATCCTGAGGAAATGACACAAATATCTGAAACGCTATCTTACACTTAGCCTGTGATAATTTGCTTTTATTTATATTGAATTCTATATGATCCCATGTACCTCTAAAATTGTTAACCTTAAACCTATACAACTCAGCTCAGTTCTATTTTCACTAAAATATATTCATTCACCAGTTCTCTTTCCCAGTAGTGTTCTACATATAATACATCATGAAATTATAACATAATTCTAAAATCACACCATCATATACTAGGATGTTTTAGCATAAAAATTACCTGAAGACTACCAAAATATTTTTGATGAACTTCTAATATATTTTATAAGTTTTGGTATTTGTATACATTACAGTGTTTATCATGCATGGGGAAAATTTGCTGTTTTCAGATAAAAACACAAAAATAAAAGTTCAGTCTAATGAGTGGATCCTTAAAGCAGAATATATTAAACACAACATGTTTCTCCCCTGTTTTTAATCTGTAGACAGAAGACTTCCTTTAGAGCCAGCAATGTACACCACAATTTGTAGGAAACTTGAAGGTGGAGATCATGTTTTAAATTTTTTTCCTAGCACCTATAGCCATCACTCTCCTCATCATCATAAAATACGTACATAAGTCTTTGAAGACTCATTTATTTGTTAGCTATATTAGTACATTATTTATAAATATCCATAAACTAAGTTGACCATTATTCAGTGCAATATATGTAACTTACTATATTTTCAAATTAATGAAATCTTTAAAACTCGATTTCTTAATCTGTAAAAATGGTTCTAATGTGATGTGATTTAAGAAGCAAATTAGGAGCTTTGCTATGCAATGACTTTGCTAGTCATTAAAGCAATACTTGTCAGATTTTTGCTAAAAAATCGGAATCATCCAGAAACATGTTAAAATTAACATCCTAAACCCTATCTCAGATAGCCCAATCTAATTGTGCTACGCATCCTAGAAATGTGCATTCCATCAAGTGTCTCTGGTAGTTCTGATGCAAAAGTTCTTGTACTATAATTTCAAGAGTGTAGTAGATAAGAACATAGCCCTAAATTGAGACAGACTTGAAATGCAAGCCTCAGTTTTTAATCAATAAAATGGAGCAGTAATACCTAACACAAGTAGTTAGAAGAATTAATACAGCTGGGACACCTGGGTGGCTCAGTGGTTGAGCATCTGCTTTTGGCCCAAGGCATGATCCTAGGATGCTGGATCGAGTCCCACATCGTGCTCCTTGTGGGGAGCCTGCTTCTCCATCTGCCTATGTCTCTGCTTCTCTCTCTGTGTCTCTCATGAATAAATAAAATCTTAAAAAAAAAAGAATACAGCCAAAATGTAAATAATGCCTGGCACATGGTAACAAGTCTATAAATAGTGTACATTATATTCCTTTCCCCAATTATGTCTAGTGTGAATATTCTGACAAGATTATTCAAGGAAGTAAATGATGATGATAGTGAGACATATTTTTGTTATGCTCTTGTGATTTAATTTTTCCTTGCCATTTATATTATGCAATTCCTGTTAATCACATACTTACATGCAATGCAATGTCATTTTATCTATTGATAATTACTTAGAGCCTTGTTTGTGCCTTTTTTTAAAACTATGTTTAGGAGATTACATTGCCACAAGGTATATCTGCCTTGTTCGGCACAAATGTAAGTTGTCAAGAAAAATATACAACATGCCTTTACTCACAAAGAGCTCTCAAACAGGAACTTCAGAACTCCCTCCTGAAGAAAATAATTCAATTGAATGTTGTCATCTAATATTTTAAATCCTTTTCTTGTCATAGGGTTGCTCATAAAATTGTTAATGCATGACCCTCAGTGAGTCCATTGAACTAAGCTGCTTTTATAGTCCTGCATTTACATAATCCTTCTCGCTGGTATCCTATTATCTGAAGAAAAATATGTGATGTGTATAAAATACCCTGAACCTTCTCAACAATTATCTTTTCTTTGCAAAGTGACCACTTTGAAAAAAATGTACATTGATATAATGTATTTATATGGCTTTTGAATAAAAGAGCTGTTCAACCCTGACATTGAAAAATATTCTGAATTAAATAAACAATGATAATAAGTTAGGCTACATGATAATGTACTGTCCAAATATTAAACTGTATATTTAGAAGGTAAATGGTTTCAAATGTTTGATCATGCATTTCTTTCTCCTTACTCATAATTAAACTTCAGGGAGCTGGAAACACTATTAGTTAACATTTATTGAACATTTATTAACTTGCGGACATTTTTATAAGTACTTGATATTTAATACCTCAAGTAACCCTCACAAACTGATAAGATAGATAAGCATTTTCCTGCTTTTATAGAAAAAAAAAGACAAAAATAATGGGCCAAAGGGCATCCAATGGGGGATTCAGGATTTAAACCTAGGCAGGTTAATTACCAAGAGTCTATGGCCCGAACTCATATCAAAGCTTCCTTTCCTGGGATGCCTGTATGCCAGTGATTGAGCATCTGCCTTTGGGTCGGGGCATGATCCTGGAGTCCTAGGGTTGAGTCCGGCATTAGGCTCCTTGCATGGAACCTGCTTCTCCTCCCTCTACCTATGTCTCTGCCTCTGTCTGTGTGTGTGTGTGTCTCGTGAATAAATAAAATCTTAAAAAAAAAAAAAACTTCCTGTCTCTTTTTATTTCCACAGCCCCATCACTAGTTGAGTTGCTTATTTCCTCCAGGGGGATGTGGAGACTTTACCACATATGCAAAAGTTTGGTTTCAAACTATTTTTCCACTTTACAGTTTTCCATCACTTCCTTTTTAGCTTTTTATGGAATCTCAAACTTGCCTACCTTTGAATTATTGCTTAACTCATCTAAATGCACTACTTTGGTTTAGAACATCCCAATATCATAGTGGTCATTCTGCATCCCACTCAAATTCTTCATACTTTGTAATGTTTTAGTCAGATCTCTCAGGTGCAAAGTAGTTCCTTTTTTGATCCTGGTACAAGAACCTTGAGAATTCAATCTGAGGAAATCTTAAACCCACAGGTGACTAAACTCCAAAATCCTCTCTGTTCCAATATACATTTATTTCCCAGAAATAATCCTATGCTTTGAGGTACTTTCCATCCACTGGGTGAGATCCCCTTTGTCACATGCACTGCATTTAGGAGACTTAGAGGTGACCCACATTATGATTTATAACTCTCCATATGGTATTTCAGGAGAATAAATCATTAACTCTATGAGACTAGTGACGTGTCTAATGAAAAACCTGGATCCCACAGGACTTAGCTTGAGAAAACTCTAGGCATGAAGGTACAAATGAAGGTGCAGTGGGTACAACGTTTAGGTTTTAACCTTGAAACTCCCACTATATCTTTATTAAACATTATCAGTGGTCTCACTTTTTTGTTAAAATAATAAAACTGTTCACAGATCCCATTAGTTTAAAAATAAAAGCTATGATACCAGTAATACATTTAAAATAATTTAAATTTTGTTAATTTCAGTAGCACCTATTATCACATTAAAATGTGAGATAAATATTTTATTCACTCAGAAGATAATGTGTGAAACTCAGGAATTTGAGGATTTCCCTGTAGTAAATTTTATGCCTGTCGTAGCCTGAAAACCACAAGTTGAAATCCTCTCACTAGGAAAACCTTATTTGAATTTTTTTCCATTTATTGCATTGTAATAATATTATTCTAGCTCTTTCTCTTCTCTCACTCTCTTTTTCTTCTCTTCCTCCTCCTCTTTCCCTTGTCTTTTACTGTTTGTCATGTTAGCATCTCTCTATCTCATCATCTCTATGATGGTTATGTAGACATATATTTTGAACACTGCAGTCTTACTCTTTGGTTTAGAAAAGAACTCAATTTATAGCAAGCCTCTGAAGTCTCATTCCTAAGCAACATCCATTTTCCCTTTTTCCTGGCTAAAAAACAAAACAAAACAAACAAAACAAAAAACAAAAAACAAATTTTATCCAGATCTGGGAGCATAGCCTGCTTCTCTCCAAACATAGGTAGTAAATATTAATTACTCAAAATAATCAAGATGTGGAATCTTTTACTGGTTCCAATGACTGCTTTATGTATCATTAGTTAGGCATAAGGAAATCTGCTTCACTTATACTAATTTTTTCCATGTTAAGTGCATAAAAGCAAAGAAATTGCCTATTCTGCCTTTTGATGCTTTTCTATGAGGAAACAATGCCTATACCTGCTAACGCCATGTTATAATCCTAAGGGACCAAACATGTTGAGAGTTGAAGAGGCAATAGATGGAAGGAATCTGGATCCTGGATAGATGGTATCTATTGCACAGGTAACCTTCACACGATTTACTGTGTGACCTCATTGTTTAAACATTATTAAAGTTCCAATCACTTGGAGGAAAATCATAGCATTACCTGCTCATTTTAGTAATCCTAATTTCTTATAAATTCTGTCCCAAAGAAAAATATGATGGTTTATTCTAATTGTACTGACATTACATAAAACATCGCTTGTTATATTACAATAATCTGTAAGGTATCTGAAGAATTCAAGAAACAGCACAATAACTTTTCATTTCAAATAGCTTCTTTTTTTTGGGGGGGGGTCAAATAGCTTCTTAAAATTAAGATGAGAGAAAAGGAAAACTACAATAATTATTAGGAAGTTCATTCCTCTGAGATTTTTAAGCACCCACAACAATTTAAATAATATTATAAGATTGGCTGAGATATACACAAAATTATATTTTTGTGTTTGTTACTTTTAGGAAACGTGCTTATGTTATTTTTAGGGACATAATAGCTTTTTCATGAGACCTAATAGTTTATTACTATCATTCATGGCAACATGTCTTTCTTAAGTTTTCATTCCAAATTAAGCTTTAATAATTTATTTCTAATATTTTATAAAACTGACTTTTAATTCATAGATGATAATTATCTGGTCCTGGTTTATTTTGGAAATCTCCTAAGAATGATTAATATCAATATAAATTTTAAAGTTTATAATACTTTTATCATATATTATTATGATTATAAAGGAGTTAGATTTATGCTTTATTAAATTTTCATTTTTCTAATAGAGAAAACTAACTTCAGAGACCTCATATCACTTACTCAGTATCATAAGACCAAAGGGGGAAAAGAGTCGACAAACATGCTCTTAGTCCCATTATATGTAATTATTGTATCTGCAGGGTAGTACAAAATCTGTTAGATAATCCGTGGTTATTTGACATAGTGCAGTTAAGTATAATTATAAAGACAGTTAAGGAGGCAAAAATCATTCAGCAATCTAAAAAAGGAGCATAAACAAAAGCTACGAGGATAGCTTATGGTTCTGAAGTCAGGAATATAATTTTTCTTAACAAGATTGGCAGAATCATAGAGTTGAGAAATAAGATTATTCTAAAAACCTCAGGCTCTTCAGTATTACTAGAGTAGAAAGTTGATCAAATGCCATGAAAATGCTCATGTTTAACCATTTTGAATGATAAAAATGGCAATTTTGTCTAGCTCAAAATTAAAAAAAAAAAAGACAAGGACACCTGGGAATTAAAAAAGGAGGGAGAAGATTAGAGAAGTATCAGGTCACATACGATAAGTAAGAAGTAGCTTATGTTCTAAATTATTTAAAAGCTTTGAAAAAATTTAAAGGACAGGAATAATATTTTCATTTTATTTAAAAGCTTTGAAAAAATTTAAAGGACAGGAATAATATTTTCATTTTATTTTATTTTATTTTATTTTTTTTTTAAATTTTTATTTATTTATGATAGGCACACAGTGAGAGAGAGAGAGAGAGGCAGAGACACAGGCAGAGGGAGAAGCAGGCTCCATGCACCGGGAGCCCGATGTGGGATTCGATCCCGGGTCTCCAGGATCACGCCCTGGGCCAAAGGCAGGCGCTAAACCCGCTGCGCCACCCAGGGATCCCTATTTTCATTTTAAATAGACCATTCTGGGATGTGTAGAAAATACCTGACTTAAGGTGAGGGTCATGGGGATCACACTACAACAGGACAAGAAGTTAGTTACAGTATAGTAGGTTGCAATCACTGAAGTAATAAATAATAAGGATCCAAACCCTGGCATTAGTGAAACAAAAGGTTAGACAAGAAAAATATTTATGTGATAAAACTGACACATTACTGAATTATCAAATGTGGTGTTGATAAAGATGAAAAATGGTAGATTACTCTCAAATTTCTCACTTGCATGACTAAGTGGCAAAACTATGTCCAGGTGGAAGAATTACAGGGAGAGAAAAAAATATATGGATAGGGCAGGGGATAGTGTACAAATCAAACTCAAAAGACAAAACAAGAAAAATGGGGCATACTTTAGGCTATAGAATAGCCAAGGTTACTAGGAAGGAAATCAGGAGAAGAATGATTCAGAAGACAAGAGAGAAGAAAGGGCTAGAAGAAATACCAGTATGTTGTAATAAATAGGGACAGCAAGAAAACTGAAGACTGTAAAACATGCACTGTATTCAGCAATTTATAAGTTATCCTCTAAAAGACAGGCAGATCACTAAAAACTTGACAGTCACGGTAGTGAAAAAGAAAAAAAAAATCTTTTATGGGCTTGTCAGAGTGGTCTTTATACTTTTATTTTTTAAAATAATTTTTGCATTTAATATTTGGTTGTTCTATTTACTTTAATTGGGAGCTCAATATGTGAGGTCTTTGAAAGCAGACAGGCTAACGTGCTAACATGGTTATGTTAGGAAAGGCTGCTCTCATCACTCCACCCTTGATATGCCACTGGTTACAGAGATAAATCTTGGCTAAAAGACTGGGGATTAACAGAGTAATTATGTTTCAACCATCTTCAGTTGGAGATCTATTTTGGACATTCAAATGAAGTTTATGAGTTGGCACTGGGGCATACAGTATGGCACTAGGAGGAAGTCCATGTTGGAGCTAATTTCTAAATTACAAGCTATGACATGAAGAGTGCAGTACAGTTAAAGACAAAAACAAAAACAAAACAAGCAATGATAAATCCTTGAAACACACAATCAGAGATCTCTTGAATAAGCAGCCAGCAAACAAAACTGTGTGAAGAGTGGTAATTCAGGGGGAAAATAGGATTCCTATAAGAGTAAACCAAAACCAAAACAAAAACAAACTCCCCAAAAAAGAGGAAAATGCTTCAAGGCAGACAAAATGCTTAATTTCGATAAATATTGCTGATACTTTGTATAAGGTAGGAAGAAGTGGTCATGGTCTTTGGGAGATGAAGGGACCTAAAATCTTTGGTTAACAAAGTTTCTCTTGAATGTTACGGGAAATAGACCTGATTGAGTAGAACAAGGCAAATCAAAGGGTTGAATGAATAAAGCTATTAAGCAATTTTTCTGTTTAGAAGAGTAGAAAAGGAGGTGAATAGTGGTAGGAGGAAGTTATTTTGCAGGATTTTTACTAGAGGATATGAAAGTTTGGGATCTTAAAATTAAGTCAGGTTCTGAATCTTCAGTACGTTTTTATTTTTCCAGAGTAAGTACTTAGAAGTGGAACAGCTGGATCATCTTAAAGGTATATATTTAACTTTTTAAGAAATGGCTACTATTCCAAAAAGCTTATGCCATTTTATATTTTAACCAGCAGTGAGTATTCCACTTCATGCCAGTGCTAGATATTATCAGTATCACTGAATTATCCCAGTGAATGCAATATTGGTTTAATTTATATTTTTCTGATGGCTAGCATTTGGTATTTTTTATTAGCTGTTAATATATCTTTGTTGATGAAGTACCTGTATAAATTATCTGCCCATTTTTATCTATTTATTTTATAAGATGGAAATATTTATATTCTGGATACAAGATACTTTTCAGACACATGAATCATGATGACTTTCATTGTGTGGCCTAATGTTATTTTACAGGACTTTCAAAAAGCATTTTTTATTTTAATAAAATCCAGCTTTTAAATTTGTTTTTATGGTTAATTTTTTTAATATATATTATCTAATAAATCTTTAGCAAACCTTAAATCTTAAATACTTACCTCTTCTAGAGGTATATAATTTTAGTTTTTGTACTCAGGTCTATAATTCATTTTAAGATAATTTTGCATGTGATAATTTTGTGAGGGTTTAATTTTTTTTCTATATAGGAATATCAAGTATCCAGCATCATTTGTTGAAAACACTATGTTTTCCTCACTGACTTGCTAGATACCTTCTTCAAAATCAGTTTAGTTCTGGACTTTTGTTATGTTTCATTAATTTATATTTGCCCTTTCACCAATATTTTTTAATATTGATTACTAAAACTAACGTGTTTTTATTGAATATACACTGAAACAGTTTCAAGCATATAACATAATGATTCAACATAAGTTAAATTTTATAAGGTTTTTAAATCAGGCAGTATATGGGGTTCTCTTGCCTTTGTAAAGTCAGGTATGGTTAGAAGCTTAGAACACCCTTTTTAATATGCAAAATATTCCTTACATCACTTAGAAATTAATAGCAACCTCGCCAAGTTTGCAGGCTATGTTAAAATGCCAATATATATCCAACTGAATTTGAAACCTCAAGGAATTAAGTTGTGTTGAAAAATAAAACTGCAATAGTAAGGCATTTACCATACTTGGCCTATGGATCAGTTCAGATACTAAAGGTGAAACAGGAGATAAATCAAGTATGATTTTTGAAGTGTGGTTGATTTGAACAACTAGAAAGACCATTTCTTAATTTTTAGAACTTTGATAAAAGTATATGATAAATTTGTGTTTTAACAATTTAAGTGTAAAAGTGGCTTTAATTTACAATATTGCACAACCATCATAACTAATTGTAAAACTCTTTCATCATCCTAAACAAATTCAATAACCATTAAATGGTTACTCCTCACCGTCTCCTCCCTTCAGTTCCTTATAATCTTGAATCTACTCTATCTCCATGAATTTGCACTTTCCAGATATTTCGTGCCAATGACATCATTCAACTTTGTCATTTTGTACTTGGTTCATTTCACTTAGCATAATGCTTCCAAAGTTCATTCATGTTGTAGCAAATATCAAAACTTCATTTCTTTTTATAGCTAAATAATATTCTATTGTATATAGATACCATATTTTGTTCATGCTAGTCATTTGTTGATGGAAGTGGAGTTGTTTCCACTTATAGCTATTATAAATAATGCTGCAATAAACAGTGGTATACAAGTATCTGAGTCCTTCTTATAAATTCTTTTAGGTATGTACCTAAGAGTAATACTTCTGGGTCATATTATAATTCTATGTTTAACTTTTTAAAGAGTCACCATACTATTTTCCACAGCAGCTGCATCATTTTACATTCTCATTATCCATGTAGAAGTGTTCCAATTCATCTACCTATTCAACCAATTTTTTTTAATGAAAGCCATCCTAGAAGGTATGATATGGTATCTCCTTATGGTTTTGATTGGCATTTCCTTAAAGACTAATGGTATTGAGCATATATTTATATACTTATTGATCATTTGTAGATCTTTGAACAGATATTTTTCAGGACCTTTGCCCATTTTTTTAATTGGGTGATTAGTCTTTTGTTATTGAGTTTGTTTATCTATTTTTTTTAGACTATACTTATTTATTCATGAGAGATACACACACACACACACACACACACACAGAGAGAGAGAGAGAGAGAGAGAGAGAGAGAGAGAGAGAGGCAGAGACATAGGCAGAGGGAGAAGCAGGCTCCATGGAAGAAGGGTGATGTGGGACTCCATCCCGAGATTCCAGGATCACGTCCTGAGCCAAAGACAGACAATCGCTGAGTCACCCAAGTGTCCCATTGATATTGAGTTTAGAAGTTCTTTTTATATTCTGGATACACTCATAACAGATAATATATTTTTTCTCATTCTATCAGTTGTCTTTTCATTTTCTTGATAATGTCCTTTAATGCAAACAGGTTCTTAACTTTGATAAAGTTGAATTTATCTGTTTTATCTTCACAAGCAACAAGATTGTGTTTTTGGTTTCCTAAGAATCCATTACCAAATCCAAAATCATGAAAATTTAGCCCTAACTACTCTTCTAAGCATTTTATGATTTTAGCTTTCATATTTGTTTTTCCATTTTAATTTTTATATGGTGGTATGATGTAGAGGTCCAACCTCATATAGTATGTGGAAATCTAGTTGTCCATCCCAGCCAGCACCATTTGTTGAAAAAACTTATTTCCCTGTTGAATGAACTTGGCATCCCTCTCATAAATCAACTGCCTATAGATGTATAGTTTATTTCTGGATTCCTAATTCTGTTTCATTGGTTTATACATTGATCCTTATGCCAGTACCATCTTGTATTGATTACTATAGCTTTGTAGTAAGTTTTGAAAGTGTGAGTCTTCCAACTTTTTTTTTCAAGATTATTTTGCCTACTAGGGGCCACTGATAATTCCATATGAATTTGAGGATCATCTTTTCCATTTCTGTAAACAAGGCTGTTGGAATTTTGATAAAGATTACCTTCAATTTGTAGATTACCTCACGTAGTATCGACAGTGTATTTATAAATCTGCTTGTTGAAGCTAGTAAATGGCTTTTCCTTAAACAAATATAAGTCTTCTTAAATTAATCTATTAGAGGAATATGAAGTATTATGTTCCATTGCTGGGACCCAGAAAGAAATCTTAATGTATCAAAACAAAGAATATACTGAACAAAACTATTTATGGGTAAAAAGACATTTTTTGATTAATTGATTTGCATCTGTCATAGTTTAGCAATGTTAGATTTATAGTTTCAGTGGAAATTTTAAAAATGAAACACAGTTCTTTTATGCTGAGAATTCTGTACTTTATATCAAAGGACCTCAACATTTGATTTTTAGTGTGACAGCCTGAACAATTCTGAACTACTACAAAGGAAAGGTGTATCTACATATAAGGAGAGAAAATTGGTAATTTTTATGTACGAGGTAACATCTATTTTAACCGAACATGTGAGTAGCTTCGAGGCAGCATAACATAGTGGTGAAAGCAGAGTCTCTAGAATCAAAACTTTCTACATTTACCTCCCAGTTTTACTATTCACAAGCTATATAACATTGGACAATTTAGCTAAGATCTGCTTCAGTATTCTCACCTATAAAATGGGAGTAATAATACTTCAAAGGGTTATGAAAATTATATTTGCACATAGTAAGTATTCACTAAAAGATAATTATATGCAACAAGTTATAGCTTTATATATAATTATATGCCACAATAATTTCTACCTGTATTTTACTATTTACAAAATATGTTTTTATCATTTTAACATTCTTTTATCTAATCCTTGGATTAATTCTATGAAATAAGAATGAATATATTAGCCTCATGTAACAGATGAAAAAACTAAAATTCATAGTGATTGTGACACACCAAAGGCATATTAAAAAATTAAAACCTATAAAATTTTAATTATGCGAGATGAATAAGTTCTAGAGATCTACTATACAACATTGTGCTTAAACTTGCACTTTAAAAATTTAAGAGGGTAGATTTCATGTTATCTGTTCTTACCATAACTTAAATCAAAACCTATAAAACCAAATCTTATTAAAACCAAATAATTATTTGTCAAACCTGTATTATTTCCACTAGAACAAACTGCTTCTACTTTCTGTTTAAAGTGAACAGCAAGGACAATATAAAGTGAAATTATGTAATGTTATAACAGAAGATAAATTGAAATAATGACTCTTTATAGCAATCTACAGAGTTAATTTCCTTTTCCTATGGTTCATATTTGTTTCTTCTGGGCTTCAGGAGAAACTATATTACTGCTTGTAAAATTCATATAGTGGTTGGCAAGTGGCTGAATGTGGGATCATATTTAAAATTTTTACTATTCTGATTTCATTAGAATAATCACAATTTATCCTAAATCGTATAGTTCTGGATGCAAGCACATCAATGACAAGATATGCTTGCATATTTGCCTTTTATTTAAATAGATCTTTTTTAAAGATTTTATTTATTTTATTCATGACAGACAGAGAGAGAGAGAGAGGCAGAGACACAGGCAGAGGGAGAAGCAGGCTCCATGCAGGAAGCCTGACGTGGGACTCGATCCAGAGTCTCCAGGATCACACCTCAGGCTGAAGGTGGCGCTAAACTGCTGGGCCACCAGGGCAGCACAATTAAAATAGCTCTTGATTACTGACTCCTATTTGAAGAAAATTCACTTTGTTCTTCTTTGGAGTCTCATAAATATAAGTAAAAATGAAACATTAAACATTTTTAAGATTCAACAGTACAACTTAGAACAACATAAAATACTTTAATAAACCTATTTTAACTTAGTGAACCAATTATCTAGTTGCTAAATATTTGTTTATGCATGACTTTCACTATTACCATCCACTACTAAAATCAGAGTCATTTAAAACATTTTGATTGAAGTTATAGCTTTGAATTAGATGAAGAAGAGATTAATAAGAGTTTGGGAAAGTGATTTCCACTGCCTTCAAACAGATGTCAATTGAAAGGAAACAATACAAGTACCATGTAATTGGAATAACAAACATTGAGGCACATAACATATGCACACAGAACTCACAGCTTAATAAGAAACATCTTTTGTGATAGGACATTAAATATAATCTTACTTATGGTTAATATTTACATACTTATACCAGAAATAACATGGTACTGGAAGTTATAGCTATTGTGAAAAAATTGCTGATTTTCTTGAATTCTAATTAGTTAACATAATGATGTTTAGATTTGTCATTAGTTACTTAAGAGGTAGTAAATGTAGTTCAATTAAACTACGATTCATAAATTCAGCAGTTTAATAGCTATTGAATGCTCATTCCACCTCAGATACTATACTAAATATTGAAAATGAAAATAATTAGAATAAGACCTTAGAATAGTATCTTGAGACCAATATTAAACTCAGTAAGTACAACTGAAAAGAGAAATGAAGTTAGTTTGGTATAATTTGTTCTAGAAAAGTCATCCTAGGTACTAATGATCAATTCATTTTAGAAATTCACCTAAAATTATTGTCAAACTTTTCTTAATAGATAATTTTTTATAGCAGTTTTAGGTTGACAGCAATATTGAGCAGTAGGTATAGAGAACCGTCAAACATTTTAGTCTATATTGCAAATTGCTTTATTTTCATGTTTTGAAAACCATTTATCTGCAGAATCATTTTCTTGTGTGACAAAGTTATTCTTTCAACTGAAGCTAAATTAACTCAGTTTCTGTGAAGTTATAGGATTGCTTATTATTTTAATAAGTAATCAATGTTAATACTTACTATTTTTTCAGTAAGTTATATACAATTCCATAAATATTCACATAATTACATAATAAGGAGAATGGGGAAATTAAGTTAAATTCATAATATAGCTGCACCAAGTAAGTTGCTAACTGATGAAAGATTTACAAATAAAAAACAAAACTATGAAAACACTAGAAGTAAGATATGATATTATACAAAAATAATCTAGGGGTGAGGATTTATTCCTGGGCAAGATGTAAAATCTAAAAGCTATAAAATAAATATATTTGTATATAATATTTGAAAATTATATAGGTCTAAAATGCCATAAAGACCAAATTATTTAAAGGGTAATTCAACAAATATACAAAATTCAACAAATAAAAAGAAAGAAAAAGAAAAACCAACAAGTCAATATGCACAAATAAAAAAAATGTAATAACAGAATTGAGACATATAGGAAACAAGACTAGAAGTGATAAAGTATAAATTTTTAGAATATGAAAAGTTCTCCCACGTTGAAAATGAAAAGTAATAAATATAACAGAAAATAAATAGATATGAAAAACATGATTTTTAGGCAGGTTAGTTGGTTCCTAATGATGAAAGAACTATCTGAAAAGAAGCACTAGCCAGATTGAATTGAAAATAGCTTAAGGAAAAAGTCTCAGTGTTCAGACAAAAGGGTTTCACCATCGGGGATTCTAGGGAAAAGAGAATGACTCATATACACAGAGTAGGTCATCTTGTCCCTTTGATTATTAAAGTTCTACTCTGCTGAGGTTGCTCTGTGGTGAGCATTCACATGAAATACTATCTTCACACATTGCCTCCATTCACAAGTCTATCTACATACCTCTTCCTCAGACCTCCTGTTCTCAAATTTTGAAATGTGAAAATAAAGACCAACCAAAGGAGAAAAGCACAGGCTTTTCTTGACCTTGCTATTGCAAAGGAGTCAGCCACCATGACTGACTGGCATTTTGTCATTGTCTCAAAGGAAGACATAAGAATGAGAAAGTTGTATAGTGGAAACAAGGGAAAGCTCCAGGTATGCACTGACTGGAAGTTGTTGGTATAGAGAAGCTGTAGATGGGCTAACTAATAGGTGGTGGGGGCACCCTATGGGATTGATTAGGAATATATATATGGCTTGCTTTGGTTGATACTAAGTTGGAAGCCGGAACAAACCAGGTTGGTTCAATTGTTACAGAAATTATTGTTTAAAACTGCTTGGATTGTTACCAAGATAACAATCTGGCTTTCTATAAATCTGATTTATAGCAGGCTGGTTTCCTGAGCTGTTTATTGTAGATAACAAGGCTCGTTTCCTAGGCAGATTTCTTCAGACTGTACATCTGAGTTCTATTTTTACTCATGGTCTGACCATGCTTCATGTATATATTCAGTTTCTCAATACTATGTTTGTTCCAAGTCCTGGCTCATTATGCCAAACCCACTGACTACTATTACTGGATTAGTGTAGATCCTATCTCTGGCTATAACTACTTCCAGGGGAAATGTGTAACAGTTACTCTACTCAAAGCTCTCTTCAGGGAGGAGTTTCCCCTTTTACTTCTGTCCTATCAAAACCACCCTACAGTGCAGCTATAGTAATACTGGCTTAATCCACTTTAGGGAATTGCAAGCATAATGTGCAGAACTATCTCTAAAAACACACCTATCTTTTTTTTTTTCTTCCTAAGTCAATTGGTCATAGGAAACTCACCATGAGGCCACAAATGGTATTCTGAGAGAGAAAAGAGATTTGACCGGAATAGGCATTTAGACCATTTACTTATGTAACTTATTTGTGTTATCAGGGCTTGTTTGAGCCTAATAGCAAATTTACCATCCCGTTTGATATTGGAGTGCTGTTGTGCACACTCAATCCTATGTCTTGGTGTGACAGAAAATACTCAATTTATTATAGTCTAGGTTTAGTCTCTAGTAGCCCTGATAGCAAATTAGAAGTCTATTGCATCTCAAAAGGAAAATTGTTTTCTGCAGAGGATGGCATGGCCTTACCTCAAAATCTCAAAGGACTGCAATATGATTCATCTTTAGAAGCTTGCCAGAAATTCCATATAGCATTCCTAACTGCCACTCCAAATACCACCAGATTTGCTGATCTTTTGGTCCAATGACTGCAACAAATACAAACTCCCATACAAACTGTTCAATCTTTCCTTATCCAGGTTTTACTCAAAACAGGAAACCTTTTATATTATTTGGTAATTGGTTTGGAGCAGCACACTCAAATGAGGAAATATGTTGCTTCCCAAATCCAAAGAGATCTATTAACAATGTTACTGCTTTCTTCATGGTCAAGAAGCAGATGCAGCAAATTATCCTTCTCCTGAAATGGATAATTCACCCTTCCTGAGATAACTGGACACCTACAAATTTCACTGACGTTTTAGATCCTTTGATTTTTGGGATTTTCTACTTTCTGATAATGTTTTTTCTTATTAATTCATCTAAAGTCCCCCCCAACTTTCTACTCCAGATACAACTCATATGTTATCATCAGGTAATGGGCTAGCATGATAGTCTATAGAGAGATGGTCAAGATCTCTGTGTACTATATTATGACTTAGAATTGGTGCATTGATACAGTGTTAAAATAATAGAGTGGATGTGAGTTGTTGTCCTGCTGAAAAGAAACTATTCTACTTTTCTCAGGTGAAAAATGTGAAGCATAAGAAATAGAATTTTGACTTGGGTCAAAATTTCATGGAAGTTCCTGAACCCACCATGTGGTTATTTCCTTACTTCTAGAACATATAGTTTGAATAAACATATTCAGAAACTTATAAAATCCAAAACTCACCATGAGGCCACAAATGGTATTCTGAAAGAAAAAACTCTTCATGAGATAGAGAAAAAAACTGTTCATGAGGTCAATAACTGCGTAACTGCATATCAGGTATTGAAGGGTGTGCTGATTCACTCCAGCAATGAAATCACATTTGAAACAAAAACTGAAATTGTATCAATACCTTACTAAGTTTATGATGATCATTGTCATTCTCCAAAAACCATCTTTCTTCATCATCGATCAAATAAGTGAGATGAAAGATATAGTGGGAGTCAACATTCATCATTTTTGTTAACATTAATCTCTATAATGTCTTTTGGATGCAGTATGGGATTTGCTTTATTGTTTTGATAGAGGTAGTCCTGGTAGCTTCCACTTGGTTTTTCTTGTCGTTATAATCTGTATTCCATGGGTCAGGGGACAAATGTGAGGATCTTATAAGTTTCTGAATATGTTTATTCAAAGTATATGTTCTAGAAGTAAGGAAATAACCAAATGGTGGGTTCAGGAACTTCCATGAAATTTTGACCCAAGCCAAAATTCTATTTCTTATGCTTCACATTTTTCACCTGAAAAAAGTAGAGTGCGATAATAACATCTACTTTAAACTGTTGAGATATGAGATGACGATAAGTGACATGTTATAAAGTTCTGCTATTTAGTAAGCCTTAAAAATATTAGTTTCTTTTTTCTTTAATTTGATATCCATGAAAAATATTTTTACCATACTGACAATTATCAGTAGTATGACTTTAAGTAAAAAAAAAAAAAATTAAAGAAGTCAAGCCAACAATATAGTTATTTTTAATTATGAAATTCTAAACTTAGAAATTAATCTTCAACATAATTTTGGATTTTAAAAGTTCTTAAAATATAAATTAACATTTTTATATTTTAACTTAAATTATAAAAATTATAAAATATGTAAAGCATATTTTTGGAGAAAATAAAGTGCAAATCTATCAAAATACAATATAAATTTTTATCATGGACTGAGTAATTTATTTTGTCAAGAAGGACAGAGCTGAAGAAAATTTAGTCTCTGAGGCTTGTCAGTGAACAGGACGGAGAGAGATTATAACAAGAATAACACATGAAGAGCTATGGTCATTACCTGGATACATATAAAGAATTAAAATAGACCAATGATAACCAAAGTTCAACATAGGAATGGAAGTTGAGTATAGAAGGAAAAACTGTCTGGACTCTGAGGGTGAAATCAGAAGGGAACAGAAAAGTTCCCTTCATATTTTATATTCAGCTAGTCAGCTTGTCCTATATGATTCTTCAGAAATGTTCTTTTTGGATTATTCTCTTTTCCATTTCCACTGTTACCCTTGGTAACAGGCTCCTCTGTATTACTCAGAAGAGGATATATTTTGCTGAAATAAGAATTGCAATTTAGGGGCTGAATATAAACAAACATTTTTCCCTCATGCCATGGGGGTAGATCATTTTTCTTCTAAGCCACAATTCAGGGACACAGCTCTAGACCACTGTAATATCAACCATCTGGAAAACTGGGAAAGGAGAATAGGGGAGTGATAGAGCAGATACCAAGTTACCCCTCCTAGAAAGGACACTCTTTCCTTCCACGCACTTGCTCTCACCTATACTAATCACATGGCAGACATAATCCCTAATAGGTGGAGAACTATAGAGAGGCACATGGACAATAATTTCACTAACAGTTTCTTTTTTCCATTCCACCTTTATTCATTGCTACCTAACTAAAATAGCATTGCTTTAATCTTCATGACAATTTTCTCCTCCATTTCTAATCCATGTATTTCCCTTAAAATTCTCATTTCTCAAAAGTGCCTTCATTAATAACCTATTACTATGAACTAGGTTGACACTAAACTCCATATCCTAATTTATAAAAATCTCCATATTCCGTTTCTACTTTGCAAACTGGGCCAAATGATAATAAAAGACATCTATTCTGTTACTTCTGCACATGTCATGCCACTTTCAATCTTACCCATGCCATTCTCTTCACTGAAGTGACTGTCTATGTGGATAGGAGGGAGACTATCAACATTAGGAATTCTATCTGGATACTAAAATGAGTTCACATCTAAGGAGATCCCTCCTACCTTCTACTCTTGATTTCAATCCAACCAGCAACCAGCTTTCCTGAGCTTGTGGCTGTGAGATTGGTAAGAACATAATATCTGGGAAGATACAAAAACAACAGGCTCTGCAGGATCCTAGAAAGAGAGAATTGACAAAACAAAACAAAACAAAACAAAACAAAAACCTCCCCCTTTAAAGTAAAGGCCAGACAGGAAAAACCATAAGATGAGGGTCAAATAAGAGTACTTCTGTAGACAAAGCTTGGATGAGAAAGACCAGTACTCATCTCTAAGCATATCTATGAAAGGATTTTCTGGTGCCCTGGATCTCTAAGACAGCTGCTGGGAAGAAATGGTAGTCTGACTTCTCCCTACTGCTGAGGCAGAAATAGCACCAGACTTTGCAGATGAGAACTCCAGGAAATAGAAAGACTAACCAGGAGCAGGAAACGGATACAAAAAAATTCATGAATGGATTCTGCTAACTCACAGGACCCAGTTTTGGCCCTCTCATTATTCATAATGAGACTGTCACCTATTAAGGACCTGCAAATTGTTACATATCAGGAGTGGTATATCAGTAGGCAATAGAATATAACCTAAGAGAGCCCAGCAAATATAAGGAGGAAGAGGAGGAGGAAGAGGAAGAAGAAAAAGACAACGACAACGGAGGGAAAAAAAAGAGCACTCATAGTATAGTGAGCTGGACTGCTATAAGAGAGAAAATAACATGAAGCAAAATAAATAAGAGAACTTAGGAAGATTCAATTACAGTACACATATTTTCTAGAATATATAGGTAGGTAGATAGTGGTATTAGCTAAGTATATGTGCTATATTTTATTTGAATTAAAGCAGAAAAATGGTCACTGAATTAGATTACTAAATGAGGCAGAATTAGGAATTCACTCAAAGAGAAATTTCAAAGCACACAGCAAATAGAGTTACAGGAAGAGCAAAAAAACAACAGCGAGAAGAGACAAGAATTAGATAAATAGGAGAAAACATCCTTGGGCTGGAGTAAAATCAGATTCTATAGATTAAAAGGCTTCACTGACTTCCAAAAAGGCTAAATGAATAAAAGGAAAACAGTTAGGTATATTGGGATATAATTCTTTAACTCTAGGAGTAAAGAAAAAAATCTTGTATGCTTTAAGAATAAATAACTACTTAGCTACAAAGGAAAAAAAATCAGAGTTACATGAAACCTTAAAATGCTAACACTGCAAGTTAGAAAATAGTAGAACAATAGAGTCAATAAGTCACACATACATGCAATATAAAAATATACTTGTAAATATGGAAGAATTTGAGATATAGAATGAAAGAACATGAAAAGAAATGAAATCTCATTTACTATCTCCTTCTAAGTAGAAAGCCAGTATTTCTTTTGATCAAATTCCTAAAACATATTATTTCATTTCTGGGGTTCTAATAGTATTACTTTCCCATTTCTGAATTCCACTTGGAGATATAGAGTATTAAGATGTGCGTACCCAATCAGAACATATCCCTGCCCCCATTTTTTTAATGCTGACCAAAAATACATAAAGGAAATGGAGAGTGTACTTTCCCAAAAGAAGTTCATGTTGTTAGAAAGTGAAATAAAAATCAGGGTTGTATTCATGTCCATGAAGACTCAATATGACAAGATGTCAATCTTATCAACCTAGTCTATATATTTAATGAAATCCCAAATAAAATCCCAATAAATAATTGTGTAGATTAAACACACACACACACACACACACACACACACACACACACCTGATTGTAAAGTTTATATAGAGAGGAAAAAGATGCAGAATAGACAACATAATATTGGAGAAAAAAAAAGTAGGAAGACTGACAATACCAAACTTCAAGATTTAGTATAAAGTTATGGTATTAACAATAATAGAGCACTGGCAAAACAATAGATAAATATATCAATTGAACAGAATATAGAGCCAAGAAATAGACCCTTATATACTCAATGATCTTCCACATAAAATATAATCTATTAAAATTATATTATAATATACTGTATTAATGTAATATATATAAAGGAATATTACACAGTAATAAAAAGAAGAAAGAAATCCTGTTATTTGTCACAATATGGAAGGATCTTGAGGGCATTATGCTAAGTGAAATAAGTCACACAGGGAAAGACATATACTTTAGGATGTTACTTATATGTAGAATCTAAACAAAAGAACTCAAATACATAGAATAGATTGGTGTTTGCAAGAGGTGGGGTCTGGTGGGTGAGCAAAATTTGTGTGAAGGTCGTCAAACATACAAACTTTTAAGATAAACATGTCCTAGAGATGTAATGTACACCATGGTGACTATAGCTAATAATACTGCATTATATTTTTTAAAGTTGTTAAGAGTAGTTCTTAAATTCTCATGATGAGAATACAAAATTTATTTGTGATGATGGATGTTAACTAATTTTTTGTGGTAATCTTTTTCAACACATACAGATCGAATCATTATACACCTAAAATTAATGTTTTATGTCAATTATCTTGATAAAAAAAGATTATATGTATTCAACATAAATATATACCTATGTGTATGTATATATAAAACATTGTATGTATATATTTATATTTATATATAAGTATATTATATATATATAAATAACCAAAACAACAATGAGGTATCACTATACACATATTAGAATGGCCAAAATCCAAAACACTGACCCCAAATTCTGTCAAGGATATAGAGCAATAGGCTAGGGGCTAGTTGATCTCATTCACTGCTGTTGAGAATGCAAAATGGTACAACCATTCTGGAAGACAGCATAGTAGTTACTTACAAAACTATATTGTTACCATACAATCTATCAATCATGCTTCTTAGTATTTACCCAAGGGAATTGAAAATTTATGTTCACACCAAAGCCTTCACCTAGAGGTCTATAGCAGATTTATAATTGCCAGAACTTGGAATCAACCAAAATGTCCTCCAGTAAGTGGATAAATTGTGGTACATTCAGACAATGGAATATTATTCAGAGCTAAAAAGAAATGAAATATCAAACTGTGGAAAACGTGGAGAAAACTTAAATGAGTATTACTAAGTGAAAGAAGCTAGTCTGAAAAGGCTATAAACTGTATTCTAACTGTGTGAAATTTTGGAAAAGAAAACTATGTAGAAAAAAAATAAGTAGTTGCAAAGGGTTGAGAAGATAGGCAATGAATAGCTAGAACATAGATGGTTTTTAGGGAAGTGAAAATACTCTGTGTGATACCATAATAATGGGTGCACATCATTACATATTTGTCCAAACCTGGAGTTGATAGAAAAGTATCAATTTTTGGTGATTATGATGTGTCAATATTATGTACTGTAACAAATCTACCACTCTGGTAGGAGATACTGAAAATGGGAGAGATTCTTCATGTGAAGGTGAATGGAGATTATGAGAAGTCTCTATTCCTTTGTCTCAAAACTGTTGTCAACTTAAAACTTATTTTAAAAATTAACCTATTACGCCTGGGTGGCTCAGTGGTTGAGCGTCTGTCTGCCTTCAGCTCAGGGTGTGATCCTGGAATTCCAGGATCAAGTCCCACGTTGGGCTCCCTGCATGGAGCCTGCTTCTCTCTCTGCCTAGGTCTCTGCCTCTCCCTCTCTCTCTCTCTCTGTGTGTCTCTCATGAATAAATAAAATCTTTAAAAAAATAGAAATTGTCCTATTGTAAAAATAATAAATAAAAACTAGGTCTATTACTTGTCAAATGCTGTTAATAGACCAAAAGGGTGTTTTTTACGATTCTTTGGATGGTGGGACACAACACACTTGGCAGTTGAATACCTGAAAAGGACAGATCTTAACAGCTCCAAAAAAGAGTATGCTACCATGGAGGCCCACACAGTGTTTGCACCCTGGGACAAGCTAACAGCACCCTGGAGTTCCAGTTCCAGAGGACAGTTTATGTATGTCGAGCAGGGTGGGATTAGCTAGGTTTTGCAGGCAGGCTTGCAGTCTTTAGGAAACAATCTTGTGGATTGTTTAATTGGAATAATTTCATAGGCTCAGGGTTTAGGGGCTGTCCCTAGCTGTTTGACACTTGGTCTTGGGGTAATTAAAACAGGTGAGTAGTGTATCTTACACTAGGGTGTGAGAGCCTGATGAGGAAAGTGGTTGCCATGGAACCTAATCAGCTGTTCAAATAGGGGAACTGACCTGCCTTAAGCCAGGGCCTTGAAACCGGATTAAGAGAGCATTTAAGAAATATCAAACTCCACTAAAAAAAATACAAGCCAGACTTGCAGAACAAGTTCATAAACATATCTGATAAAAGACCCCCATCCAGGTTCTGGAATGATTTTCCACTCAACAAGAAGACAACCAAAACCTTAATAAAAAGAAACGTGCAAAAATTTGAATGGACACTTCCACAAAGATCTAAGATTTAGAAAGAAGTACATTAAAGGATGTTTATTAGTCATTAGAGAAATGCAAAGTAAAAACACAATGATATACTACTAAATATCAAGGTGGATGGCTAACACCGACATCAAATCCCGGTGATGCTCTAATAAAAGTGGAATTCACATTTTGCTAGTGACAATACAAAATGACTTAGACACTTTGCAGAACACTTCATAGCAATTTCTTGTAAGATCCTTGAAAATCCTTTCCTAAAAACTACTAAAGGTAAATGAAAAAATGTGGGGTTTTTTCCTCACAAAGATTTGTTTCTAAATATTCCTAAGCTTATGTGTGATATCCAGATGCTTGAAACAAACCTCATGTCCACCAATTTATGAACTGATAAAGCAATTATGGTCGGTCCTTATAATACAAATCTACACAGAAATAAAAGTAACCTGATTAACTATTGATACACCTAACAACATGAATGAAATTTAAAAGGATCATGCTTAGTGAAAGCAGTCAGACACAAGACTATCTACTCTATGGTTAATTTATGTGATATTCTGGAAAATGTAAAATTACAGCAATCAGAAAGCAGAGCAATGGCTGCCAGGAGCCAGTGATGGGCAATAAAATGCTTTGGCTACAAAAGGGCATTATGGGACATTATTCAGTAATGGAAATATTTTCTATTATGCTTATTGTATACTTTAAAAAAAAAAGCTTATTTTTTTTACATGCACATTATACATTGAAACTGTCGATTAAAAACATAATAAAGCCCACCACAACTTGGTTTTTGGCAAAGAACACATTCAATTCCTTTACAGAATAACAGATTTACTATTTAATTTCTAGTCCTAATTTATAGCACAACTCAGATTTGTCATCTAAAAATGAAATGGTAAGACACTTAATAACGGTCCAGCCCATGTCACCGATCCTACACTTGTAACTCCTGGTTTCCTTAGGCTCATCAGAAAGTCAGTTTTGCATATGTATTCCCATATCTCACTAGATGTTAGACGTTTTAAATAAAGTCCAAGAGATGTATTGTAAATTACAGAACATTATAAAAATTAGTTACCATTATTTTTTTTTAATTTTTTTTTTTTTATTTATTGATGATAGTCACATAGAGAGAGAGGCAGAGACACAGGCAGAGGGAGAAGCAGGCTCCATGCACCGGGAGCCTGACGTGGGATTTGATCCTGGGTCTCCAGGATCGCGCCCTGGGCCAAAGGCAGGCGCCAAACCGCTGCGCCACCCAGGGATCCCTAGTTACCATTATTTATTGTCCTTTAATGTAGCAATTTTTCCTAATCCATCTTTGTATGACACTAGCAGTGCATACAACATGGTTTTTTGCTCAATAAATATATATTGAATGTACTTAAATAGGTGATTGGGATTCTTATTTTTATATTTTAACTTTTCCAAGTTGCAACATTTAATTTAGGCACATGATAGCATTATCTTTGGGACAAAAGCTGAATAGTGACTAACAGTGAGACCTTGTTTTCCTATCAGTTTTACTCATCATCCCATTTCCTCCAAGTGAACTATTTATTGAGTTTTAGCAGCACTGAGTGCCAAAGGACAATTAAATTGATCCTCAACAAATTACTAAGAAACACTTCCTTGATTTTAGTGTTTCCCCTTAATTGTGAAGCCAGGGCAGCTCCACAAATAAATGGGTGGCTTAACAGACTCCACGGCTAATAATGTGAAAAGCTCACATTACCTAATGCTGCTTCCAACATCTCTATTACCACTTTGGAGGTAGCCAAAAATAGTGATAAAGACAAGAATAGTTGCTATATTTTTCACCACAAAGTACATCAATCCTCTATAAATACACACACATTAAAATATTAAACCCATACTTTTAAAAAGTTTTGTTCTTGTTCAATCACTTTGACATGAAGGATTTGATCCCCCTAAGCCGTTTGGAAGGTAGATGAGAAATTTCATTTTATATAAAGATAGAAAACTAAGGATTAAAGAGTAAATATATTTTTTCTTTGCGGGGGGTGTCAGCTTTAATTTCAACACAAAATACTGAGAAATAATGACTCATTTTTCCGATATCTAAGTATGAGCTACATGGAAGTAGCTCCATAAATAAAATTTTCAGCATTTTATCAGCAGTGTCCACCATGTTTCTTAATTAATAACACTGAAAATAAATAATTACCCATCCTGAAAGCTTATGTCCCAGAAAGCATGTTAAGCAGTTTATATATTCAATCTCATTAATTCTTACAACAGCTTTGTAAAATGGGGACCATTACTCCCATGTTACCTTCTACTGCATGTGATCCTTCATTCCATGATAAATATGTTCTTTGTATTAGCTTTTTAAAGCTGTCCTGACAAAGTATCACAAACATACAAGCTTAAAAGAACTCCAATTCATTATCTTACAGCTTCTGAAGGTCAGAGATCCCAAGACTAAGGTGTTGGCTGGTTTCACACATTCTTGCAAACTCTAGAGAAGAATCTATATCTTTATGTTTTCTCTCTGATCAGTTTTCAGTAGCCACATCTCCCCCTGACCACAAGCCAGAAAAGTTTTCTCCTTTGAAAGATTCGTGATTAGATTGGGCCCACCTGAATAGTCCAGGCTGCTCGTCCCCATCTGCAGGCCTTTCACCTAACTACATCTTCAAAGTCCCTTTGGCTGTGTAAAGCAACATATTTCCAGGTTCTGAGGTTTAACTTGTGGACATCATTTGGGGCCATTATTCTGTCTGCCACACCTGTATCAACAATTTTTCAGGGACCATTCTGGTAGGCTCTAGCTAAATTGAAACTTTTTTCTGAAGGCATTACTTTTCATACTATCTTCACAAGTAAAAGCTTTCTCACACTCTAAAAAAAAAAAAAAAAAAAAACAGAAGTGGGACATATGTCATCTTAGTTCCATGCTGACAATTCCCAACCATTATTTTAAAGTACCTATTCTTGGGGCTCCTGGGTGGGTAGGTCTGTTAAGCATCTGCCTCTTGGTTTTGGCTCAGATCATGATCTCAGGGTCCTGAGACTGAGCCCCACCTCAGGTTCCATGCTGGCCATGGAGCTAACTCAAGAGTCTCTCTTTCTCCCTCTGCCCCTCTCTCATGCTCTCTAAAAAAAAATAAAGTGCCTATTATGAATTTCTTAACATCCAGATATAAAATTTCTATCTCACTTTGTAATTTTCTCTACCAGTTATTAGGCTTACTCATCCACAATAAACTTTTTTCTCCTTTTTATTTATTCCCATGGCCTCATCCTCAACCTTACATGTCTATTTCAGTTGGGCTACCAACATGTTGATTGTTTATTTTTCCTTCTTTCCTGTTTACTTTTGCTTTATACCTGCATTAAAGAGAGAGTAATGAGTTTCATGGTTATGAGCACCAGTAAGCAGAAAGACTTAGAATTTTTCCAATTATTATTAACTCTCTTCTGATTCCCCAATAGAACAGTCAGGAAAGAATTTATTCAATTATCAATTGGCATTTTTGAAAAGGTAGATTCAGCAAAGGAGAGAAAATGATAAACTCTTGACAAAATGTTTCCATCACAATTCAAGGAAAATATCTTTGAAGTCAGTCTTCTCCAGCTATTTCCATGGTGAGTGCCACCACTACTCCCCTCAGGACCTAACTTGTTCTTTGTCTTGAGGCTGGTTTCCTATTTCCTAAGTGAATCTTTCATAAATCTTGCCTTAGAAATCTCTAGCACCTCCAAGGGAAAACCACTCACATACACAGGAGTGGGTCTTGTTGCCTAAACTCATTACCTCCTTTCACATTCATTTACACAATTTGTGAATATCTTTGACTTAGCTTCCCAAGTAGTGATGCCCTCCGTTACTAAAGTCTTGTCAATTAATGTCAGGTAAAGAATGGAGCTTGGGGTGGTAGTGGAGGAGACGGTGGTGGTAGTCGTGGAATAAATTCTGGGACTCTATCATTGAAATAATCATGAATCCATCTTCATTGTTAGTCTCATCTGTAAGAGCTTAAGATATATTTCATTAACTAGTGCACCTCTTAGCTCAAGCACACATCTATATAACAAGGACAGAAACTCAGGTGGAAGGGGATAAAGTTCGATCTAAATGCATATGGAAGAATGAAAATTTACATAGTTTGGGAAGTTGTCTACCATTTCCTATGAAGACAGCAATTTGCATTTCTGTGTAAACTATTGTTTGGTTTGTTTTCATCCCTGTGAAGTCTCTTATCAGAGTAGCAAATGTAATAGATTACCTCTTACTAGGTTTCTTCTTGGTTACCACAGGACAGGTCCCTGCTATTTTCATTCTCATAATAATATAGGAGGAAAATAAGTTATTATACTCAGTTTTCCTTTGGATGTCGAGGACAGTAAGGAAGAAAGACAGTCACATTTTCCACATATACTTTAGAATCTAATTTTTCTGCCTAATTTACATCCCATTATTCTGCAAGTACTTAGGGATCTTCAATTGTTGAAGGCATTTTTCACTCATAATTTTAACATCCTCACTGAATTTTCCACCGGCATCTAAGTTTGCTCGGTATTTTTATATAAAAATAATTAAAGAAAATGAAGAGAATCATAGGGGCACATGGGTGGCTCAGCCAGTTGAGCACTGGACTCTTGATTTCTGCTCAGATCATGATATCAGGGTCATGAGAGATCCAGCCCTTAGAAGCTGCTATGCTCAGCAAGGATTGGGCTTTTCTCCCTCTGCTCTTCCCCCTACCTAGTGTGCAGAAGTGCGAACTCTCTCTCTCTCAAATAAATAAATCTTGAGAGAGAGAGAGAGAGAGAGAGAGAGAGAGAATGAATCATGGACAATCTTCCCATACTGCACCTCTCTCACCATTATTTTTTCTATTTCTTACATTTATAGCCAAAATCATTGACAAAGTTGCTTGAACTTTCCAGTCTGCTTTGCTTACTGATTATTTACTGCTTATGACACTGAAGTTGAGCTTATGACCCCGTCATGTACCAAAACATTCTTCTCCAGGTCAATATTGATCTCCATGTTATAAAATCAGTAGACATCTCAGTAGCTTTAAATCTCTTTTTAGGGGATCCCTGGGTGGCTCAGCGGTTTGGTGCCTGACATTGACTCGGTATGATCCTGGAGACGGGGGATCCAGTCCCACATCAGTCTACCTGCATGGAGCCTGCTTCTCTCTCTCTCTCTCTCCCTTTCTCTCTGTCTCTCATGAATAAATAAATAAAATCTTAAAAAAAAATCTTTTTATGTATTTAACAGGTTTTATTTATTTATTTGACAGAGAGCATAAGCAAGGGCAGCAGCAGAGGGAGAGGAAGAAGGAGAAGCAGGGGCTCCCTCCGGGAACCTGGGGATCATGATCATGAGCTTAGGGCAGGTGCTTAACCAACTGAGTCACTCAGGCACCCCCTTTAAACCTTAAAACTACTATTTTCTTTGTATCTCTTACCCCTTTCTCCTTATCGACCTCTCCCCTAGTGATTCCTTCTCAGTGTCAGACTTACTCTCTCCTACCAATCCTTTAAATGTTAGTTTCCTACTGCAGGCATGTCCTCTCCTCAGTGGACCATGCTTGCAGTATGAATGCACCACAGAGGTGGCTTCAGTTGTCACCATCGCTCTAATGATTCCCAATTCAGAGTCTTCTATTCAAACTTCTTTGCTAAACCTTAATTATTATATCCAATTCCTTCTTGCTAATATTTACATAGGATCCTCTCAGGAATCTCATTCCCAGCAAGTCAGAAACAAATTTTTATTCCTGTTTCACACCTAAAGACTACTTTAAAGAAAACAAAACAAAACAAAACAAAAAAAACAGTGTATCCTATGTAAAAAGTGACCCAAACTAACAGTAGCCATTCTATTTTAGGATATATTTAGAATGTTTAAAGTTGCTAGTTGTTTTAGTCTTCATAAAAACATATCCTTGCAGTTTGTTAGGGAAACTTCCAACTATACTATATTTGTAAAACAAATATCATTCAAGAAAACTTAATAGTTCTTGGAGAAAATTCTGAATGCAGATATTTCTAGTAAGTATAACAGTGTTGTGAATTAGCTGTGTGAGTTTTCAAAACTCTTACTCTGGAGGGTTTGTGACTTCTTTAAGGAAATGTCTATTTTCCTGTACATAGATTTGTTCCACACTATGTATTTTATTTCAACCTATATGAAAATGCCAAGGACTTTTGTGAAAGTATGTTGGCCTTTGGAGATACACAGCCTTGAGTTCAAATCCTACCCGCTAGCCTTATTAGAAATATATTTAATTCCCCTTAGCCAGATTCCTTATTCATAAAATGTGGGCACTGATATTTAACTGACAAGCTTGATGTAAAGATCATGTCACCTTACTTGTCCTTCCAGGCATGCAGCTAAACGCGTGTATCTGGAACTATTAAAAAAAAAAAAAAAAAAGAAAAAAGGAAACTGTTACAAGGTTAGTATTAACGATTTTATTTTACTTGGTTTTTCATGCATGCATTGCTATAAAGAAAGAGGAAACAATCAGCAAATATAAATATCTAATTCCTAAGTTCTATTTATAGTTTTAATTCCATGCAAATGTATTTGCAATCATTTGTTCTTTTGCTTAGTATCTCTTAAATCATCCCTAACTACTCAATACATAGTATACTAAAAAAATAAATAAATAAGTATATGAACTTACAGAAATGAATCTTACACCAAACCAGTATATTATTATCCTTGAGGAACTTATAGTGATCACATGGAGTTATATCTACCCTTTGTGGAGTTACATTGTGTGTGGTATGTTTTGTTACGCAATGATTTTCTTTTTTTTTTTTTTTAAGATCTTATTTATTTTTTCATGAGAGACACGGAGAGAGAGAGAGAGAGACAGAGACACTGGCAGAGGGAGAAGCAGGCTCCATGCAGAGAGCCTGATGCAGGACTCGATACCAGGACTCCAGGATCATGCCCTGGGCCAAAGGCAGGTGCTAAACCACTGAGCCACCCAGGGATCCCCCTACACAATGATTTTCTATAGCCAATTGAAGCAAATATTTTAAGCAAACATTTCACTCTTATGCTTTTTTTCTTCAATTTTTATTTTGTTTTTTAATTAAGAAAAAAGTAAAAACAAGTCAGATATTTATCTAAAATAGCAATGGAGTAAGCTGCATAAAAAAATAAGAATCATATTCTTGAAATACCATTTGAAAGTTTTCTATTATAATTAAGGTCTAATTTTCTTTTAACTACCATAAATATTATTTTAAAGATCTATCTTTGAATATGTTTATCAGTGTGACACCATGCTAATTTCTCAAGATGTTTTATATGACTATATCAATAAAATATATATAGAATACTTGTAATCATCTAACAATAAGTATTGATAATTATCAATTTCATGATAAATAATTTGGCATATTTGATGCTTATAAAATACAATTTTCAGGCTTCAATTCACTCTAAGTAATAATTAAACTAATTATTTTAATCAACAACATATGTTGACCATCTATTCAGTTTTATAGGAATTCATTCACAGATTATTTTATCTTCACATTATTCTGCCTGGGGATAAAATTCTATAACTGTTAGTAATAAAGATTTTTAAAATAGTTTATGCCATTCATTTCATGTAACTTAAAAATTGTGAGAATATAATCATTTTTCTGGACAGTATCATCACAACATTTACATTAATTAGCATTTTGTATTCAGTGTTTCTATACTGAAAGCTAATTTAAATAATTCTGATTTTTCTCAGATTCTTTCTTATATAAAATGAAGCTAATAGGTCGTGTTAACTTTTACAGGATTAGGAATTGTTTAACAAAGTAATTGGTCATTTTGCTCCTCTATTTTTTTTTTTTTTGATACTAGTTGTCAGGATAACTATTAGTACTCACAGTTTTAACATGGCAGCATTTTTCCAAAAAATATGAAAAGATACATTAAAAGAATAGAATCAACATAATTTTTATTTATAACAGTGTTGTAGGAATTGTATTCAAAACATTTTAATAATAAAAATAATTTAGCTAAATATTCTAAAATACAAAATTCTAAAGAAACATGGCCATTTTGATTAGTTTAATTGCAAACAACCATTCATGTTGTCCCTGTATATTCAACAATATTTTAAATTCTATTTGTCAGGTATTATGCTATTGTCTGGTAGAGTAAAAGTGACTAAAAGCCAAATCCCCTCCTTCAAAGAGCTAACAATTCTTTTTATCATCAAAGATATATTTTTTATCAGAGAAGTTATTGATTAGATTTCATGTAAATCAATTTTTTTCTATTTTGACATTCATGGTGTTTTTTATATTTATAGAATTTTTAACCCAAATTTAATCTGATTCTCCACAATAAAATATAAATAACAAAGCATGTGTTTAGTTTCTTGGTGTCAATTGACATAACTAAACTTTCAAACAAATCCAAAATGAGGTTGTGAAATAATGAGCAATAACTGATTTTTATCATACATTTTAGCCAAACAAATTATATTGGCCTGGCTAAGTTTTTTATTTTTTAAATTTTTTAAGGCTTTTTAATTTCTTTTATTTTTTTTTTATATTTCTTATTGGAGTTCGATTTGCCAACATATAGTATAACACCCAGTGCTCATCCCGTCACATGCTTCCCTCACCCTCAGTGCCCATCACACAGTCACCCCATCCCCCTGCCCACCTCCCCTTCCACTATCCCTTGATCATTTCCCAGAGTTAGGAGTCTCTCATGTTTTGTCACCCTCTCTGATTTTTCCCACTCATTTTCTCTCCTTTCCCCTATAATCCCTTTCACCATTTTTTATATTCCCTGTATGAGTGAAACTGTGAAACTCTATGATAATTGTGCTTTTCCAATTGACTTTCTTCTCCGCATAATACCCTCCAGTTCTATCCACGTTGAAGCAAATGGTGGGTATTCGTCATTTCTAAAGGCTGAGCAATATTCCATAATATATATTGACCACATCTTCCTTATCCATTTATCCTTCGATGGGCACCAAGACTCCTTCCACAGTTTAAGGCTGAGTTTTTTAAATATCCACATATAACTATCTGCACTGGAGATTAAGCAAAAAATAAATAAATAAAAAATAAAAAAATAATCTGTTAGAGTTTTGGCTTCAAAAGCTAAACCACCATTCCTTATGTTTGCAGACTTAAACACCCAACTTCTCCACTTCCGGTTTTAGATTCCAATTTAAACAGGTAGAATGGTATGTTTTCTAACTGAGACACTGAAGATTCTTTGCATTCTAAAGACTATTCCCTCACCTTAATGAGGTATGCACATATACATTTGTCTACAAATCTTGAAAGCCCTTTTTCTTATGTATTTCCTGGCTGGGAAAAGGGCTCAGAAAGTCTGATAATCCTTTGAAACAGCATTCCTTGTAAGACTCCTCATTTATTAATAGGCATTATTTTATTTGAGCTCTCAGATCAAATAGCCTGATTTTTTTCTATGTCAAAAGCACCGTTCTATAATTCACCATATCCTTATTTGGTAATGCATCTTATTTGGGCCTGAGTCTCTCATCTTCGGATGGTTCCTTTCCCCAGGTGTTATTCCTGATTTGCATAAAGATACCCCACCACATCCATCATGATTTCAGTTTATCACTCCGAGGACTGAGCAGAGATTGAAAATTAGAATTGCTTCAACAGACTCCTCATTATATTTGTAATACTCTGGAGTGGTGATCATGCTGTGTCTGCTTAGACTTCCAGTAATAGAGATCCATCTACTCCATTAAGGGCAGTTCTGAGATGAGGAATGTTCTTCTTACATATAGCCAAAGCTTACTTCCTTATGATACCAATGATTCATTCATTTACTTATCCAGTGCATAATGAGTATCATATTATGCCCTGGACTCGATGAATAAAACAAAACAAGGTACAATCTGCCTTGAAAGCAATTTATTTATTGTCTAGTGGGAAAAGGCTAGAATAGCATCTTGTTCTAATGAGGTAGTTGTGTAACCACACCTTACTTTCTTTGTGGTTCTTTCCAATTAATCCTTCCAATCTCTCATTAAAGATCACTGCATGACCCTTGAACCTAGGAGCAGTCCTTTGTAATGTGCAGTGGAAAAATCACTAGCTATTATTTTAGAGCCTATATCTCAGTGTTGTAACTATATAACTCCTCTCTCTCTCCTCTGTTACACTCTAAACCTCATGAGATTAGAGACTGGATTGTAATTTTTTTTTTTTTTTTTTTTTTTTTTGCTTAGTAACAGTGCTACTTTTTTTCACCACATTATAGCTATATTACTGATTTAATTAAGTAACTATTTTTTTTTTTTTTTTTAAGAGAGAGAGGTGAGGAAGAGGCGGAGGGAGAGAGAAAAAAAAAAAAAAAAAGAAGAAGAAGCTTTTGCAGGCTCTATGCCCAGCATGGAGCACAAAAAGGGTTCAATCTTACAACACTGGGATCATGACCTGAGCTGAAATCAAGAGTCAGTCTCTTAACCAACTGAACCACTCAGGTGCTCCAACTATATTACTGATTTATTCCTGCAAAACAAATTACTGCAAAATAAGAGGCTTGAACACTATATACCTATTTCACAGTTTCCATGGATCAGGAATCTGGGCATGACTTAGGTACAATCATTTTGGAACTTGGCTGCAAGCAATGTCTCCAATCTCATGTAAGTCTTGGTGTCATCTTTCGAGTCGTTGATATTTGACAGAATCTAGTTCCTTGTAGTTTGTAGATTCTAGAGGCAGCCCACCATTCTCCACTGTATGACCCCTTTCTACTGCACAGCATTTAGTATTTTCAAGACCAACAGGAAAGTTTCTTTGGTACTTCTTTTGTCTCTGACCTCCAGATTTTCTTTTATAGGGTTGTCTGGAGTTTAGCTAAGCTACTTTATGGTATTGTAGCTTTGGGACCTATTTTGTTTGGTCAAGTAGCCTGCAGTGACCTCAGACTGACACTAATCTCTTCATGCAAGCACATGTCTAACATATGAGCCAGCAGAGTCACAAGCAAAAATAAGGTCCTAGTATAACTTCCCCAAGAGCCCTTGTGAATGACAGTACCCTCTGCCTCTCAGTGCTTTTCCTTTATGTGCCCCTAGATAAGACTTTTGTGTGGCTTACCAAAATGTAACTTTTTGATTTGAATTAACCAAACCAACCTTAGTTTAGGAATCCCAAAGCATTCCATCCGTGGACCCTAACAAAGGAATGTGACCCAGGTACTCTTTATCTGCAATCTGCCTTGACCTCCCCATGTATCCTCTTGAGGCATATTGGGCAATTCATCCAAGACCTGTGAGTAATAAACTCCTCTATTTCACGCCCTCTTTTGGTCTGTTTTTGAACCAAGGCTCACCATCCAGCACCTTGTGCTCCACTGAATAACTGTTAATTTGACAAATTCATAACAAGTGTTCAACTTGTTAGACTCATCCAATTTCCCTTTTGATTAACTTAAAGACAAATTATTAGGAATCCTAATTATATCTATAAAATCTCTTCACCTTTGTGGTTAATCTCATATGACAATATAGAAACTGTATTTCTATGTAGAGAACAAATTTTATATTATTTTAGAAGTTATATCGTAACACAGACTTAGGAAAAACTGAAGTCTTTAATTCCTTTCCTGGAAATTTCCTCAAGCTAGGTTTTTATGTTTATATTTGAGTAATTGGTATTTGGGAACTACATAGAAATTTCATTATTTTCTTATAAAAATCTCTTTTGTGTGTGTTTTTAGTTTGTATGCTATCTCTAAAATATTGTATCAGTTATAACAGACTTCAGTATTTCCTCAAGGCTTACATATTTGTTGTTGTTGTTGTTTTACTATTTCTATGTTTGTTTATTTAGTCAGTTGTGAATTGCATACAGTTAAGTTCAATTTCTTCTTTAAAAATAATGTTAAAGGGTTTTGGAAGAAATAGTTGAGAAAACAGGATGATATTAAGCCCTTAGAAACTTTTCTCTATGTGGACAAGGAATCATAACACTCCATGTTCTTGTACCACAAGTGGAAAACAAGTTTTTCTATCTCTTTTGTAGTGCAACATGACAAATATCGCCAAATACTTTGCTGGATGAATGTGTATTTCTAAGGTACTACTTAGATCTAAAAACTTCCATCAAAACTTTTAAGAAATTAGTTTGGCATGATTTTTTCCCAAGTTGTGTTGCACAAATTATTCTCCACAACAACAAATGGAGTGCATAGAAAGATCACTGAGCATATGTCTGGAATACCTATTCAAGAAAACTGCTTTATCAATCGTAATTTCTTTTTTTCTTTCTTTCTTTCTTTCTTTCTTTCTTTCTTTCTTTCCTTCCTTCCTTCCTTCCTTCCTTCCTTCCTTCTTCGAAGACTTCCTTTCTTTCTTTCTTTCTTTCTTTTTTTTTTTTAAATTTTTAATTTTTATTTATTTATGATAGTCACAGAGAGAGAGAGAGGCAGAGACACAGGCGGAGGGAGAAGCAGGCTCCATGCACCGGGAGCCCGATATGGGATTCGATCCCGGGTCTCCAGGATCGCGCCCTGGGCCAAAGGCAGGCACCAAACCGCTGCGCCGCCCAGGGATCCCCCTTTCTTTCTTTCTTTTTCTTTCTTTCTTTCTTTCTTTCTTTCTTTCTTTCTTTCTTTCTTTCTTTTTCTCTCTCTCTCTTTCTTTCTTCTTTCTCTTTCTTTCTTTCTTTCTTTCTTTCTTTTCTTTCTTTCTCTTTCTTCTTTCTTTCTTTCTTTCTTTCTTCTTTCTTTCTTTCTTTCTTTCTTTCTTTCTTTCTTTCTTTCTTTCTTTCTCTTTCTTTCTTTCCTTCTTTTTTTCAGTAGTTCCATGCCCACTGTGGAGCCAGCATGGGGCTTGAACTCACACCTTGAGATCAAGACCTGATCTGAGATCAAGAGTCAGATTCAACCATTTGAGCCACCCAGGCATCCATATCAGTGATCATTTCAATCATGCCAGAAGGAATTCTTATGATTCTACTGTTTGGAAGATTGAGAGAATGAGGGTGATGGGAAAGGGAATACAGTTGTCAAGTAAGAAAAATAACATTTGGGAAAAAAAACGGTTTCATATTCATTTTGAACCCTCGTCTTTTGTTTGTAGTTTATTCTGCATTGGAGCAAGTGATATAAAATCCAAATAAGAGTATTCTATATGAGGAGAGTTTACTTCATATAACAAATTGTTTAACAGAAGACAGACCCAAGATTGGCTTAGTAACATCATAATTCCCTCAAGGACTTAGACTGTCTCTTCACTTCACTTTCCCTAAGACTGCCTTTTAGAAGTAGTACAAGATGGAGTGCCTGCCTAATCTTTCCTTTAACTAGCATGCATTACACTAGATACTGATAATATTTTTTAACATTACAGTCTATTCTTTCCAACACACTGTGATGTTATATTTATTAAATTACTATAATTATACCATGTATCAAAGCTTTCAGATCATTTTTTTACTTTTCTACTAGATTCTCATCCATCACATATACCAATATCTTAATAATTCTCTCATTTTAGACATATAAGCTATTCCCAATTTTCTAATTATTAGTACATTATTATTACATTATCACTTTCCATTTACTGTTTATTGCTTATCTGATAATACTAGAGATATTGGGCAGAGCCCTATATGTAGGTATATTGATACTTTCTAAAATGTTGATAATTTTAAGTATCTTTTCGGTTCTTATTTTATTTATATGTATAATAACTGTTTTCCTTCTACATATAAACCTTAATAAGTTTTATAATCACTACAAACTGTCTTGAGCCTGCTTTTATAAAATACCTTTGAGATATCACTGACATCTAAAAATTATGTATGTTTAAGGTATACAACCTGATGCTTTGATATATGTACACATTGTGGAAAGATGACCACAATCAAGCTAGATAACTTATACATCACCTCTACATACCTACCATTGTGTGTTTATGTATATGCTGAAAGATTTAATTCACAATTTATTTTCTTAGCAAATGTCAGCTGTAGAATTCGGCATTATTAACTCTTGTCTCCACACTGGACGTTAGATCTCCAGAACTCATTTATCTCACATAACTGAATCTTTGAATCATTTGAGCAACATCTCTCAATTTCCCTCTCCCCGTGCCCATGTCAACCACCATTCTATTCTCTTCTCCTATGAGTTTGATTATGTTAGATTCCACATAACCTGAGATCATAGAGCATTTGCTTTTTTGTGTCTGGCTTATTTAGTTAGCATTATGTGCTCCAGGTTTATTCATGTGGTTGCAAATGGCAGAATTTCTTTCTTTTTTATTTTTTTTAATTTATTTTTCTTTCTTTTTTTAGAGCTGAATAATATTTATTTGTTGGTTCACCACATGTTCTTTAATCCATCAAGGAATACCTAAGTTGTTTCTATATTTGACTATTGTGAATATGATGAAATGAGCACAGAAATGCAGATATCTCTCTGAGATCCGGATTTTATTTCCTTTGGATATATACCCAGATGTAGGATTGCTGGATCATACAGTAGTTCTTTTTTACTTTCTTATGGAAATGCAATACTCTTTTACATAGCGGCTGAGGCAGTTTTCATTCTCACAAATAATATAGAAGAGTTCCTTTTCTCCATACACTTGCCAGCATTTGTAATTTTTGTCTTTGGGTAATAGTCATCCTATCATGTGTCAAGGGATATTTTATTGTGGTTTTGATTCACATCTCCATGATTAGTGATATTGAGCATTGTGTCAAGGGATATTTTATTGTGGTTTTGATTCACATCTCCATGATTAGTGATATTGAGCATTTTTTAATGTACCTGTTTGCTATTTGTATGTTTTTGTTTGTGTGTTTTTTTGTTTTTTTGAGAAATGCCAATTCAAAAACTTTGCCCTTTTAAAAATCTGGCTACTCGTCATTGTTATTGTTGTTTTGCTATTGAGTTATATGAATTTTTTATGTACTTTGGATATTGACCCTTTATCAGATACAGCTTACAAATATTTTCTCCCATACTATGGGTTACTTTCCTGGTCAATTTATGGAGGAAGTATATTGAATGTACATGTCTTCATATAAAAAACTGCATATTACATATCAAGATATAGAGCATATGAAACTCTAAAAGAGTCTGGTGAGAATAAAGCAAAATAGTAAGGACACTTTGGAAAACCTTTTGGTCGATGTTTAAATAAGTTAAACATAAATTTACCAAATAACCTAGCAATCCCATTTCTAAATATTCATTCAAGAGAACTATTCAGATAAAGATCTGTACACAAATATTTATAGCAGCCTTATTCACAGTCCCCTGGAACTATAAAGATCCCAAAAGTCCACTAACACTAATTGGTGAATAAGTAAACAAATTATGGTATAACCATACAATAAGATACGGCAACAAAAAGGAACAAACTACTCATAAATGCAAAACTATGTGTGAATTTTATAAGCATTGGCTTTTTTTTTTTTAAGATTAATTGGTTGATTCAGAGACAGATAGAGAGAGAGAGTGGCAGAGACACAGGCAGAGGGAGAAGTAGGCTCCATGCAGGGAGCCGGATGCAGAACTCGATCCCAGGCCTGAGCCAAAGGCAGATGTTCATCCGCTCAGCCACCCAGGCGTTCCATATAAGCATTGGCTTTAATGAAAGAAGCCAGACACCAAAGGCTACCTGCTCTATGATTTCATTCACGTAATGTTCGAAGGAAAGACAAGTCACAGCAACAGAAATCAGATCAGTGGTTGCCAAGAAGTAAGGTAGAGAAAGAGATTGCATCCAAAGGGGTACTAAAAATTTGGGGGCATGATATAAATACTTTATCCTTTTTAATGTATACATGACTATATGCACTTGCCAACTCTTGGAACTATATACATAAATTGGTGAATTTCACTATATGTAAATTATAACTCAATGAATCTGATCCCAACAAAGAAAAGAACAAAGAAACGAAATGTGTTTAACTTACATTCAATAAATATTTACCTAAAATATCAAGCCAATACAATCTAAGCAATATAATCACATTAATATGCACAAAAGTATTTTCTGATGCCTACTGTGAAAGCTATGTAGAGTGACCATGAAGTGTAAAACTTGACAACTCATTCACCAATCTGTTTACAAATTAAAAATCAGAGCACTCTTTTAATGATGACAGAGCACTCTGGTATCACTCAACATTCTCAAAGTTAATTAACATAATTATATTACCTTGATTCATATAAAAATGTGATGTAAGTACATATTTTTGGAGCCATGAAAAATGATAAATTAAAATTAGAACATATAGACCTGAAAGTTTCAATGAGATTTAGAAATTTATTTTGTCCTCTGTGTGAATAGATGAAGTTATAAGGAAGAATTGAAGTTTATTTAAAATGTTGTCAAGAATTGTATATTGTTGAGTCTTATGTTAAAAAATGCAGTACATATTTCAATAATTTTTTCATTTGTTTTCAATCTAAAAATCTAATTTTAATAATCTTGCAATTGAATAATCTGATAAGACCTTCAAAAATGTTTTTTCTTGAATATTAAGTCAATACGCTAAAGAAAATATAAAACTTATTTATAACATAACATTATATTTTGGAAAAGCAACAAAAAATATTAACATGACTTAAGTAGGTAATTTTACTGTAGTACTTTGAGATACACACACACACATTAAAAAACCTCAGATGAATGATATTTGGAAGAGAAACAATAGAAAGATACCAGATTCATTCATGGAAAGCAGAAGAGTGAATAACATATAAACAGAAAATAACAAATGCTTGATATAAAGAAAAGAGGATTTGGAAGAGAAATCATAGATTTATAAAGTATTGCAATATTCCCGAGGGTAGAATTTAACTCAATGATGAGTTAAATTTTTACTCAACATAAAGAATAACTTTCTACCTGACTAAAAATACATGGATCATTCTATCAATGGAAAATTTCAAGCAGGCAATGGAGGATAATGACATGCAAATAATAATGAGACATCCTGCAACTGCTGAGAGGTTAAACTAGGATGACTCCTTCCAATTATAAAGATTTCTTTTTTCAATTCTAACATCGTATGAATACATGATGCAATGTAAACAATACACAGATTTTTTCCACTGTAGAAAAACGAGGTAGAGAAAAATCCTATTATAAATGATGGATATTCGAAGATTTGGTTACATTGATATTTAAATCATATTCCCTAATTTCACAGGAGAGTAAAAGTTGGTCAAGTTCTGCTCATGTTTATTCAGTTAAAGTTATAACTAAGGGCTTATTATCTCTAGCTCAAAGCCAAATTTTACTTTTATTATTTCAAGAAAAGTACGGAGATTCTTACAACGTTATGGATTTCCTCTTGACTTTCAATAATAGTGAAGAACACTTATTTGATTAAAAAGTAATGGCCAGCTGCCAGAGTGCTCTGTTGACAATTTATAAAGAAAGGTAAAATTTATCCAGGAAGAAAAATGTTGCCTGGAGTCTTTTCCAAATGAATATATCACATGAATGTGGCATAACTTGTGGTAAATAACACTAAACAAAGGAACCTTGTATTGACTCTTACTCTCGAATTGAATTGGGATATTAAGGATACAACCACCTCCAAAGTAAACATACAACAAATATTCAGCACATTAAGCAGGGAAGCATCTACTCCTCATAATAGAGATCCCAAAGTCCATATGTATCCTATTCAGAGAACCAGAAAAGAAAATAATTCTTAAAGATACAGAGAGAAAGGATATGAAAGAATAAAGAGCGACAATGGGTATTGTCATATTTTGAAAGTCATAATACTAAAGTAATACTCCTGGGACACCAAGAGCCATGATTCAAGATCCCAAATTATAATTCAAATAGCAATGTCCACAATAGCCAAACTGTGGAAGGAGCCTCGGTGTCCATCCAAAGATGAATGGATAAAGAAGCTGTGGTCTATGCATGCAATGGAATATTACTCAGCCATTACAAACGACAAATACCCACCATTTGCTTCGACGTGGATAGAACTGGAGGGTATTATGCTGAGAGAAATAAGTCCATCAGAGAAGGACAAACATTATACGGTCTAATTCATTTGGGGAATATAAAAAATAGTGAAAGGGAATAAAGGGGAAAGGAGAAAAAATAAATGGGAAATATGAGAAAGGGAGACAGAACATGAAAGACTTCTAACTCTGGGAAATGAACTAGGGGTGGTGGAAGGAGAGGTGGGCAGGGGGTGGGGGTGACTGGTGGCAGGCACTGAGGTGGGCACTTGACGGGATGAGCACTGGGTGTTATTCTGTGTGTTGACAAATTGAACACCAATAAAAAATAAATTTATTTAAAAAAATAAAATAAAATAAATAGAAATACATAATAAAATATATATATATATCACCACTACCCTCAACTGTCAAGAACCAACTTCTTTTAGTATTTATTTTTATTTTTTTATTTTTATTTTTTAATGATAGATTTATTTATTTATTTATTTATTTATTTATTTATTTATTTATGATAGACAGAGAGAGAGAGAGAGAGAGGCAGAGACACAAGAGGAGGGAGAAGCAGGCTCCATGCTGGAAGAGTGAGGCGGGACTTGATCCCGAGTCTCCACCCTGGGCCAAAGCAGGCGCTTAACCACTGAGCCACCCAGGGATCCCCATAGTATTTATTGTATTTATTTCTAAAGGATGGCATTCAGCATACTACTTTTTCATTTGCCACTTGCATTTTTTTTTCCCAATCTGTCTCTTCTTACATGCTTCATCCCCTTCCATTAAAAACCCCTTCCCACATTACTACGTGTGGTTGAAAGGAACTCTGGGATTCAGTCTTTTCAATACAATGTTGTTACCATTTCATGGGCCACAGCAAGGTAATATTTTCCTTTACTGTCTGTATCAATCAGAGTCCTGGCAGGAAGTAGCATATTTTGGGTAACAGGAAGGAAGTTTAATAATAGATTATTTACTAAACTATAGGTAGGGTATTATACTGTGGTTCTCATTCCAGAAGCTGGTAGTTACAAGAATAAGCACCTTAGGTCCATAGAAGCAAGGGAAAAGAGCAATTCTCAGAACCCTGAAGATAGTTACATGCAAAAGGCAATCTAGACAGAAGTTTAGATTGATGGATTTAGCCAACACGAGGCAGCCCCACAGGGAAGGAACTGGATGAATAAACACTCCAACCTTGCTCTTCTCTGTTATCCATTCTTTTTTCTGGGCTTCTCCAACAGCCATAACAAACCTGAAGGCAGAGAACAAGGGAATTTCTTAATGTAAGTCCCACAGGCCAGACCCATGGGGGCTCAGAGCATGGAGAAGAAGGGTAGAGAAGGTAAAACCTAGATATAAAAGGATAGATGACAGACCTCCTCTAGATATTTAGACATAGTAATATGATAGATGGTGGTCCTTATTGATAGATTTGAATAATTAAGGGTCTCATAATACAGAAAAGGAAAATGAGATTATATGTAAATATGATTGCTTCCAAGTTCTTGATGAAAGCCTTAAATAAAGACCTTTCACGAGGGATCCCTTTTGTCAATGCCCTCAACCTTTTTATTTTTATTTATTTATTTTTTTGCCCTCAACCTTTTTAAAAATAAAATGTATTTGCCTATTCATAGTTTCACTCATATCTAAGAATATATATTTTTCAAACCATACTCCTTGAGAGAAACCATTATTTCTCTAAGGTAGTACAGTCTAAACCACAAGGAGAAGAGTAAGCTTTTTTTTCACCAGGGATATATTCTGACTCCATGATTATCAAAGTTAGTTCTCTTACAATAGAGTTATTCCTTTATATTAGTAGTCATGGGAGCTTTTGAATAGTCAGATTTATCTATGATTTTGAAATAATTGAACTTAGATTTAGATATTTTATACTTTATACTTAGATTAAGTACTTAGATGAGTTGCTGACCTTTCCTGGTCTCTGTGAAGAGGAAAATATTTTTTTTAATAAAAAATAAATACATAGAGGAGATGGAACACATGCCATATATGGAGCTTGTTTATTTGTTGAAAGGTTTTGTTTAACTACATGGAAGTCTAGAACTTAACATCAATTATCACTTTTCCTTTCTCCAGGTAATAAAAAAGCAGTAATGACTGAGAAGGAAAAAAAAATACATAAAAATGAGCACTACATCCTGACTCTGTCACACACTAATCATATTCTGTTGAAAAATGGTTTAAGTTCTCTGAGACTCAATATCAATCATTTATTGACAAGCTACTAGGTGTGGGAGATATAGCAGTGTTCTTGAGGATTTAATTTTTTAGGGAAGGAGACATTATGCAATTAATTATAAACTTAGTAATTTAATTAAAATTATGTTAAGTGCTGTGAAAAGCAGATATTGGAAATTATGAGGGCATATAACCAAAGATCCCTGTTTAGAGAAGTTAGGCATGGTGTCCATGAAGAGGTAACTTTGAAGCTACCTTTGAAGATGGTGTAGGATAGAATTTTACAAAAGGTTTCTTATTAGGGAACATATAAAATCACCTAAAAGACTGTCAATTTTATATGCATAGGTCCTAAAATGAGAGGGAAAAGAATCTGTTGAATAGGTGAAATCTAGGGGCAAACGTGCAATAAATATCATATAAAACGTAGCTCTATTTTTTTCCCTGAAATCAATTAAAATAGTATAAATTTTAGGTGTTCATCATATACTAAATTTAATGATTACTTTCTTTTCCCTCTAAGCTTAAATGCATTATTAAAAAAAATAGAAAATTTTGTTTCAGTACCACTCTGTTATAATTTCACTTGGTACTTCTTTTCTTTTCTTTTTTTCCTTATTCTACCATACTGGTATAGCTATAACTATTTTGTGAACAGGCTGAGATCGCTTACAAAATTATTAAAAATCAGTATAGGAGATAGAATATTTAACTGATAATAAGATATATTGTCATTTTAGGGCCCAGTTTGTGTTTTTTGCACACAAAAAGGCATAAATCAGAATGTGTTATAGAAATGCCAGCCTCCAATTTTCATGATTTATGTTATTCTATTTGATACTGAAAGGATTTAAATATTAAAGTATCCACAAAAGAAATCTTACAACAGGTTTTCTTTATCATAATCAAAATGCTGGTCTGATATTAAAAGATTGAGAACTGACTGCTTTTTGTTCCATACCCATAACTACCGAGTTACTGGGACTTCTTAGAAGGCCTAATACATTTCAGGTTATAAGAATAAGAGGATTCAAGTTAAATAGGGTTTGGCTTAGTCTATTATTATACAGATAATAAATATCTAATAAATAAAAGAAGAGGGACACCGGCATGGCTCAGTGGTTGAGCATTTGCCTGTGTCTCAGGTTCGATCCCAGGGTCCTGGGATGGAGTCCTGAATCTAACTTCCCACAGGGGGCTATTTTTCTCTCTGTCAATGTCTCTGCCTGTCTCTCTGTGTCTCTCATGAGTGGATAAATGAAATCTTAAATTAATTAATTAAATAATTAATTAAAAGAAGATAGAATTGGATATAGAGTTGATGTTATAATTAATATGCCATTCTTCTTTCCATGATATCACGAAGATGAAAAAGTGTCTTTAATCCCATAAAACTTCTTCTCTTCTACTGGCATTCTTTCAAAATTTATGCCCAATGTACTAAAATGATCTGTTGCTTTGTAAGTTAAGATTTTTTTTTTTTAATTTATGATGGTTTTCCTTGCCATACGATATACAAATTTTACAGACTAACACCAAGTGTTTAAGAAAAGTTCTTTCAGGATTACTAGCAGAATACTTTGCACATTAATTGATGGATTAAGGGATCCCGGGGTGGCGCAGCGGTTTAGTGCCTGCCTTTGGCCCAGGGCGCGATCCTGGAGACCTGGGATCGAATCCCACGTCGGGCTCCCGGTGCATGGAGCCTGCTTCTCCCTCAGCCTGTGTCTCTGCCTCTCTCTCTCTCTCTGTGTGTGTGTGTGTGTGACTATCATAAATTAAAAAAAAATTAATTGATGGATTAATAAAAGTTATAGAAGAATTTCTATTATACCAAGATAGTTTATTTCCATCTCTATGTGCTTAGAAATTGGGCTCAGAAAGACATGCTTCTCCAAGGTAGGGACAGAAAATTTAAGAGACTCATAACTCAGACAAGTGACAGCAAATGAGCCTGCCTTTCTCCCTGCCTTTCTTCCTTCCTTCCTTCTGTCCTTCCTTTCTTCTTCCCTATTTCTCTCTCCCTCCCTCCATCCTTCCTCCTTTCGTATACCTCTTGCCTTTTAATTTTACTCTTTAAATAACTATTTTTTATTCTTTATTCCTATATCCAGTTTTCATTTAGCAGAAAATCGGATGTTATTCTTGTCCTATTTAGTGTCAGAATATAAGATAATCTTTTCCCTGTCACCCTAAAAGTTATGAAGAATAGGTACCTTTGTGAAAGGAGAAAACAAAATATTTTGGTGGGTTATTTTCTTGTTTGTTTCTATTTTTCCAATTCATTTTTAAGAAAAAAAATCAGTGATTAGAGCTACATGAGTGAAAATCTTTCACATCTTTAAACATTTCAAAGCTAGAGGCTGAGACAGAAGTGCCAGATCTCTCATGAGATAATGCATTCTCACATGTTTCCTAGCCTTATTTCTTCATCAAAGAAAGTTCAGAAGAGGAAAAGAAACTCAACCTCCCAAAGCTTTGTGATTCACCTATCACTAATTTAAAACAGCATTACTCATTCTGTTTTATAGGCTACACCAAGGAGATGTTTTACTGCATGTCTTTTAATCAGTGAATGTGAGGTGAGGCCCTCCCAAGAGGTCAGAAGTGAGTGCAGAGAAAAAGAATATATAATTTTCAGATTCATGAGTCCTCATATTTGTTAGAAGGTTAACTATTCATTACAATGCATTGTCCCAAATTCATCTTACAATAGTTTTTATTGGTTAATGTAACTCTTTGCAAATCCTAAATGTATATTTTATTGTTATTCCTGTAAGAAGGTTGTTTTCATGCAAGTGATTCATTCATTCAAGTTGCATACCTCAAGAGAGGTGTATTTCCAAAATATCCTTGGTGCTTATTTTAGTTTAAGAAAAGTATTTCATTATTTGGAAAATACAAACAATGAGGGAACTTTCTTGGATAAAGAGAGTCCAGGCTAAAGTGACAATTAGTACCAAGTCTAAGAAGTAGGGGTGGAGATAAAGTAAAGATTTAGAGAAGAACTTTTTGTCTTCCTCTGGATTATGCCATTTACACTATATTCATTTGAAATCTAACTAAATTAAATACTAAGTGATATGTGCAACCAAAACTTATAAAACTTCTTTATTTTCATACCTGTATATTTTAATTCATTCTTTAATAGCTCACTATTAGATTATCCTAGTCTTTCAAATGAAAGACTATCTTAGATTCTCTTGAATAACAGTGATTCAAAAATCTTCCCATTATTTTTTTGACTAACACTTAGTCTCTTATTTTGCCTTTGCTCATTCTTTTCCTTTGGTTCTCAAGAATAAACTTGTTTTAAATCTCTTCCCCTCTGCCTATTCTTCTAATTGCTCTTTTAATTCTGTTCATCTATAATGAGGATAGCTATTGTTTTATACCATTTTATCTCTTCCAAGTACAGAGTAAAGCCCAAAGACTCTAAAGTCACATTAACTTGAATTTAAATTCTGTTTCTGTACTTTAGGAGTCATATAGAAGCGAACAAAGTCTTTAACCTTGATGAAATTTAGCTTCCTCATCCAGAAAGGAGGATATAAATATCTACCTCAAACATTGTTGAAAGGCTAAAAAGAAAAATGATATTTCTTAATAGAGTATTCCATATGTATCTTTTATTTGGTGTAGATTTATATGACACATTATTTACAACGAGGGAACTGAAGTTTAAATAGCCTGATTATAGTTGTGGACCTGGATAAAGCCCAGCTCTTTGACCTTAAGTTTAGTTTCTTTTCTACTTATCACTATGATAATATATCTCATGAGAACTCATTTTTTAAAAATTGATTTATAACATCGAAATATTTGAATGTACAGAATAATCCACAAAAATCCAATTTGCTTTGAATCCACATGCTTAGACACTATATGCAAAACATTTTGATGTATATTCTTGGAGAATCCTTTGTGTAATGTTAAAAAAAAATAAAACTAATATCAGATAGCTTGCCTTTTAATATTTTCATCATATATATGTTGAACATGGTCTTTCCACGATACATTAGAAACATTTCTACAAAATTAATTTTATTATGTATATATCAATATGTAGCGTGGATAAAACATTCTCAAAGTTCCACAGTACTTTCAAAAATTTCCCAGTAGGGTGCTATTGCAAAAATCCATGTAGCTACCAATCACAAATTCTTTAAGATAAATTCCAGAAAAAATGTTTATGGATAATTCCAGAGGGTTTTTAATTCCCATTCTTTAAGTTGCATTCGAGAAAGAATGCATTTAAAAAATATCTTTTAAAATCTTTTTCCACAGGTGGTTTGATGTATTTGAACTTTAAAATTTCATTAATAGATAAATTCTGGATTTCTTTCCCTGGAAAGCAAGACACACGTAGTAGAATAAAAGTGCCATTTTATTTTATTTTTGGCATAGTCGAATGTAATTATCCCTTACCTCATTCTCCTACTCAAGAGATCATCCTGAGATAGATATGTATAGGTAATGTATTCCTTAATGTAAGAGCAAATTGATAAACTTTTAATTCTTTGTATTTTCTATAGATTTTAAACTATAAAGTTTTTTTATTGTTTTGCAAAGTGAGAGGATGAATAGCCTGTGTTTATTTTCCCAGAAAGATGCACTATATCATAATTTCAATCATCCCCAACCATGATTTTCTTTCCCTCATTTCTGTCACAATACCAAAAAATAGTGATAGTATTCGTGTTTTATAGAATAAATCATTTTTGACCATCACTGGCAAAACATTTTTTACATGTTTTGTTAACCAACAAACTCTGTTTCATAAGCAGCCTGTGTAGGAGTATATTTAATACTTAAGAAGGTGTCCAGCTTTCATGGACATTTACCTAAATGTAAATGTGACCACAACTAATTTCTTGCATTTTCCCTCTAACTTTCTCATTATTAGTGTTCATCCTCTTAGGGTATCTGTTTATCTAATTTCTTAGGCCAAAAATCTTGTAAAGTCCTTAAATTATGTATATTTTGCAACACTTAACTCAAATCATCAGCAAATTCTGTTAGAATGGCTTTGACTGACTTATTTCACTTTGCATAATGTCCTCAAGGTCTATCCATGTTTCACAGATGACAAGATGTCCTTTTTTCTTATGGCTGAATAATATTGCATTATATATATATTACATTATAATATATTATATATAATATATTCCACATCTCCTTTATCTATTCATTTGTTAATGGGCACTTAGGTCGTTTCTGTATCTTGGTTATTGTGAGTAGTGCTGTAATAAACATGGGAATCCTACAATTACTAATCTCCTAGTTTAGGAGCTAAATTGTTAATTTGAAAAAATGTGAATTTCATCAGTGGTTACTGTGATATTATTAATAATACTAAGCAATTATCATTAATAAACAGGTTCCTAGTAATCTCCACCCCTTAGAAATAAGATTTGCCTCAAAGACAAATTCCCATCTTCTATGGGTGAATAGTCCAGACTGGCAATCTGCCTTTTTGTAGTATTTTTCTCAGATGCTTTAGATGAGGTTCTCCCTCTTTAAAAAAAAAAATCTTGTCATATTCTTTGGATGAAGTCACTTTATAGAGCTAATATGGTTCTGCTCAACCTTCACTGATACCAATCTTTTTAGAATACGAAAAATATAGAGAGACTGACATCATATTTATTATTCAATCCTTGAACTACTGACCACACTTAATCTTTTTCAAATCACAGAAAGTTTTCACTAACATAAGTATAAAATACCTTGATAGTTGTAAAACTAGCAATAATTTTACTTCATTTTCTAAGAATCATACCAATTAGCAAATTCAATAGCATAACTCAGTATGAGTTAGTATTTTGATTAAACAGTATAAGATTGTATTGGGAATGGCTGTGGGTGCCTACTTAGATCATCCATTTTGCCTATCCTTTTGCACTTATATTGAGATCATGTTTATCTAACCTTCTACTTCTTAAAGCCTATGGTACTGGTTGAGCTTTATTTTGTTGAAGTCCGGTAGAAGCCTAGTTATACATCTTTGATTCATTCTAATAGCCATGAGTGACAAATTTTTATTTCTCAAGTAATTATTTCATATTTTTCACCTAATTTAATATGAAGTTTTTTGTCCCTTCCCAGAAGACACATCTTGAACAAGGTAAAGAAATCATATACTGATTGCTAATTATCTGTTAAAATTTCTTTATCTAAAGATTATTCATGCATAAAAAGTGTATGTATTAAAGAATAGAGAAGAGGAAGGAATTAAGATGGTGGAGATATAGGGGGACCCTAAGTTTGTCTTGTCCCTAGAATACAATTAGATTGTTATCAAAGCATTCTGAACACCAAAGAAATAATTGATTATCTGAGAAAATGAATGCTGCAAATCTACAAGTAGAAAAGTGACCATCATTTGTAAGGTAGGAGATGTGGAGAATTGAATCCCATGTGACATAGCTGAGGATACCACAGAGGGGATGGAGCCTGTTTAAGAAGGCTACTGCAAAGTATTATAAGCAGCAGAGCACAAAATGGGAATTTTTAGAAATCTGCTACAGTGGGGGACATGCCTGGCTTAAAGATGCTCAGGTGGTGAAGTGGAACAGAATCCCAGGTGTGGTTGAGGATCCCTGGGATCACAAGATGAAGAAGTGATGCCTAAGTGCAACAGAGTTCCCAGGCATAGGAGTAGGGAAGTCAGCTGAGAACAGCAAGTCTAGGTGCCAGCTTTCTGTCCTTTGTTGCCATAAACTGCAAATCACTGCATGGTCATTCTATCACTTTCTTGGAATGAGTCCAGCAAAAAGCAGAAGTGTGTCAAGAACAGCTTTGCCCCCACCCCCACACCCTGCCCCAGAACAGCATTGATCTATGCTGTGGGAGTCCCTAAAATTTGGAGTTTTGAAAGTCAGTCATGTGCCTGAGATAAAAATGTTCAGTCACAGGCCAGTAAACACAGAGTTCTGACAGAAACTGAGGAGACAGGAGTGATTGACTGCTTTTCTGTGATGGCTCACTGAAGAGTGTGAATCAAGAATTTTCAGCTCTGGGGTTAGAGAGCAGAGCACAGCCATACTCATCCCACCCGTCAGTGTTGTAAACCTCCAGGGAGCAAAACAGCACCACCTAGTGGAGTCTACAGCCATTTACACCAAGCCCAACCTCCCTACACACTAGAGGCACATTTGCAATAGGAGCATGCCCACCTGAGAATCAGTTCAACAGCTGCCGCCCCCACAAGATCCACACAAATAACTGACTCTTACCAGCCTTACTTATCACAGAGAGCTGTAAAGCTTTAGTCTTTGGGGAAAACAGAATATAGCATTCTTTGTATTTTTATTCTTTTGTCTTTCAGTATTTTTTAAGCTATTTTCTTATTTTTCCAATTATTTTTAACTTTAAATTTATATATATTTTATTTTATTGTATTTTTTGTTTTATTGCATAGTAGTATATATAAAATTATATATATATTCATATATATGTGTGTGTGTATATATATATATATTTCCTCCTTCTTATTTTGGGATCTAGTTCCTTTTAACAAGCAGATCAAAACACACCAAGTATCTAGGTTTGTAGTTTCTGTTGTTACTATTGTTGTTGTTGTTGTTGTTTTTTGTTTTTTTATTTTTTTTCTTCTTTTCTTCCTGACAAATGATGAGATGGAGATATTTACCCCAAAAGAAAGAATAGGAGGTAGTATTCACATCCAGGGATTTAATCAATATGCATATAAGTAACATGTCTGAATTAGAATTTAAAATGATGATTATAAAGATAATAGCTAGAGTTGAAAAAGCATAGAAGACACTAGAGAATCCCTTACTGTAGAGATAAAATAACTAAAATCTAGTCTGGCTGAAATTAAAAATGCTATTACTAAGATACAGTCCCAATGGAGGCCATAAAAATGAGGCTAAGCGAAGCAGAAGAGTGAATCAGTGATATAGATGATAAAATTATGGAAAATAAAGAAGCTGAAAAGCAGAAAGAAAAATATTACATTATAAAGGTAGATTTAGAAAATTCAGCAATTCCACAAAGTGAAACAATATCCGTGTTATAGGAGCCTCAGATTATGAAGAGCAAGAAAAATGGCAGAAGGTTTATTTGAACAAATTATAGCTGAGAACTTCCCTATTCTGGGGAAGGAAATAGGCATTCAAGTCCAAGAGGGACAGAATTACCCTCAGAATCAACAAAAATAGGGATGCCTGGGTGGCTCAGTGGTTTAGTGCCTGCTTTTGGCCCAGCATGTGATCCTGGAGTTCTGGATCGAGTCCCACATCAGGCTCCTTCATGGAGCCTGCTTCTTCTGCCTACATCTCTCTCTCTCTCTCGCTCTCACTCTTGCTCTCACTCTCGCTCTCTCTGTACCTCTTGTGAATAAATAAATAAAATCTTAAAAAAATAAAAAATAAATTAAAAAATAGGTCAACACCTTGACATATTATAATGAAACTTGCAAATTACAAAGATAAAGAGAAAATCTTGAAAGCAGCTTGAGACAAGAGTTCCTTAACCTGTAAGAGTAGATACATGAGCTGGCATCACACCTGAACACAGAGACCTAGCAGGCCAGAATGGACTGGCATGATATATTCAATATGCTAAATGAATTAAATATGCAGCTAAGAATACTTTATATAGCAATGCTTCATTCAGAATAAAAGGAGAGGGGTGCCAGGGTGACTCAGTCGGTTAAGTGTCTGCCTTAGGCTCAGGTCATGATCCCAGGGTCCTGGAATCAAGCCCCACTTTGGGCTTCCCTGCTCAGTGGAGAGTCTGCTTCTCCCTCTGCCCCTCCCCCTGCTTGTGCTCATTCTCCTTGCTTTCTCTCTTATATAAATAACATCTTTAAAAAAACAATTAACAGAATAGAAGGAGAGATAAAATTTTTCCAAAACAGAAACTAAAGGAATTTGTAAACACCAAACCAGCTCTGCAAGAAATATTAAAGGGGACCCTTTGAGTGGAAAGAAAGACCAAAAATAACAAAGACCAGAAAGGAACAGAGACAATCTATAAGAACAGTGACCTTACAGGTAATACTATGGCACTAAATTCATATCTTTCAATAATCGCTCTGAATATAAATGGACTAAATGCTACAATCAAAAGACCTAGGGTATGAGAATGAAGAAAAAAAAATAGACCCATTAATATGCTGCTTACAAGAGACTCATTTGAAACCCAAAGTCACCTCCACATAGAGGTAGAGGTGAGAGGGTGGCGAACCATTTATCACTGCTAATGGACATCAAAAGAAAGCTGGCATAGCCATCCTTATACCTGAGACTTTTGGGGATCTCTGGGTGGCTCAGTGGTTTAGTGCCTGCCTTCGGCCCGGGGCATGATCCTGGAGTCCCAGGATCGAGTCCCACATCAGGCTCCCTGCCTGGAGCCTGCTTCTCTCTCTGCCTGTATCTCTGACTTTCTCTGTCTCTCCTTGTGTGTCTCATGAATAAATAAAGAAAATCTTAAAAAAATAAAATAAAATAAAGCAAAGAGATGAAGAAAGACACTATATCATAATAAAGGGGGCTACCCATCAAGAATATCTAACTTGTAAATATTTATGCCCCTAACTTGGGAACACCCAGATATATATAAAACAATAACGAAGTTTAAAAGAACTTAGAGATAACAATGCAATAATAGAGGACTTTAACCCCCCATTCCCAGCAATTCAGAGATCATCTAAGCAGAAGATCAACAAGGAAACAAAGGCTTTGAATGACACACTGGACCAGATGGACTTAACAGATATATTCAGAGCATTTTATCCTAAAGCAGCAGAATGCCCATTCTTCTTGAAGGCACATGGACATTCCACAAATCAGGTCTCAACAAATACAAAATGATTAAGATCATGCCATCCATATTTTCAGATCACCAGATCACCGGGCTATGAAAATTGAAGTCAACAACAAAAAAAATTTGGAAGAACCACAAATACATGGAGGTTAAAGAACATCCTACTAAAGATTGAATGAGTCAACCAAGAAATTAGAAAATATTTTTTAAGTACAGAAAGCAAATGAAAATGAAAACATGACAGTACAAAACCTTTGAGATGCAGCAAAGGCTGTCCCAAAAGGGAAGTATATAGCAGTAAAGACCTTCCTCAAAAAGCCAGAAAAGTTTCAAATACACAACCTAAACTTACACCAAAAGGAACGGGAAAAAGAAGAGCAAATAAAGCCTAAATCCAGCAGGAAAAGAGAAATAATAAAGATTAGAGTGGAAATCAATGTTTTAGCAATAAAAAAAAAAAAAAGAAAACAGTAGAACATACCCACAAAACTAGGTGCTGGTTCTTTGAAAAAATTAAAAAGATTGATAAACCTCTAGTCAGACTTAGCAAAGGGAAAAGAGGAAGGACTCACATAAATAAAATCATGAAAGAGGGGAGATTACAACCAACACTGAAGAAATACAAAAAATTATAACAGAATATTATGAACAATTATATGCCAGCAAATTAGCCAATCTGGAAGAAATGGATAAATTCCTAGAAACATATAATCTACCAAAACTGAAACAGGAAGAAACAGAAAACTTCAACAGTCCCATAACCAGGAAGGTAATTGAATCAGCAATCAAAAATCTACTGCATTTCTATACACCAAAGATGAAGCAGCAGAAAAAGAAATCAAGGAATTGATCCCATTACAATTGCACCAAAACCCATAAGATATCTAAGAAAAACCTAACCAAACAGGTGAAAGACCTGTACTCTGAAAACTATAGAAAACTAATGGAAGAAATTAAAGATGACACAAAGAAATGGAAAACATTGATGCTCATGGAATGGAAGAATAAATATTGTTAAAATGCCCATAGTACCTAAAGCAATTTACACATTATTTCAATCCCTATCAAAATACCAACAGCATTTTTTGCAGAGCTAGAACAATAATCCTAAAATTTGTGTGGAACCATAAAAGACCCCAAATAGCTAAAGCAATCTTGAAAAAGAAAAGCAAACCCGGAGGCATCACTATTCTGGACTTTATGCTATATTACGAAGCTTTACTCAAGACAGTATAGGACTAGCACAAAACAGACACATATGTCAAAGACACAGAATAGAAAACTCAGAAACGAATCCACAACTATACTGTCAACTAATCTTCAACAAAGCAGCAAAGAACATCCAATGGGAAAAAAAACAGTCTCTACAACAAATGGTGCTGGAAAAACTGGACAGCAACATGTGGTAGAATGAAACTGGACCACTTTCTCACACCATACACAAAAATAAATGCAAAATGGATAAAAGACCTAAATGTGAGACAGGAATCCATCAAAATCCTAGAGGAGAACATAAGCATCAACCTCGTTAACTTCAGCCACAGCAAGTCTTGCTAGTGTCCAAAGGCAGGGGGGACAAAAGCAAAAATGAACTGTTGGGACTTCATTTGGATAAAAAGCTTTTTCACAAGAAAAAAAAGTAATCAGCAAAACTAAAAGGTAATCTACAGAAAGGGAGAAGATATTCACAAAATGACATCAGATAAAGGGGTAGTATCCAAAATTGATAAAGAATTTATCAAACTCAACACCAAAAAACAAACAAACAAATCCAGTCAAGAAATGTGCAGAAGACATGAACAGATATTTCTCCAAATAAGACATACAAACAGCTAACAGACACATAAAAAAATGCTCAATACCACTCGGCATCAGGGAAATACAAGTCAAAACTACAGTGAGATTTGTGACCTCTCGCAGAGGTCAGAATGGCTAAAATTAACTCAACATACAACAGATGTTGGCAAGGATGAAAGGAAAGGGGGACCTTCTTACACTGTTGGTGAGAATGCAAACTGGTACAGCCACTCTGGAAAACAGTATGGAGGTTCTTCAAAAAGTTAAAAGTAGAACTACCCTATGATTCAGCAATTGCAGCACTAGATATTTATCCAAAGGATACAAAAATAGTGATTTTAAGTGGCACATGCACCTTAATATTTATAGCAGCAACGTCCACAATAACCAAACTGTGGAACGAGCCCAGGTGTCTTTCAACAGATAAATGGATATCGAAAAAGTGGTGTATGTATGTAAATATATATAACTTTGCCATAAAAAAGAATGAAATCTTGCTATTTGCAATGACATGGATGGAACTAGAGGGTGTTGTAATAAGCAAAGTAAGCCAGAGAAAGACAAATACCATATGATTTCACTCATATGTGGAATTTAAGAAATCAAACAGATAAGCATAGCGGGGATAAAACAGAGGCAAAGCATAAAAGAGACTTAACTATAGGAAGCAAACAGGGTTACTGGAGGGGAGATGGTGTGATGATGGGGTAATTGAGTGATGGGTATTAAAGAGGACATATGATGTAATGAGCACTGGGAGTTATAGGCAAATGATGAATCACTAAATTGTACCCCTGAAAATAATAATACACTATATGTTAACTAAATTGAATTTGAATGAAAAAATTTTAAAAAGAAAAGAGAGGGAAAATATACATGTTCTATGCTGTCCTCCAAAAGAAAAGAAATTTGTGGCTGACAATGTTCACTGTGAGAAAGAAACGAAACTAGCCAGAACATTAATGCTCTTTTACTGCAGGTAAAAATCAACATCCCCCATCCCTTGCAAAGTCTGAGTGACCTGAGCTATTGCTGACCTCAGCATCACTAAGATAATCAATGATTCCCATCATTAGGTAGAGGGCAAAGCCATTTAGTAATGTCCAGGGTTCCTCCGCTGTCGATCTACAGAAACTAAAAAAATAAGAAAACACATTTGTTTTTCTAGCTTGCTTTCTTCTCCTGAATATTCTCAATAGTGCCCAATACATATTAGAAACTCAGTGAATATTTGTTGAATTAAGTAATGAATGCAAGAAGGAAGAAAGCAAAATGATTAGGAAATTATCGTCCTAAAATTTTCATTACAAAAAAAAATTTCATTACAGTTAAAAAAATCAAAGCAAGACCTAGTCCAAGGAAAAGTGGCAATTTTGATTTTGGCAGATTTCAAAATGGCTTATTATTATAGTTCTCATTTGCCTATTCCAAAACTCCTCAAATGATTTTCTGTAACAAAATGCACTCATTGCTGAACATATTTCCCTAAAGGCTGTCCTAGATGACATGTTTATAAAATCCAGGTGTGTCTTTCTTCTCTTTTAATGTACTGAGTAGGAAGTTTAAACCCACTCACTTATTCCTGGGAATATGATTTGAGCCAAATGAGGGAATAATCCCATTTCAAAACAATTTTAAGAGTTTAAATTTCAATGATAAATTTATACTAGATTAAGACCCAAATGTTAACTGCACCTGTTGTTCAAAGACCTTCTCTAATTATATGCTTGTAAGTGTAGGCTTTTTTATATTATCTGGAGTATATACTTGCAGATTCACCCAGCCATAAACAAAAACTAGTCAATTTGTCTTGTAGGCAAATAATGCCATAATTTTTATACTTCTTTTAACTTTATGAACACTTTGATGAACACTGTCTATAATTTATATTTCCAACGACGCTGTGTTCACAATGACCTTGTGAGATAATTAGGTAAATTATTTTATTCCTCACTTTTTAGATGTTAAATTAAGATGTAACATCATTAAATTTTTACCTAAGGTTACATAGTAATAAAGCCATTAGCCTTTTAACACAAATTCCTGTCTACAAATGTTGTTTATAACATAGTAGTTGTTCTCAAACATCGATGTGCAGAAAAATCACCCAAGAGCTTGTTAAAATGGAGATTACCTTGATCACTCAGAGGTTCTAACTTATAGTCTGAGTGGGGGACATAAATATTAATTTTCATTAAGAATTGAACCACATTTTTGAGAAACATTGTATTACACCATGTGACTATCAATAAGTATGCCGTGTGATTTATGTTTTTGTTATTTCCCTTGAAACTGAGCCAAATATAATAGAGCTTGAGACTACAAATCTCATAAAGGCATAGCTAGGAAAAAATATATCTCATTATTTTATCCTGGGCATCTAGGCATCTGGCAAATAGTGTGACCTTCACCATTTAGATAATAAATGAATATATGGTATGCATAATTTAAAGTGTAAATGGTTAATTTTGTTTCACATAAATTAATTCTGCATTTTTCCATATTAAGCATATTTTTAAAAGATTTTATTTATCTGAGAGAAAGAGATAGAGATAGTGACAGAGATAGCAACAGAGATAGCAAGAGAAAGCACATACAGGGGGAGAGGGAGAAGCAGGCTCCCCTCTGAGCAGGGAGCCTGACAGGGTGCTTGATCCCAGGTCCCTGGGATTATGACCTGAACCAAAGGCAGTGATTTAACCAACTGAGCCATCCAGGTGCCCCTCCATATTAAGCATATTAAATATAAATTACTCTCCAACATCCATCGGTGGCTTCAAAAATGTCAGTTTGCTCTCATATGAGCATATGGACACTTCAGCTTTAAGGACTTTGATTTCTCTTTCCTCTAACTTAATGTTTTTTGGGTTTTGGTTTTTCTTCCCGCAAATAGCCACATAGTATCACACTCTCTCCATTGACTCAGTCCTTTTTATCTCCAACATCTTATTCTGAAAAATTTCAAACCACAAGATGATTGAGTTGTAGAGTAAAAACCCATGTACCACATTACCTTGAATCTAAAATTCATATTTTATTTAACTTGCTTTAACATATATCTGACCATTTCTCCATGCATCTACCTAGTCACCAATCCATTTTCTTTTACATGCATCTTGAATTCAGTTGTATATACCAGTGTACTTTTTCTAAATATTTTCATAGGCATTAAAATCAACTAGAATTCAATATTATTTTATGCTTAGTTTTTCCTTGGAGAAAAATGTTTTCAGAGGATGAAATGTTCAAATGTTAGGTAGATCATTATAAGAGTTTGATGATCACCTACCACTCCCGTGGAAACCAAATATCTAACAAGATACAGTATATTCCATCACCCCAGAAAGTCCCCACATAAAGCTTGGTGAGTCAATACTGCCTGTAAAATTCCCTCTAAATCAAACAGCAAACTGAGTTCTTTCACCAGATTTGTTTTCTTTCCCTAAACTATCATATAATTTGTGTTATAACATATTTTCTTCATTTACTGTTGTATTTTTTCGCTCAGCAAAATATTTTTGAGACCAATCTATATGGTTGCATATATCAGTGGCTTATTTCTTTTATACTCTTGTTTTGTTTTTCCATTATTCTGTTGATAAACATCTTAAATATTTTTAGTTTTAGCTGTAGTGAAGAAAGCTACTATGAATTTTCTTTATGGGAATAAACATTATCAATTCTCATCAGTTTACCATTTGGATTGTACACTTTTACATGAAAATCAAATTAGGAGCTCTAGTTGCTTCATATTCTCAAAATACTTGGTCTAATTACTCTCGCTAATTTTAGTCTTGTGTGTGTGTGTGTGTGTGTGTGTGTGTGTGTGTGAAGTGATAACTCATTCAGGTGATAACTTGTATTTCCATGATGATGACTAATGTTAATCTCTTTTTTGTGTCTGTATCAATTGTTTATATATCCTAATTTGTGAGGCGGTTATTTGAATCTTATGTTATTCCAAATACTTGCAAGTTAGAACTTTTAAAAAGTATTTTATTTATTTATTTATTTATTTGAGAATGGGAGAGCGAGAAAGCAGGGGTAGAAGCAGAGGGAGAGGGAAAAGCAGACTGCACTGATCACAGAGCCTGATTCAGGGCTTGGTCTCACAACGCTGAAATCATGACCTGATCCAAAATTGAGAGACACATGCTCAACTGACTGAGCCACCCAGGCATCCCACATGTTTAAACCTTTTATTATTGTTACACAGATACTCAAAACTCTTCATTTAAATTTGTTTTTTTCAAAATGGGTTATTTATAATCACACTCACTTTTTCATTGATCTTTTGTTACCATTCTCCTTTTTAAGCTTATCCAGTGAATTTTGTATGTCAATTATTGCTTTACAATTCTAGAAATTTTAATGGTTCATTTTATAGTTTTTTTTATTTATCAGCTGAAATGTTTCTATTTGATATTTGATAATTCTATTTGATAATTCATTACAAGTATTTCTTCTTTCAATTTATGTCTCTTTTATTTTTTTATTTTATTTTATTTTTTAATTTATGTCTCTTTTAAATCTTGATATACTAATCCCAACCTTGGGGGTCATTCATCATGGATTTTGGTTGATTTTTTTTTTTTTTGAGAAGGAGTGGGGAGGGTCAGAGAGAGAGGAAGATAGAGAATCTTTTTTTTTTTTTAATTATTCAATTATCCAACATATAGTACATCATTAGTTTCAGATGTATAGTTCACTAATTCATCAGTTGCATATAACACTCATCACATCACCTGCCCTCTTTAATGCTGATCACCCAAATACTCAATCCCCTCACCCATCTCCCCTCCAGCAACCCCCAGTTTGTTTTCTATATTTAAGAGTTAGGAGAGAGAACCTTAAGAGGTTCCATATCCAGTGCAGAGCCCTGGGGCTCAGTCTCACAATCCTGAAATCATAGCTTGAGCTGAAATCAAGAGTTGGTTGCTTAACAGCCTGAGCCACCCATGTGCCCCTCAGAATTCTGTTGATTCTATTTTCTCTTAAGTAGTAGTTTTCCTGTTTCTTCATATAATAAGTAATTTTGAATTGAGTCCTGGACATTGTAAGTAACATATATTAGAAACTCTGACTTTTGTTATACTCCTCTGAAGAATATATGTTCTTTTTTGTTTGTTTCAATTTAGCAGGAATATAACTGACTCAAACTACAAACTGTCCTCTGTAGTATATGGCAGCTCAATTTCCATTCACTTATTTTAATATAACTGTTCTCCATGGCTTCTATTTCATGCATATATGGTTCAGGGATCTGTTAGAGATTTAGGCACAGAGTATTCACAGGAATTTTGAGTTCCTCTTTCCAGATTTTCCTTATTCAGGATTCCCTATCCCCATGTCACTTTGTCATTGTCCTTGGTTGTCCCAAATTCCGTTGTCTGAATCTTAGGCCAGAAAGGTTGAGAATTTTCTATTATAGTTTTATCTATCCACCATAGCCCTTCCTGCGTCAGCACTCAAAATGAAGGGTGCAAAAACAAGAAATACACGCAGTGCCATTTCTTTATTCCAAGTGTCCACTCCCCTCCACTAACTGAATAATTTTTTCTTGTTTTTGCTCTCCAATGTTTTTTTTTTTTTAAGATTTTATTCATTTATTCATGAGAGACACAGAGAAAGAGACGGGAGCAGGGGAAGGGACACAGGCAGAGGGAGAAGCAGACTCCATGCAAGGAGCCCGATGTGGGACTCGATCCCAGGACTCCAGGATCATCCCCTGGGCTGAAGGCAGGCACCAAACCACTGAGTCACCCAGGGATCCCCCATCTCTCCAATGCTTTTATACCATAGATATTTTATAAATCATCTAGTTTTCTTTGAGGGTTGGTCTAACAGAAACTGTTGGAATTGTCAGAAGCAGAAATCCAGACCATTTTTAAAATATCATTTATCATTTTAAACCTTTCTTGACTGTGATATATAAAATAGCATAACCTGACTTACTTGACAAATGATCAAGAAATACCAAAAAGCTAACATTATCAATGTACAATTTTTGTCTTACAGAAGGATATATTGACCTGTAAAATAGAGAACCCATAAATATTCAGTCTTACATGGAAACCATTTATTACAGAAATGGCAATAAAATGTTTTCTCAGTTCTACTGTCCTTGCATGCTATTTTTATAAGCAAGGGCCCTGCATGGCTAAAATCTGATATTCAAGGATGTATGTATCAAAAATATTTATTTTGTTTATGCTACTTTTGTAACATGACATCATTCATATAAAAGTTTGATTTTATGTTGTTATTTAAAATTTTTTAATTTTATTTTATATTTTTTAGAAAAATATTTTGAAAATAGTTTTTGAATAGAACGATTTTATAAATCAATGTGATTATAAGTAAATACTTGGTAACTCTTGTTTATATTATTTTATCATTCCGTCTTACTTTTAAATGTGTCCTAGTGTGAGTGATAAAAAATATGATAACCATATACTTGAACATATGAAAATAAAATTCATTCTTTCTAATTTAGTAAAATTTAAAATATATCCATCATGAAGTAGCATTTCACACACAAAAAATTTAAAAAGTGAAAAATACTAAGAATCTGTGAAAAAAGTATATGGAGATGCTCCTCATTACCAAAAGCAGAATAAATTGGTACAACTCCTTGGGAAAAAAAAATATTTACAAATATTGAACACATTGAACCTAGAACTACCATTGTATAAATATGTAAATTCTCTTTAGAATTTCTTTTTTTAAAAATTTTATTTATTTATGATAGTCACAGAGAGAGAGAGAGAGAGGCAGAGACACAGGCAGAGGGAGAAGCAGGCTACATGCACCGAGAGCCCAACATGGGATTCGATCCCAGGTCTCCAGGATCACGCCCTGGGTCAAAGGCAGGCGCCAAACTGCTGCGCCACCCAGGGATCCCTCTCTTTAGAGTTTCATTTATGAATGAACAAGTAGCAGTGCTAAAAGAATATTAGAAGTCGTGTTCATGATACCAGAAAAAAAAAAAAACCCTTAAAAACTGTTGGATTCATTAGGAATGAATTACTGAATAGTCATGTAATGGAATACAATAGTTAGGAGAGTGAATGCACTACTGCTATATACATTAACATGATTGAATCTCAAAATATAATATTGAATAAAATGTGAGGGTCATTCATAGAAAACCACAAGCATTATGGTTCCATTTATAGAAAAAGAATTTTAAGTAATATATTTTTTTCTCTTAAGGGAATTCAGGATTATGGTTCCCCCTTTAGGGGGAAGAGGTGAATCTATTTAGGAAGAGGTATGTTTGGAGATCCTGAGATACTGTGAATTAGCCTTTGGCCTAGATGTAACAGGTATATGAGATTGTTTTATTATTGTTTTCTGTACTATACATATATATTTCCAAAATTATGTTTCAGGAATGGCATTTTTCAAAATAAAATGACAACAAGAAAAAGGAAAGATAAAGGTAAAATAACTTCTTAGCCCACATTCGTTATTAACAACTCACATACTAAAAAAAAAATTAAAAAGAAAAAACTCACATATTTCACATTCATATATTTATTTTCTTCTCTTCCCCCATCAGAACAAAAACTGTAGAATAACTTTTTTATGTTTTTTTAATTGTCATACCTCAACTTCAGCATCACTGATCCCTAGCAATAAATGTTCAATAACAAATTAATATATAAATATTAAATATATAAATAAGTCATAGTATCTTTAACAGTTGCAGCAAAGTATTTCATAAATAGAAGGCAATTTGCCCAAATATCATTGTTATTAAATATTTTATGTGCCCTTATCACTTTTATATTTATGAAGCTTGCAAGACTGCTTACATCCAAGCAAAGTAAATTCATATAAAATTATAAGTTCATATAAAAGCTTATAATTTTATATGAGGATTATAATTTTATATGAGGATTATAATTTTAAAATAGCAACACTCATGAGGGCATACCGTAAATTCCATTTAAAAATGTTATCTTGTGTGAAAACAGAGGCTCAGTTAAAATTTGAAGACATATAGATTTTTATAAACTTGCTGACAAATATTATGTGCAGAGTGGCAGACTATGATCTGGTCTACTTTGATTGGAAAGTTTACTAAACACATCCTTATGATATCTACTTAATGTATTTCATCACACATACAGTCAATAATACTTGGGTTAGAGAACCCTAAAGAAAACAGGTAAGAATGAAAATACTTGTTACAATCCATCAGTAGTAAATCTCCCCTCCTTCTTTTTTTAAAAAGGATATTGTATAGCTATCTTATTATCATAACGACTTTCTGCTTGACATTATTGATGGAAAAAACACTAAAACATTTCAAATATTTCCATATAATTTTTGCAAAATCTGAAGATATTTTGAGGAGTATAATGGGAAAATATTATTCAAGTACATTGTCTATATGTTAAGACTAGCATGCTTTTATCACTTCTAGAAAATTTTTCTTTATCATGTAAGTAAAGATCTACATTCTGATGCATAACTCTCAATTAATCAACCTAAATGAAAAGATACTGTTAGAATTATAGATATGTGTGTGTGTGTGTGTGTGTGTGTGTGTATGTTCATCACCATCCCCTTAGACCGTGGATACCATAACCATTAGTTTGTTCTCTATAATTAACAGTCTGTTTCTCTCTCTCTCTCTCTCTCTCTCTCTGTTTTGTTTCTTAAATTCTATATATGAATGAAATCATATGATATTGGTGCAGCTGATCTGGAAACAATATGGAAGTTCCTCAAAAAGTTAAAAATAGAACTACCCGATGATCCAGCAATTGCATAATTAGGTATTTACCCAAAGAATACAAAAATACTAATTCAAAGGGATACATGCACCCTAATGCTTATAGCAGCATTATCTACAGTAACCAAATTATAGAAACTGCCCAAGTGTCCATCAACTAATGAGCAGTAAAGAAGATGTGACACATACATACAATGGAATATTTATTACTCAATCATAAAAAAGAATGAAGTTTTGCCATTTGCAATGACGTGGATGGAGCCAGAGAGCATTATGCTAAGTTAAATAAGTAGTCTTAGAAAATTTTTTTTTGCTTGATAACAGATTGGCCCATCACTTCTTTCTTTCTTGGCATACTTCTGTGTAAGGACAAAGCACTTGGAAATTGTGATGGTTAATTTTATGTGTTACTTTCTACGGGACTAAGGGTTACCCATATAGCTGGTAAGACATTTCTTGACCATGTGTGTGGAGGGAGCTGTTACTGGAAGATATTAGCATTTGAGTCACACATTGAGTAAAGAGGATCTTCCTCACCAATTCAGGTGGGCAGCATCCAGTCCACTAGGACCTAAACAGAACAAAAAGCCAAAGGAAGAATAAATTCACTCTCTTTGCTTGAGCTGAGATATCCATCTTCTCCTGCATTTAGACATGTGTGCTCAGACAGAGATATAACACCATTGGCCATCTTTGCTCTGTACCAATTCTCAGGCCTTTGGATTTGGTCTGAATTATATTACCAGTATGTTCTCTGGTTTGATCATGAGACTTATTGGCCTCTCTCCCCATGTAACTCTCAATTCCTGGAGTAAATCCCTGTTATGTATCTTATCGGTTCTGTTTCTTTAGAGAACAATGATTAATACAGAACTCTATTGGTCACTTTGTAGAGATGGCATTGCCAAAACTGTTCAAATATTGGAGCAGAAAGAAAGGAAGAGCATAGGTCTTCAATAACATTGTTAGCTGCATTCCTAATATGGCATTTGCTAGGTGAAATAAGTTAATATTTTTATTGTTAAAGCCATCTTTTACCCTGGAAAACTAAGGGGAAGTTTGGATGATTTTTTTCCTCTCACTTAGGTGGCAAGAGTCACCTAAGAGTCATATCCCATTTCAGAATTTAATAGGGCACTGGGAACCTCTAACATCTCCTTATCTAACCACTTACACACCTTGCACACCATTGCTTAGTTTAAATGGGATTTTGGAGTTTACAAAATAATTCTTTAACAACTACTTTAGTAACAAAATAGAAGAAGTACATGCATTCCCTTGGATTGAAAGACTCAAAATAATAAGATCAGTGATAAATGGAACAATCTGCTTTTATTGCAGGATTGGGAACTGAAGTGTTGAATTGATACATACTCCTGGAAGATGTTTTTCTCTATTAATGATATTTCAATTTCCTCTGATCTAAGAGACTCTCAGTTCACGATACTGTGTAGAATATGTGTGTCTCTAGAGACCTCTGTCAAATTTAGGACTTTGTCACTCTCAATATGTGAGAAATAGAGGCAAGTTTTAAAATCCCTTATTCATTACTTTTGGACCTGCCCTACCATGCCACTATTCTGCCTGAAAAATATATGTATTTATTTCTTCCTGAAAGAAGTTAGTATGAAATTTTATAAGAAGATCATGTGTCATATTGTAGAACATGTGGAGATTTTATATAATGGTAAGCCAGAATAAATTCTATGATAACCATAATTTAACTCATATTAAGAATATTGAGACCTGTATGGGCTTAATGGCTTAGAATACTTCACTATTTAATATAATACTTTAATGCATGCATTAAGTATATATAACTATTATTTTTGGCATACATTTAATTTTGTATTTTGGAAAAAATATATTCTTTACTCTCGAAGAAAGAAATGTATCACCTTTCAGAATATTATTATTTTAAAAATATCCCCCCTACAAACACACACACACACACACCAAAACTAAAATTTTAAAAAGAGTGTTTCTAGTAATCATGATTTGCCTGTCAAAATTTGTTTTAAAACTCAAGAATCTTAAATATGGAAGTGACAATATATGTTACCCTTTCATTACCTCGCTTAGAACTGGCTGGAAGTTTTCAACCAGAGCCCCTCCTCCCCACACATATGTAATGATGCTTTGCTCAAATGCAATATACACCTTTCTTAATGCAGGTATCACAGATTTGTATAGTTAGCATGGTAATCACTCTGAAGATGACAGTAATTTGTTTTGAGAAAACAGTGTTTTAGCCAAACAAATATCCACAAAATTTGTTTTGGGAGGATGGTGGGATATTTCAAATCTGTGATTTGGTAGAATAATATTGCCATTGCTTCTTTTTCATGTTACAAAAGCATAAATATAATAATAATAATAATAATAATAATAATTTACATATATACTGGTTTATATTTAAATGATAATTAATAATTTTATTTATCAGATATTACTTCCATGGACTCATTCAACAAAAATTTACCATTTCAGTGTCTGTACTAAGTTCTAAGCATATAATGCTAAACAAAACAGAAAAGACCTTTCCCTCTCTACATTACTGTTTAACAAATAGTAATAAGTGCTATGGAAAAAAATGAATCAAGGCAAATACAACACCTCTCCACCCTTTTTCCATGAAGAATATGTTGAAAGACTCCTAACGGATGCCTGAAACCACAGATAGTATTACATACACAATATATTCCTATATATGCCAATTTTTTTTCTCATATGTAAATACCTATGATAAAGTTTAATTTATAATTTAGGCACAGTGAGAGATTAACAGCAATAATTAATAATTACATAAAATAATTATAACAGTATACCACAGTTAGTTATATGAATGTGGTCTCTTTCTTTCACAAATCATTGTAGTGACCCTTCTTCTAGTGATAATGTGAGATGATAAAATTCCCATGTGATGAGATGAAGTGAAGTGAATGACATAGGCATTGTGATATAGGGTTAGGCTACTACTGACCCTTTGATTATATGTCGGAAGGAGGATCATCTCTTTCAGATCCTGGTTGACTATGGGTACCTAAAACCATGGATAGTGAAACCTCAGAGAAGGGGGAGCACTGTATAACAAGTTATGCTCAGCATGTGGAGAGATATAGAATACCTATGGTAATGCTTTGCCCATAAGGTGACATATGGGCAGGCACTGAAGGAAGTGAAGAAATCAGGCATGAGGATATCTGGAGAAGGAACACCAGAGGCAGAGAAAACTGCAAATGCAAATTACCTGGATCAGAAGTGAGTTTTATGGGTACAGAACCTTCAAGAAAGCCAGTGATAGAAGTGAATTTAGTAGGGAAGAGTGGTAAGAAGTGAAGGCAGAAAGACAGAAGGTGTCAGATCTTATAGAGCTTGAAAGCCACTGTAAACTCTATCTCTTATAAATAAATGTAATGAAGCCCGAGAATGGATAGAGTTTCACGGGCTGACCTTTCAGAAAGAATGTTCTCTAAGTTCACAGAGCAAAGGCACAAGTTGGGTTGATGAATCTCATCCAAAATCTTTCAGGTTGGTTCCCAGAAGGGTGCCAGTCTGTATTCACTCCCAACGTTTATTTTCTTCAAAAACTTTATTCTTCCTGAATATTAATAAGCATTAATTAAAATTAGCCCCAAAGTAATGTTCTTATGTCAGAGAACTGAGAAGGAAAATGAGCAGAATGTAGAAGATAGGAAATGACTTGAAGCTGAGACCATCATTAAGTTCATTATTTTATCATGACCTCGATGGCATATAGCAAACTTACATGAGTATATATATATATATATATACTCATACTCATATATATACTCATATATATATACATATATATATTATACATACATTATATATACATATATATAATGTGTGTATTATATATAATATATTGTATTATATATACAAATATATAGTGTATATTATATATATACATATATAATATGCAGACACTCAGAGAAATTCATTCTATCAGCAATAAACATAAATGGTGTCCTCAAATAAAGCCCATGTTATGACCTCAGATGGAGAAGAGCCATCCATTTTGCTGAGTTAGTACACACTACTGCTGGCCTCTAGAAGATATAGTTTATTTCAAATATGAATCCCAAGATACTAATAAAATGCTACAACTTCTAACTTCTAAATGTCTTTTTCAATGACAATAAAGAGGCTCTCAGGTTAACTTTGAGCTCTTATTTAAACTTTTCATGGTAAATTTTACCATCTCTACTATGATTGGAGGTTTTCCAGAAGGTGACAAATGAAGACAACATGGTGAGATACTACTATTTATTTGCCTTAGAGTCTACCAGTTGAAGGCCTCATTTTCACGAAAGGGAAGTTTTAGAACTGCATGTGCACCCTAACCCCTCAGCATGCTCCATTCATTGCTACACTGCAGTGGGGTAGATGTGTTTGATTGGATGTGAACTACTTTTTACTGCCCATTCTCAATGCCAGTAACAAGAAGCATTTGTTTTCCTCAGAAATCCACAAAAATAATCCTTTACCTATTTTATCTCATCTAAAAGCATATAAATCCTTCTTGGCATACTTTTAGGTTGATTCTGAAGAACTGTTTTTCTGTAAAAAGTCAAGTACTCTGCTTTTCATTCTATCATCTTGCTAACACTGAAACATAACTCTGTCAGTGATTCTCCATTGTTCTTTGATCTTTTCCTGTTCCTTTTATATAATCTTCTGCTCACCCTGTAAATATGTTCAAACTCCCTCAGAAAAGATAAAAAAAATATTTTAAAATCTGGTACAGTATCACTTTTTCATGACTACCATATTTGTTGGTAGTCTATTTTTTTTAGTATAAGAGTTGACATTCTCTTTTTCTACCTCCCTTCTGCCCCAGTTATCAGGTAAAATTCTCTGGCAATAAACTCCATGATGCTACAGTCAATGGAAAAATTTTTCTCTTCTTTTTCTTGCTCTCTAAATATTTTGAGTAGCATATAATTTTCTGCTACATATAGTGTTATATGAATCTAACTATTGTGTTTAAAACTATTCACTTCTTCATGAAATTCCTAACATCCTTGGATCTCAAAAGAAAATTTCCTTGGATTTCCTACTATCTTTTTGAGCACTCTCAAACCTGTTAGCAAAAATTTATTTCTTCTCTCATCCCCTAAAAATTAGAATTCCGTATGGCCTTGTAAAATGTCATTGCTCTTCTGACTTTTCAGATATGCTCTCAGATAATCTCATCCACTTTCAAAAGTTTAACAGTCATTTTATTATGATGTCACCCTTATTTATGTCTAAAATTGGCTTACTTCATGGGCTTTCGACAAAAAAACCCAGCAGTCATCTTTATTACCATAAAGAGAAATGTGAGAAGAAAGATGAATAGAAGCAAGAGTAAACAAAAGTAGCTGAACCTTATTAACATATAAACTTTGGGATGCCTGGGTGTCTCAGCTGTAGAGCATCTGCCTCTGGCTCAGGGAGTGATCCTGGAGTCCAGAGATCAAGTCCCACATTGGGGTCCCTGCATGGAGCCTGCTTCTACCTCTGCCTATGTCTCTGCCTCTCTCTCTGTGTGTGTCTCTCATGAGTAAATGGATAAAATCTTTAATAAAAAAATTAAATAAAAATAAAGCTTTATTTAATGTTTAGTCTATCATGCATTACCATATTTGGTTTTCACAAAACCCTTGATTTAAGCACAATTATAATTTTATTAAATCTCATACATGAGGATACTAAGGCCTACAGAGGTTAAATAATGTGCCTATTGTCTTATAGCCAACAAAGAACAAAGAAAAGGATGAGAATTCATATATGTATAACAATGTTAGTGTTCTAGATGCATGCAATAATTGCTTCTGCAAGTATGTCATACTCATCACTGCAAACCATTTCTACTTTCTATTCCTGCATTATCTCTTCCTGTGTATATTAAATAAATTAATACACTTGCATCTACTTAAGCCATAGAATTTGCCATTCTTCCAGATTTATAATGACCAGGTTTTGTCAATATCCTCCATTTCAGCTCCCACTGCCCCTTAACCTGTGCTCCAAGCCGTAATAATGTGAAACAGCTTGTATGTCCTCAGTATTGTATGGTATTTTAATTTCTCTGTAACCTTGCTCATTTTGTGTCCTTTGCTACAATACACTTTACTTTCTTTTTTATCTAATTCTCACATATCTCTTATGACGCTTTTCAAGCTTTCTATACTTCACTATGGTTTCCTGAAACCAAAGCCACCATAACTCCAAAAGGTACCATTCACTTGTAGTTAGAATAGATTTGTTGTTGCAACAAACTGTTAGCAGATGGTCATAAAGTATAATTAAGTTTAATTAAGAAACATTACTTTTCCCTTAATTTGTACAAAATCTTACAAATTTGCCTACTTAAACTTTAAAATTTGGGTAAATGTCCCAAATTATATAAGTCCTCTAACTCACATAAGTGATTAGTTGCCAACCCAATGCAAAGTCTCTTTCCTTCTGACAGAAAGACTGCAAGACCCCATGTCACTTTTTATGGGCTATAATATCAATGTGTAGATATGCAGCTGGGTTTCTTGCTACATCTAGGCAATAGGCAGTGACTCATTATTAGCTGTAAGGACCTGCGGGAATGTCTGCTAAGAGTAACTGAAAAATATTTTACTTCTTAATGAAAAAAGAGAAACGTGAGGAAGCCCACTTTCTCCAAATACTCCCTGTATTAGTTTGCTAGTGCTGCCATAACAATATACTAGAGACTAGGGAGCTTAAACAATAGAAATTTATTTTCTTACTGTTCTGGGAAGCAGGAAGTTCAAGATCAAGATGCCAGCAGGATTAATTTCCTCTGAGACTTCTCACATGAGGTAGATGGCTACCCTCTTGCTGTCATTTTATATAATTATCCATCCTTGCATATGTACCCTGATGCCTGTGTGTCCAAATTCCATCTTTTTCTAAGTATACCAGTAAGGTTAAATTACGGCCAAATCTAATAACCTCATGCTAACTTAATTATCTCTTTAATGACTCATCTCCAAATATAGCCACAATCTAAAATACTAAAGTTTAGGGCTTTGACATATAAATTTGGGGGTGGGGAGACACAATCCAGCCATAATACTCCTCAACCATTTATTATCTTGTATCTTATCATGTAATGTGATATTTTGTATAGTGACAGGCATCTGTAGAGAAAGACAAAAATATCCCACAGAAGACAACCCAGAATTTTTTTTTTCAAGATTTTATTTATTTATTCATGAGAGACACAGAGAGAAGGCAGAGACATAGGCAGATGGAGAAGCAGGCTCCCCACAAAAAGCATGATGTGGGACTGGATCCAGCCTCCTGGGATCACGCCCTGGGCCAAAGGCAGATGCTCAACCACTGAGCCACCCAGATGTCCCAAAACAACCCAGAGTTCTAATTCTAATGCCACTGACCTACTGTATTAGCCAGGCTTGGAACCCTTTGGCTTCCAAATATTTCAAATTAATATATACATTTATATTTTAAAATAATTTTAATTTTATATATTTTGACTTGCACCCTAAAATATTTAACTGATATACTATTAAACATTTATATATTATAATGATCAATAAAATTGATTTTAACTCTAGTAATAATGCATTTGTTATTGTCTTTCTGCTACGCATCACAGAGCCTAACACTAAAAATTTATGGAACTGAATGAACTCTATGATTTTACTCCCACATTTGCTCATAAATTCATTCACCTACAATCACACAAAATTCCTTCTCTTCAACCTTGGATCTCTCTGGAAAAATCTTCATTGAATAACCTTTCCCTGTAACCACTAGAAAAATTCCTTTTCTATTTCTTCTCCAACCCTACTGATATCTCTGTCTTTCCACATTTTGACTTTTCTTTGCTCCCTAATTATCTGTACCTTCCAACAGTCATGAATAAATAGTGATTTTATATTTTAATAATTAATATTTATTGTGACCTTATTATAGAAAATATATGAACCAGTTGACAGTTCTATAGTTACTATATTTTTTGTTCATTCAAATATTCAAAGTTGAACTAAAATACAAGAAGCTTAAGAGACATAACCTCCACAAATATATGTGGACTTTAACGGATCCTGATTCACATAAAAAAAATGGTATATTTTTTATGACATCATAAAAATGTGATTATTGATGCATTAGTACTTCATATCAAGGAAACACTTGATACTTCTGTTTGAAATTAATATTGGTTTTACTTTTTTATAAGAATATAAACTTTTTTCAGAGATTCAGTCGTAAAATGATGTGTGGAATTTGTTTAAATACTTTAGAGCAAAGAAAGATATACATAACTCACATACAAAAAAAATCTTGAAAATTTGAGTTATAAGGGGATTCACTGTACTTACATAACTGTTTTAAATATATTTTTAAACTGTATAATAATTTTGTTAAGCATGATGTTTTCAATGACAGAAACAGGATGACAAGCTCGTTTGGAGGAAAATAACAAATAGTAATTTTTTAAAAATATTTATTTATTTATTTATTTATTCATGATAGACATAGAGAGAGAGAGAGGCAGAGACACAGGCAGAGGGAGAAGTAGCCTCCATACCGGGAGCCCGACGCGGGACTCAATCCCAGGACTCCAGGATGGTGCCCTGGGCCAAAGGCAGGCGCCAAACCGCTGAGCCACCCAGGGACCCCCAACAAACAGTAATTTAAACATGATTTAACTTTATTTATTCTTCCTCTTTCAACTACTTTTTGTAACTAAATCAACAGACCATATGATGGAAGTGTGATGTGATATATTATTTGTTGATTAAATACTAATACTGTCCCAGATAATGATTTTTTTCTGTATAAAAATAGTTCACAGTTGAAAATATTAATTTCTTGGATTCAGTCTAGTCCTTTCATCAGTATTCTGACATAGGTTCAGTTCTTCTTCATTTAGCTAAATTTGATTTGTTCAATAATTTTTATCAGATAAACAGCTAAAATTCACTTTGATATTAACTTTTGTGGTTCTCAAATCTGAGTTAGAGCTGCACTGACTCTTACACATGTGTAATACATCATGAAATAAAATACTGCTTATTCAAAAAAATCCTTGAGTTTGACATATATTTTATGCTACTCTGAAGTCCTATGGGACCTCAAGCTCCCTGAGTATCCATAGAATCTCTGAGTTGATGTATATTTCTGGTGGAACTATGTTTTTTGCTACTTCCTCTTGACAAGTGTGCTAATGATTAGCCTCGGTTATCCACAGCAAAAGAGAAACAGAACTAAAGTTGTTCACTGATACTTTTGATAAACAAAACTGCTTACTCTTATTTTTCTTTGTCTTATTTTTTGAAAACTCCAAATTTTCCAACTCATTTTGAGGGCTTGAGGTTTGGATTAAATGAAAATTTAAAAAATCTGTCAATATGACTTATGTAAAAATACAAGGGTCATGAATATCTGTTGCTATAGTGAAATAAAGCTATCAGCATTAAGCTCTTCCATGGGCTGCCAATTTGCACATGCACATTAGTCAGTTAAAGTAATAGGTTCGGTATGATCCCTATCTTCTACAAGTATAAGAATCAAGATAACCATAAGAGAGATATTAAGACTATATGAATAATCAAACAAATAAGGAACTAAGGGAGTTGTTATTAGAGAGGAATGAATATCTTTCTTCTAATTAGTCATTATGTTAACTAGGAAATGTGGAAATCAGAGTGTTAAAATCATATTTTCAGAATGTTTTCAATTTTTTTTTTGAGAGTTTCAAATGCTTTTCTGATGCTAGGTAATTTTTCTCTAGGGTAATGACAGTTATTTCCAAAAAGTTCTAATATGTTACGTAAGTTTCTCCATAGCAGTCTGTTTTTGGATTCTGTATTACACCTTTGTGCAAATGGGCCTGTTTTTTATTATATTTATTTATGGCTTACTGCATATGACTAAGCAGTAGGATCAACCTTTCTTATAAATCAAGGCAAGTAAAATATCATCCTTAAGGTAGAGTCTTTCCAACTTGTATTACTGAATTGAACTCCTATAACATGTATGGTGTTCTCCATGAAGGATTTTATAGACTTTTAGTTAAATTCCAAGGCTATGTGTGGTTGGTAGACATGCTAGTAGAAGGAAAAATACTCAGTTTAAAGATGAGAACTTCCATACGATTTATCTTCACCAACAACTGTCTCAAAGAAATAGGTTCTAAACATAAGAAACTGAATAATCATTCCAATACCTTTCCATGTAGCCGAGTACATCTACTTTCAGAAGTCAAGGATAAATAAATGCTGAAGATCACTGCCAGTGGGATCTAGAGGATGACATATGGTATTGTTGAAAATATGAACCTCTACAACAGAGGTTTTGTAGGGTGACATCATAATTTTATAAATTCACTAGGAAATTGTGAAGTATATCACACAGACCTTAAGACAGAAAAAATACATACAATTTGAAATGAAAATCCAGAAAATTTATTATGTTTTTAAAAAAATATTTCCCATTTGTGAATATACTGGTCAAAGTTTGATCCTGTTCCTAGAGTCTAGAGGATTGTAAAAATAGCTACTGATCCTACTTGTTTGCTTTAACAAAGCAATCTACCATGTATAAACTAACAGCAGCTTTGTGATATTTTATGAAAGTATAATAAATGATGAACAGATATACAGAATGTGTCATTTAAAACAAGAATGATGATTCAGGACAGGGAAGATGACTGGTGTAATAACACAGTAGCTACATTTGCCATACTGAGCATAAGCAGGAGCAAAATGAAAGGGAAAAAGAGGAAGAAAGTGAATTCTTAACTGTCATTTATTGAACATAATAGTCAATGTAGAAAACTAAGTAGTCATTTGGCTATAAAAGGGGAATGAATAGGTCTTATTTGTAAGGTTTACTAAATCCAAATGGTTTATTTTATCCACATGCAACATTTTCCTTCAAAATCATATCGACCCATCCCCCTAAAGTATCTCTAGTGAAAGCCACCCAGATTTTATGGAATTTTAATACTGCTCAGATTGGTCTTTCTCTGAAAATCTGTTTAATTTTATTATTGAAAGACTTTTGAAATATGATAGAAATTTCCTAACAGCTAAATTATATATCTAAATTAAAAAAAACAGGTACAGTTTTTGACCAGATATGCATCTATAATAATATATATAACAATAAAATATACATTATATGTATACTTAGAATGAAAGGAGACTCGCTGATTCTTTTAGGCAGGTAATCATGATAGCTTCCTTAATGAAATATGTGGCTTCAGGAGAAATAATAGTTAGTATATGATGAAGGTGGAGGGAGCTTAGATGGTGGAGTAGCATGAGGACTCTAGACTTGTTTTATCCCTTGCAACAGCTAGATAAATATCAAATCATTCTGAAACCCCAAAAATTGATCTGAGTACTGACAGAACGAACTGCACAACTAAAGAAAGAGAAGAGGTCACAACGTTGAAGGTGTGGAGATATGGTTTGGGGGATAAAAGGACCATGGATGCTGTGGATATAAGGGAGCCCTGATCACAAAAGAGGTCTGGGGTGGAGAGAGAAAGAGAGAGAGGAGCACACAGAAGATAGCACAAGGAAAACATTTACCCAAAGTCATTGACTGGGAAAATGAGAGGGGCTGATTATTATGAGTTTTTACAACCAGTGGAGCTCAAAGTCGGGAGTTTTTGAGGTCCATGCAGTGGCAGGTGTGGAGCTGGTGGGCACTGCAGTGCTCCTATGGAGAAGGAGGACAGAGACCTGGAGGCAGACAGTGTGATCTGAAGATCCCCTGGGCTGCACTGGTAGAAGCAGTTCTCCTTTCTTAGAACACATCTGGGAGTGGTGGCATTGCCACCAATGTGCTGGTGGGTACCATTATGTTCTTCTACCCTTTAGCATAATTGCAGAGACACCTACTGAGGGTGGCTAATCTGGGCACTGGCTTTTTGCTACACTTTACTCCAAATTCCAAGTTCCTGCACATTGGGGCAACTGTCCCCCTGGAACAAAACTGCACCAGCCCAAGCATGGCAAGATTCTCCCCCAGAGGACCAATGCAAGTCTGCATCACATCAGGTCTCTACAGTTTGGAGTTTTAAAACTCAGCCAACCTGCCAGAGATAAAACAGGTACACTGCATTTCCAGGTGGGAAGACAGGCCAGACACAGACAGGATGAAGTCAAGGATCTGAGAGATGCCTGGGACACATAAGGAGATATTGTTTACTCTTCTCTGAAGATTTCCCAGACTGCAGCAGGTGGGAACTCCCCTCTGCGGGATTAGAGAGAGGGCTGGTGCAATTTTCTTCCTCCTCAGTACAGTGCCAACAGTGGCAGCATAAGCCACTTCAAGCCTTCCCCCACCTAGTGATCTGCAGGTGCTTCTTCACTAAGAAATAGCATCAGGTCTCTTTTAACAAGCAGATGAGTACACACCTAGTTTAAACTCACCATATTCTGGCCAAGGTCCAAACACTCCCCACCACAGGTAAGGAGAAACTCTGCAGATGACTGACCTGAGGGAAAGAGCAGCTAAAATATAGCAGCAGAATGCACACAGCTTACACAAGAAACACTTCCTGAAGTGCCAGGCCTTGGACAGTATATGACCTCTTCTTAATAAAGCCATTACTCTCAGGAGCAGGAAATAAAACAGGCTTTCCTAACACAGAGAAGAAGAGACCTAGACAAAACACTGAGACAGAGGGATTTATCCCAAAAGAAAAACAAGGAAAGGTCACAGCCAGAAATCAGATATAAGAACCAGAATTAATAAGTACCTGAACCAGGATTTAAAACAACAATCATAAGGATACTATTGGGCTTGAGAAAAGCATGGAAGACACCAGAGGTGGAAGACACAAAAGATACCTTACTGCAGAAATAAAAGACCTAAAAAGTAGTCAGGCTGAAATAAAAAATGCTATAACTGAGATGCATAACCAACTGGATGTAATGACTGCAAGGATGGAGGAAGTAGAGGAATGAATAAATGGTATAGAAGATTAAATTATTGAAAATAGTGAAGCTGAAAATAAGAGAGAAAGAAAAATATTGGATCATGAGTCTTAGGGAACTCAGCAACCTCGTAAAGTGTAATAACATTTGTATCATAGGAGTTCCAAAAGAAGAAGAGAGGGATGAATGGGCAGAAGGCTTATTTGAGGAAAGTATAGCTGACAATTTCCCTAATCTGAGGAAGGAAACAGATATCCAAATCCAGGAGACACAGATAACTCCCATCAAAATCACCAAAAGCAGGCCAATACCAATAGTAACATTTGCTAAATATAGAGATAAGGGAAACATCCTAAAGCAGCAAGAGGAAAGATGTCCCTAGCTTACAGGGGAAGACAAATAAGTTTAGCAGCAGATTTCTCCACAGAAACTTGGAAGGCCAAAAGAAAGTGTCACGAGTTATATATATATATATATATATATATATATATATATATATATATATATATATAATTTATAAATATATAAATGATTCTATAAATTATATAAATAAATATATAAATTATATAGTTATATATAATATATTATATATAATTATATATATAATATTATATATATATATATATACATATATATATATTATCCACCAGGGCTATCATTCAGAATAGGGGAGAGAAAGAGTTTCCTAGACAAAAACTAAAGTCAAATTTCATTGACTATTAATCCAGCCCTGAAACGAACTAGGGGTGGTGGAAGGGGGGAGGAGGGCGGGTGTTGGAGGGGAATGGGTGACGGGCACTGAGGTGGACACTTGACAGGATGAGCACTGGGTGTTTTTCTGTATGTTGGTAAATTGAACACCAATAAAAATTAATTAAAAAAAATCCAGCCCTGAAAGAAATATTAAAGGGGACTCTAATATAGCCATCCTTATATCAGACAAACTAGATTTTAAACCAAAGACTGTAATAAAAGAAGAAGAAGGACATTATATGATGATAAAGGGGGCTATCTAACAAGAAGATCTAACAATTGTAAATATTTATGATCTCAACTTGGAAGCACCCAAATATATAAATCAATTAGTAACAAGATTTTAAAAACTCATTGATAATAATGTAATAATAGTAGGGGACTTTGAGTCCACACTTAGAACAACAGATAGATCATCTAAACAGAAAATCAACAAGGAAAGAGTGGCCTTGAATGACATCTGGAACCAGATGGACTTAACAAATATAGTCAGAACATTTCATCCTAAACTGGAAGAATACAAATTCTTTTAGAGTGCACATGGAACATTCTCCAGAATAGATCACATACTGGGACATAAATCAGGTCTCAACAAATACAAAAATATTGAGATCATACCAGGCATATTTTCAGACCACAGCACTAGGAAACTTGAAGTCAACAACAAGAACAAAATTTGGAAAGATCACACATATTGGAGGTTAAAGAACTTCCTAATAAAGAATGAATGGGCTAATCAAGGATTAAAATAAATTTTAAAAATACATGGAAGCAAATGAAAATGAAAACATAATGGTCCAAAACCTTTGAGATGCAGCAAAAGTGGTCCTAAGAGAGAAGTATACAGCAATGCAGGCCTACCTCAAGAAGCAAGAAAAATCTTAAACAAACAACCTAACCTTACACCTAATGGATCTAGAACAACGTTATATATATAAAGCCTAAAGCCAGCAGAAGATGGGAAATAATGAATATCATAACTGAAATAAATGATAGAAAAACAAGCAAACTAACAAAAAAACCCAGCAGAATAGATGAATGAAACTAGGTGCTGGTTCTTGGAAAGAATTAATAAAATTGATAAACTTCTAGCCTGACTTATCAAAAAGAAGAGAAAGGACCTGAGTAAAAACACAAATGAGAGAGGAAAGGTGATAAAACAATTACACAGAAATATAAGAAATGATAAGAGAATATTATGAAAAATTATATGCCAACAAATTGGGCAATCTGGAAGAAATGCAAAGATTCCTAGAAACATAAACTACCAAAACTAAAGCAGGAAGAAATAGAAAACTTAAACTGACCCTTAACCAGCAAAAAAATTGAATCAGTAAAAAAATCTCCCAATAAACAAAAGTCCAAGGACAGATGGCTTCCCAGGGGCATTCTACTAAACATTTAAAGAAGAGTTAATACGTATTCTTTGGAAATTGTTCAAAAAAATAAAAATGGAAGGAAAACTTCCAAACTCATTCTAGGAGGCCAGCATTACCTTGATTCTAAAACCAAAGACCCCACTAAAAAAGTGAATTACAGGGCAATATTCCTGATGAACATGAATGCAAAAATTCTCAACAAGATACTAGCAAATTTAATCCAATAGTATATTAAAATAATTATTCACCATGATCCAGTGGGATTTATTCCTGGGCTATAGGGGTGGTTCAATACTTGCAAATTAATCGATATGATACATCACATTAATAAAAGAAAGGATAGGAACCATATGCTCCTCTCAATAGATGCAGGAAAAGTGTCTACCAAAGTACAGCATCCATTTTTGATAAAAAAAAAACCCTCAACAAAGAAGAATAGAGGGAACACACTTCAATGTCATAAAGGTGAAATATGTAAAATTTCAATGAGGAAACAAGACTTTTTCCCTTACAGTCAGGAACAAGAGAGTGCTGTCCTCTCACCTCACCACTATTACTCATCATAAAACTGGAAGTCCTGGCCTCAACAATAAGACAACAAAAACAAAAAGCATCCAAATCCACAAGGAAGAAGTCAATCTTTCACTATTTGCAGATGACATGATACTCTATGTAGAAAATCTGAAAGACTCCACTAAAAAAATGCTGGAATTGGTACATGAATTCAATAAAGTCACAAGATGCACAATCAACATGCAGAAAGCTGTTGCACTTCTATACACCAATAATGAAACAGCAGAAAGAAATCAAGGAATCGATCCCCTTTACAATTGCACCAAAAAAAGCATAAGACATCTATGAAGAAATCTAATATAAGAGGTAAAATATCTGTATTCTGAGAACTATAAAACACTTATAAAACAAATTGAAGCAGACACAAACAAATGGAAAAGCATTCCATGCTCATGGGTTGGAAGAACAAGTATTGCTAAAATGTCAATACTAACCGAAAGCAATCTATACATTTAATGCAATCCCTGTCAAAATATCACCAACACTTTTCACAGAGAACACACAATCCTAAAATTTGTATGGAACCTCAAAGAACATCAACTTATTGAGCACTCCCCAACTTTTATCTGCATCTTAGGCTTCTTATTTCAACTCCAGTCTCATATCCAAAAGCCTATCCTATACTTCCACGTAGACAACAAATACACTTCAAACTTCACATACCAAACATCAAAAGCCTACTCCTGCTTCCAAAGTCTTTTTATCTCAGTCTTCCCCATTTAGCCAACTAGATTGCATTCTTCCAGGTGCTCAAGTTTCAGTCATTCATTCCTGACTCCTCTTTCCTTCACACTCTTTGTAAAATCCATCAGAAAAGACTCCATGAGCATACTTTTAAAATATTTCTGACATCTCATATTTTTTTACCATTTACTGCTATCACACTGTACTAATACCACAGTGTACTAAATAATCTGCATTATATCAATAATTTCTCTGCTTCTACTATTGCATTTGTAAAATATTTTCTCATCACAGCCATCAGAGTGATCATTGTAAGACAAATCTTGGCACTCTTCAGTTCGAAATGGTCCAGTGGCTTTCTCTCACATAATAAATACCAAATCATACTACTACATGGAAGGATATATGATCTAGACCTGCTACCTCTCCAATTTCTTTTACTATTCTCCCTATCAATTATTCCATTTTAGCCACAGTGGCTACCTTCTCTCAAATATGTGAGTCTTGGGTTTTCCATCTTTTTCTCGAATAATAGGTCATGATCAAGGCTTTTGTTTGGGGCTCTTACCCTTAAATAAAAAGCTCCTCCATCAGTGCCTTGTGTCCTTACCTACTTCATCTCCAGTTGGGCTCCTTTGACCACATTATATAAAATAACAGCTTGCCTCCACCTGTTTCTAGAACTTGTGATAGTCTTCCATTATACTTACCACCATTTCAAATAATATGTAGCTTTCTCCCCCTCAATTATTTGTCTCCACCACTAGACTGAACATAGGGATTTGAAACTCTTCTTCATTGTTATCCTCAGCACATAGTACAATACCTGACACATAGTAAATGTTTAAGAAACGTGAGTGAATGAAGTAGCTGAATTTTAAATATTTTTGTTCAGAGGGAACATTTTATTAATAAGCATGAACTTAAAGAAAAGAGAGGTGGATATGAAAATTCTGAGAAATCAAATAGAAAGTTCTCAGTTGATTGACACTGATTGTCAGAGCTTTGTTTTACTTGCATAGTACTGTGTTCAAATTCTTAGAACATTTTATCTCACACATAGATAATTTCACACTCTGGTTTACTGTATTATTTCAGTGTTTGGTGGTTAATTAATAATAACATAATTATATTTATGTTGTATAGTCCACAGCCTATCAATCATGTGTCGGGAATTATATTGAACATTCCTCACCATTTCATCATCCTTTCATCCCAGACTCTTACTCCAACCATAGCTGCAGCAGCCAGTTCCAGGTAGGTACTGGTTTTGCATGGGGTATCCTTAGGAAATTATCTGCATTCATGCATGTACAAGGTGAGGTGAGGGAGTGAACACTGGAGGCAGTCCATGATCAGTAAGGGATTAGAATTGGTGGATATGGGCTTCATCCTTTTGGCCTCTGGGTAATCAGTTCTAAAATGCATTTAATGAGGCTTTTCAGAATGTACTGATGCAATCAAACACCAGTTATCCATAGCAGTAGTATACTCAGAAATGCACTCTTGATTTGTCTATCTCCCTGACTTCACACCCCTCTTGCATTTCTGCTTCATTCATGCAAGAGTTCATTTCAGTTTCTGCCCTGCAGGGAGCTCAAGTGTAGAGCTGTATTAAAGATTTTTAAATACTTTAAGTTTGTTCCTTTGGAAACTCACTATTAAGTATTATTAAAACCTCCATTTTTCAAAAGAAGGAAATGAGGCTCAGGTAATTAGCATATCTTGCAAGGGTAAAAGAGTCAGAATTGAAGGCCTTTTTAGTCTAACTTCAAATCCATGTTCTCTCTATGGAGCAGAAAGGCCTAAACTGGTAAGCTAATAGGACTCTGGACTCATGATGCTTTTTAAGTTAAAAATTAAATTAAAAAGTAAAATGGAGGGATGCCTGGGTGGCTCAGCAGTTGAGCATCTGCCTTCAGCTCAGGGAGTGATCATGGGTCTGTGGATCGAGTCCCGCATCAGGCTCACTGCGAGGAGTCTGCTTCTCTCTGTGTCTCTCTGTCTGTGTCTCTCATGAATGAATAAATAAATCTTTGAAATAAAAAATAAAATGGATAGGATACAAAGTTTATATTGTGCAAAAATTAATAATACAGGATAATTCATGAGAAAAAACTTCAAAAGAAAATATAATGGGCCCATATTTTATTATAATGTACCATAAAAGGTTTAAGGTCTTACCCTGTGTTGCCTTGTGAACATGGGACAGATATTTTGTTTACTTTTTCTCTGCCTTGCAATGTATTTCTGGGAGGCTCATCCTTATGAGCTAGACAAACAAACTCCTTTGCCCTCTGGTTATAGTTTCAGCTATTGAGAGGAATTAGAATACATGGTGGGCTAGATTATGGCCAAGGTGTCTACTACCTAGGTTTCTTCACTGCTTCTAGAGAACCTTACAACTGCTATACCTAGCTCTCTTTGATTTGTAGGAAGCTCTACTTTCAGGTTCTCTAGTCCTGGGGTACTACACTTCTAATGGTTCTCTTAACTTCACCCACAACTTTATAATTAGCTGCTTTATCAAACTCTTCTTAATTACTCCATTTTTGAGTATGCCATCTGTTTCCTCCCGGAATTCTGGATCATACAAGAGATAACAAAAAGTCATAAAAACTACAATATTTTTAAACAAGAAGTGTTTGGAAGTAACTAGGTATAGGTTGTCCATCAGGAAGGGGGAAAGGATATCATAATTACATATTAAAGCGGAGGAAATAAAATATATACATTATTTATGGGCCAGAGGAGAGGCAGTATAATGTGAAAAAAATGAAAGAATCATGAACTAATTAATTTACTATAAGCCTTTGTTATGCATATTTTATAAAATAAATACATGATCTAACTTTCAAATGTGTTGGTCATCAATTGACAGAATGTTCACTATTGTGGCTACCATACTCAAGAAAATGTCAACCATGACCTGTAGATTATATTGATTATATCCTTGAAGTAAACCAGCATAGGCAATGACCTTAGAGATGTTTACTGTGAGTTGTATGGTTTAGAATTTGAAATCATTTTTACAGGAAAAGCAGTCTTCTTACCACATATAGGTTTGCATTAGATAGATTTCATTCTACATCGACTTCCCATAAAATTGGAATCTAAAGTTAAATTTTTTGGATATAAAGCCATGAAATCTAATCTTAATAAAGAAAATTTCAGAAACTGCTTCAGGACTAGAGATTTATATAGCTGTAGAATAAAAGATTAATGGAATAGAAAGTCTGAAGTATACTTCCTGCAATTCCTCCTTTTAGACTTGGTATTCAACCTATTATCTAGCAATTTTGTAATTTCCCTCCAAAGTTTTCTTCTTTCTTCATTCTTCTTCTCATATGATTTCTACTTTAAAAATGGTAACTGTTTTAGCCTTTTTCTTTAATAGTAAATAAGTCTCAATAACTTAAAACTAGTGTAGTTTGAAAATATGAGACTTTCTGATTGTGGTCTCTAGCAATTTTTATTAGGAAGATCCCTTGCTCACAAGAAGATAGGAAAGTTTCAACTTTGGCATTTAGACAAGCATTTTTCATATTATTTTACTTTAATATGAGTCCAGCATGTATTCTTGTAAGCATAACCAGAGCAACACAATAGATTGAATAGTACATCATCTACTGCTCTTGTTATCTGAATTTCCTTAATATTTTATTGCCTTGATGAGCTGTGCTTTTTTGCACTATGCTTCTTTATTTTTATACTTTGTGAGGAAAATTTAATACAGAATTTTCCTCTAGCTATTATAGTTTTAAGTGTTTCTATACTAAAAATTATAACATACCTAAAGAGAAATATACAGAATGATTTATCTCAGAATGAATACCCATATTACTTCCCCTGAAGGTAAGAAATAGAATATTTTCAATATTCCCCCAAATCCTTTATTCCCCCTCCACTTGTTATTTCCTCTTTCCCTTACTAAAATATTGGAGTTATTGTGATTTGTGGACTGACCATTCTTCCTTTTCCTTTTAAATTCTACTTCTTAAACTTACTTCACTAAACATATAGTTATGTTCCATCCATCTTTATTTTGGGGGGAACATATATAGATGAAATCACACAGGATTCATTGTTGGTTCATAGCTTTTTTGTTCAATATTATTTTTTTAGAATCATTGAACATTGAACATAGATATAGTGTGTTCATTTCCAGAGCTGTATGACATTTCAAGTTTGAATTTATTCTATTTTTAGTATATAATGCCAACATTTTTCCCACAAAATGATGGCTTAAATATTCACTCTCACCAGCAGTCTGGGAAAGCATCTCTTCCACAGTATGGTCTTGGGATAGAATTGTAAATGAGATGAACTTATATATGCATTAGCAGGTAGAAGGAAAGCAGAAATCACTATTTTTGGAGAATTATGGCAGTTCTTCTAATCATCCAGCATAGCTTCTCAGCCCTTTATGGCTCCTCACACATTTGGGTAAGCCATCATTCCCATATCAGCTACCTAAATCATTTTGTACAGCGTATTTAGCATTGATGCCAAGCCTGAATTATAAGCTAATATGTTCCATATACTGACAAGGATGGTAGACATGAAAAAGGAAATAAAAGAGCACTTTTAAAATAGCAATGGGAATAATGCAGGATTGATGGTTAGTTAGTTAGTTAGGTATGATGAACTAAAGACAGGTAATGTTTGTTACCGGTGATTCTGGGTTTGACACTATCCTAATTATAGACAGAAGTTAAGAAGGAGTGTCTGCTGTGGAGGATAATGTATTCATTTTGTTTGAAGATTTATTTATTTATTCATGAGAGACACAAAGGAGAGAAGCAGAGACAGAGGGAGAGGGACAACCAGTCTCCCTGCAGGGAGCCCAATGTGAGACTCCATCCCTCCTGGATCATGGGATCACGCCCCAAGCCGAAGGCAGAAGCTCAATTGCTGAGCCATCCAGGCATCCCAATATGACATATTCAGTTTGAACATTTTCAAGAATGTTAAAGGACAACAGGAGATCAGGAGAAAATGAACAATAAACAGTGAAAATTTGGAACCACAAATGAAGAAGTTAATTTTGGACCACTTTAAAGGTTGTAATACCTCTCACAGTGATCGCTACCTCACAGGTAAATAGTAATAGTGAAAAGTAATCCTTTATAACATGAATATGTACACATATTTGCATAAGTCAACATCAAATATTATAGCTATTATTATTTTTTTGCAATCCTTCTAATCAGGCAAATTCATAAGTGATTTGTTGTACTCTATGATGTCAATATGTACCACATAGCTATGCTGTCTTAAATCTTAGATTGCCAATTTCTTGCAAGCGGGCATGATAACTTATATACCGTTAGCTTCCTAACAGTATCTAACACATAGTTAATATTTCTCAAATATCTGTTCAAGAAGCAAACAACAGATGAATAAGTGAGAGGTGGATAAATAAATATGGTAGCAACATTATTCTGTATTACTGAATAAACAAATCTTTTCAACTTATTAAAATAAATGTGAGTTGTCAAAGAAGATTGCCTTGCCCTTTAGAGCTTTAGGTCCAAAATATTGTTTAGGGAGGCTGGCCAACTAAAATGTCCTGGGGATCTGGAGATGACAGTTATCAGAGACTGCCAATGTAAGATGAAGCAAATATTCTTACATAAAATCAGAACACATTGCACAATCCTTTCTTAACCAGAATCTTGTAATACTGCCAAGTCAAGAACTTTATTCTTTATCTTCTTCTTAAATTTTTGCCATCTCCTGCCTCAATTTTAATCCAATCATAGTGCTTGTCACTTTTTTTTTCTTAATTTGCCACCAGTATTGCTATATTAATTCTCAAAGTATGTCATATTCTGGGGGTAAGTTAACATTATAATAAAAATAGTTACAAATTTCCTTTTTACAGTACAGTATAATTCACAAATATTCTTATCAGTATTTTTTATTTTTTAAAAAATTCTATAACATAGGCATTTTATCTGCCTTCAACATATAAGAATCTGAAGAAGACAAAAATAATTGCTGATAACTTACAGAATGGGGACTCAATTGCAGGCTTAAATTCCAGATATAACACTCTTTCACTAGGTTGTGACACTGAGCCGCGATGAAACTGGGTGTCAGGAAAAGAAACACAGACAGGATCTATAGCAGGGCAGGCTGGTCATCTTTTCTCAGATCTTTTGTCTGTTGTTCCTTGAATTTTGGCCTCTCCTTTTCTTTCAAAACAACCTTTTTTGTTCCTTGTTTTAATGATAGAACACAACTACCACCAGCTTCAAAACCTGACTTTTAGAGGGAAACAGTGGGGAAAAATTACAGAGGAGGACAAACCATGAGAGACTGCTAACTTTGGGAAACAAACAAAGGGTTGCAGAAAGGGGAAATGGGGTAACTGGGTGATGGGAATGAAGGAGGGCACTTGATGGGATGAGAACTGGGTGTTATATATATATATATATTGGCAAATTGAATTTAAATAAAAAAATTTAAAAAATAAGTCTTATTTCTATGACAGAGATTCCTACCTACTGATATAATGCTATTTTTTTGCAACTTTATTGATAATAGAAGCATGAGTTATAGATGATTACCCTGACTCAAAGAATAAAGGCCACATTCCCTAGCCTCCTTTCCTATGGTAGTAGATAAGAAATATATGCAAAATTTGTTAGGAAAGAAACCTTAAGTAAGTATTTGAGATATTCCTTCATTTCTCCATCCCATTGGCTGAAATACAAATGCAGCCATCTTGGGTGATGACATCAACAAGAAAATGGAAATTAGAGTTAAGGATAACAGGCTAGAAACACAGAAGGAACCCAGTTCTCTGGTAATTATGAAGTCATCAAACCAACAGAGGAATATTTGCCTCCAGACCTCTTTGATAGATCAATAAGCTTCTACTTACTTAAGTTACCATAGTCATTATTATATTAATAATCAAACTTAACATGGACACCATAGTGTGTTATAACCAAATGCCCAAAGATTGATCAGTTTCATGCTCTAAAATCTAAAATCTACAGAACATAGATCAGATTACTGTCATTTCACCAGTGAACTATATAAAAGGAAGATCTATTTTACAGAATTATTCTTTTGATGCTAATCATATGGATGGAGATGACAAAACTCTCCAAAAACGTGGGGATAAGGCAAATAGCAGCAGATGACTAATACAACTTTTCCAAAATATCTTCTTTCTGTGAGTGGCCTTTGATGTTTTAAACCTTATACTCTATTTTCTTGTATTATCTTTACAAGTGAGTCATAGTTAATAAGTGCAAATTGTGTGAGAAATATTGTATGCCTGTAAACAAAATTTACTCGGATTAAGATGCTAAGACAGTGCAATATTTGATATTTTCTATGTGCAGTGTGAAATCAAGTTTGGTGGGTTGTTTTAATTTCACTTCTAAATATGTCACACTGGATTTAAAAACTGTGCATAATATGAATGATAAATATGTTGTTGAGAAATGACTAGACCTAGATATTATAATCTAGGTAGAACCATGTGACTTATTACCTTTTCTTTATAAATTCATACAATTTTCTTGACAAGGCTTCTATTTCTGAATGCAACATATGCTTGTTAATAAAATGTTTATGACCATCATTCTGTCATAAAATCAAAGAAAAAGGATATTTGCTTGGCAGATGGTGCAATCATAACATTTCATTGGTTTATAACACCAAAGTTTAATTTACATTATCAACTTTTTTATCACTTTGTGAAATTAAAAATTATTTAAATGTGAAATTTAAGAATATTTACCCAAAAGTGTAGATTAAGCTAATCTATAATATGTACTACATATTTTAGCTTCTACATATAATAGCTCCCTTAAAAGACTACATATTAAGATAACATATTAAAATAGCTCCCTTAAAAGACTACATATCAAGAGCAAGATTAAAATGATCTCTTATACAGTCTGCTTTTTTGTCTTTGTTTTTGACATAGGATCTATTCTATAAACTAGAAGTTGTTATAAAATGTATGCAGAAACTTTCCACTTTATGCTAGGCAAGAATAAAAGCCATATTAACGTCTGGAAACAAGATGCTAGGCAGTGTGATATAGAAGAAGTTCCCAGGGTGACTGTAGAAAAATTAATTCTAGTCACATTTCTGTATTCAATAGCTGTGACCTTGGACAAGTCACTTAATCTTAGTATGTGTCAGTTTTCTCCGGCATAACCAAAAGTTAATTTTATCTGACTTCATATGAATAGTGTGAAGACAAAAGTATGCTAATGGGCAGTACATTAAAGAAATTTAGAAATTTCCAAGGAAAGAAATAATCCAATACATAGAAAGTAACCACACTTTGACAAACTTAGCTGTGTAATATTTCAAATATTTACTTTCACAATGTTGTGCTTTTTGTTTTTGGGTTTTGTGGGGGTTTTGTAATATCAGTTTTGTCAATAAGTACACTCTTTTAAGGTTAATGTGGCCCAAAAATGTCTGAAGCTCTCACCTACTTTCTTGTTCAAGCTCGGTAAATGTATCAAAGGTAGAGAGACAAGCAAAATTCTATTCTATTATTATACTTCAGGCATCCTAAAGTGATTGACTGGCTTAGTTTATGTATTAAACTCAATGTAAATAGAAGATATTGTCATTTTCTTCTCTCTGCACAAAAACATATTCAGCTTAGAGAATAAATAATAACAAGTTTAGGAACCTCTTATAAAGTCTCTCTGATATCACTTCTGTCAGACTATCCCGCTAATGAGAAATATTTTGAAAATCTATATTGAAATATGGGTACCTCATGTCTATATTATGTTTCAGATTTATAAGTCTTATATCTTTATTAAGCAATGAGGGTAGAATGCAGAATTATGTTAATTATTCTCTCACTGTCTCTCCAGGTCTATTCTCAACTTCTCCGCATTGTTTCGAGGCTTTTGTGTGGGAACTGCATCACCTTCAAAGATCCTGCTCTTAACAACTAGGTTACATTGCCCAAAGGAAAAAGGTAAGAGGCAGGTTCTGAGAACTGGAGTACACATTTGGAAGAAAGCGGAAAGTGTGATTTGCTGGTATCTCCTACAACTCTCCTTGAGGACAGAAGACACTTTACTTTTGGCAATAGGGCTGAACCTGGATCTAGAAATAAAAATGATCCGCTGATGAAAAGATAAGGACCAAAGCAAGAAGCAAAGGATGCAATTACAGCCATTTAAAAACAATGACCTCGATGATTTCAAGTATCCAGTTATCTTCCACTATCAGTTAACATTTCAGCATTTCCCTGTATTTCAGCAAATAAATAAATAAATAGATAGCCACGATTTAGTTAACATCTGCATTGTGCCATGATTTTAATATAAATATCACCTGTAAACCTCATTAAAATCTTGGAAGTTCTATGCTATCAGATTCACCTTTCAGATTATGAAACACAAAGTTGGAATAGACAAATACTAAGAGCATAGGGCTAGTGAGTGCTGCAGCTTATCCTCAAATCCTACCATATCTCATTCCAAAATTAATTTTCTGCCAATTTTCTCATTTGGCAATTTCAGCTCAATTCCTTTATTAAAAACTCTAAAATTTGATCACAAACATTGGAATCTTTGGACACATACCCAGGGCTATATGTATTTCAAGGAAAATTGAATTAGGATTATGATTTATTAAAGTTTTTTAATCCAATAATTGCATCATTTAAATAAACTACTGATTTTTTTTAAAACTACTGATTTTTATATTTCACCAGGAATCTAATTCAACAGGAGACTATATATGGTAGAGAGTAATTCTTTGAGATCTCCTCAGGGACCTGGAAATCTTTTTCTCTTTATCCTCCAGCTTTCCAACTATCTTATGAACTTCAGGAAAGAGAAGGAATATGCCATTTCCCCCCTCTGAATCCTCCCAAGTGTGTTTGCCACAGTATTATCCACACAGTGGGTAACCAATTTATTTTGCTAACTGACTAAAAGAAGATATCATTATATAATAAAATTTTCTTTTCTTCACAGTAATTAAAGCAAAAGAAGGCATAAAAATTGTCATGAAGCTTCCAAATAAGACCTGTTTAGTAATGATAATTATTAATAGAAATCATTACTTATTACATGGTGCAGGGAATACTAATGAAGACAAAGCATTTTTTGACTAATCTGCTTTCTGAAATCTTCTTGGTAATAAGTGTTATAATGGGGTCAAAGTCATTTTCCTTATTTGAAATGGAAAGGTAATTCTAATGTTTCAAAATGAAAGCTTTGCAATCTGCCAGGAATTTTAATTTCTAAGCTGACAATGTTTGAGCACTTATATCTGATAACAGCTGTTATAATGCACACTCCGTTCTTCTACCAGTACTTGCTCTTCCCACAAGTCAAAAGTGAAATATGGGTAACAGTAATGTGAAAAACACAATGCAACTTTGAACTTTGATCAAATTTCAATGTTATAAAATTATGTTAAATTGACATGTTGATGACAGTGTTCCATATTTCCACAACCGATATTGTTCTATGAAAAGCTATTTTCTTTTGTAAGGGAAATAGGAAATGAAGTGGTTTAATTTAATTGAATAACTGATAAAAGTAATCAATGGTGCTCTAGTTTTTGATACTAAAAAAGGTGGGAATGCTTTTCTACCTTCTAGAGACTGCAGCAAATTAGATGTTGGGAATGGAATATGAAAAAGTTTGTAGATCCCTTTACTCTAGTAAAAACCAAGTCACTAAAATTAATATACTAATAAAACCAGACAAAAACAATGGAACAAAGGTCACAGGAAAAGGAAAAGACTACATAAATATTTGAAATCTGTTGGATAACCAAATATTGGTTATGTTTAATACCAATTGACTAAAACTTTGGCCTATTTTGAGAGTTCAATAGGAAAAAAAGGAATTAACAGATCTGACAATGAAGGAGATACAATTTTCAGTGGTCTGTGGACTAAGATAAAGAGTAAGGGAGTTCAAACAGAAATACCAGAAAGCAATTGCGTGAGCAGGTAGGAGGTATCTCTCAACACTACATGATATTTTTAGGGTCATGCAGAAGCACTGGCTACTGCAGCAAAGCTGCAAACTTTTAAATTAGGAGAAGCCCTAGGGACACCTAGGTGGCTCAATGGTTGAGCGTCTGCCTTTGGCTCAGGTCATGATCCCAGGGTCCTGGAATCTAGTTCTGCATCAGGCTCCCTGAAGGGAACCTGCTTCTCCCTCTGCCTATGTCTCTGTTTCTCTGTGTCTCTCATGAATAAATAAATAAAATATTTTTTAAGAAATTAATTAAATAAATCAGGAGAAGCCCTAGAATTAAGGAAAAGAGAAACTGATGAGTTAGAATCCCTGTTCTTATGCCCGTGAGGTCCTGAAAGAGCCTCCAGGGGTTCTAGTCTTATTAGCAGAAGTGAGACATCTTGCTTACTTAATGTGGAGAGTTGCTCACTCTAAGTCTTGGGTCAGGAATAGCTTTCAATTCCAGGAATTTATACAAGAAAAGACTAGCAAACTCAGAGGTGAATCTAGTTTTGCATTATTGGTAACAAGTTGAAATAACCAGTTATTACAAACCCCCCACAGTCTAGAAATATCTAAATATATCTCTTTATTATTTCACTACCTGCATGTACTCCTGAATGTTTACTCTATAAATGTAATACCACTCACCAAACAGATCTCCAACAAGCTCCGGTGTTTCACTTTTTGTACCTTGAACATGTTTTTAGCTCTCTGCCTGACATGTACTATTCCCAGTCATTTGCTAGGAGGATTTATAATTATTTGTTGTTACTTAGATCCAAAAATATTGGAAATTGGATCAGATACATGTTAAATATTTTTGGCAAAGCTCTTGCATAAATAGTGGTGTCATCTTCCATCATGTGATTAATAATGTCAAACTCTCTCTCTCTCTTTCTCTCTCTCTCTCTCTCTCGAGAGAATCTCAAGCAGATTTCCTGCTGAGCGGGGAGTGCAATGTAGAGCTTGATCTCACCACTCTGAGATCATGACTTGAGCCAAAATCAAGATTTGGAAACTTAACGAACTAAGCCAATCAGATGCCTCAGTTCTGCAATGTTATTAATCATTATCTACTTTTATTTCACCTTTCTTTCTTCTCTCAATAATCTCCTTTTAGTACTTAATTTGAGGAATTTTAATTTTTTTTAAATGCACTCTTCTTTATCGTTTAACCTTTTATACAGTGTTTTATTTATTCATCTCTGTTCCATTCTGCATCTACTTGGCTGACACATTTATTAAATTTTTGCATTTATTTTTCCTTTAGTATTTTTATAATTTATTAATTATATCCAGTTGTTTCTTTAGCACCTTGCCTCTTATCCAAATTTTCAGTTCTTTATTTGTATAAATTTATTAAACACATGCATTTAATATGCTTTATGTAATGCATATAAATTTAGCACTCTGCTGTTCCTTTTTAAAAAATTCTTATTCATATTGATCTGTGTCTCTCTTATCTAAAAGTGAGTTTATATCCCTTGTAACTATATTATGGAAATTATTTGAGGTCATATTTTAAAATAATTTGTCCAAGAACTTTTCCTTGTCCTTTTGCCAGGTACTAGAGGAGTGGTAAAAATCTTGAAACACTTGAAATTTTTAAATTGCGTCTCTTTGAACTACATATATGGTAATTCAGGCTTTCCTCAATGGAAGGCAGGATTGTGGTAAGAATTCTCAGTAAGAGTTTTTCATATCTCTCCCCACAACAACACCCTCTGTCTAACGGCTATAGTAGACAAGAATCTGACCAAAATAAGTTATTTTTTAAAATAATGTCTAAGTGTGTTTTATTCTAGAATTTTTCCAATAAAGTACCTTTCATAAATTCCAGCTTCACGAAATGGCCTCTTGCAAAGTATATTTTTTTAAAAAATGACAGATTCCAAGCTACTAGGGAGGAATTTACAGATGTCTTCTGATCACATCCAGAAGTATCCTAGCTCTCTCGATATGCTTTTCCATTGTTTCTAATTTGTGAGAATTTATCTTCATCTCCTTTTAGCTTAATTGTGCATTTTAAAATGTGGGAATTATATCTCACGTTTTCTTTCTTTTATCTTTTACTTTTCGGTGTTCTCTCTATATTAAAGCCATAACTTTGTGAGGGAAATAAACAACTTTAGTTAATTTACCTGAAAAATTTATGATTCCAAAAGTCAAATATATGCTATCATCTTTTACACATAATATAATCTAAAACAGAATATATTTTTCAGCACCACATTGAGGTACTCTCTGTAGAACTAAAATTGTTCTACATCTCAGACAGCGTCTCACATTGAAATTGATTAGTTCTATCCATTCGTTCATTTATTTACTTAATCTACTTGACATTACCACAAACTTCTAATTTTATAGACTAATTAATTCATAGCACTAATCAATCTGATTATGCACTTCCAATGAGCAAATGAGGATATTTATCATTGTTACTTTTAATGAATGAATTTTTTTTCATCTGATGTAATTGTAAACATGCTGCTTGATAAGAAATTTCTAAAAAGACACTAAATTAAATTCTAATAACATGACTATATCAATGAAAAGATTTTTTTTCTCCAATACTTGTGTGGCTCAATAATAGGCGATAACTTTTTACAAAATGAATCTATTTTTCTTCATGTTTCTTTGATGTTATGCATTCTGATATTTAAAGTTTGGTGACATTCATTTTGTCCTATCAGTGATACAAAACTAATATTAAATGTTGATCTAATAAAAATGGATTTTTTTTCCCTTTTAAGTGACATTATGTCATTTGGAAATAATATGTTTAACCATATATCGGGTAATTGGTTCTAAATGATATCTCTTCCATTCCAGAGTCCATGAACACTTTTAATGGCTCAATAACATATAAAATGCAGAGTGAATATAAAAATGTTTAATTAATTAAACCACAAAGTATAGTTAAGCAGAGGTTAAAATATTAACTTTCTTTATATTTGTGGAATATCCATTATAGTTCAGTTTTCTCTTTTCCAAATACCTTTTTTATCCATCATTGTTATGAAGCATCACTACCAATTTCACTTGGAAGAAAAATTGAATAATACTGACTTGCTTGATCAGAGTTTTAATAATATAAACCGTAGTTTCTGTAAAACTTGAGATTCAGCGTGCTTATTTGGTACTGGCTATAAAAAAAAAGTGGGACACTTCTTTTCCCCACATCTCTGCATATATGATGGATTATTATTCTTCAAGCTCAACAAGAAGAAAAATGGATGTTCCAATAACTTTTGGGATCAATAATATAAAATATTACAGAATGCCAATCAATATATTTGCCAATAACGTTTCACTTTATATTTCCACAACAAAGCAAGATTTTGGCCAAACTATGGCTGGTCTATCTATACACTTTTTGCCGTGAAGAGGACAAAATTAAAGTACAAAATTTGGAGTTAAGTAGATACCTGAGAGAGAATTGGATTGAGATTTATAATGCCTTTTCTACAGTTCTTAGAACATTTATTATAATGTCCAGAATGATCATGATTGAGATCAGTGAGCAAGAAGAAAACACTTAAAATCTACTGAAATCATTATTGGGTCCTAAACAGTTGTGAATCTATACTCTTTGGGGTTAATATGTGACTGAGTCAGAAAACATAGTCTAGTTTGGTCTCTTTATCACATCGGCTACTTCTCTATAATAGCAGTGTTTATGAGCAAACTTTATGAAGTGTAACAGTGAGATATATGGGCCATGGCAGAAATATATGTGTATTTATATTTTAATTTTTAAAAATTATTTATAAATTTATATTTTATTTATATACTTACATGTTATATATACTTATATAAATATATATTACATATATGTTAATATATTTAATTATATATGTTACATATATTTATTTTGTGTATATACTACTATAAATATATATGTATTGCATTTTAAATACTGCTTTGCTTTCTGCCATTTCATATTACTTGTATTATTATAGTAATAAACTGTTGTTTTTTCAAATTTTTATTAAATCATAGTTAAGATATAGTGTCATATTGGTTTCAATAGAATATAGTGGTTCATTACTTACGCATAACACTCAGCACTCAACCTAACAAATGCCCTCTTTAATACCCATCACCCATTTAGTTCATCCCCCACCCACCTCCCCTCCATCAATCCTGTTTGTTCTCAGTAGCTAAGAGTCTCGTATGATTTGCTTTCCTCTTTTTGCCCCTTCCTCTATGTTCATGTTTTGTTTATTAAATTCCACATAAAAGTGAAATCATGTGGTATTTGTCTTTCTCTGACTTATTCCTTAGCACACATACACTCTAGCCCCACATACATCCTTGCAAATTACAAGATTTTATTCCTTTTGATGGCTGAGTAATATTCCATTATTATTTACTTACTTTTGCCCATTCATCAGTTGATGGACATTTGGGCTCTCTCCATAATTTGACTATTGTTGATAATGCTGTTATAAACATTGGGGTAGGGATCCCTGGGTGGCGCAGCGGTTTGGCGCCTGCCTTTGGCCCAGGGCGCGATCCTGGAGACCCGGGATCGAATCCCATATCAGGCTCCCGGTGCATGGAGCCTGCTTCTCCCTCCGCCTGTGTCTCTGCCTCTCTCTCTCTTTCTGTGACTATCATAAATAAATAAAAAAATTTAAAAAAAAATAATGAAAAAAATAAATAAATAAATAAACATTGGGGTGCATGTACCCCCTGGAATGAATATTTTTATATCCTTTGGGTGAATACCTAGTGGTGTTATTGCTGGATCATAGGGTAGTTCTATTTTTCATTTTTGGGGGAACCTCCATACTGTTTTTCAGAGTTGCTATATCTGTATAGCTGAGTTCCAGAAATGGAACTATGGAACTGCTGAATGTGAAAGATAGCCTAATCCAATTTACTTTTCCTTTCTAACATGTGTGCTTCTTATTTAATATTTTTCTTCAACTTATTCAGAAATGGATACATCAAATTCATTTTCTGATTTGGAATATAAGCTCTGACAAAATTCCTTGATCTATTTTTACTACATAAAATATACAAGTTCTGCATTGTGGTATTTCAGAATTTTTTAACACATTTCAAATGAAAACAGTTTGGATTTTTGTTTCCAGGAAACACATATTGAATATGACTTGTTTAGCACTCAAATGAGTGACTCATGCATTATGGCGCTATTTCTACATCTAACTACAGAAATATGCAGGTGGCTCCTCAGAAGTAAAAAACATGATAGAGCTCCTCCTGCAGATTTCACAAAAGTGTTTCACAAAAGAATAGTCATTTTTTTGTTGTTGGTTTTCATAAAAAGAGAAAAAAAACAAACACTTTTTATTCAAATGTATTGACAGAGATCTTGCTGAAATAGTTCTAGTTTTGAATGGAGATCTTTATTTAAATATGTGTACAGCTTAACACTCCTTTTGTCCAGCTGTCCTGCCTGGAATGCTCATAAATGTTATATGAATCATTCAGTTTGGGATCCTGATTCCAAATGCTTGATACATAAGTGTGTCGCCTTGACTGTCCACCTATACCTTGCATGCTCATTTCCCTTGCTTTAGGTAACCTCTCTAAACTTGATAACACACCTTCCTTTCAGAATCAGAAGTCCTTCTATCTGGTCAATTCTCTAGTTGAGAATCTTGTCTATTCCATCCCTTGTAGAGTGATTTGATTGACCCTAACATCATTAATCTTAGTTGAATTTGGATATCCCGGGTGGCTCAGTGGTTCAGTGCCACCTTCAGCCCAGGCCATGATCCTGGAGACTGAGGATGGAATCCCATGTCGGGCTCCCTGTGTGGAACCTGCTTTTCCCTCTGCTTGTGTCTCTGCATCTCTCTCTGCATCTCTCTGTGTCTTTCATGGATAAATAAATAAAATCTTTAAAACATTTTTTTAAAAATCTTCATTGAATTTGTTTAAAACAAACAAACATATTTTGTAGAATGGATACAGAATATTAACATTTTGTATAATTAACAAAAAAGATAATATCTTCTATTATTTAGTAATTTCTAAGTTTATAGAGACAGCCATGGACCAGTGGGAAAAGACTCAACAGAGTACTGAATCCCACATTCCATTCTGTCATCCATGTCATAAAAATTGTGCAATATTAAGCAAAAAAAATATCTGTGTAACATTAAGCAAGACAAACAAATACAAAACTGTATATATTAAGCAAAACAAATAAATAAAAAAAATCTGTGTAATACTGAGCAAGACAAATAAGCTTTCTAAGACTGAGGCCTATAAAATGGTGAACGCATTGATCTGCCTACATTCTAAGCTAAGTGTGATGATTACATAAAAATAATGTCTTTTTTATTAGGTAAATACTGTTCAAGCACTTACCTAAACACCTGATCAGCCTAGGAAGAATTCAACTTTTGAGAAATAAGAAAGACTCAAGGGGGTTGAATGATTCACAGAAGACACTGAATCAGAACAAGACCCCAGGATTTCTGATTTCTACTTTATTTTGTATTTCCTGCATTAAAAAAGCAGGAAGTATGACTGCCCCCTTTACTGAGTACTACAAACATTACAATTAGGTTATATTTGATAGTGAGCATGATAGCTAAATTTTACAATGTTTAAAAAAATTCTTTAATATTATGAAAGGATTTTAACTTATGTCCATTTTATAGTTTTACAGGACAAATATTGAGGGTTTTAAAAAAAATCTTTAGTAAAAATGCTTTAATTCATTCTGAGTTGTCATCTATAAAAAAATACTTGAAACACTGACATCATTCAGCAGGGATGGTAAGCAACCTTTTAAAGGTGACTGCAGTGATGGAAAGGTCCCATTTGCCCTACCACATTAAAACTCTCAGTTATTTAACTGTTCATATGGCTAACACTGACCCAGATGCCAAGCTATGAACCACAGTTCCCCACAGCAACAGCTGGTTCCTTGGCAGCTTCATTAAGTGTCTGCACTGGCCCCTGTAACATCATCTGTAGGTCTCACCTGTCATTATGCTGCTGATAGCTGCTTGGAGCTCTTGTGTCCTTCTGCTTAACTTGTCCCCTTGACTGCTATGTTTCCACAGATTTTGTTAATTTTGCTAATTTATTTTTAAGAAATCATCATTTACTTCTTATATACATGAAAGGCCATTCATGGACAAAATAAAATCTATATTACTTTCTATCTTAATTCATTGAGAGGTAAGAGTGCCTATTTAAATCTCGACATGGAAAAGGTGTTTTCCCACTACCTCTTCTCAAACTAAAAAGGAGTATAATTTACATGATTTATATGTACTAATAATGATCAAATTCATTCTTCCCTTGTGAAGGAAACTCATAATCTTTAACCACAGGACAAAAGATATTACCATTTTGGCATTTTTCTTTCGGTTAACTTAATTACTAAAGTGTCTGCAAATTCATAATACTTAGGATAAAAGTGAAAACAGATAAATCTATCAATACATTAATTATATGATTCTAAACAATCAACTACACAAATTGACAAGAGTCAATGGCTTTTGGCTACCTACTTGGCTCCCAATGGCTACTTACTTGGTGTAGAGAAACTTAGAAAAAGAAGTGGCTTGAGTGTAGATTTTATATGGAATCATATGCAGTAGTGAATGGCCTAGCCTAGGAACAAAAGATCAGAAAATCAAAGGGAAGAGATTTGGAGTAAAGACATAAGATTGCACATAAGGAAAGACTAGTAATTTGTTCTCACAGACTTAGCCAGTGCCACTCTCTGCAAGTTTAAAAAGTGTTTGTTTATTGGGATGGATCTCACATATTACATACATCACATTCAACCGGGGGACCCCTCATATGGTAAAGGAAATATGAAGTGAGCCAATAAGCATAGGACACTTTGGTCACTTTACCTAGAACTTGGTGGCCTAATAGAGCATTGGAATAACCTGTTGGAGATAAAGTGGAAGTACTAGCTCAGATGTGATATCATCCCCCAGGAAGCAATTTACACAATGAACCAAAGAACTTTCTATGGTACTGTATTTTGGTAGGAAAAATACAGTGTGTTGGAACTAAGAAGTAGAACTCGAAAGTGGCCTCACAAATCTGGGCTCTGCAGAGTTTGATGTCCTATTCTCCCAAGGAGAAACCCTCCCACCAGCGGTTACAGAAAATGTCCCATTAACTAAAATGTAAAACTGTTGCCTGTAGACTAAGTAATTTTTTATCATATACTGATTATGGACTGTACATTATAGAGTGTACTATGGGGTCTGATATTGTTCATTTATTAGAGTTGACTCATCTGAGAAAATAGTAAAATTGCTGGTTGATCTACTAGACACTGTGGTGATTTGGTTTCATGCTTTATTAGAGTGTGTTTGTGTGATGGTCGGTGTGTATTAAATCCCTACAACTTATTTGGACCTAAACATCAAGCTATATTTCACTTCACATTCAACAGCTAAAATTCTCACTCAATCATTTCAGTCTTCCATCAAGTCCATTTCTTCTGTGTTCATTGGTGTATCCCTGATACATGTACAATTCAGGGTTCAGTCAGGGATTTGAGAGTTTAAACAAAGATTTGGAGGTTTCCCTGATGGAAGTTCTTCCCAGATTTCCTCCCTTAATTTCCAGCTGATTTGGGAGCCTCAGACTCTAACACTTTGAGCTAAAGGGCTGTGGCTCTCTCTTTGAGGATTGGCTGACCCATGTTCAGTTTCAGGACTGGCCTCAGGAAAAAGCCATACAGAACTGAAACTTATCTAGTGCACTTTCTTTCAACGGTAAAATGCCCTTCAGTTTGTCTATTTTTTTGGCATTCTGTCATGCCATTGTGTATTTCTGTTAATATTTTATCTAGAACTTACAAATATTACAAATATTATTGGATAGTACTAGCCTCAATTATTGAAATGAAATGTCCATTATTTTATATTATTCTATGTATCTTCTTATAAGTTTGAATTCAACTTGAATATAGAAAATAATTCTCCTTGTACTTTTTTAAAGGAAAAATCAATTCAGAATACCCAAATGATCAAATATCTGAGGCTAAAGAGCAGAAAGAATGGCAAACCAGAATTTTTCACACTTAGGCTAGAGATGCAAATGTAAGAAGTAGTACTACTGGAGTCAGGACTAGGGTTATCCAGGAGAAGCTGGGACTGTGCTGGGCCACTCTGACAAGGTTTAGAACCCATGAAGGAGACTCAATGGTTTCCAAATATATCGCTTAGGTCAGAGAGAGAAAGGAAGAGAAACTCCCAGGTTCTCCTCTTCCTACTGTTCTTAAACTCCTGTTAGTAACTTTCATTGGCTGAATCCAGCATCAAGCTGGTGGATAAGGGAATCTGAGAAGTAGAAATGGAGTCTATCGATGTTATCTCTTCTGCAATACTCAGCAGAACTAGCTATGGGAAAGAAAGAAATTTGAGGTGAAACAATACCAGAAGAGAAGTCATTCTCCATGCTTTCTTAAAAATTATTTTTATAATCATCCAAGAACTTATAATTCACATGTTTAATTTATGAGTTTAAAGTTATAAAATAGTATTATTCTTCTTCCTAGATAATGCGAATGATTGAAAACATTTTAACATTATGTACACATTTATGAATCATCAAGCTTATATGTTATTGTAATTTTAATGCTGCCTCACTTATTTTAACCCAACTATATGAATCATTATTGCAATTAATCATTCATACAGTTTTTATTTATATGTATCACCTATGTAGAATTTTCTTTGTTATTCATTCCTTCTTGCATCTTACAACCTTAATGGATGTCTCTTTATGTCATAAGAGTGTTCTTTAGAATTTATTTAGGGAAATTTTGCTTGTGGCAAATAATTTTATTCTGAATATAATTTTTCCTTAACCCTAATTTTTGAAAAGTTCTTTCAAAAAGGATGAGATTCTTTATTTGTAGTTATTTTCTTTCTGCACAGCAAACATAGCATTCCACTGTTTTCTGGTTTCTTTTGTTAATATTGAAAGGCATGTTGTCAGTCTACCTTTTGTTTCTTTGAAGTAAATAAATGTGAAAATATAACAATAAATATGATTCTCTAAACATAAATAATTTTTAAGGTTCCACTCTGGGATCAACCTGAGAAAACTAGGCTCACAGATTACTTTATTTCAGATTATATAGGAAGAGAAGTTTTCTGTAAAGCAAGAGATTTTATAAACTGCACATCTTTTATGTGGAAAGTAGTCCAAAACATATATTTCTCCATATTAGGCTTTTCCACTGCTCTACTGGTCAAGTAAAACATGAACCAATATTAGAGCTGTTATTATATATTAAAACTAATTTACTTATATTTTATAAGAAGAGTATTTTTATACATTTTATGAGTTTATTCATAAAAATGGAGAATAAGCATGATGATGTTTTAATCTGTTGAGAAAACAGCAATGCTAGAGAGTAAGCTTTTCATTTTCCTAAACTAGTATTAAAGATTTCCCCTCTTTTCATTTCTATTCATTTTAAGAATCAGTTTTACCAAAGTATAAAAGTGAGACATATAAAATAATAGCAGCTATAATTTTTTAGAACTTGGTTCTAATCACCAGATCATTTTCATTTATATCAGAATACTTTTCAGCAAAGTACATCAGAAAAAAAAAACCTACTCTAATATAAATGTCCTAAAATACACTGTGTTTAAAAGAAAACAATATTGAGGGATCCCTGGGTGGCTCAGCGGTTTGGCACCTTCCGTTGACCCAGGGCATGATCCTAGAGTCCTGGGATCGAGTCCTGCATTGGGCTCCCTGCATGGAGCCTGCTTCTCCCTCTACCTGTGTCTCTGCCTCTCTCTCTCTCTGTGTGTGTGTCTCTCATGAATGAATAAGTTAAATCTTAAAAAAAAGAAAAACAATATTGACATAGTCTATAAGGACACATTACCAAATTTTAGGATGTCCAGGGACATTAATTCAAAAATTACTCATTGAGTAATTAATAAGGAACATCTTTAGTCTCTAGTTCTAAGGTAGGTAAGATTACACTTTCTTGCCCATATTAGGATTATCTGCCTAATTAGAATTTTAGCAATAAGCTAATTTTTCATGTAAGCCAAACAATATAAATGTTTGTAAATATGCATAGCAGTCATGTATTCTGAAGAACATAAACTAAAAAATTAATACTTTACTCTCAAAATCTGATAAATATTTCTCAATTATTTTATTCTGGTAACCACAAGTGTAAAACTGGATATGACTTGGCATAATGCAATAGAATTTTATGTGCAATTTATGATATAATGTTCCAAACCAAAAGTTCTATAAAATTACACAGCTAGTTACATTGGTTTTCTACTTGATAGGCCATAAAAACACTATGAACAAGAGATATAAAATAGATTTCATTCCACCTTCTTACTCTGTAATAATGTTGCTGATAAGAGTTTCATATTGGGGAGGAATATGGACTAAAATAGTATGGAGCCAGTTCTTCAACAAGCCATGGGTTAATTTTACATTTGCTATGAAAATTGTTAATGAATCACTCAAATTTCTTTGCAGTTTTTCTATATGCATGAAAATTTAATAATAACTAGTATTCAATACAATGGCCAGTTTTTTGAAAGAATTTTGTTTATTCTTAATATTCAAACCATTATAGGTGATTAATTTAAAACAACTGTGGTCATTTTATTCATTATAATAGAGATCAACTTAGAAAAAGTAATGTTACCAAATTACCAAATTCTGGGCAAATGTTAGGCAAAGTAGAGTCTGCCAGAATGCTTTTTGAAATAGGATAAGAAAGAGGAAATGTTGATAGTTAGGTGATAGGTAGATATATGATAGATGATTGATAGATAGATGATAGACACATAGATGGATAGACAGTGAGAAAGATAGATTGAGATTGAAAGTGACAAGTCTCTTTTACCTTTAGATATTATCTGGTAATATGACCAGAAATATCTGAAGCCAACTTGAACCAAGAATGGTTCTAAGAATAAAGTAAAAACTTCAGAGCAGCAAAGAAGGAAGGTTTAAAGAATGTGGGTAATTGACTCTTTGAGCCACTGAATTTACTAATCCTGGAGCCATCATACCTTGGGATTTTTTTTTTTTTTTAGTATGAGATTATAAATTTTGTTATTGCTTAAATCGCTTTGAGTTTATTTTCCACTAGCTGCAAATGTATGCTAATTCACTCCCTTTACTGAAGAAATGAGGAAGCAATGAACCATAGGAATGAGGAACTAAGTAAAATGCCCCCAGTTACTCAAGATATAGCCAAGTTACAAACCTAATATTTCTACATCCAGAGCCAACCCTCATTTCATTACACCATGGAAATTAGCTAACCTATGTTCATAATGGAAGTTATTTAAGTATATAGAAAATTAAATAACCCTCCCCACCCCCTTAACATCCTGGAAAGTTCAATTCCAAGAAAATAGACATACATTGAAGAATGTCTTTATTTATTTGTTTGTTTATTTATTTATATAGATTTCATTTATTGATTCATGAGAGACACACAGAGAGAGGCAGAGACATAGGCAGAGGGAGAAGCAGGTTCCTTGCAGGGAGCCCAATGTGGGACTGGATCCCTGGACCCAGGATCAAGTCCTGGGCCAAAGGCAGATGCCCAACCGTTCGTTGAGCCACCCAGGCGTCCCTTTATCTAACTATTTAAAAGCAGGTGGCAAAGTTTATATTTTAATCTATATGGAATGATTCTTAATGCAAACAAAAGTAGAATACATTGAGTCTGGATTGCGATTCTAACTACCACAAAGAAAAAAGTTTTCCTTTGTGAAATTTTTGGTTTGCTCCAAGGATACGCAATGTCTCAAATACCAAACAATGTTTTTAGCATTAGCATTAAGTATTAAAACAAACAAATTAATTGGTTTTTAGTATTTTTATTCTCAGGAAGTAGACTTTATTTGTAAAAAAGATTAACATTGAAAATTCAGTTTGCTTTTAGAAATTTACAAATGTTTCAGTGAAGCTTCTGTTACAAATTTTTAAACCTGCTCCCAGGCAAAACAATCACAGCATCCTTTCTTTTATTTCCCCTCTTATCACTTCTAAATAAAGCTCTTGTATATTTATAGTGAGAGGTTTTTGCAAACAATCAATATGATGATGAGGGTTGTTTTGGCTTGCTGTTTATTTCTTTTGAACTGGTTGGAAGTAAGATGTAAGGATGGTAACAAAATTATTTAACTAAATGTTTTCAACAAGTAAACTACTTTTATCATTTTTTCCTGCTATAATTTAAACAATTGCCTTCAGTTCATTGCAAAAAATCTCCTTTTATTTTTAAATGTTACCAATAAAATTTTGAGAGCAGGATTCAATTATTTTCTATTTATGGATCGTCTAATAATTTTCCCTTTGTTTTGTTAATTTTTTGTTTCCCATCAAAAGTTTGTTTTATAATATTAAATATTTATTATATTCCTTTAATAAGGAGAGTGAAAATTTTGGGGAAAAATATTAGCAGAGAAACTAAAGAATTTGTCTTGTAAATAAGAAAAACAGTTTTGAGTTTGCATGATGGCATCTTGGAGTCCTACAATTCTCCCAGATTCTTCCTAAAGTCAATAGAAATAATCTTTGTTTCACAGGCTTCAGTCTCTGACTCTTATATTCTGCTAGCTGGTATTACTTCTTTAAGTAATTCTCTCCTGGAAGGGTATAGGGCTCACTTTTCTGGTTACCTCTATGAAATAGCTGGGGATCAACAAAATATTTGGGCCACCTTCTCATTCTAAATCTCCCCATTCTATGATAATGGCAAAGATGACAAGGCTTCTTCAAGAAATCAAAGGATGAACAAATAGCACATTTTAAAATCTGTGAGAACAAAACAAAACAAATCTGTGAAAAACTAGTTCAATGAACATTTCAAAGCCATCATAAGAATCTTTTCATTATCCGTGACTGGAGTTGGTTGAATAACTGCCACCCTAAGCTATCTGCTCCTGTAAATGTTACCTTAAAAGGAAAGGAGTCTCTGTAGATATTAAGTTAAGGATCTTGAAACTGGGAGGCTATTCTGGATAGGCCCTGATAATAAGCATATCTTTATAAGAAGAAGTGGAGAGAGATTTGTCACAGACAGAAGGCGATATGATATCAGAGGCAGAGATTGGAATGACATGGTCACAAACCAAGCTATGCCAGCAACCACCAGAGCTAGAGACAAGGAAGGGTTTGTCCCCTAGTGCTTCCAGAGATAGCATAGACCTATTGATATTTTGATTATGGCCAAAGTGATACTGATATTGGACTTCTGCCTTCCAGAATTGTGAGGAAATTAATTTTTGTTGTTTTAAGCTACCAAGTTTGTAGTGATTTGTTACAGGAGCCACAGGAAATTAATAAAATAACTGCCATAAAGAAATATACTTTGGATTCCTTACAAATTAATATATAGTAGTCCCACCCTATCCATGGAGGATATATTCCAAGACTCCAAGTGGATGCCTGAGACTACAGACAGTACCAAACTCTCTCTATATTATGTTTTTCCTATACATATATATTGATGATAAAGTTTAATTTATAGATCAGGCATGTAAAGAGATTAAAGATAGCTTATAATAAAGTAGAATATTTTAACAATTACTGTAATAAAAAGTTATAGAAATGTAGTCTCTCCCTCTCTCAAAATATCTTGTACTGTACTTACCCTTGTGATGGTGTGATATGATAAAATGTCTATGTGATGAGATGTAATGAAGTGAATGACACCAGATTTGTGACACAGTGTTAGGCTACTATTGACTTGAATACACCTTGTCAAAGGAGAATCATCTGCTTCTGGCCCACAGGTGACCATGGGTAACTGAAATACAAAAATTAAATATGTGAATAAGGAGGTCTGCTATACTCCACTAAGGTAGCAACTATTTTTAAAAAGGAGCTATCTGTGTAAATCATTCTTCAGGTATTCTAAATTTGGAAACTATAGGCTTTGGCCAGATAGAGTGGATTAAATTATAAATCTGATCCTGTTTCCAAGGTTGCCCTCACTATAATTATCTTACCCTTCATATACAATTTAAGTAAATATATTCTATTCAGGATTCATAGGACTACTTTTTTCTATTGTGATTTTTGTGTCTGTACAAATTCTCTTGCCTTTAAAGAACATTAATGTTATATCAGGGAGATTGTAAATATGCACATGTCATCCACATGGAAGTAGGTTTATACTGACAATGACCTAACTGTTTACAACTTTTATTTCAATTGTGATTGACAGGAGAGGTAAGGATTACTTCAATTTAAGAAGCATAAACCTATAAATCCTCATTGAGAGAAACCCTGTTCATCGTAAAAAGAAAGGTTTATCTGCATAAAGAACAGAGACTAGGCTGAGATTTGTACCTTATATATGACCTTCTTAGTTCCAATTGTGAGGTATTTAAAAGACTTTCAGTTATTTGTAAATTTGAAATTATTTTCATATTATATCAAAATGTTGCATTAATTTTATATGTTTTTCTTTTCATGATCATGGATAATTTTTGACAGAATAACTACTTCAGAAAGTTTAACTCTTAAAGGACAATCTCCTTTAGATGATTTGAACACAAAGCTTGTTGTTACACTGTGATTTTAATTAATTGAATGATTATCTGGGGGAAAAAATCCTTAAAAACAAAATGAAGTATTTCTTAGACTTGAGAGAGTACAACTACATTTCTGCATAGAAACGACTGCAGAAAATAAATCACAAGGCTTCAACCTAAATTATATAAAAGCAAAACTGGAGAAAAACTATAGAATATATACAGACAGCATATGAAAACTATACCTGAAAATTCCACATAAGTACAAATAACTAACTGTATACTTGGTACAAATTTATTTTTTCTGGTTATTCCACCACATTCAGGCTTTTCTTTAAAGATATTATTTATTTATTCATGAGAGACACAGAGAGAGAGAGGTAGAGACACAGGTAGAGGGAAAAGCAGGCTCCATGCAGGGAGCCCAACATGGGACTCAATTCCACGACTCTAGGATCATGCCCTGGGTTGAAGGCAGGCATTAAACCACTGAGCCACCCAGGGATGCCCACATTCAGGCTTTTAAAAAGCAGTAAAGACTGCTTACAGATTTTGTTCTTATTTATGATTTCATTTTTTTTTTGCCTGTATGCATCTTTTGAGGAATTATGAGAGTCTACCAATACCCATCATGTTACATCAAATCCTATTTTTAGCTGATATAATTGGCATGGTCAGATACTGGTTTACTCATTGAAGCTTGGAAGTTTAATTATACAAGATTTTCAAACTAGAAATTCTATGTGTTCTATGGGAAGATCACTAACTTAGGACCAAACTTGTATGTGTGCCAAATAGAAATCACTTTTGGAAGTCTAACTGAAATGAGAATTATGGAAAGCCGCCAGGATTATGTGTTAGAAGATTGAAGAGTCTGGCTGCAAATTTCAGAGAATCTAATTCTGTTTGACACTAAGGAAAGAAATGTAAATTCCTTTGTGTATTCTTTATTGGCTAATTCAGATGTCTCACAAAAAGAATCCACTTGGAATAAGAGAGAAATTTAAATTCTATCACATTAATACTTGATATTCGTACACTATGAATTCATCTCTGGAATATAATGGTTTATTAAATGGAGAGTTTTCAAATGGACAATGACATTTTACTTCAAGTATAATTTATGAGATTTAATGCCATTTTTGAGAGCCCTATAAGTTTGACAGTATATATGCTTAGATAATAATTATTATGTTTCTTACATTTTTATCAGCTATTTCATAATCATGTGGATGTCACTAAAAAGTAAAGTTATATAGTCATAACTTATAAATTATAAACAAATGTTAATGACTTCATACCTAGCAATGAAGCTGGACAAAATGTTATTAAGCTACAGTTGCTAAAGAAGATTTAAATATATGTAGCTTTGAAATTTCCTTTGAAATTCAAGTATCACTCAGAAAATTTTTCATAAAAACCTCTACTGGAAAAAATGACTAAAAATAATTTACTTTACAGTAAACCTGGAGTATACTAAGAACATAGCAAGAGAATGTTCTTTAAACAAAAAAAAACATAAGCTTAAACTTGCAACATGCTTTAGAAAAAGAAATGGAAGAAATGACACCATTTTGTTCAATGCTATAGATACCTTAAGTGTTTTTTAGATGTTGGGTAAATTCTCCAAGAACTTTATATAATGTCCTTGTTTTGCTTGAATCACTATTCTCTCTAATCTCTACCTGGCCAAGTCCCACTTTTCTTTTGAATATCAGCTTGCATGTCACTTTTTCTTCAAGCCTATGTTCTGATTGTCACCTTGCCACCTGAAACGTAATTAGGTGGGCAGTCTGTGTTCTCATTGTACCCTTCACTATGTAATCAAACTACAGCAATTGTCACAATTTTCAGTGCTATTTATATTGTCTTTCCACAAAACCATGAATTCTCTAAGAGACTGTCTATCCTGATTACCTTGGCCTAAATAAGTGATCAGCAAATAAGAGGTCTCAATAACCATTGTTATCTTATCAAGTGGATGAATTAATAAGGAAACCTATGAAGAGAAAAAACACTGGAATTGAATGCATGTGTTCTTAGCTTTTCAGATAAAAAATATAATATTCTGTGATATTTACACACAGCAAGCAGATGCTATGCCCTACAATGAATAGAAATTCAGAATTCATTTTCCTGTTTACTAAATCATCACTAAGGAAAATGAACTTTACACTGGGTTAAAAAAAAAAGGAATTCAAATGCCAAGTTTTATAAATCGTCTCAATTATCTGACAAAGACCCAGCTTTATAAATCTGTGTTTAATGTAGCCACTAATTCTTCCACAGCATTTGCAGGAATATAAATTGCTTCACACTTTTGGCAAAGAAGTTGTCCATACACACCAAATGTAGAACCCACATACGTTTTGACCTAGCAATTCCAACACCATGCAATAATATACATAAGAGAATATTCAATGGTATGTATTAGTGAATAATTATAGACAACCCCAAGCCCCAATTTGGATATTGGCTTACCACGTTATGGTACAATTAGATACCATGAGCTATTTAAATAGTGAAGATATTTTAACACTACTGATATTTAAAAAAAAGATTCCAAATGTATTGTTTGATGATAGCAAGGACATTATAAAGCATTTATAAATGGTGACTGTATTTTTCTGTGTATGCTCACATACCCATCCATGTCTATATATATATTCATTTATAATTCAATAAACATTTCTTGAAGCATCGCTACGTGCTAAGAAGTGCTCTGTGCAGGGAATATCAAATGGCAAATGAAATAAACAAGGTCCTGGGACATCTGTGTGGCTCAGTTGGTTAAGCATCCAGTTCTGATTTTGGCTCAGGTCATGTCAGGGTCCTGGGATCAAGCCCCACATCAGGCACTTCACTGGGCATGGAGCCTCCTTAGGATTCTCTCTCTCTGTCTCTCTCTCTCTCTCTCTCTGTCTCTCTCTCTCTCTCTCTCTCTCCTGCCTCTATCTATCCTCCTCCTCCTGTCTCAAAAATAAAAGTTTAAAATAAACAAGGTCCTTTGGTTTTTATTACACATTATAATGGAAAATAATGCAATATTTATAAGTGAATATGAGATGCTGTGGAAACAGGCACACCAGTCTTAAACAATGCATACTTAGTCCAAGACTAGAATGGGTCATTGAAGAAAAAGGTAAGAACAGATTTTATAGTTTGTCCTTTATATTTTTGAATAAAATGTTTACATTGGCTAACATACATTCATTTTGTATTGAAAAGAAAGAATTAAAAGTTTTACTTGAAAACTTTAGCTAGCCCATACAATTTCATTCCTCCCAAAGTTTCCTAAATTATCTCATGTCATAAGAATTTCAATTTGGAAGTTAAACAAGTTTTTGTTTTGTTTTTAAATAGACATTTTTTTTGAAGAGCAGTTTTAGGTTTATAACAAAATTGAGCAGAAAGTACAGAAATTTCCCATGTAATTTCTACCCCCTTGTATGTATAACCTCCCTCATTATCAACATCCCTCACAAAGTGTTACATTTGTTACAACTGATAAACCTATATTGATACATTAGCACCCAAAGTTCATAGTTTATATTAGAATTCACTCTTGGTGTTGTACTTTCTATGAGTTTGAACAAACATATAATGACATGTATCCAACATATGCTATCATAGAAATTTCACACTCTAAAAATCCTTTGTGCCCCTCAATTCGTCCCTCTCACCCCCAACATTGGCAAACACTGTTTTTCTACTTTACCCATAGTTTTGTCTTATCTAGAATGTATATCGTAATTATACATTGTGTAGCCTTTTCAGGCTACTTTCACTTAGTAATATGCATTTAAGTTTACTCTGTGTCTTTTCATGGCTTGATAGCTCATTTGTTTTTAGTCCTGAATAATGTCCCACTGTCTAGATATACTAGTTTATTTGTCCATTCCCTTACAGAAGGACATCTTGGTTGCTTCCAGGTAGTAGTAATTATGAAGAAAGCTGCTATTAGCATCCATTTGGAGGTTTTTGTGAGTACATAACTTTTCAACTGCTTTTGTATATTAACCTTATCTCGTGCAACCTTGTTTCTTCTTCCTTCCTTCCTTCTTTCTTTCTTTCTTCTTTCTTTCTTTCTTTCTTTCTTTCTTTCTTTCTTTCTTTCTTTCTTCTCTTTCTTTCTTCCTTTTTTTCTTTCTTTCTTTCTTTCTTTCTTTCTTTCTTCTTTCTTTCTTTCTTTCTCTTTCTTTCTTCTTTCTTTCTTTCTTTCTTTCTTTCTTTCTTTCTTTCTTTCTTTTCTTTCTTCTTTCTTTCTTTCTTCTTTCTTCCTTCTCTTTTCCTGCTACCTTGTTATAATCACTATTCATTTTTTTGCCTTATTTTTATACTTAGCTCATACCAAACATTTCCTACTCCCTTATGATCTACTAATTTGTAATATTTTTGTATCAGTTTCTCTCTTTCACTATATTGCACTTCTTTTGAAGGCAGCACTTTATCTTATTCCCCTTTTGTGCTTAGAACACCTAGGATAGTACTTTGGGTGGAAGAGGGGCTTTCTAAAATGTTTGAAAATAAATGTACTAATAGCATTGGAGATTATAACCTAATTATAAAAATTTTCCTGATTTCAGAAAATGTAGATAATTTTATTTTTTAAAAGTTTCAAAGCAACATTCTTCTACTCAAATTGCCTAGAACTTAAAATATTTTTAAAGTATTTCTTGAAACATGAGGATAAAAACCACTTCTAGTTTCCAATAAAACTCTCCACTCTCATAGAGTGACCTCAAAATTTCAATATTGTGCAATCTCAACCAATGTATAAAACTGGATCACTTACTTAATTAAAAATAATAGATGTTAAACATTTTTGTTTGCCAAGCACTTTTATACATTTGGCCATATGTGAAAAATCATTTGGGTATCAACAGAACTGATTTCTGTTTAATAATCTTAAAATTTCCTTTATAAATAATTTTATTGCCAAAGGGTGAAATCCATAATCTAGTAAGTGCCTGTTAGGTTTGATAGAAATCAGAACAGGGATTTATGTATGTCTTGATATTCATGCGAAGTCAAGAAACACTGTGATAAAATAGCTATTAAGCATCCAAAAAAAGCAGGATTTTCCTAAATTTCATTGATTTAAATATGAGAGAGAAATGGGTTATTAAAGAGGCTTAGTAGAAACATAAATTTGATTAATTGGGAAACAGATAAAAAATGCTATAGAGACCCAGAAAGCAAATATTCCTACTCATCAGAAATAAGTTCATGAGAGTAACCCAGTACTGAATGATAAGAAAACTGAGTTGGAATATAGAACATATTATTGATTGTTCATTTAATGAATAAATTTGGCACATTAAGTTCTAATAAGTGTGGTAGGTGTTAGGGTGTAGTCAGGAATTAGAAACCAGATAGTTTAATAGTTGTTTTTTTTTTTAAGATTTTATTTATTTGAAGGGATCCCTGGGTGGCTCAGTCGTTTAGCACCTGCGTTCAGCCCAGGGTGTGATCCTGGAGTCCCGGGATCAAGTCCCACATCAGGCTCCCTGCATGAAACCTGCTTCTCCCTCTGCCTGGGTCTCTGCCTCTCTCTCCCTCTCTCTGTGCCTCTCATGAATGAATAAATAAAATCTTTAAAATATATATTTTATATATTTGAGAGAGAGAGAAAGCACACTAGCACATGCACACCAGTGGGGGTAGGGGCAGAAGGAGAGGGAGAAGCAGACTTCTGGCTGAATGTACAGAGCTTGAAGCAAGGCTGGATTCCAGGACCCTGACATCATGACCTGAGATGAAGTCCGACTATTAACTGACTGAACCACTCAGATGCCCCAGTTTAATAGTTTAATATAAAGAATTATTTGGGGCACCTGGGTGGCTCAGTGGGTTAACTGGTGAACTCTTGATTTCAGCCCAGGTCATGATCTCAGCTTCCTGGGACCGAGACCCGTGTGGGCCTCCATGCTCAGCAAGGACTCTAGGGATTCTTTCTCTCCCTCTCCCTCTCCATTTCCCACCCTCAAACACACACACACACACACACACACACACATACACTCTAAAATTAATAAATAAATTTTAAAAAGAGAATTATCCAAATATGACAAGAATGTGGTTGTAAGAGAGAGGAAAACTCTATGTCATATTCTAGATTCTCTCTAATGGAGAGTATCTAAAGAATGATCAATTTTTAAAAGGGGTCTCTCCCCAAGGCTGAAGTTCAAACCTCTTTGAAGAAGGTAGAGTTCAGCCTACTGAACAGCAAAAAAAAAAAAAAAAAAAAAAAAAAAAAGTTGATTAGTTTACCCAGGACAAGACTGTGCCATGGTTATTGGGCCTGCAGAAAGCCACCTCTAGATTGTAGATGGGTAACAGATCAGCAGCAGCATGGGTTGAATGCACTGGGATCTTTCCTACAAGTGAGTGGTACCAGAGCTGAGGCGACAATGTCATAGAGGGGCCATACATCCTAGGAGCATGATGCAGGTAGAGTTTCATTAGATTTCTTTATTCCATTGTGCTGAGCCAGTCACAGCAGCCAAAAACTGCAGAAGAGATCCTTCCATCTGTTATGACCCTCCCTCCAGTGCTCTCTACTGAGAAAACCTAACTTGCTCATATTAAAGTAGAAATGCTTAAAGGGATTCTGTTTATTATTGGATAGTATATATTCAAGAGCAAATTTGGAGCTAAGAAGAAATTGATAATTAGCACAACAGCACATAGCCTTTGCCTCGCGGGAGCATAATTTAGAGTATGTAGTATCTGTGATCAGATTAAATAAAAATCAGCATAACAGAGGACCATCAAGGGAGGAATCCCTTTTCAGATGGATAGAAGAGAAAAGTGGAAAATATAGACCCAATTTTATATTTGATTACAAAAATAGAGAGTCAGCAAAAGGGATGTATCTCTTTAGATAGCAGACTCCAGTTTGGAACAGATATAAAAAATAATTTACTGTCACTATCCCTTCATATTTGTAATTTGCAATATTCTTATTAAGACCATTGCAACTGTAACTCAATCTCATGACATGCTACTTATATTTCCTGTCCTAAGTGTGGTCCTTAGGAGTTTTCAATTTCCTACTCCTGTGTAATGTGGTTAGATGCCCACTTGAAAAGGGATATTTATGGGTCATCCATCTTTCTTCAAAGGGGACTTTAAAATGAGTAAGTATAATCATGATCACATGTAAAATAATTCGAATTCTCAAAAAAATAATGAACCTTAATATACTCATTATTTTTATAATTGTTTTTGGAGCATTTAGAGTTATTTATAAAGCTCTGGATATGAGCATTCAAGTGACTGGGAGCATATGAAATATAAATCATAGTTTAAATAGGCAAGATGACTCATGGATAAGTTAGTCATAAAATTCGTTTCCCAGACATATTATTTTTATTCTTTTTTAATGTCTTTTTATTAACCATAATTATTACTTTGTTTCAAAAATAAGAGTGAACTGAATAGTATTATAAAATATTATTTAATGTATTTTCACTCCATGGAATGACTTTTGTCAGTGCAATATATTTAAAGGTCTTATGCTAGACAAATATAATAAAAGCTCAGGGATCTTTATCAGGTGAATAGTATACAAAGAAAGAGACATTATAAAGATTGTGTGCTCAACAAAATTATAGGTTGACAAAGTCTTTGTGAAAAAGCTATCTTGAGGATAAGCATGAGGAATAATAAGGAGATTTACTAAACCCATATGAAGAACCAAGTATTTCCTAAAAAGCAAATGAGTTTTAATGAGATTTGACAATGCAACTCATCAATGGCAATAACTACTGTATTTTCTACAGGTATTCTGAGCATGGAAATGGTCAATTACTTATTCAATATACAATTATTAAGCATCTTCTGCATGACAAGCAATATTATAAAAATTGGGGATTTAATAATGAAGAAGTTAGGCTAGGTCTGTGTGCCATGGGGCTTATACATTATTAATAAGAGACAGGTAGGGAAACAAGAAAGAAAGAAGGAAGGAATGAAAGGAGGATTATCAGATATTTAGTAGTAAATGCAATAGATTTGAGTGGTGGTATTGGAAATGGAAAAAGGAGATTTATGATATATTTAAATAAAGCCCAATAAGACTCACTAACATAATCAGTGAATATATGGAGAAAACTAGATGAAAACTGCATTTGGTTATTAATTATGTGTGTGTGTATGTATGTATGCAATAATGCATGAGAATTCTGATTGATTAGTTGCAGCAGCCCTAGGATATGAAGATTGGCAAGTACTCATGGGTGAAACACAAAATATAAAAGATTGATAAAGAATGGAATGAGTAACTTCTGGGATAAAACCATGAATTGGTAACATTTTGCAGTCTTCAGCTTGTAAATGGTACTGAAAAACACTGAACACTAAACACAATAAAGTGGAATGAGAATGAATTATTGCTTTTGCCATAATTAAAATCATTGGTAACATTTATAAGAATTGCTTCAGTTGGAAGATAGGGATAAAACTTGGAGTTAAAAAAAAGTGTTTCATGATTTAAAAAATAGAGACATTCAGATTAAATAAATTTCTCAAGGATTCTTGCCATAAATGAAAGAGAAGTAGAATGATATCTAACAAGCAATGAGGAACTACAAGAGTATTTTATTTATGGTACAGGATATTGCAGCATGCTTGTTTGCTGATTAGGATGGAATAACTGAGTGAAGGTAAGGCATAAAAGATAATTAAACAGGGTCTTTGAAGGATGAGACCCATCTCACAACTGGCAGGGTTGGGCTTGGATATGAGTAAAGAGAGTCCACTCATAGTAGGAAAAAGAGTTTAAATACAGAAACAAATACTATAAAAGATTTTTTCTGATAGGAAGATGATGCAGTTTCCTTATTTCCTTCCGGTTTTTCAAAGAAATAAGAAGTAGAGCCATAAAATAAGGGAAGAAGAAGGAAGTGTTGGGTGTTTGTGGAGAAAAGATAAAGAATGAAATAGCAGAGTGGGGAGGGAATTTTCTACAGAAATGTGTGGTAGATTTGTGCTAACAGTGACTTCATTGCTACTACAGATAAGAAGGCTTCTTTGAGAAAGAAGCATTTAACCAAAGCACTAAACAAAAAGGAGTCAGCCATGTGAATATCAGGAGAAAGATTATTCAAGGAAGAAGGAATAGCAAACAAAACCCTTTAAGGCAAGAACAAGCTTCTGTTTAAGGCTCTGAAATAAAGCCAGGGCTCCTCAGGCATGGGTGGGAGGGAGAGGGTGCTCTATAATGTAATAGGAGAATTAGGCAAAAGCCAAATACTGAGAGGCTCTATAAACAATATAAAGAGAGTAGATTCATAATACACATAGTTACCATTTAAAGAGATGATTTGTTTTGCTTTGTTTTGTCCTTGTTTCATCTGTTACCTAATAAGAACAATAGGAGAACAGGAGACAAGTAACATGAGATCTCAAATGATGTGCTTGAACAACAGGAATGTTGCTAAGAGAGTGGGTCTAAACCTATTTTGTAACTCTCACTTCATTACCAACCTCTAAAGCATGTCAAAGCTGTAGAAAAATTCATTTATTAATGACTGATAATTTATCAGTGTTTGTTTTCCTGCATTCATTCACCCACTTCCTCTATCATGTCTTTTGGCTTCAACATGGTAGGAAAGGTGAGTGCTGGACCTCACCAAAGAGGTGTGGCTATCATGGTAATGTGATGTAATCAGAGTGGATCCACATGGCATATAGTGCCAAGGGAAAAGAGCTGAGACGTGAATTATGTAAGTGGCCAAAGCCTGGGTTATGGTCCATATAAGAAAAATACATAGTGGGAGGTCTCAATAGAGTGATGGATTCCAAAAAAGCAAACACACAAAGATGATTATAGGATTCTGTTCCACAGAAGGATATGATAGCAGATAGAATACCATGAGTCACATAAGACTCCATTTCTTCTAAATCCTCTTTTCTTCTATATCAGATTCTGGAAGAGCAAAGAAGAGAAACTATTGAGACACGGAGTTGACAGAGGAAAAAAGAAGACATAAAGCATACTTCTCTTTTCTGCTATAGTCTTAAAATTCTGAGTCAGGCCTGAGCTATGGAAGGAAATGTTTTAATTGCATGATATTGAAGTATTTTGGTATTTCACTGGTCTAGTGTTTCTAATACCAGGTAATATGATAGCTAATCAATAAATGAATGTAACAAGAAAAATCTATGGAATTAGCTCAAGAAAATGCCCAGAAATGGAAAGGAAAATCTCAATGAATTTCTTTCATCTCTGATTTTGAGAAACTGACTCTCAAATGTACAAACTCTCTCTGCCAGTTCAGCTAGCAAAGTTGTATTAGGCATTACTTCCTTTCCTGAGCAATAATAGCAAAACCAATCTGACAATGTTCTTTTCACTTTTCTTGAGTGACCAGGAAACTGCTAATAAAAAGTTCTACAGGATTAATTTGGAAAACCATACCTACAATCACATACGCTATTTCCATTTTTGGTCCACAGAACCCCAGTTTTCTACGAAAGATATGTTCGACCATTGAAGCAAGTGGTAAGAAAATAATGGGAATTTATATCATGTTATCCTGTTTATAAAATCCCCAAACAAGTTTGATGTTTAAAATCTCAGATATTTCTAATAGTTAATTTTGCTCATTTTTGGAATAGATTAAAATGAACTTTTCCAATTCATGAAGAATTAAATCCGTGGGAGCCATGGCTAATACCATTAAGAGGCTGGAAATATAGGAACTGAAGCTCAACTCAAAGAAAGCCAGTAATCAAGGGGTTGAGTTGTAATGCACATTTCCAGGAGTTCCATTTATATAAACTAATATGTGAACTGTATACCTAAAGCAGTTAAGTAAATTGATAGACTCAGTGTTTTACAATTAGGGCAAGAGTTTATCACAAGGAATATTTTTGGCTTAACTGCCCCAAGAAAATCGGACTGTATTATTATTGGCTTGATTATAGTCACTCAGAAGATGACTTATTCCACAATAACCCATAATTACACCTCATTTCTTCTAAGGTGGAAACTCCTTCTATTCCCCTAACCAGTTAGATACTAATAAAACATGTCATACTTGAAAAATGAGAGAAATCTATTTTACTTGTCCTACTAGAAGGAACTTTAAATATCTAAGCTACTAACTTGGCGTATGCATGTATGCACAGATTCAGGGGCAGATTTCAGCATTTCTATTTTATAGCTCCATTGTAAAGAAGCCAAAGTGAACATTATGAAAATAGGCATCCTCATGGGATATTCTACTTTAAAAGGTCATAGTTTGGCAGAGGAAATGAGTATTTTTTTTCCTGGCATCTAAAAGATTTGGAACCAAAACAGAATTTAAAAACTAAGGAATGGAAACATTATCTCCTGATACAATAAATATTTGTCTGATACTCATTAAAATGAGTGAATCAATCAATCAATTTCTATTTATCCTGTGCACCAGGAAATTTACATTCTCTCCCTCTTTCCTCCTGAATGTCATTCATTGTTCAAAACACTGAGAACATGCCAGTATTATGACTAATTGGCCTCATAATACCATATGTACCCTATATACTATATATAGTCACTTTAATCTCCATTTTTGTTGAAAATCATATGGTTTCTTGCTTCTATTCCTTATCCCATAGGTCTCTTCTCATGACCCATTGCTGGAGTCAGACAGCTAAGAGATTTTAAGTCATGGTGGGAACCACAAATATAATAGTCACAAGTTACAAGTTATCCTGTGTTTATTGGTTCTCACAGTTTCCTACTGACGTCTGTTATTGGTCATGGGATACTAAAAGCTTCCCCAGTGAATCTTTAGATTTCTAGACAGAGCCTTTATATTAGTTTCCCCCCTACTGGGGAAAGTGTAACCAATTATCACAAACTCAATGACTTACGACAACGCATATTTATTATAGTTCTGGAGGTCAGAAGCCTAAAAATGGGTTCACAGGATTGCATTCCTTCTGTAAGCTCCAAAGGGCAATCTGTTTTCTTAGCCTTTTCAGCTTCCAGAAGCTATTACATTATTTGGCTCATCTCCCTTTTCTTTCCTTTCAAAGCCAGGAGTGCAATACCCTCAAATCTTTCATTTTTGTCCCCATTTCTGCCTTCTGTCTTTGAAAATCCTTGTGATTACACCATTTGGACCAATTAGATAATTCAAGATAATCTTTCCGCCTCAATATCCTTAATTTAAACAAATCTATAAACTTCCTTTTGCCATATAACAAAACATAGTTCACACATTCCAGAGAATAGGAAGATCTTTGGAGCACCATTATTTATGCTACCACAATCCTCCTTTTCTTCATTGTGTAGCAGCAATTCTTTTCTTTCTTTTCTTTTTTTCTTTTCTTTTCTTTTCTTTTCTTTTCTTTTCTTTTCTTTTCTTTCTTTTCTTTTCTTTCTTTTCTTTTCTTTCTTTTTTTTTCTTTTCCTTCTTTTTCAATTTGAATTAAACATCTCAGACAGTATAGCAAACCTCTTTTATTAAGCCCAGAACTCAAGAGGCAAGGAAAGAAAATATTCCACAAGTGGATTATTAAAAATAGTATTAATGAAGTCCTCTCCACTTACTGATTGAATCCATTGGAAGCTGTTTCAGCATGAGTAGGTCTGCGATGATGTGAGGAAATTCCAAGAAAAAAGCCCATTGTTGTGCATCTTTTTCTTTAAATTGAGTTCTTTGTCTAGCAGAAATACTACCTATATAACATGTGTAACATGTTGACGAATAGTGCAGTGGTGTCCTAGACTGATCATACTGATGCATGAAAACAATTGTTAAATTTTCAGGAATTTGAGCAGCTCCGGTGGCACAGCTGTTTAGCGCCGCCTGCAGCCCAGGGCGTGATCTTGGAGACCCTGGATTGAGTCCCACGTTAGGCTCTCTGCATGGTGCCTGCTTCTTTCTCTGCTTCCCTCTTTCTCTCTCTCTGCGTCTCTATGAATAAATAAATAAACTCTTTAAAAAAAAACTTTTTTTTCAGGAATTCTGTGAATAAATTAAGCATTATTAAAAATTAAATTATTTAAATTTACTGTAGGAATATAAAATTTCCTGTTTTTTAGTGCTACTGTAAAAATCCTAGCTTCCTAAAACCATTCTCATACTTTGAGAATTGTATTTGTAGTCATCTATTTAGTTAATTTCTCTAATCCAGAAAGGTTATGAAACTTTTCTAAGATAGTCAACACAGCCCAAAAAAAGTCCCTAGCTTAAGCTCCCAAAGTGCCAGGAATACTAGGGTTTTTCCTCCCTAAGTCTGAAAAGAAAACTTTGGAGAAATCTGTAGGACATAAAAGACAACCACCTCAGATTTATCTGGCCCTTGGAAAGATGTACTTACATTCCAAAAGGTTAGAATAAGAACCTAAAGTATGAGAATACAGGATCCTTTCCATCTGTCTCAAAGGAACGACAACAAAAACTTGTTTTGTTTTGCTTTTTTTCCATTCTCTCTCTCTTCCTTGGGGAACAAGACGTGACTGTCTTTCTCCTATAAGAAAATGGAGAAAATTGTTCCTGGGTTTTCATTATGTCACCCAAGGGGTAAAATCTGAGGCAAAGAAGAGGATCCAATGAGCTTTTTTATTTACTCTAATATAATAAGATATCTGTCTCTGATCTAGAACGTTTGTGTGTGAGCATTCAAGGTAAAATTAATAAAGATGAGCATCAAAAATCCAATACTAACAATTAAATAAAATATACTAAAAAAAGGCAACACATACACAAATCTCACCACTTCCTAATTATTTTTCTACATTTTACAATTTTCTATGGACTTGAATGATATAATCTAGTATATACATATATAGTAGAAGTACAATATAACTGTACTACTGAGTATTTTTCCAAATCCAAGTTTAATGGATGTCATATTGGCCGTAATGGAAGTATTTATTGGCAAACAGTACAAATCATAACTTTATTTATTGTTTTGTTGATTGTCTAGACTTGGGAAAGTTGTAATAATTGATATCAAACTTGAAAGTATGTCATGTTTGTAACTGTTACATTGTGAATAGTGAAAAAAAAAACAGAAAAGAAGTCCTTCAATAATTTAAAAACTACTTTCCAATTTAACAAAGAGGAAATTTCATGGATGCTATCAGAATCAATGTCAGCTATATCAGAACCAATGAGTGAAATTCCTACATATATCTTTGTTATTTCACTTTTGTCTTACCAATGTGAAGGAAAATGGTAATTGCCATTCATGTTTGAGTATCATTCATTCATTACCTGCATCTATATGTTGGTTATGAATAAAAGAGTTTGGCATAAATTATCAAGCTCATTCTGTGAGAGTCAATCAGTTCCGTAGAATATATATTATTTGTATAATGTATCTTATATACCCTTTGTACCAATATAAATATAATATGTATAAATATGTATATATATGCGTACTCTTTTGGTTTTGTTTTTTGTGCCTTGTGTTTTATTTTTTGTTTTTCCAGAAAATCAGTTGTTATTTACCAGCACAGCACTGATAAAGTTATTCTGAAAGTTCATTAATACAAACTTGTGAGCATGAGGCAAACCCACAGGCAAAATACAGGTGTAGTCCAGTGTCCCTTTCTTAATGGAAGAGGTCAAATGGAATCAATGTGAGCCCCAGGAACTGATCCTACATGAGGGTCTCAGCATTGGCCTTTATTGTTGGCAGGAGGGTAAATCAATGCAGTTTAGCCCTGTGATAACCTTGGTGAGAAGTCTATATTGTTAAGTTCATGCATAACTTCTGACCATCTTTTCACCTAAATGGCTCATCTGCCAGAATTAGGGGCAAAAAAAACTAGATCACTCTAATGATTGCCTAACTTCTCAGAGAGTTAAAAAAAAGGGCCTACTTTTTAAAATATTCAAAATTGAAGAATCATCTACCTAGAAACATTAACCAACACTGTAATTAAGACATTAATCCAGGGATTTTCTTGCATATTTTACACCAAGTAGGATTAGACATTATAAGAAAAATGAATACAATTAAAAAAATTTAAGTGGGAAATTGACTGTCATTATCTTAGCCAGTGGCATTATCATCTAATATAAAGAACTGAAATGATAATTTGCTGAGTGACTATTGAAAATGTGTGGAGACATTTTAAGAAGAAAATTATTTTTATCTGGAATGATGATTTTCTTAGCTGAAGCAAAGATGCACAATGCACTGATGAACTCCCTCAATGCCTCTATTTATGGACCTGCAAATTGTTCGGGTTTGTCAGAATTATATTAGAATTTCAAGTTCTCCGTTAATGCTGCGGCTGTTAAGGAAGCAAGCATATTATTAAAGCTTATCTTTATTTCATAAAAGCTGCCTTAAAAATCTATTAGTATATGGCATTTATTCAAGTCAATTACTTAAATTAAAGAAACTAGTTACAAATCAAAATTTACCTCTTAATTTGAATAATATATTTCACTCCCCCTCCCAGTTTTATTTATATAGTCCCTTACTGCAGTATTCATTTTCTCTTAAGGAATCCTGTTCATCTATCACCTCTTGGCTTCATATATATATACATATATATACATATATATGTATATATATATGCTGTGCATAGGAATAAACAATTAATGTAAAGCTCATCACAAGAGAAAATCAGTACTTATTAGTATTTTTCAAATGTTACTATTACTTTGAATAATTTTTTGAACTATATTAAGTTGCCACTTTTGTAGATCAAAAACAGAGTAATAATGGAAACTTCTTGTGGAAATTTCTTATGGTTCAAATTAATAGTTTATGCTCACTTTAGGATTGGAATTATATGATGTAATTAAGAACCAATGTAGTTTAATCCATGGAAAATGCAGTGGTGAGCTAAATTAATGCTCTCAATTATTTAAGTATCAAGCAAAGGTAGAAAATGACAAGGAAAAGGGAGTTTGAGGGGCTCCTGGGTGGCTCAGTGGTTGAGCATCTGCCTTTGGCTCAGGTCATGATCCCAGGGTCCTGGGATCAAGTCCCACATCAGGCTTCCCACAGGAAGCCTGCTTCTCCTTCTGCCTATGTATTTGCTTCTCTCTTTGTGTCTCTCATGAATAAATTTTTTTTTAAAAAAGGAGAAATTGAACCTGTATAGTAAATGCAAAAACTAAAGAAATTTCATTACTCATATCTAATCAAATGTAACCTCACACATTAAAAAAAAAGGACTTGACTAGTTAAAAAGGATTTAGTAAGTCACCAAAAGTAATGCAGTTTAGTATGAAGTACTTAGCACATATGCTGCTGAAATGTTGAAAGGGTATCTTCCTTCAAAGAAGAGGAAAAGAATATTAAATACCTCTTAGCCTGACTCTGTGCTGAACACTTTGAGGCATCTGACTGTTAATAAACCTGGTGATATCTTGTCCTGACTTTTCAGAAAAGAAAAGTGAAGCACACATGATAAATTGCTTAGAGACACAGCTGATAAATAGCAGTTCTGGGATTTGAACCTACATGTCACTGAATTCAGAACCCTTGTTATTTTTTTTTTTCATTTCTAGACTAAATCCAAATCAATTCAATAAGAATAAAATAAAATCACATAGAGAAATCCAGTGCCCGGTGATACAGAGAAAATAAAAAGAGCAGGAAAAGAAAAAAGATTCTTAATGCATAGAAAATGTATAACATCACTGCAAGCTTGTCATTGGATCAGAGAGAGTATTTGTTATGGATGCAGTAAGCATGTTTTTTCTTCATAATCAGACCTTTAAAATTCCCACTCTAAAATTATTCTAAATGAGAGCTCAAAGACCTGTAAAATATCATTTGAAAATGAAAGTTATGTGTTAGAAAGCCCAAGCATCAAAAAGTACCCTTATAATCCTCCTCCTTTCCTCATTTGGAATGTAATCAGCTCAAAAACTCCAGTAGCTTCTTCACAGATTTCTCACACACATGACTGTGGTCTTTGAAAGGCAAGTTTCATTTCAAGAATTACTATTACTCTTTGATTTACAAATTTTTCAAGATGACAAAAAAGAAAAAACTGTAAAGAATAACACAATATAACTTTATAAAATAGTTCCAAAATCACCCCTAATTCATTTGTATAATCACTTACATTGTGGTATTAAACAAAATTGATTCCATAAAAATAAAACACTGGTAGGGAATTAAAAAATAAGTTATTCACTTTTGTAAATGTACTTTATATCAAACATATTTACATATAGCATGTATATTTTCTGATATAAAAATAATTTCATTTTTGAAATAAAATAAAAATGTGGCTGAAGTTATACTTTATAACTTATTATTTATAGCTTATTATTGTATAATTCTACACAAGTACAATTAAAATAAAATTTGCTATGATTATATTGAACTATGTCAGTTAACTTACCCTGAACATGACAGATATATAAAGAGATGAATCTTATGTTATTTATTCAGATTGTGATCAGCAAAGCCAGTCAGTATCAGAAACCATACATAGCTAACATGTGGTACAAGCATGATCCTGCTTTTTATATTTCAGCTATTTCAAGATGTCAAATGTTCTCTATGGTTTCAAAACACTGTAAATTTTTGTAAACTCTTAAGTACCTTAATCTATACCTTAATCTGGGCATGTTAGTATCTTACTCATTTGTCAAGGTCCTAACCATGAAACCATTCAGCTAAAATGATACCCCAAATAGCAAATACCAATGTTTCTTTACTATGGTTCTCATCACCTTTGGCCCTCCATTGTAACTATTTGTGAATAAATCTTTTTCCCTCTCATAATTTTTTAAATCCTTGAAGTTGGGATATTTCCTATTGCATCTTTATATCTACACTATAAAATATATTAGCTCTCCATAGTTTTTTAATACATTAAACACTTCAAATGTATTGTTTTAATTGGCATACCACCCTGACCCTTATTTACAAAAAATAGATCTAATCTGAGTTTTTTATTTGTATTTTTCCCTAATTGAGATTCTATTTTATAAAACTAGTTGCATTGCTTTCACTAATATAAAGAGTCTAACTTTCTCATCCTGGGAGTGGTAGAAGGAGAAAGAGTATCACTTTTTACTTAACATGTGGGAAATCACATCTAAATGTGTAATGTAACTCTCTTCTTGCCCATGCTTAAAGTATTTTAAAAGTGTAATTAATTGTACATAGCATCAACACATATTAGAACTGAGTATCAATGATGCAAAATAAATCGCTGATGTACATTCCTGGCATACCCCAAACCTCCTATAATCTTAAAATATCCTTGTTCCTAGGTCACAATATTTATCACATTTGTGCCTACAGCAGGATTCTCTGAATTGCTGATGAGTCTGAAACATCTTATTCATAATAGTCATTTCATTTGTCCTTTTGATTAATTACTTAGAATAAAGACATTGTCAGGTGCATTATAAAAGTTAAATCTAATGTACATCATCTTAGTATGCTACTGGAGGATTGGCTACCCAAAAGATGAATGAATAAATAAATAAAATCATGGTGTGGGATCTTATGAGGGTGGCAAAGCAGGTGCTCAGCATATTGCTAAAGAGACAAATTAGTAAGTGGGCAGCAGAGCTAGAAAGAGACCTGTAGAGGGAGACTGAAAGAAACACAGGTGGATATGTAACCTGATGTACTTTAATACTAAGAAGAGTTTTGTACCTCTGGGAGTAAATTAACGATAGATTCATAGAGAGGACAAAGAGCTAATGAAAACACAGTTTATTTTAGACTTGAAGAAGACATAAATAAATGAAAAGATATGCCATGCTCATGGATTAGAAGAATCAATATTGTTTGTTTATTTATTTATTTTTAGTAATATCTACACCCAATATGGGGCTCAATCTCACAATCCTGAGATCAAGAGATGCATGCTTTACTGAGTGAACCAGCCAGGGACCACAGAATCAGTATTGTGTAAGTGTCCACATTATCCAAAACAATCTACAGGTTCAGTGTAAATCCTATCAAATTTCCAATGGCATTGTTCACAAAAATAGAACAACAGTCCTAAAATATGTGGAACCACAAAACAAACCAAGTTAACCAAAGCAATCTTGAGAAAGGAAAACAAAGCTGGAAGCATTTACTTACTGATTTCAAAGCTATATTACAAAGCTATAGTAATCAAAATAGTATGGCATGAATATAAAAGCAGACACAGTGATCAATAGAAAAGAATAAAGAGCAAAGAAATAAACCCACAGATACATGGTCAATGAATTTAAAACAAAGGAGTCTAGATTATACAGTGCTGAAAGGGCAGTCTCTTCAATAAATGGTGTTTGGAAAACTGGACACTCACGCGCAAAAGAATGTAATTGGACCACTGTCTTATAAAATATATACATATATGTGTATATATATATATATATATATATATATATATATGAACTCAAAATGGATTAAAGACATAAAGCTCCTAAAAGAAAACATAAGCAGTAAGTTTCCTGATATCAGCCTTGGCAATGATTTTTTGTATCTAACACTAAAAGCAAAGGCAACAAAAACAAAAATATACAAGTGAGACTGTATCAAACTAAAAACCTTCTGCACAGAAAAGGAAACTATCAATACAGTAAAAAGGCAACCTACTGAGTAGAAGAAAATATTTAAAAATCATATATCTGATAAGGTGTTAACATTCAAAATATATAAAGAACTCATATAACTCAATGGTCAAGAAACCCAAATAATCTGATTAAATAATGAGCAAAAGATCCGAATAGACATTTTTCTGGAAAAAGACATACAGATGACAAACAGGTACATGAAAAGATGCTCATTACTAATCATTAGGGAAATGCAAATCAAAACCACACTGAGACATCATCTCAGTTATATTAGGATGGCAGTGATCAAAAATGTATAATATGGGCTGGCAAGGATGTGGAGAACAGGAAAGTTGTGCACTGTTAGTGGGAATATAAAGTGGTGCAACAACTATAGAAAACAGTATGAAGGCTCCTCAAAAAACTAAAAAGTATTACTACCATATAATAAAGCAATTGCACTTCTGGGTATTTAACTGAATAAAACGAAAACACTAATTTAAACAGATATATGCACCCCCATGTTTATTTTAGTATCATTTACAACGGTCAAGTTTGATAACAATCTAAATGCCCATCACTGGATGAATGAATAAAGAAATCATGGTACATACATATACACGATAAAATATTATTCAAAAAATGAATTTGTCATTTGTGACAATATGGGTGGATTTTGTGATAAGTGAAATAAGCAGAGGAAGACAAAAACTGTATATTTTCACTCTAATGTGGAATCTTAAAAACAAAACAAAACAAAGCTCAGAGATACCAAAAACAGGTTGCTGGTTGCCAGAAGTGGGGGGTGGGAGGTGGAAAAAATAGGTGAAGGGAGTCAAAAGGTACCAACTTCCAGTTATAAAATAAATAAATCATGGGGATGTGATATACAGCATTGCAACTGTAGTTAATATAGTTAATAATACTGCATCAAGTATTTGAAAGTTGCTTGAAGAACAAATCGTAAAAGTTCTTAAAAGCATTTACCACACACACAAAAAAATCTGTAACTATGGATGGTGAGAGATGTTAACCAGAATTATTATGGTGATCGCTTTGCAATTATACAGATATTGAATCATTATGTTTTACACCCGAAACGAACATCATATCAATTATACCCTGAATGAATGAATGAATTTGCTTCAGTGGCAAAAAAGCTATACTCTGATTACAAAGAAAAGCAACGCAGCTGGAAGCCCCGGTGGCTCAGAGGTTTGGCGCCGCCTTCAGCTCAGGTCCTGATCCTGGAGACCCGGGATCGAGTCCCACGTTGGGTTCCCTGCATGGGCCTGCTTCTCCCTCTGCCTGTGTCTCTGCCTCTCTCTATTTCTCTCTCTCTCTGTGCGTGAGTCTCTCATGAATAAATAAAGAAATAAAATCTTAAAAAAAACAAAACACAGCTCAAATGTTAATACCACAGACTCAAAATAATGAAAACTCTAGAACACTAAAATATTATGTTTTTACACCATTAGGAGGCTGAGGCTAGAAACAATATATATATTTTTTTCTGTACATGAACAAATGCCCATGGGGAGGAAGGCAGACACGAAACTAAAAGACTCTTCTTACATAGCAATGAGATAAAGTCTGAGCTACAAAAAATGAAGTGCAGAATAAATAAATACATAAATATATTAATTCATATTCTTCATAAAGATGAAAGTAAATAACAAAGAAACTAAATACTTAAAAGTGATTATCCCTGAGGATAAGCATGATAAACCAGTTTTACTCTAGTATTTTGTGATTTTTAAAAATTGTGAGTGCCTTTGCGGCGGTTTATCTGAGAACATTTTAGGATCCTAGGTGTAAAAGACACAAGACTCCACAGAGGATTTGCGATTGTTCAAGGTGCTCCTCTAACATGGGATCTCTTCAAATTAATTTCCCAGGTTGAATGTTTTTGATACCACTTATGTACTGGGAATTTAAACTCCAGTCTTCACAAGGACAGCTTATAGTTAAGAATTCTCAGGAGTAACTTTCATCCTAAAAACAAGTGCCAAAGCTGTGGCAAATTTGCTGAACATCTCTCTTTACAGAATAGATTATTTTTAGTTTCTGTGACACTGAGATTGTAGACCCTCACACATCTTTGTGTGGGGTTATTATCCTGATTCTCTACCTCGCACAGCACTAGGTCTTAGTTCTTTCCACACTGCAACCATTAAAAGTTCTTGAGGCAGGTGCCCTTAGGGCAGCTATGGATTCAACAACTTTTTACTAAACTGGATTCATGCTTCTAACTCACTCTCATCCTCTGAGGAGCTTGCTTACTTTCTTAACTCAGCTCTGTATTTTAAAAAGATGTTTTCAAACATTTCATCTAGGATTTTTAAAAGTGTAACAGCTTTATTGAGATATAATTTACATATCATCTAGCATTTTAAATTGTTTTGTAACAGGAACACTTGTAAGATATTCAGGCCTACATATCATTGGAAATGGGAAACTTTAGCATATGTTGATTATTTTCTTTTACCCATTTTCTCTCTTCCTTTTTTAATTTGTTTTTTAGTATAGATTTGCCAGATATAAACTGCTTAGATTGGTCCTCAAAATTCTTGTCTTTTCATTACTCTTTTTTCATTTTTTGTTTGTTTGTTTTTAAGGCTACTTTTTGGATTTCTTCACCTTTTTCCTAATTTTCTACTTTTTTCTTCTGTTCTCATATTTTTCATTCCAAGAACTTTCTTGTTTTTCTGAGTGTTCCCTTCTATATCATTCTATTTTTACTCATAAAAACAGTATCTTCTCTTATATCTCTGAAGTTATAATTTTTGGAAGTGTTAGTTTCTTAATTTTTCTAACTTGCATTGTTCTTTTCCGTTGATATAAAAAAACTATCTGAAATATCTTTCAGATCCATAGCTATTCATTTATATTTAAAAGTGAAAATCTTGGGGGTGCCTGGGTGGCTCAGTTGGTTAAGTGTCCAACTCTTGATTTTAGCTTAGGTCATGATCTCAGAATCGTGAGATAGAGCCCTGTGTCAGGCTCCATACGGGACATGGATCCTGCTTAAGATTCTCTCTCTCCCCCTCTGCCCCTTCCCCCCTCTATAAAAATTTAAAAATAAAAGTGAAAATCTTGACTGAATGGTTTGGTTTTGCTAACTTGGAGTGGTAGTGGGTATGCTTCAACACAGAATGACAGAACAATGTGCCTTGCCAGGTTTCTTGGGGAAACAACTAATTCTATTACTTGAATTATTTGAACTGTTTAGTTTTCCACAGAGGATTAATTCACTCTCTTGCTTTCAGACGGTAAGTCTAGTTGACAGATTCTGGATGATAAATAGGAGAAGGGGGTCCACAGTCTTGTTATTTTCCATGGATATAGACATTTATTTAATTCCTCTATTTTCAATAAGGTCCCTCATCCAATTGCCATTGGTTATGCCTGAAGGTTTTTTTTTTTTTAAAGATTTTATTTATTTATCCATGAGGGACAGAGAGAAAGAGAGAGAGGCAGAGACACAGGCAGAGGGAGAAGCAGGCCCATGCAGGGAACCCAACGTGGGACTCGATCCTGGGTCCCCAGGATCAGGCCCTGGGCCGAAGGCAGCACTGAACTGCTGAGCCACCTGGGCTGCCCTATGCCTGAAGTTTTTGATCAAGGAATCTCCTTTTTAATATCTCCAAAATTTAAACCTTCCTTATCTTCTCATTGTGAGAAAATAGTAGTCATTTGGCTATATGCAATGGAGAAAGCAATTTAGAATTTCAGCAACTCCTTCAATATTTCACGTCCTACTTCTTACTAGAACCCACTTCCCAGAAGCATACAGGGCCTAGAATCCTGATCAATGTAGATGGGAAAAGTAATGAATCTTTCTCTTTGTTGGTTTCCTTCTTTGCCACATTTAGATTTTAGCTTTCTCGACTTTCAGTCAGTAATTAGTTTTCTATTTACTTTTATCTTCTAAAATTATGGTGACACCTTTCATCCAGTGTATTCTTTTCACTCAGTTCTCTTTGTTGCTATGCATGCATGGCATTGTCATTCATTAAGGACTATTTTAATATACATTTAGGAGGAAATGAAAGGCAAACATTATAATCAACCAAAAATGTTTAACTGGAAATACACATACAAATGTTTGTTTCTCTAGTGGTTACATCTAGCTATTTAAGACCAATATTTATTAATTTTTCCTGCTAAATTTTTACTCTTACTTTCACCTCATTTGTTCACCAGACCATAGGAATCACAACAAACTACCACCTCCCTCTGGTTCTCTACTTCCCACCTCTACCCCACACCCCCCACTCCCTACTGATACACACACAGAGATATTGCAATCATTCTAGAGTTTTCATTCTGGGTTTTTACATTTATGTGGTTTGGGGAATGAATCAGGGGAGGAGAGACGGTCCTTTCATAGGTGAAAAGAGTAAGATTCGCTGTTACTAACTTGCTTTTTCTTGCCATAACTAATATGTTCTCCTGCATTTATTTCTTGTTTTGAGTGTTTCTTTCACAAATATTTCAAAGTTTTAGGGTATGTGTGTGTGTGTGTGTATATGTGTGTGATAATACATCTATGGTTTATCCTTAAACAATGTGGGGTTAGGGGCACAAACCCCTATGCAGCTGAAAATCCACATGTAACTTTTGAGTCCCCCAAAACTTAACACTAACAACCTTCTGTTGATTGGAAGCCTTACTGAAAACCTAACTAGTCAATTAACAACTATTTTGTATATTATATATATATTATATACTGTATTCTTACAATGAATAAGTTATGGAAAAGAAAATGTTATTAAGAAAATCCTAAAGAAGGGGCACCTGAGTGACCCAGTTGTTGAGCATCTGCCTTTGGCTCAGGTCATGATCCCAGGGTCCTGGGATTGAGTCTTGCATCAGGTTCCTCACAGGGAGTCTGCATCTCCCTCTGCCTATGTCTCTGCCTCTCTCTGTGTGTCTGTCATGAGTAGATAAATAAAATTCTCTTAAAAAAAAAGAAAATCATAAGGAAGAGAAAACCCATTTAGAGTACGGTATGTAGGTTTATTGAAAAAAATCCATATATAAGTAGACTCATGCGGTTGAAGCCTGTGTTGTTCAAGGGTCAACTGTACTTTTTATAAATGAGGTTTTTATTTCAGTCTTACATTGATATTCTAGGAATATATATAAAATTGCAAGTTTGAAATTTTTCTTTTAAATCTTTGAAAAGATTACTCTGTTTTCTTCCTGCATTCAGCAATACTATTGGGAAATCTAAGTCAATGTGATGTGTATGTATGTGTGTGAATGGAAACTTCCTTGAGACCTTAATTATAATCCTCGAGCTTTGAAGTTTATAAATGATTGATTTAGGTGTGACTATTTTGATTTGTGTATGTAATTTTTATTTAAAATTCTCTCATCTTATATATTTCATTAACTTGAAGGAATTTTAAATAACTGTTTCATCTAATATTCCCTCCCTTCTATGTATTTTCCCATTTAGTTTGTTGACTCTCATATCTTTACTTCTAATTTGTTTAATTTTTATTTTATTTATTTTACATTTTTTATTTGGTTATCTCCTCCTCATGCCCTCTTCAATCTGATTTTTGACTCACTAATTCACTTTTCTGTTGATCTATACCCATCTGTTGGCTTATTTCAAAATTTTGTATGCAATATCTGAAGTTGGTTATTTTAATAACTACTTGTTCCTGTTTTATCTTTCCATTACACTTATGTCTTCAAAGATATTTATTATGCTTATTTAAAATTCTTATTTTCTAAGACCCACTAATTTTGCTTCATTTCATATACATTTGTGGAGGAAAAGGTAAGCTTAAGGGCAGAGTCTCTGGTGTTACTTATAGGCTGACCTTCCTATTTTCATCCTCTTCTGCCAGGTGACATTCTTGTTCATAATTGACCTCAAACTCTTCTTTTTTTTTTTTTTTCCCTAGGTCTCTTCCAAAAGTTGCCTTTCTGGATTTTAATCATGTAATCTTTGGAGTGAAATAGAGAGAAGGAAGGATACTCAGCCACTGACCCTTCTGGCAGTTACTAAGTTTTGATGTTTACCTACAAAACTGGGACTGTCATAGAGCTTGTATTTTAGAAGCAAGCAAAAAGAGCAAAAGCAAAGTATTCTTCCCTAGCCTTTTGCTTTTCCTTGGGAATCCAGCTCTTTTCATTTCCTTTTTCTACTGCAATCAAATGTCTTTGGCCTCTACAAATTTATCTCTATTCAGTCTTCATATTAGGTTCCAGGATCTGCTAAATTCAGTCATATTTCTGTGATATCTTCAATATTATATTCAGAGGAAGGAGTCAGCAACATCCCATATTAATTGACTGTCCATAATAAAAATGTAAATGAACATCACAGTTGCTCTAAAGTGCCAAATGATTATTTGAGATAAATAATGCTATAGAATTAAGGACTTGATGTAGCATTAGCATATAACCTATACAATTCCTAATATTTCAAAGTCATGTCCAAAGAAGCTAAAGAAATAAATACTCAGAAATAAATAAATAATAAATCAAGTTCTTGAGGTATGCAGTTATGGAATTTCAAGATACTGTGGTAAATTAAGCAGATTTCTTCCTCTAAAATAATTACATTAAAATGTTTCATATAATCTCACAGGGTAGGTCTAGGCAAGTTAATATTTGCTACCAGTTGAAATAAGCACAAGATGGAAAACATCCATAGCAGAGTTTGCCAGTTTTAAAGTGCTTTCACATGTCCAAGTAGGGTGCATTCAGATTAGTTCATGCCATTTGGTGCTTATTTAAATGGTCAGGAAATGCCCTGTACTTTGAGCAGAGTCTAAAAACCTATACCACTTAATAAGCAAAAGCATGTAGGAAGAGATGTGGTCTGCAAGCGAGGCACCTGTATGGGTCAGAGTTTGTGCAAACATTCACAGTGCCAGTGACAGACATTATAGATGGGGAATTGTGCACATTAATAAGAGCCTGAATTCAAAAGTCTACAATAAAAAAATCATATATATAAGTGATTATAATTCATTTGATGTACCACCATCGTTTCTTTCCTTTCATTCCATTTACAATAGAAAAAAAACATTCTGTACACACATATTTTAATCATTTTTTCATTATTAAGTAGTTAGCTTTTTAAAAACATTATCATTATTATGGTGAGTTTCATTCTGAACAGCTAAATAAGAATACGTCATATTTAGGGAAAGAGAAAGGAAAAATGCTTGCTGAAAAAACTGTGATTTTGTTGTCACTAAAAAGCTGTCAAATGGTTAGCTCAATCAGTAGCTCTGAAAAATACCTGTTGTTACACTCCAAAAATCTCATTACTAAAAGTTAAATGTTATCTTTCACCTCATCACTGATTTCTCTATGTAAAATAATATTCCCATCACTTTTTTTTCTCTTTTTGCTCTTTGTTTTTTCATTATACTCTTCCGCATACTGTCTTCCTTCCACTAGATCACAAACTTCAAGATAATAGAAAGATAATCATTTTTGTAAACTAGTAAAGTTTATCACCTAGGACAGCATCTATATTGGTAGGTGCTTAATTAGTGAAACTAATGAGTAAAGAAAATTAAGAACTCAGGAATTCAAAGAGCCCGTTATCCAAAATAACTGGTCTAGACATTTGTATTTGAGTAATGCAAGATGCCTATGGTAACCGTGGATTTGAAATCCGCAATCTCCACTGTCTTTATGAACGACTATGGGACATCAATGCAATGACAAATTCTTCATCAGTTGATAATCACATTGTGCTATTTATGTGGCTGATGTAGTTAGTTGGAAACAATATATTTAGGTACTACTAAAATGATTTTTGTCTTAAAAGGATAGTCTAATGGGGATGATAATGGATCAAATTATGATCTATAAGGGAAGAACACAAACTCAACAACTGGATTAGTTTCCTAAAGCTGAAATGGTTTATGCCAAGGTTAAAAACAGATTATGTTATGTTCCTTATATTTTAAAGGAAAGGAAAACATGTAAACTCCTAGAGACTTCCTGTTTTAAATTTTTTCTTTAACCTTGTTTCTCCCCTCTCAACTCCCCATTCCCTCACCCCTCTGGCAGGTTGACCATTGTGGGATTAAATTAACAAGTTAGAGTGGTAAGATATTTACCCATGAAGGGAAGAAGTGTGGCCTTAAAACTGCTTGCTTTATTAAAGATATATTCATGTGAATTTTGGAGAATCTCTCAAGTAAGAAATCACAAAAACTACTAAGGTTTCTAGTAAAGAATGAGCAGGAAAATGCTCCAGAATAATCAGTTCTGTAAAATTATGAATATAAAAGTACTTACTCTGGACAGCTAAAGCCTAGACAAGTGCTACCTAAAAAATAAGGCTCCCTAAAATCAGGAGTATACCCCTTATCTGGAGTCTCATAGGGAGTTTCTAGGGCAGGAGAATAAGTCAGGAAACCAAAGACTATGTAAGCTGGCAGAGAATAAACATAATGAAGAAGATTAGAAGTTCTAAAAATAAGATTGCCTCAACGATCTCACATGCTATCCCCAAAAGCATATGTTTGGATGGTTTCCTAATGCAGTTTTTCAGAAGTTCATCATCAATTCTTTACTTAATTTGAAACATAGACCTCAAAATCTACTTCAGTCTCAAAATATATTTATTACCTACCAGGAGCAGATATTATGGAGTATATTTTTCAAATACTTATTTCTCCAAAAGAGTTGGAATCCATGTCTAGAAAAGTAAACTTTCATGGTGTAGTCTTAAGTTATTCAGGTAGAGGGGAAAGCAAAAAGTACCATGCTTTAGAAGAGGTGTATTATATTATTTGATAATAAGAATAAGTAAAGATTAATATCCCACTGGAGAAAGTGCTAACTTGCAATAAGATACAGGAGTCTAAATTATCCATTACTGGCTCTTAATGACATCGTGAACTGTTGAGAATGTCTGACATTGTTTAATACCAATGTGGTTTTTCATGGCTAGAATTTGATTAGACTATAGTTAAGAAGATACAAGACGCTGGCCTTCACTTGTGAAAACAATAATCCCTAGGGGATCCCTGGGTGGCTCAGCGGTTTGGCGCCTGCCTTTGGCCCAGGGCATGATTCTGGAGTCCCAGGATTGAGTCTCTCATCAGGATCCCTGCATGGAGCCTGCTTCTCCCTCTGCCTGTGTCTCTGCCTCTCTCTCTCTTTATCTGTCTCTGTGTCTCTCATGAATAAATGAATAAAATCTTAAAAAAAAAAAAAGAAAACAATGATCCCAATATCCCAATAGTATGAGGTTATTTTTAGTTAGATGTCTATGACTACAAGTTGGATATAGTCATGGTACAGATGTAAGCATCTGTATAAGCTTTCCTGTAGTAATTTTATTAAGGTAACTCCTAGTTCTGCATATGACATAGACTTTATACTTGTAAGAGCTTATGATTAAGGCTTTAGACTGTTTTTAAATATACACTGCCATAGTTTAGTTAATCTGCTATTCAAAATTTGCTTGTTTTCTATACTTAGAAATAGATTAGAAGTGTAGGACTTGCTGTCTATTGAATTTTACTGATCAGTTTAAGTACCTTGCCTGTGAAACAGGTTTGTCAGTCATTGGCAGTTAAAAAGGCAATCCACAATGAGGAATGGAATTCTTTAAATTTTTCATTATAATGTAATTGAATCCATTTTTAATAGATTTTATTACTGTAAAAATAAGCATACAATTTATAGACAGCATTCATATAAATTTCCTCTTAATACACAGTAAAAAAAAAATCAAATCTGTCATACTCTCTCTTTTACCCATAGGATATGTAAGCATAAAAGGGGAAAATAATCTGAGCAACTACCAAGCAACCATCTAGACTTTATTACAAATATTCAGTGTGTGAAATTAAATTTTCTTTTTTAATTATCATTTTTGTTTAAATTACAGTTTCAGGTTGTAATTTAAATTCTAGTTAGTTAACATATAGTGTAATATTGGTTTCAGGAGTAGAATTTAGCGATTCATCACTTACATATAACACCCCGTGCTCATCACAACAAGTACCATTTTCATTTGAATTTTAGAATGTGATCTCAAAAAATATTTCACATCTTGTAGGGAGAGTTTTGGAAATAGTATAGTAAGTTCTAATTTAAAAAAAATATCCAAAAGGAGAATAAAAGGAGAATCAGAATCATCCACAGGTTTTTTAAGAGCTTATCAGTAATTTTCTTTAAAAATATTGTTAAATTATCTCAAGAAATGTTTATAGTTTACAAATCTAGATGTGGTCTTCTAATGGAATATCAATGTAATATATCATCTTAAAAAGAGAAGAATTTTTTTATATTTTCCCAAAGATTTTATATAAAGACCAGAACCTCATACAATTAATAGAAAATAGCAATAAAAGGAATGACACCTTTGAAATTTTGCTTAGAATTCTTACTTAACTCTAATTTCATGTGATACACTGAACACCAAAAACTTAAAAGGAATTTAAGTTAATGAAGTTATTATTTATTTATTGGCTAACATTTTGCTTTGGTTTGACATTTACCTTAAGAGGATCCAGTAATCTATTTCTAACAGACTAGATTTTATAAGGATGGCCTTTGCCAAGGAAATCCTCAAAGATTTAACTAATTTAAATTGTTGATGATAAAAATGTTTTAATTGTTCATGTCCAATTAGTACCTGTATTCAGTCAGAGATTTGAGGCAACTTCACCTATATTTTCATAGTCCCATCCCTGGGCCCTTCTACTGCTATGTTTGGGAAAGGCCACTTATTTCCTCAGGGGAAGACACAAAGATACCTGGCCTCTACCTTCATGATGCCTCTGGGAAGAACTAATTGCTTCTTTCTAAAGTTCTTCATTTCACCCAGTTTCTCATATGAGCCCCTCTCCCCTCTTATTTTCCCTTATTCAACAAAAAGCAGGGAAGTTCAACTTTTACTTCACCAGATCTGACTTTATACCTATCACTCATTCTATTTTACCTTGGCTAAGTGCAAGCTTTACACAGGGATGCTATAGGACATTAGCTTATTGGAGGTTTAAGCAAATTACTTTTTCTTCCCACCAGAAACTAGCCTGTGCATGCAACAGACACCTATGTCTTTCCTAGATTCCTGATGCACAACATTTTGCTACTTTATTAACTGACCTTGCTAATAGACTTTTCCATTGTTTAAAACAGTGCATTAAAAGTCTCTCTCTGCTTCCACCTTTCCCATACACAAATATACCTTTCACTAAAGAAAGGGAATTTGACCAACCTACCTAATTTCCCTACATAAATTACTTTTCCCCCTTGTTGTATGACTTGCTAAGTGATCAAGGCCCTAGAACACACTCACATTTTCTTTATATCACAGCTTGGGAAGACTCATGCCAAAACACCTTCAGTTGTTAAAGAAAAAAAATTAGTTATTAAACATTTGAATTGCATGCTTCTGTATATTTTAGTCTTGAGTTGATAAGGTTTTTTATATATGTAATCAAAACATTCACCTGTGCTTATTTTGTTGCCAGGACTGGAAACATATTTATCTTAAAACAAGAGAAATTGCTTTTTTACACAATATCAACAGAAGTTTCAAGTCTTAATCAAGTACTTTTGATTTTCAACTTGGAGGCCAGCCAGTCCAAGTAAATAATCATTTTTACTTTCTGTCTCTAAACATTTTTTTCCTTTGAATCCAATTATTTTCTTCTTTGAACACAGATTTTCATGGCCAGAGCTCAATAAAGGAGAAAGATTTAGAACATACTCTAAAACAGCATCATACAGTAAATGTGAGAAAAAGGAAGTAATGTGGTCATTAAATTGTAATTTTTCTCATAATTGCCTTTCTTTTAGCATCTTCATATCAAAATTATGCTTTATTTCTTTAACATTTTAATGTAGAGATACTGAATTATTTTATTAATTGTTTTAGCAACACTGTTGGTGCATAGGACAAATCTATTAGTAGTAGTAGTAGTATTTAAATGTCTTTTTAAATTAATAAGCTATGATCCTTGGGCCATTTATCTCAACCTTTACTCCGATACAATTTGGTCTAATGAAATGGCTATGTCACTGGAGTGTGCCACCTAACCTCTGTGTGCCCTGGTTCTACATTTGCAAAAAATAGTCACAGGCCAGACCCAAAGACTAAAGAATTTAATATGTGCAGACAACATTGAACACTGCTTGATACAAAAGGAAAAAAAAGAAAACAAACAAACAAAAAAACACACACAAAAAAAACAAAAACCCAACTGTTACCATTATTAACTATTGCCATTATTAATATTGGCAGAGCCCACATGTTTCCTCTGTCTATTTTTGAAATGAGTGTATGGATTTTTTTTTTCAAGTTTTTATGTTAGAACTACTTATATTTTTATATATTTTTTTAAAAAGGTTTTATTTATTCCTGAGAGATGCAAAGAAGAGGCAGAGACACAGGCAGAGGTATAAGCAGGCTCCTCCCAGGGAGCCGGTTGTGGGACTTGATCTCGAATCCCAGAAACAGGCACTTAGCTGAAGGCAGACGCTTAACCACTGAGTCATCCAAGTGTCCCAGAACTACTTATTTATAAATTTATGCTTATTATTTCAGCCCTTGCATTTGAGTGTGTGGTTTTTTTTTTAAGATTTTATTTATTTATTCATGAGAGACACAGAGAGAGAGAGGCAGAGACACAGGCAGAGGGAGAAGCAGGCTCCATGCAGGGAGCTTGACGTGGGACTCGATCCTGGGTCTCCAGGATCACACCCTGGGCTGAAGGTGGTGCTAAACTGGGGCACCACCAGGGCTGCCCCTATATTGTTTATTTATACACTTATTTCCCTGCTGGCTCCTCTATTACCAGCTTGCTGATTTTAAAAAAGGAGTAAATATTACAGACAATGTAGTTTTGCCCTTACCATCCGATAAAAGCCAGGGGTGAATTTTAAAAGTTTTAATCAGATGGTTCCCCTTCTTCTTTTCCAGGGAAAGATCTCAAACTAGTTTAAAAAAAAAGGAAAAAGAAAAAAAAAAGGATGTGAGTTTATGATAGGGGTTTAGAAAGGGTCATAGAAAGGTCATAGAGTTGGGGCACCTAGGTGGCTCAGTGATGGAGTGTCTGCCTTTGGATCAGGTTGTGATCCAGGGGTCCTGGGATCGAGTCTCACATCAGGCTCCCTGGTTTTCCTTCTGCTTCTCTGTGTCCCTCATGAATAAATAAATAAAATCTTTTTAAAAAAAGAAGAAGAAGAAGAAGAAGAAGAAGAAGAAGAAGAAGAAGAAGAAGAAGGGTCATAGAGTTAAGAATAAGTTTCATAAGGAGCCAAATTTATCATGCTGGGTTAATATTATCACACTTGTAGACTATCATTCCCTTCTGGCAGATGCCTCTATTTCCTGAAATATGATAAACAAAATTAAAAAATTGGCATAATAATCCAGGAGAACTAAAGAAAGAAAGCTGCCAAGGTGACTGCTTTTTGCAAGGAAAGATATCTCGTTCACTGTTTTATATTTTGATGTTTTTCCCCCAAAAGATTTAAGTGCATAAAGAGCAGCTATTATTATTTCTTTCACTATCACTCTTCTATCATTATTATTATTTCTGACTAAATTTATTGATACTCCAAAAATAGTTTTTTTCTAATTTTTTTAAAAGGATTTTATTTATTCATGAAAGACAGAGAGAGAGAGAGAGAGAGAGAGAGAGAGAGGCAGAGACACAGGCAGAGGGAGAAGCAGGCTCCATGCAGGGATCCTGATGCAGGACTCAATCCCGGGACTCCAGGATCATGCCCTGGGGCAAAGGCAGGTGCTAAACCTCTGAGCCACCCAGGGATTCCCACTTCTTACTAAATTAATACAAGAATAGAGCTAATAAATAAAAAGTATAATTTCAACAAATTATTTTTTGATACATAAATATTGATTACAAAATAAATGTTTTAATCTTTTTAGTGTCTAATACATAAGATTCTTTTAAGTGCTTTTGCAATTTTCAAATATAGGCAACAAACAAAACAGGCTACAAAAATGTTAATATCAACTTTTAAATTTCTCATTTTTTCCATACATTCCTTTATAATATTTTTTCACCTATTGAGAAAATTTGGTTCATTAATTGTTTACTTTCCCACTCTATTCTACATATAAGCGTTAGAATTTAATTTATTTGATTTATCTTGCCTTATTATAATTCTTACTCATTTTCTAAATAAGTTTTAAAGCTGAAAGTTTTAGCTTTCTATTTTAAAATGAAAATAAGGAGAGCTCTCCCCATTATACTTTGTGTTTTGAATTAGTTCAGTTATAAAAAAAAAAACTGACAAATTGTACTTCCACAGCCTTTAAAGATTAACTATTTTATCTAAGTCAAACTATCCAATTAAAAACATTTTAAATCAAAAGTAACTTACCATAAAGAAATGTCAATTATCCAAGTACTTATAACTTGTTTACAATTATGCTGAACTCTCATTATTGGCATTTTTTGCTATGATCCAAGCTCCAATACAAGTTTTCTTCCAAGTTCTGTCAGTAGCTATTAGAAGTGTAATGATGTATATAGTGATGTGAAATTATTTTCTTTTTAGTAAGAACCAAAAAAGGAACTTTGCCCTACCACACCAATCTGAGAGCCCTTCCACTGAAACGCTATTTTATTGGGATATAATTTATAGACAATAACATATTAAGTATGCTATTTGATGAGTTTTGACAAAATAATACATTTATTTAATTGCCACAATGTGAATACAGGTTGTATTTATTACTGTAAAAATATTTCTTCTCCAAAAACTCCCTTCTATAACTTGTGGATCTGAATTTTCATCAAGTGACATTTCCTTTCAGACTGAAGGAGTTTCTTTAGCATTTCTTATAGTGACAATCTAGAGACAAAACAAAATTTTCTCACTTTTTTTTTTTTCTAAACAGGATTTATTCACCTTCTTTTTTGAAGGATAACTTGGTGGGATATAGAATTCTTAAATACAGGGTTGTGTTCTTTTATCCTTTGGAATAAGTCATTCCAATGTTCCTACCTTTAATAGTTTCTGATGAAAAGTCATCCATTTATTTCTTTTGTTCCTGTTTGTATTATGCCATTCTTCTTTGCTTGCTTTCAAGATTTCCTCCTTCCCTTTGCCTTTCAGCAATTTGACCCTGAAATATGTAGAAGTATGTTCTTTGTATTTATCTTAACGGGGGTTTGTTGAGCTTCTTGGATCTGTAAATTAATGTTTTCCACAAATTTGGTAAGTTTTGAGCCATTATTTCTTCAAATATTTTTTTCTCCCTCTTTCTTTCTCTTCTAATTTACTACAAATCTTTTGACTATATGTCAGAATGGCTTACATTGCCCTACAGGTCTCTGAGGTTCTGTTTACTATCAATTATTTTTCTTTTAAATCTATTTCTATTCTTCAGATTGGGTAATTTTATTGATTTGCCTCTAAGTTCATTGATGTATCTTTTTGGATAGATTGTTTTTCTTCTCTCTGCCTGTATTTTTGCTGTGCCCACACGATCTCTCTCGCTCATACACACAGACATAGCTGTCAATCATGTTTGTGCAATCTATATTCTATATTTAGAAGTCACTCTAATGGTTTTCACGATTCTGATTTTTCCCTTCAAATTTCTATCTTTTTTTCCAGATCAATTCTATCATCTCTGACACCTGTAAGTGATAATTCTCCTGATATCTCATTTACTTGTGTCTATTTGTAGCCAAATCCAAAGGGAGCTGGGTTGTCATCTTGGTTCAGTAACTAATGAATTTGTCATTTTTACTTTTTCCTGTTACAATTTTTGAAGTAAAATATCCCTTAAGTTTCTATCTTTAAATAGCTCTGCAACTTTTTATTTAATTACAAAATTGTTATTTATGTGGCATATGTGTGAATACTTCATTACTCTATCATTGCAAGAAATTCTAAACTTCATTAGTTCATAGCATTTACTAGGCACAACGCTATCTCATGTTTATCAGTTTGAACTAAATAAGTTTCTTAGTCTCCTAAGTAAATGGCATAGTTAAACCAGAGTGAATATATATATCTCAAATGAGTAAACTCTGATTATCAAAAACTACTGGAAACAAAAATCCAAAAAGAAAAATAGAATCTCTTACCAGAATTGAATCCTTTTTTTTTTTTTACAGGAAACAGAACTTTTACACCACAATACAAGTAATTTAAATAAGATATATTAAAAAAATAAATAAGATACATAGATTCACAATATCTAATATATATCTTCAAAGATACTTCACATCCAAGGGCACAATCTGAACATGTTAGAGTAGGTTCCTATGAAAAAGGAGGAAAAGAAGGGAAAATTGGTCACAAAAGCAAAAGAACAGTTTGACAGACCAAACAAAACAAAGTAAGAACATCAATCACTGTACAGTTAAAGTTCACTAAGAGAGAGTTTTTTTTTTTTTTTTTTTTTTGATAGTCACACAGAGAGAGAGAGAGAGAGGCAGAGACACAGGCAGAGGGAGAAGCAGGCTCCATCCACCGGGAGCCTGATGTGGGATTCGATCCCGGGTCTCCAGGATCGCGCCCTGGGCCAAAGGCAGGCGCCAAACCGCTGTGCCATCCAGGGATCCCACTACAAGAGAGTCTTAAACATGCTGATGATAATAGTGTCCTAAGATGTGAAGAGTAAAATGAATTATTCTCTTGTCTGCTCTTGCAGTCTAATACAAAATGTACACACACATAAATACATGTATGTATCTATCAGGATTATAGAATATCACATTCTGAAAGAAAAGCAGCAAGAGGAAAAGAGAACTATACTTCCGAGAAGTTATGCACAATAAAGGAAGGCAAATATTGAGATGATAGATTTTGTAAGTAAAAGGTAATAGAGTATGCCACCCCAAAATATGACCACAGGAGATTAAGACAAGCCACCCCCAAATTTGCCACTTTGATATGTTGATTATTTTGAGCTGCAGGCACTTAAAAAAGAGTAAAGGCAAAAAGATGCTTTCTCTGAACTCCCCACATCTGCCTAAGGACAGATACTCAAAAACAGAACTTAATTGTCATAAATTTTCTCCTTAGGAGTTTGTCAACCAGGGAAAATTAACTCATCACAATAAAGGAAACAAAAAGTCAAAACCACACCCAGACGATTTGTCACGAACTGTCTTACCTCCCATTATTTTCCCAAGAACCTGTTCATCTTTCCTAAATATCATTTACTCTCCACCTAAGTGGCCTATCTCTCTCTTCCTTTTTCCCCTATTAAGATGGTATTTAATCCTGAATTTGAATCCACCTCTGGGGAGTTACTTATTTGTTCCTGATTATCTTCCATATATATACATATATATATATATATATATATATATATATATATACAAGAGATAGATATGTTAATAAATTTGTCTTTGTTTTTTTTTCTTGTTAGTCTTTTATTATAGTGAGTCTCAGCTAAGAATTTAGAAAAATAAAGGGAAATTTGTTTTTTCTCTCCTACCTAGGTGTTTAGAATGGAAGTCAGGCAGGCCTAAATAGTAAAAACGAGAATGATTCCTACAGAAAGCATAAATCATCAGGTGTGTAAATGATTTTTCTACCCTCTCCCACTCACTTTCAGTACAACCATGGATACAATATGGTATACCACTGAAAAATATATTGAGAAATATGAACAGGTCACCCGGTTTGATCAAGTGAGTTGGGAATATTAGTTGTGGAGAAGCCTGAACTATTTCAGGATGTGAAGAAGTAAAGAGCAGAAATCACAGGCGACTTTGAACACCCCTAGACTATCAGAGTTAACTTCTGGTTCAATTAGCATAAGTGTTTAAGGAAGAAAAATACCTCAGGGACTTCTGTGTTATCTAAGGTTGAGGAATGCCAACATTTTCTAGCATTTAAAGCTTCTGTTTTCTGAAAATTAAAAATATAAAGATTTATGTTAAGGAAACTGGGAGAAAGTTATATTTTTATAAGTACATGAAAATAAATAGAAGACCAGACTGAAAGCACTTTTTCTATCTGAGCCACTCAAACTCTCCTTTGATTACATTTAAATTACTCTTTTTCTTGATTTTAATTTTACATATTTCAAACGCATTGAATGGACAAATGCCAATTTTCAGTATGCATTTTTTTTAGCAGTTGATTCACTATTATTTTACAGGGTAATTTTGTCCTGAGTTAAAATGAATAGATGTTTGCTAAATCAATCCTATTCTTGGAAAGTTAATCCTATGTTAATAAGGGTTAGAAGTCAATATTGCTTTAATTCATTTTCATATTTCCTTATAAAAAACTTTTTGTGTTCTAATATAAAAATAACAGCTTGATTGCAAAATAAAAGTTCAATAGTGGAATCTTATATGAATTCCATTTACTTTTTAAATAAGAACTATGTTAGAAAGAAGTGAATCATAATAGGTACTTAGAAGTGCTTGGGTTTTTTTTTTTTCCACATATAAGTTATTTGTTAAGAAGATATTCTTAAGATTAAAGTTATAATTATAATTTCAATTGAATACAGAAAGAACATTTGATTGGAACTAAATTATAGAAGTTGGCCTCATGCTATGAAATTTGCTATGAAAATTTCCAAACATGCACAAATGTAGAGTAAAACAAATGTCTATGTACCCATCAAGAATTATCTACATTTTGCACATTTATTTTTATCAGTCCCGATCTCATTTTGTTTTATAAAGTATTTTAAGACATAATGTAATTTGTACTGTTTAGAAGAAAACCACAGACCCAAAATGGTGTCACTTATGTTAAAGCCCCAAGTCAGTAATCAACTCAATACCTAATCTAACTGCAGTTTCACACCCACCAGAAATATAAACTTTAAACAGACAAACTGGAATTTCCTGGTCAATACCGGCAGGTTTTTCCCTTATAGACTTTTTCCATTCCCCTTAGGAGAGCGACCTTCCTTAAAACAATACATTCTTTGCTAATAAATTACATTTATCCACCCCCTGTCTATCTTAGAAACCTTCCATTTTATACAGCTCCGTGGAGCTTTCTACTTGCTATTCATGAATCATTTAATAAAGCCAATTAGATTTTCAAGCTTACTCATTTGAATATTATTTTTTAACAGTAAATACTTCAAAATATAACTCCTAAAACCTGACATTTCCTTATATAACATAATACCATTTTTGCCCTTAACTAAATTAACGATGATCTCTTAATACCTAATATAGTGTAGGGGTACCTGTGTGGCTCAGTTGGTTAAGCGTCCACCTTTGACTCAGATCATGGTCCTGGAATCATGGAACTGAGCCTCCCATTGGGTCCCTGCTCAGTGGGGAGTTTGCTTCTCCCTCTACCTCTGTCCCTCCTGTTTGTGCTCTTTCTCTTACTCTTTTTCTAATATATAGGTAAAATCTTTTTTAAAAAATCTAATATATGTAATTGCTTTACTCTCATACCAGCCCCAATTAAAATATTTTCAATCTAATGTGCATTTGTTGTAAGGGCTACACTCTCCAAGACAGTCTAGATTTTGCGGCTTCAAAAACAAAATATAACTCATGCCCTCAAGAAGATCACAGTCTAGCAAGTAAGAAAAATACCATAGCAGGGAGACCATTAAATAATAGGGACACTGAGGTTAAGAAGCACTATAAACAAAGAATAGTGGGATGTCAGGTAAGGGCACCCTTGACTCTGCACAGAAGGCTTGCTGTATTCATCTTAGAAGAGATAATATTTTGTCTGGGTCTGAACAGATGACGTCTATTATTTGGTCATACAATACTTGACCTACATTAGAATACATAAATAGAAATTTGTTTCTCTTAATGATGAAAAATGTGGAGGTAGAAGCCTGCCAGCATTGTTAGGTAGCCATAGTTGCTTAGCAAAATCAAGCGTAGCATTTCTTTGATTCAACTGACCTTTTTTACGCTTTAAAAAATGGGCACTGCAGTTCCAGATAACATGTCCAAATTCAAGAGAAACTTAGAAAGCTCCAATATAATAAATTCGGCTTCTTTGGTAAGGAAAGCAATATATCCCCACTATAATTTTTGTGTCCTAGTTGTGAGAATTTTACCACATGCCCATCTTGAGCTGAAAAGGCATTTGAAAGGAGAATGTCTAGATTTTCTAATCTCTGCAGTGAAAGTCCATAAGGAAAATAATTAAATATAGTTGGGGTTGAAATAGCCAAAGCACAGGGTCAGTCTCAGTTGAGTAGATATTCATCACATTGAAAAATGGGAAAATAAAGTTTAAGGCAAAGAAATAAAAAGTAAAAGACAAGGGAACATAGAAATGCAAGCATAGGATGTTTGGTAAGAAAAGAAGTAGGGATGAGAATGGGATGATATACATGATTTATATGAATTATGCAGCATTAGCTGTGTTTAATAGGATAAAGATCTATATTAAAATATTTGTTTCAAAGTTTATGGAACTACATAAAAGGTTGGTTTTTGTTTTGTTTTGTTTTTCCTTCAACAATGGCATGAAAGATTTGTTTATTTGTCTTTATTTTTAAATTTACCACTGAAAAGATCATGAGCCCTATAGACCAGTTTAATCAAAATCTTTGCATACGTCTTAGGTGTTGGACACTTTGCCAAGCACTGGAGTTATAAAAATGGACTGTACTCTGAAGATGTAATGAATTAAGTGGTAACACACTGAAATCATGTTCCAATTTTTAAGAACCTACACTAATGTTTTATTAGTAATACTGAAGTCAAATTATAATTTTAGAGGCTTTTTTCATTAAAGCCTACAGTACCTTATTAAAACCATATTCCATCTACAAATAAATTAAGCACATTCTTGCAATATGTTCATTGTGATTTAGTGTCTTTATTAAATTGAAGATTTAAAATGTGAACAAGAAACAGTGTAAAATCTTTTTTAAATTACTTTAATTCAAATTTAATAATTCCCCCCTAAAAATCCAGAAAAGGGAAAAATAATATTATAGGCAATAATTTGGAACTGTTGAGAATTCTTTTTTTCCTTGTTTTTTGTTCCTATTTTTTTAAATTTTTACTTAAATTCCAGTTAGTTAACATACAGTGTAATATTAGTTTCAGAGGTACAATATAGGGATTTTTGCACTACTTTAATTGAAAGGAATTGTGGAGCAATGAATGTATATAGGAAAAAACTCTGAGATGCTATTTAAGGATCTTCAGAACAAACATATATGGTATTCCTTGAAAAAAAATGAGCTGAATACTTAGAATACTATAAAAACAACAAGATGCTTTTTGCTATATTCTAGAAATTCTATATTTCATTTTCTACACTTGGAAATTAAATTTTGCCAATATATACAAATGTGATGGAGTCTTCTGGTTTGGACTTACACTAACTAAGAATAGAAATATCAGAACATAAAGACTCCTAACTCTGGGAAACAAACTAGGGGTGGTGGAAGGGGAGGAGGGCGGGGCGGGGGTGGTGGGAGTGAATGGGTGACCGGCACTGAGGGGGGCACTTGACGGGATGAGCACTGGGTGTTATTCTGTATGTTGGTAAATTGGACACCAATAAAAAATAAATTTATTAAAAAAGAAAGAAAGAAAGAAAGAAAGAAAGAAAGAAAGAAAGAAAGAAAAGAAAGAAAAAAAAGAAAGAAAGAAAGAAAGAAAGAAAGAAAGAAAGAAGAAAGAAAGAAAGAAAGAAAGAAAGAAAGAAAGAAAGAAAGAAAGAAAGGAAGGAAATACATGAAAATGCCAGCATAAAACAACAACAAGAATAACAACAAAACAAAAACAACATCAAAACAACTAAGATTGGAAATGACAAGGGATTGAGCACTTTTTCATAATTAACAAATGTAAATTGAAGACGCATTCTGAATGCAGTAGTGTTCTAGATGTGTACAACATGAAATCAAATACTCAAAGTTTCTCCTTACAGAAAGCTTTTTTTTTTTTTTAAGATTTTATTTATTATCTATGAGAGACACACAGAGAGAGAGAGAGAAGCAGAGACATAGGCAGAGGGAGAAGCAAGCTTCATGCAGGGAGCCCGATACGGGACTCTGTCCTGGATCCTGGGATCATTCCTGAGCCCAACCACTCAACTACTGAGCCACCCAGGTATTCCAGGAAGATTTTCTTTTACTAAAGGAAGTCAAATAAAAACGTGTTTAATTAATATAAGACAAAAGAAAAAAATGCAATAAATACTATTTGAATAACTAAATGAGTGTTACAAAAGGAAGTCATCAGATGGCTAATTCAAATGAGGTTGTCATGGAAAGTTTTCTTCAGAGGTGCCATTTTAAGTTGAGGTATGAATGTCAAAAAGGATTCTGTTGTTACAAAGTCAACAGGACAAGCATTATAGTCCACAGAGATGTTTATGGAAAAATCTTAAGATAGAAACATCCTGACATATCTGTGAAATCAAAAATTTCCAATGTGGCTGAGGCATAGTGAATGAGTCAGAGAATGGTATGAGGAAAGAGTAGGCAAGAGCAGATGACATAAGGCCATACATATAGAACATGAAGTTTAGACTTTTTTCCCCCTAAATGCAATGGGAAAGTGCTGGGAAAATTTAAGCAAGAAGGTAAAGTAATAATGTATATTAAAAAAAAAAAGACAATTCTAGTTGTTTGGTGATCTAAATGGCAGCAAAAGTAAAAGAAAGGAAAACGTTTAGGAGACTTTGTGGTATTCCAAATCAAAGATGATGGTAACATAGCCTAGAGAATTAAAAAAAAGAGAAATCAATTCAAAATATGTTTTCCCAGGAGATTTGAAAGAAAGTATAGATGGATTGGATGAGATGTATCAATTAAAATACTTTGTTTTGTTTTGTTTTTTTAATTAAGATATTTTGAAATGCTAGGAAAACGGTATCTATTTAAAGAGGTTTAGAGAATCTCATATAATAATATATATGGCAAGAAAGTTCTTTAGAATTAATACTATAGTCAAGGAACCAGGGTTGTTCTGTCTTTTTGTATCTTTAGTTGTCAAAATTATTTGCTTGGTTTTTGGTTTGTTCCATCACGATCACAGATAGCTGATATAGACCCATTCATGTTATGTATATGTGCCAATTTACAGAAAATGGAAGAAGAGATTATCTCATTCTTCTTCTATGAGTTTAATGAGTTTCCTCTAGTAGCTCCAATGTGTACCGCCTTTTGGGTCCCACTGGCTATGATCTAAACTCATATTTATGTTCTATGATAAAGGGAGCAGGAACAAGGACACCTCTGTGATTTTTAGCTTTCTTGTGAGAAATGAACTTTGGTAGTCAGAAGTAAAGATGCTATTCAAACTCTCCAACTTAAACTTAGATATTCTCTTCAAAAAAATATTATTTTCCCTATGTATTACATAGCACGGAGATTTAACTATTAAATTCCATTTGGCTATAAAAATGGCAAAATGTTGGGGATCCCAGGTGGCTCAGGGTAAGCATCTGCCTTTGGCTCAGGTCATGATCCCAGTATCCTGGGATCAAGCTCCTTGGTAGACTCCTTGCTCAGCATGGAGCCTGCTTTTCCCTCTCCTTCTACTCTTCCCTTCAGCTCACTCTCTCTCCTACTCTCACTCTCTTTCTCTCTCTCAAATAAATAAATAAAATCTCTAATTGGCAAAATGTTTATATGAAGTTCAAAGCAAGTGCTATCCTAAAAATGATATTCATATCTAGACATTAACCTACCCAGGATTCACATTAATACTTTTGTCTGTTAGGGAGTAACAGATATTTATTTCAATATAACTCTAAAAAGAAAGATGGAAAGAAAGAAAAAAGAAAGGAAGGAAGAAAGAAAGAAAGAAGAAAGAAAGAAAGAAAGAAAGAAAGAAAGAAAGAAAGAAAGAAAGAAAGAAAAGAAAGAAAAAAGAAAGATGCAAAATTTCAAATAATGTTAAGTTGTTCTCATATCTATTAATGAAGGAATAAATATGAACTTTTTTGTATCAGTGATATACTATATATACATTTATTCATTGTGAATAGATGAGTCATGAATATATAAAATTTAATACATTAACATATCAATTTGTATAAGATACTATGTTTACAAGAAATTAATAATCCAGGAAACAAGGAATACATGATGTATTAAAACTTAGTCACAAAGTCTGATTTAGGTTCTATCTACACATAAATAATTCATTAGGAAAAAACAACCCAGTTAATGAATGTTTTAACAAGGATCAAAAACTGCTGTATAGGCATATCATGGCAATATCGAAGGTTTGGTTCTAGACTATTGCAATAAAGTAGATAGTGCAATACAGTGAGTCAAATGAATTTTTTCCCAATGCATATAAAAGTTATGTTTACACTATGCTGCAGTCTATTAAATGTATAGTAACACATGTCTTAAAAAAAAAAGTACATGCCTTAATTTAAGAATACATTATTTCCCAAAAAAAGGTGTTTACTATCATTTGGCTGTCAGCAAGTTGTAATCATTTTGCTAGTGGAGGGTCTTGCCTTGATGTGGATGGCGACATACTAATCAGGTGGTGGTTGCTGAAGACTGGGATGGCTATGGCAATTTCTTAATACAACAGTAAAGTTTGCCACGTGGATTGACTCTTCCTTTCATGAAAGATTTCTCTGTAGCATGAAATGTTGTTATAGCATTTTATACATGCTATATTCTTCTCAAACCCTGCTACTGCTTTATCAACTAAATTTGTATAATATTCTAAATCCTTGGTTATCATTCCAACAATCTTCACAGTATCTTCACCAAGAGTAGATACCAACTCAAGAAACCATTTTCTTTGCTCATCTATAAGAAGCAACACCTCATCTGTTAAAGTTTTATCATGAGATTGTGGCATTTCAAATAATGACAATGACAAAGCTTGAAATATTGTGAAAATTACCAAAACATCACATAGAGAAGAGAAGGAGATAATGCTATTGGAAAAAAATGGTGTTGATACACTTGCCCAATTCAGCATTGCTACAAACCTTCAATTGGTAAAAATCACAATATCTGTGAAGCTCAACAAATTGAATGCAACAAAACAAATGTATAGCTGTATAACATCACATAATCTAAGGCATACTATAGTTGAGTTACTAGCATATTCTCTACACAATTTCCACAATAGTTGCTGATGTTTGCAGCAGTCAAGGAAGTTTTTTTTTTTAATGTTTCCAGTAGAAGAGGTAAATTTGCTTACAAAATTAACATAAATCTTTAAAATAAGTAGCAGGATTTTGAAGAACTTTACCCTTCACAGACACAGTTTCCCAAAAGATGACTGTCAAGATACAATTCTGACATAACATTCAAGTTATGACATTTAAAAAAAGAGCTGGTTGATAAGTCAGAAGCAGATGATAAAGAAATGTCTATTCTTCACAATGAGAGCTCCCCTACCTGACCCTGATCAAGCCTAGACAAAAGGATAAGGTTTGTTGGTAAAGTATAATAAGTACTGTGATAATTTGTATTATGGGGGAAAAAAGAAAAATACTTAATATTTTAAAATGTATTTTCTAGCATGTACTAGTATACTTTGAATAAAAAGAGAAAATATCATGCTGCTGGTGCTGGAAGGTCCAGTTTCATAGGACATTCCATTGGTAGTTTTTATATATATCTATGCTTCATCAGTGAACCTTTTATTTTTCCTTTGCTATAGAACAGAGAATTAGATGAAACAGCAGTCAAATGACAGTAAATCTCAATCTCAAAAGAGGTAGGATTCTGATTCCAGAAGAAGAAAATATCAAGGTTAACATGTGAGGTGAATCCCTGAGTTCACTGTTACCCATGAATTTACTATTCTATATTATAAAAATGAATTTACCCACAAAATAAAAGTAGTTATAATCCAAAAACACTAAACACACATCTTTAAGAGTAAAGAAAAATGACTATTGCATTGGAAATATGCTTACCTTTTTATGCAATATATTCAAAAGGTAGTGTTCATACTCTTATCAAAATTTATGTGATGCAACAGAAGCAGTGCTTAGAGGAAAATTCATAGTTGTTAAAGTGTACATTAATTAGAGAAAGGAGAAAATCTAAAATCAATAATGTAAGCTTCCATCTTAGGAAACTAGAAAAAGTAGAGAAAATTTAATCCAAAGTGAGCAGAAGAAAAAAAAAAAACAAAAAAGCAGAAATCAATAAAATTGAAAACAGGGCATCATCAGAGAAAATTTAAAAAAAACAAAGAGAAAAGCTGGTTCTTTCAAAATATCAACACACTCAAAAGCCTCTAGCCAGACTAATGTAAAAAGAGGACACAAATTACTAATATCAAAAATGAAAGTAAGGTAGCACTACAGATACTATAGACATTTAAAGAATAATAAAGGAATAATGTGAACAACTGTATATCCACAATATGATAACATAGTTGAAATGGATCAATTCCTTGAAAGCCACAATCTGTCAAAATTCACCCAAGGAGAAATAAACTGTTTGAATAGGCCTATTCAAAATTGTTAAATGAATTTTTCACAACTTGATCTACAGATTCAACACAATCCCAGTCAAAATTCCAGCAAGTTATTTGCATATCAACAAACTGATTTTAAAGCTTATATGGAAAGATACATGACTCAGGATAGCCTGTATAATATTGAAGAAGAACAAAAATTGGAAGACTGTCACTATTCAACTTCAGGACTTACTATAAAAGCTACAGTGAAATCAATGAACATCATATTGAAGTGACACTGTGGTACTGATGAAAAAAATAGACAAATAGATCAATGGCAGAGAGCAGAAAGCCCAGAAATAGGGTCAACTGATCTTTAATTAAGGAGCAAATGCAACGCAATTTGTCTTTTCGACAAATAAGCTGGAACAATTGAACATTTACATGCAACAAAAATTAATTCAGAATGATCACAGATCAAAAAAAAAAGAATGATCACAGATTTAAATGTACATATAAAACACAAAACCATAAAACTCATAGAGCTTAGGAAAAAATCTAACTGATCATGAGTATAAAGATGAGTTTTAGGTAAAAGACCAAAAATCAATGAAAGAAATAATTGATAATTTGGATTTCATTGAAATCAAATATTTATGCTTTTTGAAATCTACCATCAAAAGAATAAAATGAGAAACAAACTGGGAGAAAATTTTTGCAAAAGACATATCTTATAAAGAGTTGTTTCCTAAAATATACAAAAGAGCTTTGAAAAATAAGGAAACAACCTGATTGAAAAATGGGTCAGAGACTTTAATAGACATTTCACCAAATAATATATACAGATAGCAAATAAGTGCATAAATAGATGCTCCACATAATTTGTCAGCAGGGAAATGCAAATCAACACAACAATAAGATATCAAAAGACAACTTTTAGGATGGACAAAATCCAGAACACTGACAACACCAAATGCTAGCAAGGATATGCAGCAATAGAAACTCGCTTTCACTGTTGGTGTGAATGCAAAATGGTACAGAAACTTTAGAAGACAGTTGGAGTTTTCTTACAAAACTAATCATACTCTTAACATATGATATATCAGTCATGCTCCTTAGTATTTACCCAAAGGAGATGAAAACTCATGTCTACACAAAAACCTGCACACAGATATTCAAAGTAGCTTTCCTTACAATTGCCAATGCCTGGAAGTAAGCAAGATGTCCTTCGGTGGATGAATTCATAAATGAACTGTGGTACATCTAGACATGAGGAAATTACACTTAACTAAAAAGAAATGAGCTATCAAGCTATGAAAAAACATGGAGGAAACTTAAATATATGTTACTGAATAAAAAAGCCAGTCTGAAAAGACTACATACTATATGATTCCATCTATACACATTCTGGAAAAGGCTGACGTATGGAGACAGTGGAAAATTAGTGGTTACCAAAAGTTGAAAAGAGGGAGGGATGAATAGACAGAGCATGGATTTTAGGGCAGTGAAAGATTCTATAATGCTGGATATGTGTCATCATACATTTGTCCAAATCCCTGAATATACAACACCAAGAGTAAACTATAATGTAACCTATGGATTTTAGGTGATATGTGTCAGTACAGATTCATCATGTATAACTAACATGCTACTCTGATGGGGGATGTTGAAAATGGGGAAGGCTATGCATATTGGTGAGTAGGAGGTAAATGGGGATCCTGTGATCCTAAAACTGCTCTACAAAAGAAAAATCTCTTAATTTAAAAATGTGTTTTCCAACTGAGAAATGATATGCATCTCTTTTTGGTTTCAGTTAGTTATACATACACAACACTTTGTACATTCAAACTCCATAAAATATATTTTGCCTGGTATAAAACAATATATTTCCAGGTCAAATGCTAAAATCTTTTTAGGTGTACTATCAGTGGGACAGGATGACAGACCATTTGCTTCCATGAGTCACATGCTACCATGTTGTTTGTTGATCAAATACAAGTATGAACACTGAGAGTTTAGGCCACTGGAGTGGCTTCTTTAGTTTCTTCTTTTTTGAAAATGAATTTTATTGCTGCTGCCATACCTTCAAACGCCTGAACAAGACCATCAAAACTCTTAAATTCTGACCTTCAGAGTAAATTTTTGAAATATTTCTAGGCAAAAGGATTCTAGGCAAATTGGACCCTCACAATTTCTGAATAGTTTCTTATAACATTTTAACTGCCATGACATTGAACTTAGAAGGCTACACTTTTAAAAAGCATCTTTACATAGTCTTCATTTTAATATTCACAAAAAAAATTAGCATTGTCATTGGTTAATGACTTACCTCGGCCCTTTATCTATTGATTGTGTTTCCTAAATTTGTTTTTTTCTTTTCACTATGTTCTAGTAAAATTCACCTTCCCTCACACCCAAATTATTTTTGTTCAATAAGTTGTCTTGCCATTTTTTCTTGCAGGCATGAAGATTTTCTTTTTTAAAAAGATTTTATCTATTTATTCATGAGAAACACAGAGAGAAAGGCAGAGACAGAGGCAGAGGGAGAAGCAGGCTCCAAGCAGAGAGCCCGATGTGGGACTCGATCCTGGGACTGCGGGATCACACCCTGAGCCAAAGGCAGATGCTCAACTGCTGAGCAACCCAGGCGTCCCAACAGGCATGAAGATTTTCATCATCTCCATGGAGATATATATAATATAGATTATATATGCATACATATGTGAAATATATGAAAGGGTAGAACTCTCAAGTATTTTTATTCCTCTAAGCTGTTAATGTTTTGCAGTGAAAATGTTTTCTTCTTTCATTAGCAGTAAATAATATGACTCCTTTTAGCATACAAATAAATGCATCTCATCTTATTGTACTTATGCATTTAGGCCAAATGCTACCACATAGCAGTTAAATAAACATATTATTGACTCAATTTAGCCAAAGGAAGAAAGTGTTTTCCATTGCATATGAATAAAAAAAATTCATTATGTAAAATATCTAGTTTGAATCATGTGTTTTGATTGTTGTTGTTTTCAAAGACAACAAAGCAAGTCAGCTAAAATTATTAGAAACAATTTAGACAAAGAAACCTGTACATATATGACATCACAGTTTTTATAAATATTGCGACTTCATTAGCTCTTTTCTTGTTTTTTTTCTATTACCCACTCTTAACCTGCTAGTCATAAGTCAAATAGTGCCCAAACAAAAAGGCCTTCTCGGGATCCCTGGGTGGCGCAACGGTTTGGCGCCTGCCTTTGGCCCAGGGCGTGATCCTGGAGACCTGGGATCGAATCCCACATCAGGCTCCCGGTGCATGGAGCCTGCTTCTTCCTCAGCCTGTGTCTCTGCCTCTCTCTCTCTCTCTGTGACTATCATAAATAAATTAAAAAAAAAAAAAAAAAAAAAAAAAAAAAAACAAAAAAAAAAAAACAAAAAGGCCTTCTCTAGAAAAATAACACAAAACAGCCCTTTGCATTCCCTTATATTTTTAATCACCATTATATATTTCCTTTATAGTATTTATTATACTTTATAGTGGTTTTATTTACATAATTACTAACTTTGCCTCCCTAACACTCCAGTGCAAGCTTCCTTCAGCCAGGTTTCTTGTTTCTCTTACTCACTATTATATCTTCAAAGCCTAAAATGTACCTGTTATATAATAGGTCCTCTGCAAATACTTGTTGAAAACCAAAAAAAGAAACACCCCCACCACACACACACACACATACACACATACACACAGAAACAATGAAGAAAGGAAAGAAATACTGTTCTTCGGTCTAATTTCTTTCCTTTTATTTGTTTTAAAATGTAGAGGGCAAAATAGTGGCCCCAAAAGATTTCAGGTTCTAGTCCCTGAAACTTGTGTATGTTATCTTATATGGTAATTTTTTTGCAGAATTATCCTAGATTATCTATGTGGGTGCTACATACCATTACAAGGGTCCTCATAAGAGATATGAAGGAAGATGGGACACACAAAGAAGGTGATATCAAAATCTCTGAGGCAGAGATTGAAGTAATGGACTAATAGCCAAAAATATCAGCAGCCAACAGAAGCTGAAGAACCAAGGGATGGATTCTCCCCTAGAACCTTCTGAGGAAGTATGTTCCTCTTAACACTTGGATTTTATCCCAGTGAACCTTTTGGAATTCTGGCCTCCAGAATAAATGTCTATGATTTTAAACTACTTATTTGGGGTAATTTGGAACAACACCCACAGGAAGATAATACATACAATATTTCAAACATAAAGAAAATAAAAACAGTAACGTGATACCTATCCACTCCTAGTGTAACAAATATCAGTATTTCTTGAGTGTGCTTCAGGATTTTTTTAGAGACATGAAACAATAGAGATACAGTACTCTTCTCCCACACAGACAAAACTCCCCAGGGATAACCTCCATCCTGAAGGAGGTTTGAATCCTCTCCATGCAGGTTTTCATATTCTACTACACATTTATGCAACCCTAACCAACATATAATATTGTATTAAGGTTTAAGCAAATGTTAACTTTTACATAAATAATGCTACATCATTTATGTCATTCAGCAATATGTTCACTAAATATTATGTTTCAAAAATTTTCCCATCTAAATGCCTGTAGTTCTGGTTCACTCACTTTAAATGCAAGACCATTTTGTATGATATGACCAAAAAGCTATTTATCTATTTTCTTTTGATGAGTATGCATGTGGTTTCTAATTTGTTTTAATTGCAAACATTGCAATTAACATCTCTGAGCAGGTTTTCTTGTACATTATTTGAGATTTCTTCCAGCAAAAATTCATAGAAGTTGTTTTGCTGGAATGTTGGGAAAGCACAAAACAGCTCTATTAGCTACTGACAAAATGCTATACAAAATTATTATACTGTTATATAAATTATGAGCACATGATTGTTTCTATTTCCTATATTCTAAATAGCAGTTGGTACTATAAATTTCTCCTCAATCTGTTAAGTGTGAAATGGTATTTCATAGTTTAGAAATATTTTCATTTCCCTGATTACAAGTGATATCAAATCTTTGTAGATCTGATTTCCCATACTTTGGATTTTTAAATTTTTCAATAAATATTTTTTGGACCTTCGTATGCATGTTGAGGTGAGGTATTATATTACTAACAATTGTTTTTGTATTACAAGTAACATTTTATTTGGTTTTATATTTAAAATTTGTTCTACCAATCTGTTGCTGATATTTAGTTTTTATCTGATCTTTTCTCACACATAAATTCCTTTTTTTTTTAATTTTTTTAAAGTTTTTTTTTAAATTTTTATTTATTTATGATAGTCACAGAGAGAGAGAGAGAGAGAGAGAGAGAGGGAGAGAGAGGCAGAGGCATAGGCAGAGGGAGAAGCAGGCTCCATGCACCGGGAGCCCGATGTGGGATTCGATTCCGGGTCTCCAGGATCGCGCCCTGGGCCAAAGGCAGGCGCTAAACTGCTGCGCCACCCAGGGATCCCTTAAATTCCTTTTTTTAAAAGAAATCTTTAATTTATGTTTCTTGAGACACCTGGGTGGCTCTGTGGTTGAGTGTCTGCCTTCTGCTCAGGGTATGATCTGGAGTCCTGGGATGGAGTCCCACATTGGGTTCCCCTCAGGGAGCCTGCTTCTCCCTCTGCCTATGTCTCTCTCTCTCTCTCTCTCTCTCTCTGTGTCTCTCATGAATAAATAAATAAAATATTTTTTAAAAAATTATGTTTCTTATGGTTTGTGGGGATTTTTCTGTGTGTATGTGCTTTGCAAAAGCTACCCTACATATGTTTGAAATACTAAAACTTAGTTTTCACATTTAAGTTTTTAATCCATTGAGAATTCATTTTGTGAATGGAGAGAGGTAAAGATTTCATTTAATTATTTTCACGTGGTGTTTGAGTTCCCAGACCTAATTCCTGTGTGTGTGTGTGTGTGTGTGTGTGTACAGGCGCGTGCACACATGTGCATGTGTGTATGTGATGGGATACTTAACCACAGAACACCAAGCAATTCTCAGATGCCAGAGCACGTAATTCAACTCTGTTATAACACTATCAACCTAGATATAAAGCATCAGATCCCACAAATAAAGGGCTTAGTCCCACCAGACTTTCCTCTACTTCAGGTACCAATCACAAGAACAGGTTGTTATCTGTACTTCTGACCGACTGGCTATAAACCAAAGGTTCCCATACCTCCATCCCTGGGTTTGACTAATTTGCTAGAGTGGCTCACAGAGCTCAGAGAAACATCTTACTTACTAGATTGCCAGTTTATTATAAAACAATATAACTAGGAACAGCCAGATGAAAAAGATGCATAGGGTAAAGTACGGGGAATGGGTGCAAAGCTTCCATGCCCTCCCCAGGTGTGACAGTCTCCCAGCACCCCACCTTTCAAATGCTCATTAAGCTGGAAGCAATCTGAACTCTCTCCTTTGGGGTTTTTATGGAGGCTTTAATATATAGTGTGAAAGGTAAAGTGAAATGAGGTCACTTGTGTCAGGGATTTTAAAATGAAGCTGGAAAGTCATTATGAAGATAACCCTATGCATGTCCTCAACAGGTAGAACCATAAATTTTTGATCTAGGCCAAACCACAAATATTCCAAGGACTCAGCCTGAAAACCTAAAACTTGCTACTGTAAGAGACTTTGCGTAGTGATTGGCTTAGTAGCCAATTATATTCAGCCAAGATTAGTTTTATGCCACCAATGCCAATCAAAATTCTTTGTAAACAATATATACAAACATGGTTTTGTCTTTAAAAACCTTTGACTTTCGTTTCCTGGGTGTCTGTGTGTTGGGGGGTGGGGGCACTATTGGGGTTGCTGGCCAAATCTGTGTTCCCCTCATGGCAATTATGAGACCCCACATGCTTTTGTTTTTCTTTTAGCTTAGTCTCTTTCTTGGTTGATAATAGTCATGATTCATTAACTCATTGGCCATTAGTGATTGATTAAACTCTCAGCCCCTCTTTGCCCCTCAAAGATTCTGGAGCAGGACTAGAAGTCCTAATCCTTTAATCAAAGGGTTGACTCTACTGGTAGCCAGCCCTGCCTGACACGGATTTAGTACTTGAAACTATTTATTGCACCATGTTGGTGTGGTGGGCAGGGTGGGGGGCCTGCCCTGGACAAAGGGGCCCTGCTGAGCGGTGCCCCACCCCAGGCACCTGGTGCCTGACCAGATTCCCCCCAGTGCTGCTGCTAACCACGTACTACCCAGACCTCTGCCTTCCCACCCCCAGACCAGCCATTCCCTAGCCCTGGAAATACACCACATGTGAGAAGTCCCAGCCTGCTGGTAGGGGACAGGAGGGAGTGAGGAGCTGGGAGCCTTACAAGAACTGAGGCACCTGTAGGTCCTGCTCATCCCCCAGGTTCCCAGGGCAGAACTGGAACTAGGGCCCAGGTACAGCCACCGAGGCTGGGCCTGGGTCTCTCAGCCATTTGGCTTTGTTTCCCTGCCCCTCTGTTTACTTGTAAGTCTGTCAGTCTATTCCTGGGAAGCTCATTACTATGGGCCCTGGTACCTTCCCAGTCTGTCCCATACCGTTAACCATAAACTGATCTCTTACTGAAAAAAAAAAAAAAAAAAAGTCATTAATATAACAAAAGACATTTTCATTGCCCTCATCACTTATGAAATTCTGAAAATTTCCTGCCAGAAATGAGGACAAAGAACAAATACTGGAATACTCTAATGGATGAATTGCATGTTATATGAATTGTAATATATCTCAGGAAAACTGTTAAAAATAATAATAATAAAAATGGGAAATAAAACCTACAAAACATTATACAGAATTGCTTATAGTTTTTAGAAACATGTCTGCATGAAGTCTTTATACATCTTTATATAAGTTGGACTAATATTCACAGAAATATTTTGCGCAATAGTCTAATTTTCAGTGTTTGAAGTTTTTAGATACTTCTCTTTATGAAAATCCACTTCCAAATTTAAAAGTAAATACAATGAAAGAGAAGTGGAATAAAAAATTTAAAAATTAAAAAAATAATCATCTTTTCTATTTTATTGCTTTGGACATCATTGATGAGCTTTCTTCATACATTTCTGTACAGAAAGCTTTTGTTTATGAATAATGGTAACACAGAGATACACTTAATATCTAAAGATCAGTATAGCTTAGTAGTTAAGAACATAGCCTTCAAAATCAGATAGCTTAGGACCTGCCCATCAATTATTAGTTTAATTATCTTGGCAAATGACTTAATCTTTCTTGGCTTTTTTCCCCACTCATAGATAAGGATAATATAACTTATTTTGGGCGGGGAGGGTGTAAGGAATTATAAAATGTTGCAGCAATGAAGCCATAATACAAAACAATGTTGTACAGAAAGGACAGGTGACTATCTCTGCTGTCATTTGAAGGCTTTGTCATGTCTGCCATACTAAGTTTCCTTTTTTTTCCAGAAATGTTGCCATCAAGGCCTCTTTTTAACCTTTCTAGAATATTAATTTTATATTAACTGAGAAATAATGATACCTAAATGGATTCATGTATAGTCAAGATATCACCACCTTTCTTAGTAAAGGGATAGAAAATTTTCTGGCTGCTCCTCAGCCTTTAAAACAAGCTCTGTCCTACTTTGTAGTGTGAAGTAGAAGTAAGAAGTGGTCAACAGGAAGCTACATCTATGAAAGGACTTCAGGTATACTGCAAATGGAAACCGCTAGCTACCAAGGAGTAACTGGCCATACCCATTTTGTGGTTTTTCTTTTGGTGTCCAAAACAACCCTGAATTAGGTAATATGTTCACTTTACAAATGAGAAATGAGAGCCTCATAAAGAGTAAGCAAGTTTTCAAACTTACAAAGCAAATAAATGCTGGAGCCCAAGATTAAAATCAGGTTTACTTGACTTAGCACTCTTGTCTCACTACAGTTACCATTCACTCAAATGTGTCTTTTTAATAGCTTTGCTGTTATTTTGTTGTTTTGCATCCTTCTGCTGGGTCTGAAATTCCAAAAATTAAATATTTTACTTTGAAACTGTTATTAAAGCATAGAATTCTCCTGAGGAAAAAATGTAAATGTATTTTTAAAAATATCTAGTATTCCTTTATTTATTTTTTTTTTTAAATTTTTTTTTTAATTTTTATTTATTTATGATAGTCATACAGAGAGAGAGAGAGAGAGAGAGGCAGAGACACAGGCAGAGGGAGAAGCAGGCTCCATGCACCGGGAGCCCGATGTGGGATTCGATCCCGGGTCTCCAGGATCGCGCCCTGGGCCAAAGGCAGGCGCCAAACCGCTGCGCCACCCAGGGATCCCTATTCCTTTATTTTTTTAAAGTGATACCAATTGTTTTGTAAAGAGGCTTTCCTTATGTAAAATAGTAATTTTACTTATTTATTTTTTAAACATGGATTTATTTATTTATTTATTTATTTATTTATTTATTTGGGAGACAGTGCATGAGCAGGGGTAGAGGTCAGAGGAAGAGAGAGACAGATAATCTCAAGGACACTCTGAACCTAGTATAGAGCCCAACTTGGAGCTCGATTCCATGACCATAATATCAAGACCTGAGCAAAAATCAAGAGTCAGATACTTAACCAACTTAGCCACCCATCACCCCTATAAAGTAACAACTTTAAAACCTACTCCATTACTTTCTTTTTTTGCAGTAGCTATTTATATTAATTAAATGGATTATAAGGCTCTTTCATGGAAGATACCCTAATAATTGGTCATAAGATTTGTTCCATTTCTACCAAAGTAAACATGCTTTGTATTACCCACCAAAGGTAGATGATAGAAAAGCATAGGAATAGTCTTCTATTAAGAGTTTCTGTCTATGGGAGTTGGGCAATTTAAATTCACATACCATGCTTTGGGACAAATTTAAAATCATATCATCATTATGGATATGTAGGGAATTTACAATTGATATCTAATTACTATAATTATGAACTGCTTTGAGAAAAAAATTATAAATGAAAATTATAAGAATTGACTTCCATGATTCATTCAGCTTTTTCAAAGTGTAATAATACCTTTGACAATAAAAACACTTTTATTATTTTTTTCAAAGATTGTATTTATTTATCCATGAGAGACATTCAGAGAAAGGCACAGTCATAGGCTGGGGGAGAAGCAGGCTGCCTGATCAGGGGATCCTGATATGAGACTGGATTCCAGAATTACGTCCTGATCCGAAGGCAGATACTTAACCAGCAAGCCACCCAGGCATCCCTAAAAACACTTTTAAATTCCTATATAGTGGGATTCAAGGCTAATAATGAAGACAAAGACAAAAATAAAATGCTTACTTAATTAGATCCACATTTGAAGTATAAAATTCAGCAGGTGGTGGATTTAGCTTGTTATTGTTTTTGTTTTTAAATTTTCAACATTTTTCCTGAAAAACTGTAGACCAAGAAGTTGAACTTTTAGTTGGCATCTTTCACCTATACTACAACATGTTTTCTTGTGTCTTTCTATTACTTAAAAGAGAACTTTCTAATATTTAAAAAAATAAGTGCTTATCTGGGGAACTAGCATAAAATTTCATTTTTTTAAAGGATTTTTGTATAAATTATTCATATAAAATTCATGTACAGAACAAATATGATTGGAGTACATACTGCTTATTTTATTGTACTTATCTTGTTTATAAGGAAGTTTTGAGAAATGAATATTACAATAATGCCATACATATTCATAAAGTAATATTAAAAGATTATTTTCATGGTGTCATTATTTACCATTTATGCAGCAAGGCTTAATGGCCTCTGTATCTATAAATAATCTGAAAATTACAGGCTTTGGTGAATAAATTAAGTGCTTTAAAAGGAAAACTGGAAAAGTAAGAATATATAGAATATTAAATGTCATGTATATATTGTTTAAGAATTAGATTGGGATTCATACTGAGAGAAAGGAATGCAATTCTGCACATTCATTTCCTATTTGATTGTATATCATATTTTTAAAATGTTAATAAGTATGTCAGAATATGTATGTGTGTTGAGAAAATATGTATTCATTACAATTAAATTACAAAATTGATTTTTCAAAAATTCCAAAATACTGCTCTCCCAATGTCTGTCAGAATAGTTTGACATTCAGAATAGACACTGTTTTTGCTCATTTAAAATTTCTATATTAATATGGGTAGGTTAACTAAAACAAGCTTTTTCATTAAAAACAAAAATTGGGAATCCCTGGGTGGTTCAGCGGTTTAGCACCTGTCTTCAGCCCAGGGTCTGATCCTGGAGACTGGGGATCGAGTCCCACATCCGGCTCCCTGCACGGAGCCTGCTTCTCCTTCTGCCTGTGTCTCTGCCTCTCTTTCTCTGTCTCTCATGAATAAATAAATAAAATATTTTAAAAAAATTTATAAATATTTCAAAAAATTTGAATGCAGTAAAAATTTGTAAAATATTTTAGTTGTAATAATTTCCTTCTGAGTTCCCCCATAATTAGCATAATTGAGATATGTGACATATGGGACAAAAAGAAATCAGTGATATACCATTGGCCCTATTAATTTGTTTAATATTCTAGTTATTATTTCTATATAATAATATATAATTCTGTACAATACAACCAATCTGATAATAGGCCAATATATTTTACACTTCAAGCATATCACTGGATTATTAAATTAAGATCACTAAAAAAATAAAATAAAATAAGACAGCAACTATCTTCTACCTTTCTAACTCATTTCCTCTCCTATCCCCATTCCAACTTCTCAGAACTTCTAGCTTTGATCCTACTCACCTTCTACTTTTTTCACCATGCCCCATGTCCTCATTTTCTCCTTACCCAGCTTAAATGTCAAGGTACTGATTAAGATCACTCCCTTTTGCATTACTATTCAACATCTTCATCTGGTAAAACCTCAAGGCTGGTTAAATCCAATTGTTTACTTATTCTGTTTGCCCAATCCAACAATTGAGTGTGGCTCATGAGTAATAGATAACTACACTGACTCTTAATCACTTTAAATTCTTGACACCAACCTCAAATGAATTATTAATTCTGGTCACTAAACAGTTACTAGTTCAATCACTCTTCCTGATGATTATTTTATTACTTCTCCTTTCTCTTCAAACCTGCATATTCTCCTCTACCTCCACTCCTGGTGATGTTCCTAGTAAATATTTCATTGAGAAAGCAGGGAGAAAATGAAAAGAGGACTTCCACTGACAAACACATCTGCCCATTTGTGTCTGGGACCATATTCTCTGCCTTCTAGCAAGTTATTAGGGGTTAAGTGTAGAGACCCTACTAAATCACATTCTTCTTTTCTACAAAAAATCTATTTTGTTTTTCATTTGCTTTTGTTTGTTTTTTTTTTTTTTCACTTTTTACTTTTTCTTCTAATCTCTTTCCTAACTATAACTGCAATTTTGGAAGAAAGTCATGAAAAGAGAGAACAAGAAATTTCTTGGCTTGTGCTACTGTAAGCTGGCTTCTAACTATACAAGCCTTGCAGATACTTAAAACTCCTTCTATCCTGGACAATGTTCAAGGTTCTTCAAAAATCCCTTGCTGGGCTCTTCTAACCAAAGATCCCTTGAGGTACCTTTCCTTCAGCTAGATACTTTTATCTCATCTCCACACTCAGGCATTAGCTGTAAAGTTCCCTCATCCTCCCAGGCAGTCTTCTTTGATAGGACATTGAAAAGGTCCTATGCCAGATGTCCCTTCCACTTTGCCTAGCTCTGGTTCATAGGAAGTGGTCATATATTCCTTGTCAAAAGTCAAAATATTCATTGCCTATTACAGTTCTCTGGTTTCTCCCTTTTAGTCTGCCATTACCACTCAGACTGCATTAAGTGTCAGTCCTGGGGTTCTCCAACTACAAAGAACGTATATTAGCCTTCAGGTTTATTTCAGGTCTCAAGGATTCTCTATCTCTCCCATCTGTACTCACAATATAGTGCTCTGTACTATTAATATTGTGTAACAAAGCATTTTAAAACTTGGTGGTATAAAAATTAATTTAATTGTGCTCAAAGATTCTCTGGGTCAGGAATTCAGACATAACACAATGGGAATGACTTTCCTTGCTTTGTGATGTCTGAGCCTTGTGGGAACACTTGAAGTTGGGAGGTGACTTGATCATTAGGATATGGAATCATCCAGAAGTTGATGTGGGTTATTAATTGGGACCACAACTGAAGCTTTTGGACAGACATTTAATTTAGCCTCTTCTGGTGGCTTCAGGGTAGTTGGATCTTACACATTGTGGTTTAGGTTCTGAAATGAGTCTCCCAGGTTAAATGATGGAAGCTTCATTATCTTTTATGACAGAGCCTCAGGAAACATGTAGTGCCACTCTTGCCACTTTCCATTGGTTAAAAGTGAGTCAGAGTGCTACCCAGATTCAAAGAGCAAATTAGACTTTACCTCTACATAAAGAGTGTCAATGCATTTGATGTGCATTTGGGAAGGGAGACATTATTGAGCCAACTTTGGAAATATCATATACTGCATTTTCTTTTAAAATAATTTGACTAAATCCTTTCTTCAAAATACGTATCCTGGCTTTTTTATAATCTCGTTCTGGCTGTGAAGTCTAATATCACGGAATATGTCATTATTCATTTCCTTAGTAAATTAGGCATTTTGAAGGGAGTGTTACCTACCTTCAGTATGTCATGTCTTGTTATAAAATTTTAACATCTTGCTACAGAAAAAGAAAAAAAAAAGAAGTAGTTCTTTCGCTGTCTTCTGGCCTCCTTCACCTGGCATCCACCTCTAGACATGTAAGTAAGAAATCCCCATATGATACTCAAATAGGCTGCCTTCTTCAGCCACAGACAAGAAATCTTCCCTTTTGCTAAGTTTTTAAGCAGTTGAGGAAAGACTTAGTCATTTAGCTAAGCTTTAGTCCTAAGGACCTTATGACCATAGCAAGGAAGTTACAAAATACAGAAACAAAAAGTATAATAATTTAAGTAAGCTATTAAGAAATAGCTTTCTTTTTCATAAGGTGTGCAGAATAAATCATCAATCTAATATGGTTTTGGAATTATATGAAGTGCTATGAAACCAAGAGATCTGTATTTTCTCTGTGATCATTTCAGAGACCACTTTTGTTATAAGAAAAGATCATATTTCTAGAGATCATATTTCTCCTAGTGAAAAATGAGCCTTTTTAAGTGTGAATTTAATCTCTACTCTATTTGTTCTTTATGATGTGGTTGCGTGAAAAGTTTGTATGTCTGTGTGTGTGTGTGTCTATTTTTTTGGTATATTTTTTATTGGAGTTCAATTTGCCAACATGTAGTGTAACACCCAGTGCTAATCCCGTCAAGTGCCCCCCTCAGTGCCCATCACCCATCTATAACATCCTATGAAAGTACAGAGCTGGAAGACAGCAGAAAGAGTTGATGAAATTCTCAAATCTCATTTATATAAATTTAGCAAATAGAAGAGTCTGATTGCAAAAGCTCTGCTTATGTTATCACACTGTTATCCTACATATGATATTTTTTACATGGCCAAACAATCTAATTTTTACAAAAGTAGGAATAACATTCAGGAGGTTACAACTTTAAAGGCTGTAAGGCAAGATCACCCTGTAGATCTCTCATAAAAGAAGCGGATATTCTGATTTTTTCATTTGTCTTAAAATGATCTGAAGAGAGAAAATGAGGCTTCAGGAGATATACTTTGACTTAGAGGAGGGGTACACCATACCTTTCTCTGTCCTATAAAAATTTTGCCACCACACGTTGAGCAGTTAGATGTGTCTAAGGACATTCCTTCTAAGAAAAGATAAGCTGACTTTAGCCATAGAGGAGACTAAGAGCTAGGCTGGGAGTGCCATTTCCTAAACATTTTGAAATGTGGGACTGGATCTGAAAGTAACTATAATTAGAAATTCTGTGTTAGAAAGTCAACTTGTTACCTCTGATTTTATTAAAATTTTCACTTTTACTGTCATTGCAGGGAGTCTAGGGAAGAGTCTCTCCTCAACCTTGGAATAAAGTACTGAGAGGGAAATTAATAAAGGTGGGCCAAGCTCTGTTGAAGTTGGTCTGAAATAGAGCTTTCAACAACCTGCAGATGGACTGGAAAGACATGACTAGAAACTGATTTTTTGGTAAGGCAAGTGACAACCAAAAAAACTTGCCTAACATATACATTTTGGAAGGTAAAGACTTTCATTTGCCATTTTAATCTAGATTTTAAACATTGATATAAAATCATTTTGAAATAACCACCAATATAAATAAATATAGAAAAAATATCTCAGGGAAATGGAATAGTGGTTTGAATTTATATAACCATGTATATATATTGCTTTTATAGTGTAAAATTAAAACTAAGTACCAAGATGCTTAGGCCAGCAGCTTGATTTTACACACAAGCTGATGAGGCAGGATTAGATTTAATTACATATATTTTGATATGCAAAAGTGAAAAAAGGAAGGATCGGGCAGAAGAAATAATTTCAGAAAGGGAATTGAAGAGAGAAAAATGCACATTATATGTGGTAAAAGAGTGAGTGGTTTAGTTTGGTTAGCCCATAATGTGTAAACTAGAAAAGCGGAGGTAAGTTTAGAAAGTAGAATGGGGTTCAGTTGCTAGTTTAAGGAAATGTAGGTATAAAATGCTTTTTTGTTCAGCATTTTTCTTGCAATAAAAATACAGAATTTTAGCTAATTCTATTAGTGGGTATTTTAAACTGCTTGGAGAATGCAATCATAAAAATAATGTAGGCAATCACTACTCCTAATGGTCATTCCCATTAAGTATTGAAAAATATGAAATGAATGAGCTATGTAATTTTGTTGTGCCAGATATTTGTGTCTGTGTTCACAAAACTATTAATCTAAGTTAGGCAATATTCTACTATAATAAAAAAGAAAGAAACACTGTAATACACAACAGTCCTGAAAGGAATGTTATAATGCTCAGTTTGAAGGGCAGTTTTTATTTAATACACACTTAAAATGAGGAATATGATCTTACTTATCAAATATTTCTGATTTTACGCTGATTTTATGCTTTTCAGAGTAAAAGAAAAAGACTTAACATGTTTTTTAAAATTTCCATCTATATACTGTCGACTTCCAAATTACATGCCTGGCCAAGACCCCTCTTGCATTTCCTACACACCTATTCAACTGCATTCTTGAAATGTACAATTAGATGCTGACAGTGTTCATATAAGTTATTATCAGAACTGGAACTTTTGAGAATAAAGGTGTACTAAAAATAAGGGAATAAAATACATAAAAAATTTAGAGGACTCCTTTTCAAAATATTTTAATACTATTAAAAGACAGGTTCATTTACAAAGTGATTCTTTAAGGCTCAAGTATTTCTACATGGGCAGAAAAAAGAGAAAGCATTTCTATACTTGAAAATATTTTTGTACTCAATAACATTTTTATCACCAAAAAAATTAAGCTTCATTCTTATTATGTGATATATAGCATGCATATATATATGCATCCAACTCCAAATTTTTTGATACCTTTTCAGTTTTTACCTCATAACTTTTCTGCAACAAAATTTGTTTTCCAAACATCACTACATTACACCTTAAATATTGAACCATTTAGTTGAATTTATAATAAAGAATCAGTTTTGTCAGATATTTACTTCATCATTATAAATGTTCAAAATATTTACTTTCATGAATCTGAATAAAAAATATTAAGCCATTGTTGGAATTATATTTGAAGCGTTGAACAGTTTTGATATTAAACTTGAATCATATGACTGAAGAATTTCTGCTAATGGAACTATCACTTCACTTTTCATATGAGCACAGGAAAACTCAAAATCCAAAATGAGCAAAATTATTTTAGAAGAAATTTTATTTAAATGAAAAGCCAAACTTCAGAAAGTAAACACTGCATCTAAAGTTGTACAGCTTATATTGTTATCATTGAGTGAAATCTTGTTAAAATCTATAAATGTTTGAACTAGTTTTTTTGCCTTCTGATTTTTATGTACTCAGTGGAATCACTGTGGCCCACTGTTTTTGCCATAACAAAGTACCATAGACTGGATAGCTCAAACAATAGAAATTTCTCAAGGTTCTGGAGGCTGGAAAGTCCAAGATCAGAGAACAGCATTGTTGATTTCTGGTGAAGACTCTTTTCCTGGCTCATAGATGGCCCCTTCTTGCTGTACCTTCACACGGACTTTTGTCCTATGCTCATGGAGAAAGAGAGATTTCTCTTCCTCTTCTTTTTTTTCTTTTTAAAGATCTTTTTATTTATGAGAGAGAGAGAGAGGGAGGGAGGGAGGGAGAAGCAGGCTCCATGCAGGGAGCCCGTGGTGGGACTCAATCCCGGGTCTTCAGGATCATGCCCTGGGCTGAAGGCGGCGCTAAACCCCTGAGCCGCCCAGGCTGCCCTTTCTTCCTCTTCTTAAGAAGTCACCAATCCTATCGAATTAAGAACTCACCTTTATGACCTCATTTAGCCTCATTTACCTCCCTGAAGAACCGATCTTCAAATACAGTCACATTAGGGGTTAGAATTTTAATATATAATGGAGAGGGAGGTGTTTAGTCCACATAGTACCCTCATAGCAGATGAGAAAAACTATAACATATTGTGCAAGCTCATGCTGATTATCAACTTTCTTAAAAGCCAATTCAATATTAAATTTTAATTAAACAATCACTTTCATTATGTGATTTCATTGCTACTAAAGGGCTTATTGCATTACCAAAAAATAAAATGAATAAATAATTTTTACACTTACACTATGTATTAAATAATAAAACTATTATAAACTTATTCAGATATCTGGCTGTATACACTCCAGCATGACTTCTCAGTGATTTCCTGTGAATATTTCACATATACCTAGCTTATATTTGTCTATAGTTCTACTAACTCGGCTCACCAATAGCTTGGGATTGTGTGCATCTTGCAGGTATAATTGGATCATAGTACAGCCAGTATTGAATACATTTCCTACTACCATCAGACCAAAGAAAGTTAGTTGCTGCCATTTGTGTAAATTTGATTTTATCATTAAGTATCTTGCATCAGATCTTGAGAGGGAAATGTCATTCAATGTAACTGGAAAGGTAAAAAAGAATGGCAAGTCATTTCTGGTCTTCTCTCAAATTTAACTACAAATTAAAGTGAGAATCCTTTCCATTCTTCATGTCTCACATACTACTAGACAAGAACACTAGGACAGAAGTTGTGATCAAAGAGTGGAAGTCTACCAAAGCCAATCTGGCTTATTTTAATGTAACTACTTGCAATGAATTGAATGGTGACCCTCCTCCACAAGAAAATATGTTCATTCAGAATCTGTGAATGCAAACCTATTCAGAAAAAGTGTCTTAAGATGAGATATTGAATTAGGGTAGACTCTGAAACCAAAAAGCATTCTTAAAAGAAAGGGAAAGGACACAGAAAAGGTGGTAATCTGAAGAGGCAGAGATTGGAGTGATGTATGTGCAAGCCAAGAAACATCAAGAATTGCTGGCCACCACCAGAAACTAGAAGAGAAGAATGGAAGGAATTCTTACTCAAAACTTGCAGAAGGAACCATCCTTGGCCTCCAGAACCTTAAGAAGATAAATTTCTGCTGGTTTAATACACTCAGTTTCTGGCAATGTGTTGTAGCAGCCACAATAAACACAGCATTAATTGGCGTATTTTGTTAAAATATAACATATCAGGAGACATGCTGAACCGTGCAGGACACAGATATGTGTATAAACCAGGAATTTTTGAGCAATGTGCTTAAAGCATATCTCAGATATATGAGGTTCAATTTAACCCCTTATGTTATCCTTCTAGACTCTTTTTAAATTTTCTCCTCCATCCATCATTCCATATGCCTGGGGTCAAAAATGTTGGAATTATAGTATACTGCTCTCCTTCAAATTTACTACAAAACTCTTAATAAATCCTCTCAGTTCTTGCCCTTGAAATATGTCTAAATCCCACCACTTCTCATCAACTCTACACTAATCCAGTCATCTATCAAAACCTACTCATTGGTTTCCTTGCTTCCAACTTTGCCCTCTCTGGTCTTTAAACATACCCACCAAAATAACATTTCAGGAATTTATGTCTGATCATGTAACTTATGTATAAAAACTGTCTTCCCTTTCCATGTGTTTTGACTTGAATTTTGTCCCTAGAAAGATAATGCTAAAGTCCCAACTCCCAGTACTTAGGAAAGTGACTTTACTTGGAAACAAATTTAATTAAGTAATAAGGGGTCATATTGATGTATATGACCAAAATGACCAATATGACTGGTGTCCTTATAAGAAGAGGAAAGGAACACATAAGGGAGAATACCACTGATAACAGAAGCAGAAACTGAAGTGATTCAAATACAAGTCAAGGAATAGCAAGGATTGATAGTCACTACCAGAAGTTAGAAAAAGCCAAAGAAGGAATTCTCCCTTAGCTCCTTCAGGGGAAGAATGGTCCTACTGACACCTTGATTTTGAACTTCTGGTCTCTTGTGAAATGTGACAGGATGAATTTCTGTTGTTTTAACCCATCCAGTTTGTGGCACTTTGCTATGGTAAACCCAGAAAACTAATAGAGCGTGTCACTCTGAATAAAAACCAAAAATATTGCATTGACCTCCTTAATTCTTCAGTTTGGTTCCCATCTTGCCCATAATCTCATCTCTCACTACTTTTTCACCTTGTTCCCTCTACTCCAGCCACATTGGCTTTTTTTTGTGTTCTTCCAACATACTAGGCATAATCTTGCCTGAGGGAGTTGACATTTTCTGTTCTCTGCTTAGAAAGTTCTTTCCTCAGATATCTAGAATGTTTACATTACTCACCAACTTTGAGGACTTACTCATATGCTATGTCTCTGTCAGATCTTCCCTGGCTACTATGTTTATAACTAAAACTATATCCCACAGACCTTCCATCTCAATTTACAACTGTGTAATTTCCTAGTGCTTTTCATGCTCTTATAGTCTATGTTTCTTTTACTTATTTAACTATGTATTCATTATTTATTTTTCTGTTTTGATCACTATTATGTTGCAGGACTTGTTACACTAGCTGGTGCATAGTAAGTACTCAAGACTTATTTCTTGAAATGATGAATACATTTTAAAATGTGGCATATTTAGGGAACTTTGAATAACTGAGTATAGCTGTGGTTGATTTTTTTTCTCTTGGCAGGTTATGAAGGATTATGGATCAAGCTAAAAATTTCTCAAAAGCAAATGTAGATGACTGTCAGTGCCATATCATAGATTTGGAATTTATTTTTTAGGTCAATTGTTTTCAATTTTGCAATAGTTGCTAGTAGTGAAGCACTTTCTTCCAAAAAAAAAAAATCTTACTCCCAAAAAAAGAATATGTAAAAGAGATCAAATTAAGCTGCTCAGTAGGAAGCAAAAATGTACATCCCAGAATCCTCCTCTCTCTGTTCCTTTTCTTCTTCATACTCCTGAAGGTCACTGCATTTACCTGGGGACTCCTAAGAGCACAGTTGAAAAACATTGCTTTAAGGAACAGAAAATCTCTGAAAGGTTTAAGCAAAGCAGCCACATGATGAGATATGAATTTTATCAGATAACTGGGGCAACAGTATGAAGGATAAATCAGAGACTTGCAAAACTGAAGGCAGAAAGGCCAGCAGGGAGAACATCACAATAATCTAGAAGAGCTGTGACAAGGACCAGAATCAAGAAAATAACAGTAGAGAACATAGTCAACGAATGAGAAATAGTGTCCTTAAAATCCGATTAATTGATTAAATATATAGAATGAGGGGAAAAAGAGAAACTTACAGATTTCTAAGTAGGATCACTGGTCAAAAAATGGTGTCATTTACTAATACAGTGAATATAAAAAGAGCAGCAGATGTGGACAGCAATGAATATAGCTCTCAGTACACATAAGACATGTGGGTACATTCAAGTGAATGTGGCCAGCTGAAGGAAAAGCATTATGTTAAGATTTAAATTTGGGTATTACCTTATTCAAAACACTATCACTAAGTCAAAATTATTCATTAAGTTCTTTCTATAATCTAGATGTTTTGCAAATTAAGGAACATACAGTGGAACAAAAACAGTTATTTCCTTTATTTGCAGTGATAAGAAACTGTAGCCAAAAATTGAAAAGATAGAGAAGAAACATTTGTCCTGTGTATGCCTGGACAAAGGAATAAAAGCCAGAAAAGAGTTTTACCAGGTTATTAATTTATTGCCACTCAGCTCCAAATTCATCTTTTTTGTGTGTGTGTGTACTCTATGAAAATAAACTAACTATTTGGAATTTATTTAATTTAAATATATTTTTTCTTTGCCAGCTGCCATGAAGTTTTGTCAGTCATGGGCCATGGAGAGATGCTGCCAGAGGAATGGTTTTGCTTCCCAATTTGGATGTTCTCCTTTGGCAGCCTCCTATAGCATCAGTAGCTTTTCCAGCATCCATTTCCTGCAGCGCATGTGGTTTCCTCAGTATCTGGTTCCTTCAATTCAGTCCCCAGTTTCACCCAATGCCAGCACCTTCTTCAGCTACTTCATTAGACAATTTTGTAGTGAATATCTCTAATGAAACACCTTCCTATGAAATGTTTTTCCTGGAATCCTATAGGATAAGTTTCTTACAAGTTTTGCTAGGACAACCACCCTTTTTATGCCATTCAATGAGTTATACTTAGACCCTCACCAACAAGCTCTGGATCTCCTTTTCAGAGGCGAGAGAATTCTTCTTTGACAGCTCTGTCTCAGCCCCAGGGTAGTGACTATTAAATTATTCATATTGTCCATTATTATTTTATATATATGCTATTCTTACATTCTTTAAAGTTTTCTTTGCTGTTTATTAGTTAATCCCTCATTACTTTATTAACCTATTGTAGTCACCAATTCTTTATACTTCTCTTGCTCAAAGTATTACATGGCTTCTTTTCTTTGGTTTAACCAGGACTGATACAGATGTCATTGAAGGAAGATCTAATGGAATTAAAAAAAAAAAACATGAAATGAAGTTATGAGACAGAAGCCATGGATAAATTTTGCAAGCATAATTTTGAACAAAAGAAAGCAGACTAAAAGATTATTATAAAAGTCTATTTATATAAATCTCAATAAGAGATAAAACAAATCTTAGGTATTAATAATTTGAATAATAATTACATGTGAGCAGAGAGGAGAAAACAGTAGTAGGGACTGCTATACTAAAAGGTTGAATATTATTTCCTAATCCAGGTAAGGCTTACACATTTATGTTCAATCTTGTTAATAGTATAAGGCATAAATTTATGATTTATACACTTTTACATATAATGTTACAATCCCAACAAATTTTCTTTAAACAATCTATAGTTATGCTGAGACTAATACATTAAAATAAAATATAATGAAAAATATCAGAAAGCATAAAGTTAATAGAAAATAATACTCTAGAATCTTATGGATAAAATTAAGATTATTATAAGGAAATTTTTATTTTAATAATGTAAAAGATATATCATGTTCAGGGATGAGAGCATATAGCAACTATATCTTAATAACAACCTATATATTTAAAGAAATAGTAATCAAAATTCTAGTTGAATTTTTTAGGAACACAATAATTCAGTCCAATATTTATAAAAAAGGAAAATTGTCCATATATAAAAAAGAACAAAGAAAAGGAATGGCCTACTAGATGTAAGAATTTTACAATTGCATGGAAATAAAAATAGTATGATATTAGTGCAGAAACAGATCATAGTTAAATGTAATAGAATAGATAACTCAGTAATATAAAAGCCAATAAACTAAAGAATTGCTAAGGAGGAAAGAAAATCATCATTTTTTGCACTTGAGACTAAATATAAACAGGGCTGATATTTAGCCCAGCACATCAGTATAGTTACACTAATTGTTAAAAAAAACTGAGCTATTGGTAAATAACTACTTTCTCTAGCTTCCAAATTCCTTTCTATCCCTATACTTTGATACAATTCAATAACTAAAGACAATGCCTGACATAGGGGTGCCCACCAGAACCCTCATTAAATACTATCTGCTTAATTGATGAATATTAAAGTTAGGCAGCCCACACAAATCTTGACTGCCAGGCACAACTATTGGCTCCTGAAAGAATCTGTGATATTTCTACTTCCTATCTGGTCCAGGGAATCCTGGATGGATAATGCTTAGGGGTTGGTTTCCAGGTCATTCACTGCCAGTCTAATATACCATGTGTTCCCTAGTGCAAGATCCCCAAACAGTTTTGAAGATTCAAAACTGAAAGCAACAATGTGACCACCAAAGAAATCAAAGGTACAGTGCCCATGTGCCTATGGTCACCTGCTTCCCAGGTACTATACCCTTAGAGATAACCTAGTATGGTTGCTTATGATTATTATAGTTTCTACAATAGTGAGTTATTGGTTGACCACTATAAAGTCTAGCAATATGACAGGCACTCCTACAACAGAAGAAAATTGGGGATAGATGAATTTCTAGGAGAAAGGTAGTGGGACAAAAGATGCCTGTAGCACAGATTCCTCTTTTTACCATCCTGTTGAGTAGCACTTCCTTTTAAAAAGATGAGCTCATTAAAATCCATTAACATTTGCCCATCAAAAATACATTAATGATATTACTAAATATGAAAGCTATAGCTTTTTTATTCTTTTTGCAGAGTGAAACAGCAAGCTAAACCTTTTATATGAATTTATTTTATACTTTGAGTATAATTTTCAAGTTGAATAAATGGAGAAATAAGAGGTTATCTTTTTTGTTTGTTTGTTTTGAGCTTAAAGGTCACATCTAGGATTTAAAATAGGTTGGTATCATGCATTTTATCAGATTATTAGGGTCTATCTAATTTTAAACATAACATTTCAATGTTAGTTACAGTGAGCAATTAATATAGAAGACATTCAGATAATAATATAATGTCTAGAAAAAAATTAATGTAATTGGTATTTCTCAACAGAATCAGAGATATAGGGATCCCTGGGTGGTGCAGCGGTTTAGCGCCTGCCTTTGGCCCAGGGCGCAATCCTGGAGACCCGGGATCGAATCCCACGTCGGGCTCCCGGTGCATGGAGCCTGCTTCTCCCTCTGCCTATGTCTCTACCTCTCTCTCTCTGACTATCATAAATTTTAAAAAAATTTAAAAAAAAAGAATCAGATATATATTGTAGTATCATAAACTATTAATTTTATTAAGGAAGATTATCTCCTTATTAAAAAGCTCACTGTCTAACAGAAGACTTTGGTTTAGTTCTAGGCTAAGACAGAGTCCTAATTTAGCTAGTAAAATCTGCATTAATAAATGGTTATACAAGCTTCTTATAAAAAGACTTGAAAATTTATAGAATGATTTGACTACCAATTTTTATCACTTGATAATTAGTTTTAGGATATCTACACTTTAGAATATCTAAAGAAGAAAAGAATATAGTATTTTCATAAGAGTATTTTGAATATTTTTGATATTTGATATTTGAAAATATCACTAAAGATCCTACAGATACTAAAATAATAACTAGGGATACCTGGGTGGCTCAGCGGTTGAGTGTCTGCCTTTAGCTCAGGGCATGATCCCGGAGTCCTGGGATCGAGTCCCACACTGGACTCCCTGCATGGAGTCTGCTTCTCCCTCTGCCTGTGTCTCTGCCCTGCCTCACTCTCTCTGTATCTCTCATGAATAAATAAATAAAATATTTTAAAAAATAAAATAAAATAATAACTAAATTCCATGAAAAACCTCAGGCCAATACATTTTTTTAAAAAAACAAGCAAACAAACCTATGGAAAAATAACAAGTCCTGGTGAAAATGTGGAGAAATTGAAACACTTGTGCCCTATTGGTGGGAATGTAGCATGGTACACTTGCTATGAAAAACAATATAGTAGTTCCTCAAAAAATTAAAAATAGATATATCATATGATCCAGCAATCCCAGTTCTGGATATATACTCCCCAAAAACTGAAAGCAGGGACACAGAGAGTTACTTTTAAATCCATGTTCATAGCAGCATTATTCACAATAGCCAACAAGTAGAAGCAACTCAAATTGCTTGAGCTGGTAGATAAATAGATGAACAATATCTGGTATACACATATAATGGAATATTATGCCGCTTTAAGAAGAAGGGAATTTCTGGTACATACATACTACAATATGGATGAGTCTTGCTAAATTAAATAAACCAGTTACAAAAGACAAATACAGTGTGCTTCCACTTATATGAGATATTTAGAGTAATCAAATTAATAGAAACAGAAGGTAGAATGGTGGTTGGCAGGACCTGGGTGGGAGGAGGATGAAGAACAGTTGTTTGATATAGGGTTTCCATTTTGCAAGATGAAAAAGTTCTGGAGATTTGTTGCACAACAAAGTGAATATATTAACATGACTAAACTGTGCCTTTAACAATGATTAAAATGGTAAAATTTTATGTTGTGTATATTTTAAGATAATTTAAAATTTTTAAAAAGAAATATAAAAGTTTGATAATGTAAAATAAGAGAATATAAGAGAGGTAATAGCGATGGAGCTTCTAGATACTGAGATGTAGGCAAAAGGAAATCAGGACAAAAGTTATACATATATTATACACAAATATACACATATATGTTTGTGCATAACTACCTATATATATGTGTAAATACACACACACACACACACACACACACACATTAAGACCCACCAGGCTTGTGTATGTTTTCAGTTATTGAATAAGCTAGTTTGTGATCTTACAGACATACAGACTATATCTGTCTTTCTCACTGCTGTATCTCAAGGCAATGGAATGTATAGCACATGATACTGGATCAATAAATACTTTTTAAATGGATGAAAGAATAAAGCAATCAGTTCAGTCAATATTTAATAATTATTTCCATTTCAATTGTAATGGGAAGGTAATCATATATTTTACTATCCAAACTTCAAGTTTTGAGGATGAAAAATATACTATTAAAATGATGCTGTGGTAAAGGCTTAAAGCAAGGAAAACCTGGAAAATTTGAGACATGTGCTTACCATAATTATGTGTGGATGACTGTATTGGGTACTTGAATTACAGTGGTGAAAGAACAAATAGGATCTTCAATTTTATCAAATAACAATCTAGTGGAGGAGACCTATTAAACTTACAAATTCATTCTAATTAATGCATCATAACAAAGCACATAACTCTTTTGAAAGGAAAAGAATACCAACCTTAAGGAGTATATCTCAGTGAGATCTGAGAAAAGAATGAGAGGATTATGAGTAAAGAAACACTACGTGTGTGGGCCATTAGTGGCTGGGACTAAATCAAGTGTCAAGAGAAGCAAAAGTCAGCCAGTTATCTGGAATATAGAGAGTAAATAAGATAAGGCCAGTAAGTCTGAAAAAGTAGTCCAAATTTAGATCATGTAGTCCCTTTACATAACATTAATTAATGGCTTTTGTCAATTCCGAGAGAAATGGAATTGATTGAAGCCAGAAACATAACAGTAAGAAAGTGTGGATGAAGAAGCAGATGATAGGAGAGAGATTAGTTAATTGGTAAATTAAAAGAGTTATTGAAAGCAGGAGAAAAGATAATAACTTTTTAAACAACCTCCTTAACAGTATAAGGATTCCAGATTTTACTCACAAGCAGTATTTATGTAATATTTTTTATATTCTATAATACTTCATACATGTTATATTTTTATTTAAATTTTAATAAAAGTTGAAACTACTACACTGATTATCCAAGAGATGTTTTAGTTCATGGAATGCTCAAAACTTCTGTGTTTCTTCTGTCTCCCCTGCTACTTCCTTTATTAATATTGTGAGTCTCTGCTCAGAAAGTTCATAAGATCAAAAAGAGAAAAATTGGAATTCTATTTCAAAAAAATTCCCTATGTAAAGAATAAAATATTTTAGGGGAAAGGATCCAATTGTTGAAACAAAGTCTATATTCAGGGATCCCTGGGTAGCGCAGTGGTTTAGCGCCTGCCTTTGGCCCAGGGCGCGATCCTGGAGACCCGGGATCGAATCCCACGTCGGGCTCCCGGTGCATGGAGCCTGCTTCTCCCTCTGCCTATGTCTCTGCCTCTCTCTCTCCCTCTCTCTGTGACTATCATAAATAAATAAAAAAAATTAAAAAACAAAAAACAAAGTCTATATTCATTACAATTTTAATTAAATATTCCAATAAGTATTTACTTGAACATCAAATTAGGAGAGAGCACCACAGTGACTTAAATTGCAATTTTGGCTTAATTGATGCTATTTATAATTCTTTGCTTGAAAAAAGGTAATTGTGCAAAGGCTATATATATATATATATATATATAGGCTCTTACCTATATTTCTTAATGGTGGTCATGAGGGAGGAATCAATGGAATGAATGAAAGTATGTTTTTTAAGAAACTGATAATATCAACTGTACACTATGCTATAGATATTAGCAAAAACTGTAAAGATTGTGTTGTAAAAAAGGTGTGTGCATCAGAAGTTTCTAATATCAACTGACTCACGTAAATATTTTTATCCTTTGCCTATTTGCTCATAAACTACTTTTATGAGTGTTGATTTATCATTCTTACCAAGTTCTCCATTATGAAATTAAAGAGGAAAAACACACAAATTAAACTTCTATGGAGTTTCAAGTCAGAATGTTAAAGTGATGTTTTGAAATAGACAAGACTAAAACTTAATTTTCTATGTCAGAGTGACTTGAAAAGCATGAAGCAGAGATGATTAACTTTTCATCATAAATTTGTGTTCCTCTTTCTAAAGTACAGTGATATCACTGAGAAGAAGCTGCCTTTCCAGGGATGACATACTCAGGGCCTTACATCTATACGGGGCCATTTGTGTATATTATCTCTCTTCTATTCTTCCATCTGCCGCCAAAAGACTCTGAAGCCATAGAGGATGACAAAACTACAGAATAAAAGGAGCCTCTGTTCCTCACCAGCCCTTAAGTGGAAAGCTACTCATGATCTAGGAGCTTCCCTATTGGACTATTACACAAATAAGAAGTAATCTGCTGGCTAAAGTCAGGGAATTTTGGGGTTTATTTTTGTCAGCAATTAGAATCTTAATATACTATCCAATGGTGGTAAAATAGCATTGTGACAAAATAAAAAGGAAAGAAGAAAAAACACTATACTTCTTTCCTTTTTTTAAAAAAAGTACTTTTTGCCTTCCTATCTTTATTAGATAATATAAATGTTTCCAGTAATTATTTAAAGTGATTGATATTGTTTTAATCCACAAACCCTTCTGCATGCTCAAAGACATTTCTTTTTGTTAAACAGTTTAATCATTTTGACTTGAAAATTAGAGCTTATGATATACTAGGCAAGTTGCTTTTTTCAAGTGAAGCGCTCCAAATTTTCTTCATGACCAAAGGAGAAAAGAAATGACTGATATTTAATTGGAATTTCACTGTTACTTGTGCAATTTATATAGCATGAATAGTGCAAACTCAGTCCCTTGATTTTTAGAAGTAACTTATGAAACCTATATTTAAAGGACATACATTTCCACTATAATTTAGTTGGATTCAACTTTTGTAATATTGTGCCATTTGGAAATGATATAATGCAGATATTTCCTGTTTTATCACCATGACACTTTTCTGCAATGCAAACAACTCTATATCTTCTGCTTTCAAATGAGTTTGTGCAGGTGTGCTGAAAATCCTTCCTCAATAATTTATCTAACAACTCTCATAAAATATTACATTTCCCTTATTACTCATTATGCATTCATTCTCAAATGTTTTAGGAGAAAATAAGTACAATTCAATAATTAAAATAAGGCATGATGTAATTAATACACTAAATTACTATAATGTGCATTCTAAACATAATAATGGTGCATCCTTTATTTATTTATTTATTTATTTATTCCACAAATATTAACTGAGTGCCTGAATGTATCATGTGTGTCCTATAAATGAAATAATTTTTGCTATATGATAGAAAAATTATAACTGCAAACAATGAGGACACTGATTAAAGTAAGCATAAGGTACAGTTGTGGAAAGGAAAGAGAGTGATCATCTTATTTAACACTTTCTCTTTGTAAACAAGAAAATTGAGGAACTTGCTCAAATAAGATGACAGTGGTGACTAAACACCAAATCTATTGAGTCCATTTCAATTCCCAAAATACTTATTTGGAATATGAAACACTGTGTTCATCACAGTTTTGGATATAAAGATAGACATGAAGTCTTGTCTACTGACTCACAATTTGGTTGCAGCAGAGTGAGAGGGGGATGTCTCAGTTGAGTTATGCCACACTAAAATTAGAGTAAGAAGGATTTTCATCTGTTTTACTGTTTTGTCACTCATCTTGACAAGTGTAATTTTATAGCTTATGTCAAGATTTCAAAAATGAATGTATGTAGATAAGACATTACAAGTCAAGTAATAATCGGAGATATGACCTATAGAATATATAGGGGTTAATAAAAATGACCAAATTAATCTTAAGCAATAAAGTTTAGTTTCATGATTTTATAATTACAGCTATAACTAAGGTGTGTCCTTTCCTTATGTAGACTCCATGGCCAACGTGGGGCTTGAACTCAGGGCCCAGAGATCGAGAGTTATATGCCCTAGAGACTGAGCCAGCCAGGTACCACTTCTATGTAAGTTCTTATAAAATAGCTTTATCATCAGAGTTATGGTTTTAGTAATTTTAGCCCCCCCATTTATTAGGAGTTTAATTATGTAAACTTCACAAGGTCATATTTTTTATCTGTTCACTCAACTTTGTATCTGTAAGTAATATAATAATTTGTATGTAGCATATAAGTGTTATAGACTTAGATGAATAAATGAATGAATGGATGTGTCTGTCATGGTGCTAAATGTTCTATGTTATCTCACTTAATTCTCATTATATTCTGGTAAAGGAGACATTATTACCCTCTTTTCAAATGAAAACACTGAAGTTTAGGATTAAGTAGCCCATTAGATTACACACATATTAAAAGTCAGTGTTACATTAAAACTATTTTCTTAACATTATACCATCATAAATCCATTCTATCAGAACAAGTAAATACCTTGAAATATAAAACACATAAATTATTGCAAACAACCAGAATGGAATAGATGTTGTCAGAAATTAGAACTGTGCATTTGAGTTTCAGGATTTCTAGAAGATAATGGAAAGGGAAGATAAAACCTGTATAGTTGTTTTCATTCTTTTCAAAAATAAATCATACGAAGCAACCTGCAGATGCATAGCTTTTCTGTTTGCTTTTTTGCCTGTTTGATATTTTCCTGGGAAAAATAAGCTTTTTGTGAAAGTAAACATTAAATGATAGGTTGGTCCTATTTTCAATCATGATCTTTAAATCATGAACAAACAGACTTTTTGAACTGTTAATTCTTAAATCTACAATAGATACAGAAATAAAGAACATATCTTTATATTACAGCTGAGGGAAGGTATTATTTTTAGTGGCTGAAGTCATGTGTTTTGAGTACATTTCACTCTGATTTTATTTTATTTTATTACTTTATTTTATTTTTTGAAGATTTTATTTATTTATTCATGAGAGACACACAGAGAGAGGCAGAGACATAGGCAGAGGGAGAAGCAGGCTCTCTGTGGGGAGCGCAATGTGAGACTCGATCCTGGGACTCCAGGATCACATCCTGAGCCGAAGGCAAACAACCGCTTGAGCCATCCAGGTGTCCCTTCACTCTGATTTTAAATCCATATAACCATTTGATTACATTTCTCAAATAGAACTATAAGATTGCATTTCTCAAATAGAAGATGAAACTGGTACACATTTTTTGATAGACATAAAATTCAGTAAGTACCAATCACATTTGTCACAAGTATCTGTGCATACAATCTATTATTGCCTGAGAATTTCTTTCTTTTCTTTCTTTTTTTGGATCTATCAATCACATGATCCAAGTCCTCTATTAAAAGAAGCAGAAACAGGTTGAACAAACAAAGAAACTAAGATCATTATGCCAATGACTTTTGGGGAGAGAGGTGGAAAATATCAGGATCCAGGGAGATATGTGACTTCAAAAGACCAACAATGGTTCTTTTTAGAGGGCACTGAGGGAGGGTCCTTCTGAGTAAAGAAAAGAGTCTGCCTGGGAATGAAGCCAAGTGAAGGAAGGCAGAGTTAATAGACTTGAAGACAAGAGTTCTATTAAACTTAGAATTTGGATCCAGCTATGCTAGGATGTCCACCTCAAAATGTCATTTTGTTTAAGCAATAATGAATCAATTTTCTTTCATATTTAATCAAATTGCTCATGAATAATATGTGTGCTATATTCTGGTAGAAAAATAACTATCAATTTCTTGAGAAAGCATCCATAGAGAAGTGTATTTTTGAAACCATACATATTAGAATAGATAAATAGCTGTATCTGTATCTATATCTATCTGCATATGCTTGAGCCCTGAAACTTGATTAATGTCATGGTGGTCTAGAATTATAAATCTGAAATTATTATTATTTTTTAAAGATTTATTTATTTTGTTTGAGAGGTGTTGGGGGGGGATAGGAGAGGCAGAGAATCCTAAGCAGACTTCACTGTGTGGAGCCCAAGGTAGGGCTCTATCTTAAGACCCTGAGATCATGACCTGAGCCAAAACCAAGAGTCAGACACTTAACCAACTGCACCACTCAGGCATCCCATCTGAAATTATTTTTAGCCAAAACTCTGAAAGTATTCATTTAACACCTTTCAACTTACAATATTGTTCTGAATCATTTTGCTACTATTCTAATGATCAATTCACACTACATATTATCTGTATCCCTACCCAAAGCTTTAAGGATCACACTTCTGTTTTTGATTTTCTGAAATTTCACAATGATATGCCTTGATATGCCTCTTTTTATGTTAATGTTGGGCCCTTACTAGGTTTTAAATTTTTTTCTGAAAAACCATTGTCCCTGCTATTTATTGTTTCTGGTCTCTCTTTTTGGAAATCCTATTACTCAAATACTAAAATGCCTTGATTGAGCCTCTAAATTTATCATCTTTTTACTATTTTTTCCTTATTTTATTCTACTTTCTGAGAAATTTTCTCAACTTTATTTTCCAAATGTTAACTATTTTGTTGTTTTTATTATCATATTATAATTTTAATAACTGTTCCATATTTCCTTTTTAAAAATAACATTCCACTCTTATTTCATAAGTGTAATATCTTCACTTGGATCTCTAAAAATATTGATCTTAGTCTCTTTGTTTTCTTACATTTATCCATTTCTCAAGTCCCTTTAAAAAAATGTTTTTGGTCTTCCAGGTCATGTTTCTCCTAGTATCTAGTAATATTTAGTATCTATTTATATCAAAAATGTAAAATTCATATTAAAATTTTACTGGGTTTGGCTCAGGCAGTTAAACCTCTAACTCTTGGTTTTGGCTCAGGTCATGATCACAGGGTCCTGAGATCTAGCCCTTTATTGGGCTTTTTTTTTTTTTTTAAGATTGTATTTATTTACTTGACACAGAGAGAGAGAGAGAACACAAGCAGGAGGAGCAGTAGGCAGAGGGAGAAGGAGAAGTAGGTTCCCTACTGAGCAGGAAACCGGATGCAGAGCTCCATCCCAGGACCCCGGGATCATGACCTAAGCTGAAGGCAGGTGCCTAACCAACTAAGCCATGCAGGTGCCCCACCTTTATTGGACTTTGCCCTCAGTGTGGAGTCTGCTTGTTCCTCTTCCTCTGATCCCCTCCCCCTGCTCTCATTCTCTTAAATGAATGAATAAAATCTTTAGGGGGAAAAAAATGTACTGGGTTGAATAGTGTCCTCTCAAAATCCATGCCCACCTGGAAACTTGGAATTTTACTTCATTTGATAATAATCTTTGCAGATGTAGTGAGTTAAAATGAGTTCCTACTGGATTAGGGTGGGCCCTAAATCCAATGACTTGTGTCTTTATAAGAGGTCAGGGCAATTCAGACACAGACAGACACAAAGAGCAGGCCATGTGAAGATGGTAGCAGAGGTCATTGATACAGATACAAGGCAAAGAAATTAAGAATCGCTGACAAACACCAGAAGCTAAAAAGAGGCAAAAAAAATTCTGCCTTAGGGCCTTTAGAGAGAGGACAACGTTGAAGGCACCTAGGTAACCTAGATTTCAGAGTTACAGCTTCCAAAATGGTGAGAGAATAATATACTGTGGTTGTAAGCCACCCAATGTGTGGTAATCTGTTTCAGCAGCCTTACCAAACTATTACAGAGCTCTTTATGGGGGGCGGGGGGAGTACTTTGTTATCTTGGATTTTTGAGTAAGATAATCCAGTGGGGGGGATAATCAGTCATTACACGGATCTTTCTTGTTTTCACCAATAGTCTACTGAAGTGATAGAGCTCACAGGGGTATGTCATGCATACATTTTTGTGGCGAGAGGGTCAGGGAGGGGCAGTGATAATAGGCTTGTCTGCTAGAGTTTACAGTGCCAATTAAGGGAAGGAAAGTAGAAGTTTTCAATTTTCAGTAAAAGAGCAACCCCTTTATTTTGTAGTGCCTGAAGGCATGAGACCAGAGCTTGTCTGGTTGAAACCCTTTAACTATATGCCTATCTCCTGCTAGAATAGGAGAGTGGTACTCACTTCCTTTAATGGATTAGAGTAGTGCCCCAAGTATCTAAATACTTCTCAAACAAAATATCCTTTACCTATTTTCACAGTTAACTCATGTTCCAATTATTCCCTTGATTTCCTTCCCATGTTCTTTCCTCTATTGTAAGATTTCAGCTTTCTGCATTTTACTAATCCACTTTGGATACATAAATCCACTTTCTTTATTTCAAACTTTTTGACATCTGTTCTTTGGTGTTACCTCCTTTCTTGCATTTTTTCACTTCTTTATATATTCATTATAGTTCAGTGGGATTTTAAGAAGTACTGGTTATAAGCTCTTGTGTTTAAGCTATTAAATTCAGCTATAGATCTTCAAATATTTTGAAGTAACTTTTAAACATTTTTTTTTTTATTCAGGGCAACTTTTTCTTGAATTGTTGATCTTATTTTCTGTCAGACCCTAAGCTTTTTGTCTGAAAGATAAGGCAGAGAAAAAGAAAATGAACTTCAATTAATTATATATACCTTAAGCTCTAACTCCAAGCTTTTTTCTGGTTAATTTTTGTTCAATATATGTATTTAGCATTCCTTCATACAGATAGTTATTTTTATTATTAAATATATCACACTTGAGACATTAAAATGTCACAAGCTTAATAAAAATTCTAAAAAGTTTTGAAAATACCAGATAAAATTTTCAATAGCAGTCATTACCTAAACATATTAATATATGCTCTAAGAGTGATGGAATACAAAATATATGCAACATTTTATCTATGAATAAAATACAATGGAAGTACAAAGACATGGTTTCTACTAACACATAAACAAATTTCATCAGAAATGAAGTATAAAAATTATTTTCTTCATTAAAAATTTACTCAGTATTCAAGTTGTAGTCCAGACAGAAGCAGATTGAATTAATGTGGTGGACAAATGTACTGTTAGTAACCCTTCTTGAATTACTCATCATTTTTATTTATCTGCCCATTGCTTAGCCATCTGTCTTCTTAGGTTTATAGCTCTTAAATATGAAAATATTCCAATGTATAATTTTAAAGATAAAATATTTCAAGGGACAATATTGACACATGGAATACTCAACCTACAGAACATGTGAAACATAGCATTGATAAAAATACACTACTTCCAAATTAATAAAGACATAATTTTGGATATTTTGGAGTCATATGATCATACTGATTGAATATAGTTAAAACCACTACAAATCTCAATAAAACTCTGTCTCTATTCTCCTCTAAAATACAGATTTTTTCTCCTTTTTCTCACAATTTGATTTATTTCACATATACAGACATTTAAATGCCATTCCATCATGACAGCAGTGCTTCTTTAGAAAAACAAAATGCACAACACAAAAGAAATTTGAGATGGAACAATTTCTGTACAATTTGGTCTTCTAGAAATCAATTCTGAAAAATACTTATCTTTTGTCAGATATTTATTCCATGGAGGTGGGAGGCAAGATAATTAGAAAATTGTTCTTAACTAAATTATGGAAATCCTCTGCCTTTATCATCTGATAATTACTCATATCTCACACTATGGCTTAATGACATTCAAGGACAAAAATTTTTTTAAGGTATACACAGGAAGGAAGGGTAATTACTGTTTTAATGAAAAATACCTTGGAATTTCCTCTGTCTAAATAATCCCTTGGTGTTAAACAACATTCATAAAGTAATCAAGTAAATTCAGGTTCCAATTATTATCTATTAATTATTTAAATGTCCTTACAAGTGTGCAGTGTACCTATTCTTTCATTCACCACAATGAATTGAGTTGTCGAAGCAGAGTTCTGACACTGACAGATACTTTTCAGGAAAAATACTGCAGTTGTATTCAGAACTTCCTTTCTTGATTCATACAGCCCCAAAGATATGACATATAAAATGGGTTGGATTGTGATATAGGCAGAGAGAGAAGAAATTTTGAGCATCCTTAGTGTGGCATCATCAACCCAGAAAAGATATGCAGGGAATTCATAAAAACCCTTGTAGCACTTTGGCTTTGGTACCATTTCATCATCAATATCTCCCTTACATTAATACTTCATTTTGACTATTTGCTTGGGTTGATCCAGACTTCCACTAAAACCAGAAGTCAGGTTTTAGGTCAACAATGAGAAATAAAGGCCTGAAACTACTTTTCTTTGAGAAATGAACCCATACTTCCTGCTTTTATTCCTCTTTCAGTATGATCTTATCTTTGATACATGCTTGGAGGTCTCTTTTTTTCAATGGTCATAGAACCTGCAAGTGGGAACTAATGGCATATCTGGTGTATATAGAAATAATCACCAACTATGAATTGCAATAAGTTCCATTTGTGTTCTCATAATTTTGCACTGGTGCATATTCCTCAAATCTGGGAAGCAAGATAGACAAAAGGTCTTAATTGCTTAGAGGGACAGAAGCAATCATGTAGCCCAGTTTCCTCTGTTTAAATATGGGGAAACTTAGAATTAAGACATTTAAATTACTTGTTCAGGTCAGCATCAAAAATGGAATTAATGCCCATGGTAGTGTGCGTTTAAGCACAGGTTCTGGAATCAAGCACCTGTGCTTAAACCTCAACTTGCTAACTGTGCAACCAGAGCCGCATTACTGAATCTGATTTTTTTTTTTTGCAGATAAAATGGGGAAAGACAACAATATTTGTGCCCTAGAACTGTGAAGATTAAATAAGATTAAGTAGATGAAGTAAGCAGCATATATATTTAGCTCTTGCTCTTCTAGACCTGTGTTTCCCTAATACCAGTCTATGGATTATTTGCCTTAGAAAAAGATATCTTGTTTTAAAACCATACTAAATCCCGATTCCAGCTTCTGAAAATTTGTATTCAGTATATCTCAAATGTGACTTAGAAATCTGTGCCTATATTTATAAAACAGCCCTCTCTCTCTACCAAGAAGAGAAATACAAAGCAATCCCCTATCCCTCTAAACAATAACTCTTAAGTGAGGGTCAGATCATTTTGTATATAACAATAAAGAAATGTTCTCCTCTGCCAAGACTCATTGTAATCTGACTTTAATCAAACTCATTTTGTCCTTTACTCCCTTTTATTCTCAGTGTTCCAGGCTTTTTAATTTTTTTCCTAAGATTTATTTTTTAAGAGAGAGAGAAAGCAGGAAGAAGGGCAGAGGAAAAGAAAGTCTCAAGCAGACTCCATGGGGAGGGTGGACCCTGTGGGGCTTGGATCCCAGGACCCTGAGATCATGACCTGAGTGGAAACCAAGAGTCACTGATGAACCCACTGAGCCACCGAGGCACCCCCAGTGTTCCAGCATTAATAATTACCTCTGAGCCCCTTAAATATTTTGCTACTGTTAAAGAACACTTGCATAAGCTTTCTTTTTCTCCTGAGAATATGTCTCCCCTGTCACTTTATGTAGTTTTAGCAATTTCCTGTCTTCATTTCAATTCGAATTTACCTCCAAATGGCTTTCCATAACAGTCTTGAATGCATTCTACTTTATTCCAGCATTTGTAACTTTCCTTCACAGCATCTTATTTTAATCATTTGATTTCATGTCTATATTAGACTGATTTCCTGTGGGCAGGAACTCTCAATGTTGGAATTCACCAGTGTATCCTCAGTTCAGGGCCTAGCCATAATAGAAGTTCCACAACAATTATTTTAATGAGTGATGGCTTTACAAGATATTTGACATGACTGAGTTTTTAAATCATTCTTTAATAAACCATCTCAAATTGAATGGCTTAAAACAGCAACCGTGTAGTATATCTCATGGGTCTGTGGGTTGATTTGGTTCAACTGGAAAGCTCTGCTCTTCTCATAGACTCTGTGTTGGGGCTGGAGTGATATGGATCCTTCAATGTAATATTGGGTGGCTAGACTTCTTTCCTTTTCATTCATTCTCTAAGAATCTTCTCCATTTGGTCTCTCCAATTGGTCTTTATAGGAGGCTAACTAGATTTCTTTATAGTGGTAGGAATTCCAAAAGGATAAAAACAGAAGCTATCAGTATTTCTTGATGCCTACACTCTTCAGTTCTGAAATACAACTTTACAAAGAACCCAACTAAAACAAGATTGAAAGATAGGCAATAATATTCCCATTTTTAAACAGAACTAACAGAAAATAAATAAAAGTTACTTAAGAAAGGTATTACTATTAGGTAGGTAATGGAGCCAAAAGTTAATCTGTTATTTTTTTTTTTACTCCAAAATCTATGTTGTTGATCTTATGATTTTCATACTCTTATTAGGCAAATTTAATTAATGTGAGAATATAAATAATTAACATAAGGCAACTATGAGTCAACTATCACTAAGTTCATCAGTTGGCATTTTTAAATGAAGAGCTGAGACCTTGAACTGGTATTCAGTCCTCTTTAAGTGAAAGTTGCCACATCTTTTTGTAAGACCTTATAAGAGTCTATACAACAAGTTAGTATTATAAAAATGTTTGATCTCTGATCTTTAACTTTTTTGAAGTCTGATATATTGGTATATGTATATGATGAATATATATGTATATACCATATGTGATACCTACATTTTATAAATCTAGATTTCAATTCTAGTTTAGGTTCTTGTAAATGTCCCTATATTATAATCTGTATATTGTCTGACCATATAGCTGCTCAGAGACTTTAATATTCTGCACATCTGTTTGCTAATATTAGGATTGTCACTAATTTCTGAAATTTTAATCTTGAAACAGGGAATTACATATTAAAAAACAAGGCCCACGGGATATCGAATGTAGAGATTATGTTACATATATATTCTAAATCAGAATGTTTGGCTATTTTTGTTATTGTTGCTCACCATTATCTCTTAGAAATGCTCTGCTTGTTGGGGCACCTGGGTGGCTTAGTGTTTGAGTGTCTGCCATTGGCTCAGGTCATGATCCTGGAGTCCTGGGATCAAGTCCACACCAGGCTTGTTGAAGGGAGCCTGCTTCTCTCTCTGCCTATGTCTCTGCCTCTCTCTCTCTGTGTCTCTCATGAATCAATAAATAAAATCTTTAAAAAAATAAAAAGAAAAGAAATGCTCTGCTTGTTTCTTCTGATTCTTGAAGTATAATTGCAGAAAAGTAAATCTTTGCTTTAAATTTATATGACAGGAAATACTTTCAATAGACTAATTATAGCTTTATTTTTAAATTTTTGTTAGAAGATGATACATAACTAATAAAAAGTTGAAAAATCACTCAGATGAGGTGCCTGAGATAGTTCCCCTTATGTGGGAGCCACTCTCTGAACCAGTAATGTCCATGTACTAGATTTGCATTCTAGTTTCCCTTCATCCTCTCTAGCAATTTATATTAACACTGCCAAATTATGTCAATCTGTTAAGTGTAAAGTACTGTGCCATTATTTAAATTAATCTGGGATGCCTGGGTGGCTCAGCAGTTGAGCGTCTGCCTTTGGCTCAGGGCATGATCCTGGAGTCCTGAGATGGAGTCCCGCATCAGGCTCTCTGCATGGCCTGCTTCTAGTCCCTTTTCCTATGTCTCTGCCTCTCTCTCTGCCTCTCATGAATAAATAACTATTATTAAAAAATAATCTTTCATGCATATTATCAAGATTGTCATTTTTATTTTTAATCATTCCTATTTCCTCTTCTGTGAATTACTGTTTTATATATTTGCAGTTTTTGTAATGGTGCTATTCTTTTTTATTTATTTTTTTGAAGTTTGGTTTGCAAATATATAGTATAACACCCAATGCTCATTCTCTCCAGTGCCCTCCTCAATGCCCATCACCCAGTTACCCCATTCCCCACCAACCTCACCTTCCACAACCCTTTGTTCATTTCCCAGAGTTAGGAGTCTCTCATGGTTTGTCTCCCTCTCTAATTTTTCCCACTCAGTTCCCTCCTTTCCCTTATAATCCCTTTCATTATTTCTTATATTCCCCATATGAGTGAGATCATATAATGATTGTCCTTCTCCGATTGACTTACTTCACTCAGCATAATACCCTCCAGTTCCATCCATGTCAAAGCAAATAGTGGATATTCATCATTTCTAATATCTGAGTAATATTCCATTGTATATATAGACCACATCTTCTTTATCCATTCATCTGTTGAAGGACGTCATAGCTCCTTCCACAGTTTGGCTATTGTGAACATTGCTGCTATGAACATTGCTGCTATGTACAGATGTCCTGGCATTTCACTACATCTCTATATTTGGGGTAAATACCCAGTAGTGCAACTGCTGTGTTGTAGGATAGCTCTATTTTTAACTCTTTAAGGAACCTCCTCACTGTTTTCCAGAGTGGCTGTACCAGTTCACATTCCCACCAACAGTGCAAGAGGGTTCCCCTTCTCCACATCCTCTCCAACATTTGTTGTTTGCTTTCTTGTTACTTTACACCATACTCACCAATGTGGGGTGGTACATCACTGTGGTTTTGATTTGTATTTCCCTGATGGCAAGTGATGCGGTGCATTTTCTCATGTGCTTGCTGGCCATGTGTCTGTCTTCTTCGGTGAAATTTCTGTTCATGTCTTTTGCCCATTTCATGATTGGATTGCTTATTTCTTTGATGTTAAAGTTAATAAGTTCTTTATAGATCTTGAATAGTAGCCCTTTATCTGATATGTCATTTGCAAATATCTTCTCCTATTTTATGGGTTGTATTTTAGTTTAGTTGACTGTTTCTTTTGCTGTGCAGAAGGTTTTTATCCTGATTAAGTCCCAATAGTTCATTTTTGCTTTTGTTTCCCTTGCCTTCATAGATGTATCTTGCAAGAAGTTGTTGTGGCCAAGTTCAAAAAAAGGTGTTGCCTGTGTTCTCCCCTAGAATTTTGATGGATTCTTCTCTCACATTTAGATATTTCACCCATTATCTATGTGTGTGGTATAAGTGAATGGCCTGGTTTCATTCTTCTGCACCATTTACTGAAGAGACTGTCCTTTTTCCAGTGGATATGTTTTCCTGCTTTCTCAAATATTAGTTAACTATAGAGTTGAGTGCCCATTTCTGGGTTCTATCTTTTGTTCCATTGATCTATCTGTCTATTTTTGTGCCAGTACCACACAGTCTTGATGACCACAGCTTTGTAGTACAACCTGAAATCTGGTATTGTGATGCCCCCAGCTCTGGTTTTCTTTTATAATATTCCCCTGGCTATTCGGGGTCTTTTCTGATTCCACACAAATCTTAAGATGATTTGTTCCAACTCTCTGAAGAGAGTCCATGGTTTTTTGATAGAGATTGCACTGAATGTGTAAATTGCCCTGGAAACCATAGAGATTTTGAAAATATTTATTCTTCCAGTCCATGAGCATGGAATGTTTTTCAATCTCTTTGTGTTTTCCTCAATTTCTTTCAGAAGTGTTCTGTAGTTTTTAGGGTATAAATCCTTTACCTCTTTGGCTAGGTTTATTCCTAGGTATCTTATGCTTTGGGGGCAGTTGTAAATGGGATTGACTCCTTAATTTCTCTTTCTTCAGTTTCATTGTTAGTATGAAGAAATGCCAATGATTTTTGGGCATTGATTTTTGTATCCTGCCGCAAGGCCGAATTGCTGTATGAGTTTTAGCAATCTTGAGGTGGATTCTTTGGGTTTTGTATATACAGTATCGTGCCATCTATGAGAAGGGAGAGTTTGACTTTTTCTTTGCCAATTTGAATGCCTTTTATTTCTTTTTGTTATCTGATTGCTGAGGCTAAGACTTCTAGTACTATATTGAATAACAGTGGTGACAGTGGACATCCCTGTCGTGTTCCTGATCTTAGGGGAAAGGCTCTCAGTTTTTCCCCAATGAGAATAATATTCGCTGTGGGCTTTTCATATATGGCTTTTAAGATATTGAGGAATATTCCCTCTATCCCTACACTTTGAAGAGTTTTAATCAGGAATGGATACTGTATTTTGTCAAGTGCTTTCTCTGCATCTATTGAGAGAATCATATGGTTTTTATGTTTTCTATTGTTGATGTGATCTATCACGTTGATTGTTTTATGAGTTTTGAACCAGCCTTGCATCCTGGGGATAAATCCCACTTGGTCATGCATGGTGAATAATGTTCTTAATGTACTGTTAGATCCTTTTGGCTACTATCTGGCTGAGAATATTTGCATCCGCATTCATCAGGGATATTGGTCTATAATTCTCCTTTTTGGTAGGGTCTCTGTCTGGTTTTGAGTCAAAGTAATGCTGGCCTCATAAAATGAGCTCGGAAGTATCCTGTCCCTTTATATCCTTTGGAACAGCTTTAGTAGAATAGGTATCATTTCTTCTTTAAACATTTGATAGAATTCCCCTGGGAAGCCATCTGGCCCTGGATTTTTGTGTCTTGGGAGGTTTTTGATGATTGCTTCAATTTCCTCACTGGTTATTGGCCTGTTCAGGTTTTCCATTTCTTCCTGTTCCAGTTTTGGTAGTTTATGGTTTTCCAGAAATGTGTCCATTTCTTCTAGATTGCCTAATTTGTTGGCATATTGATACTTATAATGTTTTTAAAATCGTTTGGATTTCCTTGGTATTGGTTGTGATCTTCCCTCTTTCATTCGTGATTTTACTAATTTGAGTCTTTTCTCTTTTCTTTTTAAAAAGGCTGGCTTGGGGTTTATCTATCTCATTAATTCTTTCAAAGAACCAACTCCTGGTATTGTTGATTTCTTCTATGATGCTTCTGTTCTCTATTTCATTGAGTTCTGCTGGAATCTTAATTATATCCCTTCTACTGCTTGGCGTAGGCATTACTTTCTATTGTTTTTCCAATTCCTTTAGGTGAGAGGTTAGCTTGTGTATTTGAGTTTTTTCCAATTTTTTTGAGGGATGCTTGTATTGCGATGTATTTCCCTCTTAGGACTGCTTTTGCTGTATCCCAAGGATTTTGAACAGTTGTATGTTCATTCTCATTAGTTTCCATGAATCTTTTAAATTCTTCTCTAATTTCCTTGTTGACCCGTTCATCCTTTAGCAGGATGCTCCGTAACCTCCATGAGTTAGAGTTTCCTCCAAGTTTCTTCTTGTGATTGAGTTCTAGTTTCAAAGTATTGTGATCTGAAAATATGCAGGGGACAATCGCAATCTTTCGTTATCTGTTGAGACCTGATTTGTGACCCAGTATGTGGTCTATTCTGGAGAAAATTCCATGTGCACTTTAGAAGAATGAGTATTTAGTTGCATTTGGATGGAAAGTTCTGTATATATCTGTGAAATCCATCTGTCCAGTGTATCATTTAAAGCTCTTGTTTCTTTGGTGATATTCTGCTTAGAAGATCTGTCATTTGCAGAAAGTGTTGTGCTGAAGTCTCCTACTATTAGTGTATTATTATCTAAGTATGTCTTTACTTTGGTTATTAATTGATATCCTTGGCAGCTCCCACATTAGGGGCATAAATATTCATGATTGTTAGGTATTCTTTTGGGTAGACCCTTTAAGTATCATATAGTGTCCCTCCTCATCTCTTACTACAGTTTTTGGTTTAAAATCTAATTTATCTTAGATGAGGATCGATAACCTTCCTTTCTTTTGAGGTCCATTTACATGGTAAATGGTTCTCCACCCCCACGTTTTCAGGCTGAAGATGTCTTTTGCTCTAAAATGGATCTCTTATAAACAGCGTATGGCTGGGTCTTGCTTTTTTATCCAATCTGATCCCCTGTCATTTGACTGGACCATTTAGTACATTCACATTCAGAGTAACTATTGAAAGATATGAATTTAGTTCCACTTTATTACCCACATAGCCCTGTTTCTGCAGACTGTCTCTGTTCCTTTCTGGCCTATATTACTTTGTGTATTGGATCCCCCTTAATATTTCTGCAGGGCTGAATTGGTAATGACATATTCTTTCAGTTTCTGCCTGTCCTGGAAGCCCTTTATCTCTATTTCCATTCTGAATAACAGTCTTGCTGGATAAAGTATTCTTGGTTGCATGTTTTTCTTATTTAGTACCCTGAATATATTATGCCAGCCCTTTCTGGGCTGCCAGGTCTCTGTGGAGAGGTCTGCTGTTAATATGATATTTCCTTCCATATAACTTAAGAATCTCTTATCTTGAGCTGCTTTTAGAATTTTCTCTTTATTTTTGAAATTTGCAAGTTTCACTATTATTGTCGAGGTGTTGAATGTTTTTTATTGATTTTTGGAGGGGGTCCACTCTATACCTTGGATCCCAATGGCTGTTTCCTTCCCCAGATTAGGTAAGTTCTCAGCTGTGATTTGCTAAAACATACTTTTTATCCATCCCTCCACCTGTGTCCTCAAGAATTCTGATAATTCAGATATTATTTTTTTTCACACCATGACTTATCTCCCAGAGCCTCTCCTTATGTGCTATTAGTTGTTTTTCCTCTCTTTTCTTCAGCTTCTTTCCTTTCCATTAACTTGTCTTCTATGTCATTTATTTTCCTTTCTGCCTAATTTACCCTAGCTGTTAGAACATTCAGTTTAGAATGCATCTCAGTTATTTTTAATTTAGACCTGATTAGATCTCATTTCTGAACTAGGAGATTCTCTTGAGTCTTTTATGCTTTATTCAAGCCCAACTTGTAACTTTATCATTGTAATCTTGAACTCCATCTCTGGCATTTTACTTAAATCTATATCCATTAGATCTGTAGCAGAGAATATTACCTCTGACTCGCGTTGTGTGTGTGTGTGTGTGTGTGTGGTGAATTCCTCCTTTTAGTCATTTTGTCCAGTGCAGAATGGCTATATAAGTGAGCAGAGTCCAGAATATCAACCACGGCCCAAGCAAAATATACATTAGATAATTCTGAAGAGGTCAGGAAACAGAAAATAAAAGAAAAAAGGCAAATAAAAAGAAAAGCAAAAAGAAGAAGAAGAGGAGGAGATAGAGGAGGAGGAGGGGAGAGAAAAAAAGGAGCAGGGAAGGGAGGGGGAGAGAGTGAATATAATCTCACAGAGGTCAAAACATGGTGATCCATTTGGTCTTGAATATCTGTGTGTTAGAAGATACTAAATTTCAAAATTATAAAGAAAGCAAAACATATATATATATATGTATATATATATACATCTGATCTATCCCCTCTGTTTCTCTATTTATATATATATATATATATATACACAAAAAAAAAACAAAACTAAATACAGTGAAAGGAAGCCAAAAATGAAGAATACATCTATAAAATATAATTTTAAAATATGAAAGTTTAAAAAAAAGACTTAAAACCATAGTTGATAAAATAAGAATCTAGTTGAGATGGGAAAAAAGAAAAAATGAAAAAAAAAATAAACTGAAAGATAAATGAATCATAAGGAAAAAACTTGAAGTTCTATATACTATTTTCCCCTAGTCCTGGAGTTTTCCAATTCTGTTTGGTCAGTAAACTTGCTGTTCATCTGCTCTTCTAGCTGATTTTCTGGGGGAGGGCCCTGCTGCGCTGATTCTCATGTATCTGTGCTTGGGTGGAGTGGTACCACCTCTTGCCAGGAGGCCAGGCTCAGTTTAAGCTGTTGGCTGTATGAGGCTTTTGTTCCCTGAAGGCATTCCATACCTCTTTAGAGGATGAAAGTAAAAATGGCCATGCCCTGATCTCCAGCCCAGGAGCTGAAGATAGCAGTGTGTGACAAACTGCAGACTCCTATGGTGCCTGCCCACTCAGATCCTCCCTGGGGGCAGTCAGAGGGACACTGGTCTGTGCAATTTGTAGGATTCCAACATGGAAAGTCTTTGCCCTCTCATGAGTGCACCCTTTCTGTCCCTCCTGGAGGAAGCAGAAGGACCCCCCCCCTTTTCTTGCTGCAGTGCTTTGCCACAAGAGCATTCACTCAGTCCAGTGCACACCCACTCCAACTCTCCTGGAGGAAGGCATAGGGTTGCTTCATTCCAGGCAGGGACCCAACATAGAGAGTGGTCACTCGAATGGCCATAGTTAGAGGATTATGGCAAAATAAGCTGAGCCTCCTCCTGGGCTCCTTGACCTAAACCTGTTTCCCCACTCCAATGCTTGGGAGCTCTGCTCACTCAAGAACTCCTGCTCTTTATGTGCCTCTAGGGATATTGAAATCCCACTGTCCTGTGATTCTGCCCTGCTTCAATACTAAACAATTTTTGGCAGGGAACACCCCCACAGGAAAAGATTTCTAAAGGTCCTGATTTGAGCCCCAAGGCTATATATTTTTCCTGTAGGAGATTACCAGGGCTCACTCCCTCTCACCATTTATCTTCTGATCTATCCCCTCTGTTTCTCTATTTACACTCCGACCTTGCAAAAAGTGGTTGTTTTTCTTTTTGTAGGGTTCCAGCCATCCGTTCCTTTCATCTCAGGTTGAATTCATAGGTGTTCAGGATGGTTTGATAGTTACCTAGCTAAATTAAGGGGACCAGATGAAACAAGGACCCTTATTCTTCTTCCATCTTACCTCTCCTAGAAGGGTGTAAGTTTTAATAAGTTGTTACATGTACTTTAGATGAAACCTAAGTCATAGTCTATTAAGGAAACATTACCCATTATTTTGGGGGTATTTTTGTATATTTTTTATTGGAGTTCAATTTGCCAGCATATAGCATAACACCCAGTGCTCATCGCTTCAAGTGCAACCCCCAGTGCCCATCACCCAGTCATCTCATCCCCCCACCTCCCCTTCCACTTCCCCTTGTTCATTTCCCAGAGTTAGAAGTCGCTCATGTTCTGTCATCCTCACTGATATTTCCCACTCATTTTCTCTCCTTTCCCCTATAATCCCTTTCACTACTTTTTATATTCCCGGAATGAATGAGACCATATAATGTTTGTCCCTCTCCGATTGACTTACTTCATTCAACATAATACCCTTCAGTTCTATTCACGTTGAAACAAATGTGGGTATTCGTTGTTTCTAATAGCTGAGTAATATTCAATTATATACATAGACCACATCTTTATCCATTCATTTTTTGATGGACACTGAGGCTCCTTCCACAGTTTGGCTATTGTGGACATTGCTGCTAGAAACATCGGGGTGCAGGTGTCCTGCCGTTTCACTGCATCTGTATCTTTGGAGTAAATCCCCAGCAGTGGCAATTGCTGGGTCATAGGATAGCTCTATTCTTAACACTTTGAGGAACCTCCACACAGTTTTCCAGAGTGGCTGCACCAGTTCACATTCCCACCAACAGTAAAAGAGGGTTCCCCTTCTCCACATCCTCTCCAACATTTGTGGTTTCCTGCCTTGTTAATTTTCACCCTTCTCACTGGTGTGAGGTGGGATCTCATTGTGGTTTGGATTTGTATTTCCCTGATGGCAAGTGACGCAGAGCATTTTCGCATGTGCATGTTGACCATGTCCATGTCTTCCTCTGTGAGATTTCTGTTCATGTCTTTTGCCCATTTCATGATTGGATTGTTTGTTTCTTTGCTGTTGAGTTTAATATGTTCTTTATAGATCTTGGATACTAGCCCTTTATCTGATAGGTCATTTGCAAATATCTTTTCCATTCTGTAGATTGTCTTTTAGTTTTTGTGACTGCTTTTTTTTCTTCTGTGCAGAAGATTTGATTTTGATGAAGTCCCAATAATTCATTTTAGCTTTTGTTTCCCTTGTCTTCATAGATGTATCTTGAAAGAAGTTGTATCTTGAAAAAAGAAGTTCTTGGTGAAGTTCAAAAAGGTGTTGCCTGGGTTTTCTAGGATTTTGATGGATTCTTCTCTCACATTTAGATCTTTCAACCATTTTGAGTTTATCTTTGTGTATAGTGTAAGAGAATGGCCTAGATTCATTCTTCTGCATGTGGCTGTCCAATTTTCCCAGCATCATTTATTGAAGATACTGTCCTTTTTCCAGTGTATAGTCTTTCCTGCTTTCTTGACTGTTAGTTGACCATTGAGTTGAGGGTCCACTTCTGGATTCTCTATTCTGTTCCATTGATCTATGTGTCTGTTTTTGTGCCAGTACCACACTGGCTTGATGATCACAGCTTTGTAGTACAACCTGAAATCTGGCATTGTGATCCCCCCAGCTCTGGTATTCTTTTATAATATTCCCCTGGCTATTCGGGGTCTTTATGATTCCACACAAATCTTAAGATGGTTTCTTCTGACTCTCTGAAGAGAGTCCATGGCTTTTTTTGATAGGGATTGCACTGAATGTGTAAATTGCCCAGGGAACCATAGAGATTTTGAAAATATTTATTCTTCCAGTCCATGAGCATGGAATGTTTTTCAATCTCTTTGTGTCTTCCTCAATTTCTTTCAGAAGTGTTCTGTAGTTTTTAGGGTATAAATCCTTTACCTCTTTGGCTAGGTTTAATTCCTAGGTATCTTATACTTTGGGGCCAGTTGTAAATGGGATTGACTCCTTAATTTCTCCTTCTTTAGTTTCATTGCTAGTGTGTAGAAATGCCAGTGATTTTTGGGCATTGACTTTTGTATCCTTCCACAAGGCCAAATTGCTGTATGAGTTCTAGCAATCTTGGGGTGGAGTCTTTGGGTTTTGTATATACAGTATCGTGTCATCTGTGAGGAGGGAAAGCTTGACTTTTTTCTTTGCCAATTTGAATGCCTTTTATTTCTTTTGTCATCTGATTGCTGAGGCTAAGACTTCTAGTACTATGTTGAATAACAGTGGTGACAGTGGACATCCCTGTCGTGTTCCTGATCTTAGGGGAAAGGCTCTCAGTTTTTCCCCAATGAGAATAATATTCGCTGTGGGCTTTTCATATATGGCTTTTAAGATATTGCGGAATATTCCCTCTATCCCTACACTTTGAAGAGTTTTAATCAGGAATGGATACTGTATTTTGTCAAGTGCTTTCTCTGCATCTATTGAGAGGATCATATGGTTTTTATGTTTTCTATTGTTGATGTGATCTATCATGTTGATTGTTTTATGAGTGTTGAACCAGCCTTGCATCCTGGGGATAAATCCCACTTGGTCATGCATGGTGAATAATGTTCTTAATGTACTGTTGGATCCTATTGGCTAGTGTCTTGTTGAGAATTTTTGCATCCATGTTCACCATGAGAATTGTCTATAATTCTCCTTTTGGTAGGGCCTTTTTCTGGTTTTGGAGTCAAAGTAATGCTCGTCTCATAAAATGAGTTTGGAAGTATCCTGTCCTTTTATATCCTTTGGAACAGCTTTAGTAGAATAGGTATCATTTCTTCTTTAAACATTTGATAGAATTCCCCTGGGAAGCCATCTGGCCCTGGGTTTTTGTGTCTTGGGAGGTTTCTTATGATTGCTTCAATTTCCTCACTGGTTATTGGCCTGTTCAGGTTTTCCGTTTCTTCCTGTTCCAGTTTTGGTAGTTTGTGGTTTTCCAGAAATGTGTCCATTTCTTCTAGATTGCCTAATTTGTTGGCATATTGCTGCTCATAATATGTTTTTAAAATCGTTTGGATTTCCTTGGTATTGGTTGTAATCTCTCCTTTTTCATTCATGATTTTAAAATTTGAGTCTTTTCTCTTTTGTTTTTAGTAGAGCTGGCTAGGGGTTTATCTATCTTATTAATTCTTTCAAAGAACCAACTACTAGAGTTGTTGATCTGTTTTTTGATGCTTGTGATCTCTATTTCAATGAGTTCTGCTGGAATCTTTATTAACTCTCTTCTTCTGCTTGGTGTAAGTTTATTTGCTATTCTTTCTCCAGTTCCTTTAGGTGCAAGGTTAGTTTGTGTATTTGAGTTTTTTCCAATTTTTTTGAAGGATGCTTGTATTATGACGTTTTTCCCTCTTAGGAAAGGTTTTTTTTGTTGTATCCCAAAAATTTTGAACGGATGTACCTTCATTCTCATTAGTTTCCATGAATCTTTTTAATTCTTCTCTCTTTCATCTATTAGCAGGATGCTCTGTAATCTCCTCGTGTTTGAGTTACTTCCAAATTTCCCCTTGTGATTGAGTTCTAGTTTCAAAGCATTATGGTCTGAAAATATGCATAGGACAATCCCAATCTTTTGGTATTGCTTGAGAGCTGACTTATAGATCAGTGTGTGGTCTCTTCTGGAGAAAGTTCCATGTGCACTTAAGAAGAATGTGTATTCAGTTGCATTTGGATGGAAAGTTCTATAAATATCTGTGTAATCCATCTGGTCCAGTGTATCATTTAAAGCTCTTGTTTCTTTGGAGATGATGTGCTCAGAAGATCTGTCATTTGCAGAAAGTGCTGTGTGGAAGTCTCCCAGTATTAGTGTATTATTATCTAAGTATGTCTTTACTTTGGTTATTAATTTATTGATATACCTAGCAGCTCTCACATTTGGGGTATAAATACTCATGATTGTTAGGTCCTCTTGTTGGATAGATCCATTAAGTATGATGTAGTGTCCCTCTTCATCATTTTTTTTAAAGATTTTATTTTTATTCATGAGAGACACAGAGAGACAGAGAGATAGAGAGAGAGGCAGAGACACAGGCAGAGGGCGAAGCAGGCTCCATGCAGGGAGCCGGACGTGGGACTTGGTCCTGTGTCTCCAGGATCAGGCTGGGCTGAAGGCAATGCTAAACCGCTGAGTCACCAGGGCTGCCCATCCCTCTTCATCTCTTACTACAGTCTTTGGGGTAAACTTTAATTTATTTAATATGAGGTTTACTACTCCTGCTTTCTTTTGAGGACCATTTGAATGGTAAATGGTTCTCCAACCTTTCATTTTCAGGCTGTAGGTGTCCTTAGGTCTAAAATGAGTCTCTTGTAGACAGCAAATAGATGATGGGTCTTGCTTTTTTATCCAGTCTGAAACCCTGTGTCTTTTGATGGGATCATTAAACCCATTCACTTTCAGAGTTACTATTGAAAGATATGAATTTAGTGTCATCATAATACCTATTCAGTCCCTGATTTTCTGGATTATTTATATGGGCTTCTTCCTTCTTTTACAGAGTCCCCCTTAATACTTCTTGCAGAGCTGGTTTGCTGGCCACATATTCTTTCAGTTTCTGCCTATCTTGGAAGATCTTTATCTCTCCTTCCATTCTAAATTTTTTTTTAAATTTTTATTTATTTATGATAGGCACACAGTGTGAGAGAGAGAGAGAGGCAGAGACACAGGCAGAGGGAGAAGCAGGCTCCATGCACCGGAGCCCGACGTGGGATTCGATCCCGGGTCTCCAGGATCGCGCCCTGGGCCAAAGGCAGGCGCCAAACCGCTGCGCCACCCAGGGATCCCTCTCCTTCCATTCTAAATGAGGGACTTGCTGGATAAAGTATTCCTGGCTGCAGGTTCTTCTCATTTAGGACCCAGAATATATCCTGCCAGCCCTTTCTGGACTCCCAGGTCTCTGTGGAGAGGTCTGCTGTTAATATTTCTCCCCATATACGTTAGGAATCTCTTGTCTTTTGCTGCTTTAAGGATTTTCAACTTATCTTTGGAATTTGCAAATTTTACTATTAAATGTTGAGGTGTTGAACGTTTTTTCCTGATTTTAGTGGGGAACCTCTCTATCTTCTGGATCTGAATCCCTGTTTCCCTCCCCAATTAGGGAAGTTCTCAGCTATGATTTGTTCAAATATGCTTTCTGGCCCTCTGGCCCTCCTGGTGCCCTCTGGGACCCCAATTATATGTAGATATTTCTTTCTGAGGCTGTCATTTATTTCCCTTAACCTTTCCTCATGGTCTTTTAATTTTTTTTCTCTTTTTTCTTATCATTCCTTCCTTGCCATGAACTTTTCTTCTATGTCACTTACTCTTTCTTCTACCTCATTAACCCTTGTTGTTAAGACCTCCAGTTTGGATTGCATCTCATTTAATTGATTTTTAATTTCCACCTGATTAGATCAAAATTATGGAGTCATGAAGTCTTTTGATTCCCTAATGCTTTTTGTTTCCAGAGCCATCAGTAGGTTTATAATTGTGCTTCTGAATTGGTTTTCTGATATGGAATTGCAATCCAAATTCTGTAACTCTGTGGGAGAGAGTACTGTTTCTGATTCTTTCTTTTGTGGTGAGTTCTTCTTCCTAGTCATTTTGCTCAGTGCAGAGGGGCTGTATGAGCAGGCTACATCAAGAATATCAACCACGGGGCAGCCTTGGTTGCTCAGTGGTTTAGTGCTGCCTTCTGCCCAGGGTGTAATCCTGGAGACCAAGGATCAAGTCCCACAACAGGCTCTCTGTGTGGAGCCTCCTTCTCCCTCTGCCTGTGTCTCTGCCTCTCTCTCTCTCTCCCCCTTTCTGTGTCTCTCATGAATAAATAAATAAAATCTAAAATATACATATGTGTATATATATATGTCAACCATGACCTAAGTAAATTTCACCCTAAATGATTCTCCCCAGGTCAGAGACCAGAAATTGAAAACACAGATTAGAATGAAATAAAACAAAAGGACCACTAATGTGAAAAACAAATTCTAAAACAAAGTCATAAAAAATAAAAGGCCAGGAATCCAAAGGTAGAGAGAGAGAAAAAAAGAAACAGAAAAAAGAAAAAAGGGGGGGAGGAAAAAAGGAGGGTACGGGAGATGGTGGTGGTGACGAAGTTGTAGTGGAGGGAGAATGTAGTTTACCTGAAGGGTTGTAGAGGGTGATACTCTAGTTTCTGAGTATATCAAGTTCTGTATGTTAAAAGATGCTCAGTCCCAAATTTATATAAACCAGAAATACTTGTAGAGTGCCCCAACATTGACCACCAAAACATAAATGAGATCAAAAAGGGGGGTAGAATGAGAATGAGGAATCTCACAGAATGAACCAGAATGGCATACCACTTGGTTCTGGGTGCATGCTGGTCATGTTTTAGAAGCTATTAACTTCCACCATTGTAGAATAAAATGAGGCAGAGCAAAGAAAAAACACAAAACAAAACAAAACAAAAAACATATCTTGTATATCTCCCAAAATTAAGTTGAGTATGTTGAAGGGAATCTAGAGGTGGAAAATATATCTAGGACCTGTAATTGTAGAAATATGAAAGTCAAAAAGGAAGAATCTTAAAAATGAAGAGGTGGTAAAATATTGTAGTTAAGGTGGGAAAAAGAGAAAAAATAATTGGATATTTATAGTCTGATATAAAAACGAGTTGTACTGGAAAAAGGAAGAAAAAAAAAAAGGACAGGTACCCTCTGGTTCTATATACTGCAAATCCCTCAATTTCCCCTGGAGCTTTCCAGCACTGCTGGGTCAAGAACTTGCTCTTTCCCTGTCCTTCTAGCTGGTCTTCTAGGGGAGGGGCCTGCTGTGCTGACTCTCAGGTGTGTGCACCTGGAAGAGCTGACCCCCTTCCGGCTGAGTGCCGGCTCAGTGGGAGCTGTTTATCCCATGAGGCCCCTGTTCCCTGGCGGCCCGCCCCTCCCAGGCACAGGGTGACACCAGGGGGAAAAACACCACTGGTGCCGCCAGCTCCCCAGCCCTGGAGTCAGCTCCTGCAATAACTACCGCAGCTCCCAGTCCGCACTGGCCTGGATGCTCCCCAGGGCAGGGCGCTGACCTGCACAGCTCGGGGGCACCCAGCGGCAGGAGAGTCCTCACTATCCTGGGCCCTCCCCGTCTCCTGTCTGGAGCTGTGTCCGCCCGGCGCCTTGGGATTCGGGGCCTGTGCCACTAGAATCATGCTTCTGGGAGCCCCCAAAGTCAGCAGGTGCAGCCCCCTCCACCCGGAGCCCCCGCCTGACCCCCGGCTTCTCCCCGAGGCCCTGCTGGCGGCTCTAGCCCTTTACCAAGCTCAGCCCACAGTATGTGGCAGGCTCTCTCTGGGGCGCACCTCCTCTGTTAGTGACCCCGGGAGACTGGAGGCTCCGCTGCCCCTCCTGCGGTTCTGCCTGAGTTCCCTGCTGAGCGCCTTCCCATCTGGGAAGAATCCGGGGCAGATTTATAAAGTTCCCACTTCTCCAGGGCAGGGTTTTCCTGTCCCTGAGGCTCTTGCCTGGGCCTTACCCCGGCTCCTCGTGGGGCCCCTCCCCCACTGGATTCTTTTTTTATTTTTTTCCGTCTTCCTACCTTGTTAGAAGTGAAAACCCTTCTTTCTGTAGCGTTCCAGCTGTTCTCTCTTTAAATCTCAGGTAGAATTCATAGGTGTTGAGGATGATTTGAAAGTTATCTAGGTAAGTTGGTGGGGCCAGGTGACTTGGGGTCGCTACTCCTCCACCATCTTGCCTTCCCCCTTCCCATTATTATTATTATCTTTCCTTTTATTCAGCATTGTATTAGAGGCCCTACTTAGTACAAGAAAAATAAATAAATTATAAAAAGAGAATCCAAAAACGAAAACAAATCATGGATGGACAGGAGATATTTGTAATGCATTTACACAGGACAGTGGATTCAATATTCTATAAATCAATAAGGAAAAAAAAAATCAATAAGGAAAGCACCATTACAGGAGGGAAGGGCAAGATGGTGTAAGAGTAGGGACCCTCAACTCACCTGGACCCACAAACTTACCTAGATAACTTTCAAATCATCCTGAACACCTACAAATTCAACCTGAGATTTAAAGAGAGGACAGCTGGAATGCCACAGAGAGAAAAGTTTTCACTTCTAACAAGGTAGGAAGGTGAAAAATATAAAAAAGAATAAAGTGGAAGAGGGGCACCATGAGGAGCTGGGCTAAGGCCGTTGGGAGAGCCTCAGGGACAGGAAAGCCCAGCCCTGAAGAAGTGGGACCTTTATAAATCTGTCCTGGAGCTTTCCTGGACAGAAAAGTGCTTAGTAGGGATATTGGACAGAATCACAGGAGGGGCAGTGAAGCCTCAAGATTTCTGGAGTCACTATAAGAGGAGGGGCACCTGGGGGAAAAGCTCACTGCAAACTGTGGGGGGGGGTCTCAGTAAACGGCTGTAGTTCTGCAGCCCTCAGGGCATTTGGGAGAAGCTGGTCCCAGCTTAGGTGGGCAGCTATGGACAGAGGTGGCTGGGTCCCATTCCATTTGGGAGAGGTGGCCCCTGGGAGCACCGTTCCAACAGCACAGGACCCGGATCCCAGGAGACCGAGTGGACACAGCCCAGGATCCTGCGTTTCCCCTGGGACAGCTGGAAGCAGGGAGGGCACAGGCACCCCGGAGCTGTGCAGATCAGGGCAACCACACCACCCCGGGCTCATCTAGGCCAGTGCGGACTGGGAGACTGTTAGTACTAGCATGGAGCTGACTCCAGAGCTGGAGATCTGGCTGCCAAAATTTTTGTTTTTCCTCTTTGTTTCACCTTGTGCCTGGAAGAGGAGGGGCCACCAGGGAACAAAGACCTCACTGGATAAATAGCTCATACTGAGCCCATCACCTGGAAGGGGTGGGGTATCTCCACCCAGGCACACACACCTGAGAACACAGCAGGGCCTCCCCCAGAAGACCAGCTGGAAGTACAAGGCAATTTCTTGAACAAGCAGTGCTGGAAAGCTCTGGGACTGAGGGAAAATAGTATATAGAACTAGAGGGTCCCTTTTTCTTTTTTCCTTTTTCCATTACAACTCCTTTTTATAACAGACTAAAAATTTCCAAATTTTTTTCTCTTTTCCCACCTTAACTACAATATTTTACCAGCTCTTCATTTTAAAGTTTTTTTTTTCTTTTTGACTTTCATATTTCTACAATTACATGTCTTAGATATATTTTTCACTTCTGGATTCCCTTCAACGTATTCAGTTTAATTTTGGTAGATATATGAGATATGGGTTTTTGTTTGTTTTTTTTTTTCCTGCCTCATTTTGTTTTACAGTGGTGGAAGTTAATACCTATTAAAACATGACCAACGTACACCGAGAAACCAAGTGGAATACCATGCTGGTTCATTTAGTGAGATTATATTCTCTTCTTTCCCATTTTACTCCTTTCTATTATCTTGTTTATGTTTTGGTGGTCAATGTTGGGGCTCTCTACAAGTATTGCTGGTTTATGTAAATTTGGGATTGAACATCTTCTAACATACAGAACAAAATATACTCAGAACCAAGAGGATCACCCTCTAGGAACCCTCAGGTAGATTCCATTCTCTCTCCACTACCACTTCCTCACCACCACCATCCTCCTCTTTTTTCTTTATTTTTCTTTTTTTTCTTCTTTACTTTTTTATATTTTTATCTTTTTTTTTCTTTTTTCTTCTTTGTTTTTGGTTTTTGGCTTTTTATTTTTACTACTTTGTTTTAAAATTTTTCATTTTAGTGGTCCTTTTGATTTATTTTGTTCTGTTCTATTTTTTTTTTATTTTCTGGTCTCTGACTTCTTCTGAATCATCTAGGGTGTATTTTATTTAGGTCGTGGTTGATATTTTTGACTCAGCCCACTCATACAGCCACTCTGCCCTGGTCAGAGTGACTAGAAGGAAGAATTCAACACAAAAGAAAGGACAAGAAACTACTCTCTGCCACAGAGTTGCAGAATTTTGATTTCAATATGATGTCAGAAATTCAATTCAGAAGTACAATTACAAAGCTACTGGTGGCTCTGGAAAAAAACATAAAGGACTCTAGAGACTTCATGACTGCAGAATTGAGATCTAATCTGGCCGAAATTAAAAATAGATTATATGAGACACAATCCAAACTGGATGTCCTAACTGCTAGGGTTAATGAGATGGAAGAGAGAGTGAGCAACATAGAAGACAAGTTGATGACAAGGAAGGAAGCTGAGGAAAAAAGAGAAAAACAAGAGCCCATGAGGAAAGGTTTAGGGAAATCAATGATAGCTTGAGGGATGCCTGGGTGGCTCAGTGGTTGAGCATCTGTCTTTGGCTCAGGGTGTGATCCTAGAGTCCCAGGATCGAGTTCCACAACAGACTTCTTGCATGGAGCCTGCTTCTCCCTCTGCCTATGTCTCTGCCTCTCTCTCTCTCTCTCTGTGTGAGTCTCTCATGAATAAATAAGTAAAATCTTAAAAAAAAAAAAAAAAGATAGCTTGAGAAGGAAGAATATACGTATATTATTTAGCTAATAAGTGTCCAGAATTTCACCTAAAGCAGAACTAGAATTCTACTTGCAGTGTGCTCTAAAACTCATGCCTTTAACATTCTATACATTGTCATCCTAGTCTGGCTTGTATATATCTGATTTTAAAGAGATTGCATTTCATTGCCACCAATATTTGCTATTGTTTTTAATAGTACATTTTTTAAAAACAGCTTTATTGATGTATAATTGGCATACACAAAATTGCACATATTTAATGTATAATATTTGTTGAGTCTGAATGTATGCATACACTCATAAAACTATCACAACAAACAAGGTAATAGATATATTCATCACCTTCAAAAGTTTTCTCTTTTCCTTTTTTCCTTTGCTAGGGGAATAGAAACACTTAACATGAAATCCACCCTCTTAAGTTTTAAAGTGCGCAATATATCTTGTTTACTACAGGTAATATATTATACAGTACATCTTGAGAATGCATTTATCTTCAATGACTGAAACTGTATACCATTGAACAATAGCTCCCTATTTGCCCCTTCTCCAAGTCTTTGGCAATCACCATTCTATTCTGTGCTTCTATGGGTTTCACTATTTTAGTTCCCAGACTTTGATTTTATAATTTTTCCTTTTCTATTTTTTTAAAAGATTTTATTTATTCATGAGAAACACAGGGCCGGGGGAGGGGGTGCAGAGACACAGGCAGAGGGAGAAGCAGGCTCCATGCAGGGAGCTCGATGTGAGACTCAATCCCCTGTCTCCAGGATCAGGCCCTGGGCTGAGGGCGGCACCAAACCACTGAGCCACCAGGGCTGCTCTCCTTTTCTATTTTTGAAAAAAAAAAACAAAAATGCTATGGAGATTTTGATGGAGATAACACTAAATATATAAATCACTTTGGGTAATATGGACATTTTAATATTAAGTTTTCCTAGAAACATATAACCTAACAAGACTAAATCATGAAAAAATTGAAAATCTGAACAGACTGATCAAAAATAATGAGATTCAATCAGTAATCAAAAATCTCCCAGCAAAGAAAATTCCAGGACCAGATGACTTCAATAGTGAATTCTACCAAACATTCAAAAAAAAAGTTAACAACAATCCTTCCTAAACTCTCCCAAAATATTGAAAAAGAAACACTTCAAAACTCATTCACAAGGCCAGTAATGCCGTGATAACAAAGACAGACAAAAGTATCCAAGATAACTATAGAACAATATTTCTGATGAAGATAGATGCAAAAATCCTCAATAAAATACTAGCAAACTGAATTCCACAGCATATTAAAAGGATCATCCACCATGATCAAGTAGGATTTATCTTGGAATGAAAAGATGACTCAATATATAAAAAATTAATGTGATATATCTCATTAAGAGATTGCAAGATTTAAATGCCATGGTCATCTTTTTTTTTTTTTTTTAAGATTGATTTATTTATTTTGAGAGACAAAGAGTGTGCAAGTGGGGGAAGGGCAGAAGGAGAGGTTGTTCAAGTGACTTTTGATAAGATTCGAGTCCATTGTTGGGCTCAGTCCCACAAAGCATGAGATCATGACCTGAGCCTAAACCAAGAGCCAGACACTCAACCCACTGAGCCTACCAGGCATCCCTCCCATGATCATCTTACTATATGTAAAGAATTTAAGAAAATTCAGCACTTTCTCATGACAACTCTCAACAAATTATAAAACTATTTTACCTCAACATAATAAAGGCCATAAATAAGAAGCCCATAGTTGACATCACACTCAATGATAAAAAACTAGGACTTTTCAACTAGTGTTGGAAACAAGACAAATTATTTCCACTCTCATCACTCCTATTTAACATATTACCAGTTGTAGCCAGAAAAATCAGGCAAGAAAAATAAATAAAAGGCATCGAAATTAGAAAAGAAGGAGTAAAATTAACTGTTTTCAGATGACATGGTCTTACATATAAATAATTCTAAAGACTAATCCCTTAATACACACACACACACACACACAGTTAGAATAAATAAATCAGTAAAGTTGCAGGATACAAAAATCAACGTATAAAAATCAGTTGTGTTTCTATACACTAACACCAAAGTATCTGAAAAAGAAATTAAGAAAACAATTCCCCCTCCAAAAAAGAAAAAGAAAAAAAAAAACAAAAACAAAAACAAAATCAATTTGTTACAGTAGCATCAAAAATAATAAAATATTTAAGAATAAAGTTAGCCAAGGAGGTGAAAGACTTGTACAATGAAACCTACAAAACACTGATGAAAGAAATTAAAGATAAAAATAAATTGAAAGATATCCCATGTGAATGGATTTTGTAGTACTTCATTTAGGTTAAAGATATTTCTTTTACTCCATCAAAGTACTCTTTCTGTGTCTATTTTAGAGATCATAGGATTTTCCTTTTAATTTTAATTTATTAATAATTTATACATAATTCGATTACATAATAAATTCTATCAATAGATTTTCTAATGTTAAGACCACTTTTGATTTCAAGAATAACCCTATTTAGACATAATATACTTACATACACACACACATGTTCACACACAGACTACTGGATTTTATTTCCTATTTATTTTATGATAACATTTGTTAATATAATACTTATGTTTGTGAGATCACTCAACTTTTCCTTCTCATACAGACTGTATGTGATTTTACTCTAATTGTTACACAAGCCTCAAAATTGAATGAACTATTTCCTCATTTTATATTTCCTTTAAAAAGGTGTATAAAATGGGTATTATTTATTCCCTTGTAGTTTAGTAATGTAGGTATATATGACCATGTGGATTTATTGCTTTTGTGTGTGAGTGGATTTTGGATGACAGTTAAATATCTTTAATATTTATTGTCTATTTAGTTATATTTACTCAAGCGAAAGTATAAAATTTACTTGTATAGAGAATGATCAATTTCATCTAAGATTTAAAATTGATCAGCATAATATTTTTCATGCTATTTATGAAATTACTTCATTTATTTTAAATCAAAGGTTCAGTAACCACCCAAGGAATTAATATCTTGAAAGTTCCCAAATGGGGAGAGAACACTGTGATCTCCCCTTGACATTGTCATTAAGAGACTGTTTATTTACTATTTAAAAAAATCAGGAAGAGTTTTTTAACTCTTTAAAATGGCTCCTATTAATATCCCCAGCTAACCTTTTATGGGCTTAAATTTGAACATATATAGAAAGAAAATTTAATAAAAAGTATCATTGAATATAAAATATACAACGAGGTTAATCAGAATTAGCCCTCTTCTTGCCACTTTAGTTAACAGGAAATATTTAACAAAATAGAAATATTTGACATGTAGTACTATCCAAAAATATATAAAGAATATTAAATTTTATTCTCCACCCAAATTTCCATATCCTTTAGACATCATCTAAATATTCAAGGAGGTTTTCTGTTATAGAAACTCTTCTGAATATTTACCTGAATTAATAAAGCAAAATAGTAACTCACCAGTAACTTTTGTCCTTATGAAAATTCCACATTTTTTATCTTTTCTTTTTAATCATGAATCTTATAAGTTATTTTATACACAAACTGGAAAAGTAAATGGTAGGCTATTATCATGGTAATATGCACTTCAGTATTTATGATTGTCTATAGGTTTGTGTGGATTTAATTATTACAGTTCTTTTAAACTATGATAATTTAGGTTTAAGGAATTTAAGAGATAAGCCATAAGTGAAATCTGTTGGGAAAACATATTTTCTTATATCCACTAAACATGAATGACATCAACACAAAGAGCTTATTTTATAAATTCCAAAATTAGGTAATATTTCACTATATTTGCATATGTATTTGTGGAGAAAATATAAACAAAACATTTTTGTAGTTTGAATAGTTTCATAAAATGAAAAATGGTAACTAAATCTCTAAGACATATAAAATTATGTTTGATCTATAGGAGCCACTTGATATCACAGGTCTTATATTTAAGATATTTCTATATATCTATAATATAATTCCTCTAAATTACAATAATGTTTCTCCCTTAGATGATATGTGCCTAACAGACCAACTTAATTTATTACCTGGAAGTGGAAAGAGGGAAGAAACTATGAGCTGAGAACTATAAACTCTTAACTATGAACCTGGGAAATCAAATAAAGTTTTTGTTTAATCTTAAACATTTCAGATCATTACCTTAGTTAATAATACATAAAGCCAACATTCAGAGGGACAAACTGCTGAACATCATATGGCTATGCAATAGCCAAACCAGGATTCAAACCGATCTTTGATTTTGATTTCAAATTTCCATCCTTTATATTATAGCAATATTACTTATTGTTAATAGCATTCATAGATTCTATATCTTATTTTAGAGAATTTTATACATACACACATACACACACAGAGAGAGAGAGAGACAGAGAGAAATACAGAGACAAACAGGGATGAAAAAAGGAAGTACAAAAAGAACCAGCATCAGTCTACTGGACTAAACTTGTGAGTACAAGATAAAAAATAACTTAGCAATTAATTTAATAATAAAATGATAATAAATGTCATCCTATAGATAAGTAACCAAAAATAGTAAATTTTTGGTTAAGATCAGTCTCTGGAAAGAGACAATGCTAGGTCTGTACCATGCAAAATTTTAGCAGTATGACTTTGGAATAGTCAACAGTATCTCTATACAAATAAATTTGTACCCACCATTCTGGTAGATTTAATTCTTTTTCCAAACTCTTCTCTAGCCTGTAATGCATCCAGGTTTTGTATTTATTGTCTTCATGATTTGCTTTGGCCAGCAGGATGCTGTAGATGTGGCAGAAAAGGATCATAAAATGTGATCACTTGTAATCTACCATGAGAAGAGCAGGACTTCGGTGTATTGGTATCCTTTCAGCTTGGGTTCAAGAACAAAAACATAGACCAGAGTCTCAACTATGGCCAAAAGCCATATCCAATCAACCTGTAACCTGAAGCAAAGCTACAAGCTGATACCAACACGCATCATCATAACCATAATTGATTTGCAGACCTATGAAAATAAACAGTGTTTATTAGTTTTAACCCATGAGGATTTAGGTTGGATACTCAGTATGTTTCTAAAAACCACTAACTCATACATCACAAAGGATCACTAGAACGTGAAGTATGTTAGTAACATGGAAAATATTTGAATCTGATTTCTTCCTGATGTATTTCAAAAATCAAAAACAGTGTTCAACCCAGAGTAGGTGTTCAAGAAACATCTGTTGACCATTAAATGAATAAACATTGACTTTCATATAATCAGTGCTAAAAACAATATAGCTTCTTGTCCATTCCTGGAGATAACAAGGTAAATGTGGATAACAGTTTACATAATATCCATTGAAGTTTCTGCTACATTTATTTATAACAGGCATAACTGAACTAAGCAGTTCAAAACTAAACCTTTAATAAACAAACACTTTATTTTGTTTGTAACTAAAGTTTGATCCCTAGTGACAGGCATTGATTTATCAATATGTGCCAATGGTCACAAGAGGAGTTTTGGGAAAGAATGTGAACAATTAACAATAATTAGTTTTCATTAATCTGACAAAGAACATTCTTAAAAATAAATGACTTAATTAGCTTCCATATGTGAATTTACAAGTTGAGAATAGATAAAAATATAATTGACTATACTTTTTAATTGGTGTATTTAAAAAGAAAAAAGACATTAATATTTTATGTTTGGGGATGTTTCTCATTAATTAAACAATAGACTATTCAATTACTTCTCAACTATTTCTTAAATTATTATGTCTGTTTTCTATTTCTGTGTATTCAATTCCTGTTCTTAGTAGGAAAGGAGATTTAGGAGGCATAGGGCTTAGAATTTTGAATCATTGGGAGTTATGCAGGATTTGAGTCAGTAAAAAGAAGGGATTTTATCTGATCCTGCAAGATATAAAGGAAATGTTGAAATTTTAAAAATATATGACAAAGATGCAAATTGGTCTTATTAAACAAAAAGTCACCTATATTATTTAAATGCAATATGTTTATATATAATTCTACCCACCGGAATACCAGACACAAATATTCAATAGCCTATTTAACATTTCCTCTTGAACTGCTATTTTTGATTTAACATGTCCAAAATAGAATTCTTGTTTCATCACTAATCACCTCCCCCCATGCTTTATAGAGACAAAATTACACATAAAAAGTATATATTTAAAATGTATGACATGACTACTTGATGTAATGTCCTCTAGGATTTTATGTTGTCGCAAGGGGAAGAATCTCCTCCTTTTTCATGGCTGAATAATATTTCAGTGTGTGTGTGTGTGCGCGCGCATGCACTCGTATGTGTCGGTGCATCATATTTTATCATATTTTCAATATTGCCAGACATCTAAGTGTTTTCACACCTCAGCTATTGTGAATAATGCTGCAATGAACATCAGCATGCAGATATTTCTGTAAGATCACAATTTTATTTTTTTGGATATACACACAGAAGTAGGATTTCTAGATCATAAGTAGTTCTATTTTTATTTTTTTGAGGAACCTTGGTAGTGTTTACCATAATAATGGTACTGATTTACATTCCTACTACAGTCTACAAAAAGTTTCCTTCTAACACTCGCCAACACTTGCTATCCTTTGACTTCTTTGGTAATAGCTATCCTGACAGGTAGAAGGAGGTGGTATCATTTTGTGATTTGATTTGCATTTCCCTGATGATTAGTGGTTTTGCACACATTTTCAAGTACTTATTAGCCATTTATGTGTCATATTTTGGTAAATGTCTATTCGAATATCTTGCCCATTTTTTTAAAAAAAGATTTTATATATTTATTCAGGAGAGACACAGAGACATAGAGACACAGGTAGAGGGGGAGGCAGGCTCCCCATAAGAAGCCTGATGTGGGACTTATCCTGGAAATACAGGATCACACCCTGAGCCAAAGGCAGATGCTCAACCACTGATCCACCCAGGTGTCCTTGCCCACTTTTTTAACTAAGTTATTTATTTGCTCTTGAGTTTTGTGAGTTTTTAAATATATTTTGGATATTAACTACTTATCAGACATATAATTTACAAATATTTTGTCCTGTCCCAACATAAATTATCAAATATATAGCGAGAGAGAACTTTTAAAAATGTAAATCGTATCAAGTCATTCTCCTCTTCAATACTCTGCAATAGATTCTCATCACACTCCAAACAAAATCCAAACTTTATTCTGGCTTAGCAGTGGCTACATAATATAGCCTTTTCCTCTTTCTTTTTTTCCCCTCATTCATTGCACTCTAGTTATTTTGAGCTTGTTGTGGTTCCTCTAATTAACCAGATTTTCCTGATTCCTGTACTTGGCTGTTTCCTTCACCGGAAATATCAGACTCCAAAATCTTTATATGGTGTATTGTCTCACTTCTTGGGTTTCTGCTCAATAATACCTCCTAAAAGACTTATCTGGCCACTCAGTTTTAGGTAACTTCCATGATTGCATCACTCTATCTCTTCACTTGCTTTATACTTCTGCAGAGCATGTGACATCATATTATATATTTATTTCTTTTTTTAATTTTTATTTCTTGTCTAAATTTTCCAGTATAATATAAGCTGCATGAGGGCAGGGACTTAGTTGGATTCACTTTTTGTTTTCTAGCATCTAAACCATGCCTAGCATATAGTAGGCATTCAATAAATATTGCTAGAACAAGTCATGTTGAAGCTATGGGAAAACTGTTGCACTTAAAGATTTAGAGAACTTCCTGGGCAGATGGAAGAATAGAAAGATCCTAAACTCACCTAAACTCACCTCATCCTAAACTCACCTAAACACCCAGATAACACTGGTATCAGTGTGAATAATCCAGAAAACAACCTGAAGTCTGGCAGGACAGGATCCCCACAGCTAAATGTAGAGCAGAAAGGCCAGGGGCTCAGTCAGGAATCAAGCTAACCCATGAGACTGTCTCTGGGAGGGATGCTACAGGAGTGGGGAAAGGATAGGAGTGAACCCCATGTCAGGCACCCCAGGCATGGGGGACTCACACCAGGAAGACAAATTTTTGTAACATTTGGCTTTGACAAACAGAGGGCTTAACAACTGGAACTTTAAAAATCAGCAGACCTGGCTCTGTAATAAGAGGAGGGCAATAGGAAACTGAGTCCTTGCCCTTAAAAAGACAGCATAACAAATAACCCCACTGAGATACAGCATAAGAGTCTGGGGTGTGAGGGAGACTTACTTACTGATCTCAGAGTATGTGCTAGAGAGGCAAGAGACCTCCTACCACCAGCTTAGATACACAAACATCTTCAGGAGGCAGCCCAGCACTAGCACTCTCTACCTAGCTTGCCAACAGCATGCCCCACCCTCACATTCTCCTATGGACAAACCCCCTCCAACATGGCCTCAGTAGTAATCAATCCAAAGTGATGCCACAGCATGGCAGTGTGCAGTAAGTCCTGACAGGAGCCAGTACCACTCTGAAGTGATTTTTTCCCAAGGGAGAGGGGAGGATAACCACACACAGCAATCTGGTCTAACTGCAGGTTGTGCCCACCAATTAAAGCTTCCTAGGAGAGAACACAAGGAGAGTGTCCTGCAGCATGGTGCAACCTAAGCTCTAACAGACACCTGCTCTGCCCCAACTCAAGCCGAAGGCAGCCCTAGACTGGCTTATTACAATATAGGGAAGAAACTCTGTTCATAACAGTCAAAAAGAGCCATTGCAGATGACTAGACTAAAGGCAAACATGGCTCAGTCATAATAGTAGGGCATATGTAACATGCATAGGAGATACCCTTAAAGTGCCAGGTTGATGAACAGGGGATTATTGCACTGCAGGGCACTTAAGGATCTCTTCCTCATCAGTCCACTACTTTCAAGAGCAGAAGATATAGCTGACCTAACACAGAGAAAAAAACACAGTTAGACAAAAATGAGGAAACAGAAGAATATGTCTCAAATGAAAGAACAGGACAAAATTTACAACAAGAGAGCTACATTAAAGGGAGATAAGTAATATGCCTGATAGAAAATTTAAAGTGATGGTCATAACTTAACATAACTCAATGAACTTGAGAAAAGAATAGAGGATCTTAGCCACTAAGCAAAGAGATATGAAACATAAAAAAGAATCAATCAGAGATGAAGAACTCAATAGCTGAAATTAAAAATACACTAGAGGGAATAAATAGTAGACTAGAGGAAGCAGAAGAACAAATCAGTGACCTCAGTGACAGAGTAAAAAGAGAGTGATCATGCTGAACAGGAGAAAGAAAAATGAATAATAAAAAAAAGAGACTAAATTAAAGGAACTCAGTAAAACCATCAGTATAACATTCATATAGAGATCCCAAAAGAAAAGACAGACAAGACAAAACTTTATAAAGAATAATAACTGAAAACCTTCTGAATCTAGGGAAGGAAACAGAAATCCAGATCCAGGAAGTACAGAGAGAACAGCAAAAAGTGCAGACAAAGAAAGAAAATTAAAAGAAGCAAATATAGACCAGAAGAGAGTGGCATGATATATTCCAAATGCTGAAAGAATAAGACCTTTAGCCAATAAAACTCTGTCCAGCAAGACTATCAATAAGAATAGAAGAAGAAATAGTTTCCCAGAAAAAAAGTTAAAAGTATTTGTGACCATTAGATCAGCCCAATAAGAAATGTTAGAGACTCTTTGAGTAAAAAAAAAAAAAAAAAGAGGAATAAGTAAAGTAAGAAACATAAGAGGAGTAAAATTAAGTATATCTATAAAAACCAATCAAAGAAAAAAAAACAATCAAAGGATTCACAAAATAAAAAGGATGTAAAGTATGACACCATATTCCTAAAACTGGGCAGTGGTGGGCAGGGGCAAATGGGAAGTAAACATTTAGTAGTTTTAGAATAGGCTCAAGCTTCCATGATCATCAATTTAATTTGGACTGCTATATGCATAAGATTTATAGATAAACCTAATGTCAATTACTAATAGATATGCAAAAAATAAAGAGAAAGAAACCTAAGTATATCCCTAAGGGAAGCAGATAAATCATGAGAGAAGAGAAAAAGAGAAGAGAGGGCAGAGAAATATTGCAAAAACAATCATAGGACAAAAAACAAAATGGCAATTAGTTCATATTTTTAATTACTTTAATGTAGATGGATTAAATGTTCTAAAACAAAAAGATATAGGTTGATGGAATGGTTTAAAAAATATTTCATGTGTCTGTTGGCCATCTGTATGTCTTCCATGGAGAAATGTCTATTCATGTCTTCTGCCCATTTAAATTGATTTATTTGGGTTTTGGGCATTGAGTTGTATGATTTCTTTATATATTTTGGATACTAACCCATTATCAAATATATCATTTCCAAATATCGTCTCCCAATCAGTAGTTGCTTTTTAGGTTTGTTGATTCCTTTGCTATGCAGAAGCTTTTTATTTTGATATAGTCCCAATAATTTATTTTTGCTTTTGTTTCCTTGTTTATATGCTACCTACAAGAGACTCCTTTCAGGCCTAAAGACATGCAGATTAAAACTGAAGGGATAGAAGAGCATTTATCGTGCAATGGAAGTGAAAAAAAGCAGACATAGCAATACTTATTTATATAGAACTAAATAGACTTTATTTTTTTAGATATTTTTATTTATTTATTCATGAGAGAGAGAGAGAGAAAGAGAGAAAGAGAGAGAGAGGCAAAGACACAGGCAGAGGGAGAAGCAGGCTCCATGCAGGGAGCCTTAGGTGGAACTCAATCCCGGGTCTCCAGGATCACATCCTGGGCTGAAGGCCGGCGCTAAACCACTGAGCCACCCAGGGATCCCTAAATAGACTTTAAAACAAAGATTGTAACAAGAGACAAAGAAAGACACTATATAATCATAAAGGAAACCAACAAGAAGATATAACAATTGCAAAAATGTATGTACCCAAATGGGAGCACCAAAATACATGAAGCAACTATTAACACAAATTCTTTTCAAATGTACGTGGAACATTCTTTTGAATAAATCACATATTAGGCCAGATCAAGTCTTAATAAATTCAAAAAGTTTGAAACCATACCATGCATCATTTCTGAACAACAATACTGTGAACCTAGAAATCAACCACAAGAAAAAAAATCTGGAAAGAATACAGATGTTTGGAAATTAATAAACATACTACTAATCAATAAATGGATCAACCAAGAAATCAAAGAGGAAATCAAAAAATACATGAAGACAAATGAAAATGAAAACACAATGGTCCAAAATTTTTGGAATGCAGGAAAAGCTGTACTAAGAGAAAATTTTATAGCAGTACATGCTTACTACAAGAAGCAAGAAAAATCTCAAATAAACAATCTAATCTTTACCTAGAGCTAGAAAAGAACAAACAAAACCCAAAACCAGGAGAAGGAAGGAAACTATAAAAATTAGAGCAGAAATAAATGATATAACAATGAAAATACTGATAGAACAAATCAATAAAGCCAGGAGCTGGTTCTTTGAAAATATCAATAAAATTGATAAACCTTTAGCTAGCCTCATTAAAAAGAGAGAGAGAGAGAGAGAGTGTGAGAGAGAGTGTGTGAGCTCAAAATCGGAAATGAAAGAGGGGAAATAACAACTAACAACACAAAAATACAAAGGATTATAAGAGAATATTATGAAAAATCATATACCAACAAATTGGATGACCTAAAAGAAATGGATAAATTCCTAGAAACATATAACATCTCAAAACCAAATCAGAAAGGAATAGAAAATCTGAACAGACTGATTATCAGCAATGAAATTTAATCAATAATCAAAAAACTCCCAACAAACATAAGTCCAGGACCAAATCGTTTCACAAGTGAATTCTCCCAAACATTTAGAGTTAAAGCCTATTTTTCTCAAACTATCCCAAAATACAGAAGAGTACGGAAAACTTCCAAATTTATTCTATGAGTCCTACATTACCCTGATAACAAAACTGGAGAAAGACATTACAATAAAGAGAACTACAGGCCAATATCTCTGATAAACATAGTGTAAAAATCCTCAACAGGGACCCCTGGGAGTGTCTGCCTTTGGCTCATGGTGTGATCCTGGAGTCCGGGGATCAAGTTCCACATCAGGCTCCCTGCATGGAGCCTGCTTCTCCCTCTGCCTATGTCTCTGCCTCTCTCTGTGTGTGTCTCTCATGAATAAATAAATAAAATCTTAAAAAAATCATCAACAAAATATTAGCAAATGGACCCAACAATACATTTAAAGATTCATTCATGAGGATTGGTGGATTTATTGCTGGAATGCAAGAGTGGTTCAATATTCACTTATCAATCAATGTGATAGATCACATCAAGAGAAAGGATAAAAACCACAAGATCATTTCAGTAGATGCAGGAAAAAAGCATTTGACAAAGTATAGCATCCATTCATGTCAAAAACCCTTAACAAAGTAGGTTTAGAGGGAACATCAACACAATAAAGACAACATATGAAAAACCCACAGCTCACATCATACTAAATGGTGAAAAATTGAGAGTTTTTCCCCCAAGATCAAGAATAAGACAGGGATGTCCACTCTCACATAGTACTGGAAGTCATAGCCATAGCAATCAGAGGAAAAAATGGAAATCGGGGATCCCTGGGTGGCGCAGCGGTTTGGCGCTTGCCTTTGGCCCAGGGCGCGATCCTGGAAACCGGGGTTCGAATCCCACATCGGGCTCCCGGTGCATGGAGCCTGCTTCTCCCTCCGCCTGTGTCTCTGCCTCTCTCCCTCTCTCTCTCTCTCTCTCTGTGACTATAATAAAAAAAAAAAAAATTAAAAAAAAATGGAAATCAAGGCATTTGAATTGGTAAGAAAAATTTAAACTGTCACTATTTGCAGATGACATGATAATATATGTAGAAAACTCTAAAGACTTTCCCAAAGAACTACTGGAACTGATAAGTAAATTCAGCAAGGCTGCAAGATATAATATCAATATACAGAAATCTGTTGCATTTCTATACACTAATAATGAAGTAAAAGAAAGAGAAATTGAGGAAATAATCCCATTTATAGTTGCACCAAAAATAATAAAGTACCTAGGAATAAACAAAATCAAGGAGGTAAAAGACTTGTATTCTGAAAACTATAAAGCACTGATTAAAGAAACCGAAGATGACACAAATAAATGGAAAGATATTCCATGCTCATGGATTAGAAAAAGAAATACTGTGAAAATGTCCACACTACCCAAAGTAATCTACAGTTGTAAAGCAATCTCTATCAAATTACCAACAACAATTTTCACAGAACTAGACTAATCCTAAAATTTTTATGGAACCACAAAAGACCCTGATTAACCAAAGCAACCATGAAAAAGAACACAAATGGAAGTATCACATTCCTAGATTTCAAAGTATACTACAAAGCTATACTAACTTTAAAAAGTATGGTAATGGCACAAACATAGACACACAGATCAGCAAAACAGAAGAGAGAGCCAAGTAATAAATCCATAAGTATATGGTCAATTAACCTACGACAAGGGAAGTCAGAATATGTAATGGCAGAAAGACAGTCGCTTCAACAAATGATGTTAGGAAAACTGAACAGCACACACAAAGGAATGAATCTGGACTACTTTTTCATACCATACACAAAAATAAACTTGAAATGTATTAAAGGCCAAATTCTGAGACCTGAAACCATAAAAATTGTAGAAAAGAATATAGGCATTAAGCTCTTTGACAGCCATGGCAACATTTTCTTAGAAATGCCTCCTCAGGCAAGGAAACAAAAAGCAAAAATAAAATTACTGGGACTACATCAAAATAATAAAGCTTCTGTGCAGCAAAGGAAACAATCAACAAAACTAAAAAGCAACCTACAGAATGGGAGATGATATTGGGAAATGATAAATTTGATAATGGGTTAGTATCAAAAATATATAAAGAAATCATAGAACTCAATGCCAAACCCCCAAATACTTAAATCAAAATGGGCAGAAGACATGAATAGACACTTCTTCACAGAAGACATACAGATGGCTAACAGACACATGAAATGAACTGTCAGTGGGAATGCAAACTAGTACAGCCACTAGTTTTAAAAAAAATAAAGAATTAAGCATATAATCCAGTACTTCCACTGCTATTTACCCAAAGAATACAAAAACACTACTTCAAAAAGGCATAAGCACCCCTATGTTTATTGCAGCATTATTTACAATAGCTAAGCTATGGAAGCAGCCCAGGTGTTCATCAAGAGATGAACTGATTTTTTAAAATGTGAGATATATGTATAATTGAATATTTCTTAGCCATAAAAAATGAAATCTTGCCATTTGCTACAATATGGGTTGATTTACAGGGTATGATGCTAAGTGAAATAAGACAGTAAGAGAAAAACACCATATGATTTCACTCTTATGTGGAATTTAAGAATAAAACCAAGAAAAAAAATAGACTCTTAACTATAAAGAATAAACTAGTGGTTATCAGACGAGAGAGGTAAGTGAGAGAATGGGTGAAATGATGAAGGGGATTAAGAGTGTACTTATTACGATGAGCACTAAGGGGTGCATACAATTGTTGAATCACTATATTGTACACCTAAAACTAATATAACTCTGGAATTAAGTATACTGGAATTAAGTTTAAAAAAATTTAAGTATAAAGATTCAGAGACAGGCAGACAATTTCAGTAAATTTTGTTCTCGGAGTTCGTTTTTCTAATTCCACAATATTCACTAAAAATGACTGAATATTTCAATATAATTTCTCAATGAAATACATTAGAAAAATACTAATTACATAAATTGTTTTAATCTACTTTAATTTCTAGGAAGAGTAATCTGAGTAAGTCAAAAGAAATGTCTGATTTAGGAAAGTTTTTATTATAAGAAATATCACTTTGTAATTTATATATAATTTTATATGTGTTACTGAGTGGAGGACTTATAAAAATTTTTAAATGATTTTTATTTTCTTAAATTACTTGCATTTTAGATTAAGATGCTCAATAATGATTTTTTAATGATAGTATAAAAACAAGTGTGAAATCAAATTCCTAACATCATTTTCTTCATTTTTTAAAAGATTTTATCATAAGTAATCTTTACACCCAGGGTGGGGCTCAGGCTTACAACCCCAAAATCAGGAGTTCCATTCTCTACTGACTGAGACAGCCCCATTACGTTATTTTAAAAAAAATCTGCATTGGAGAAAGTTGAGTTAAAGAGGCTTTTGTTGTAGTGATAATTTTTCTCTATGATCAGTTGTTGCTGTTTTGAGTTGTTCACATGATTTGGTAAATTAAGCACAATTTGTTTATTATACAATGCACTAATAGTCTTGGAAGCTTTATGAAAATGATAAAATTGCCTAACTTCATCTTCACAAATTTTGTTAGCAATTTATTTTTTTTTGTCAACAATTTCTAAAACTTGAGTTTTGATCATCCAAGATGTAACCAAAATGCTTATTTCTTATTTATAATAATAGATATTTACAACAGATGCTTCATGTATCTATGATGATTTATCAAAGGAGAAGTAATCAAAATGTTTATTTTGATAAATGTTTTTTCCATACCAAATGGAATGTTGGTAGGCAAAATGGTTTGATCTGCATGCAGTTACAAAGCTGGACAATTTCAAGATTTGTAGAAATCTCCAGAGTATGTGAAAGTGTTATAAAGATACATTATTGTACCTATCTCATATTCCTCTAAAAGAGCTTTACAAAGAATATAATATTCGAAGACTTTGATCATAAAGGATTTTGAACATCTATGAAACTAAGAAAATAATCGAGACTCATTGAGTGAAGCATTTGAAGTTTTCATTGAACACCTTATGTTCAATGCCTCTTCCACCCCCAGTGATATATCAATTATGTAAATCTTAATGTACCATATTTTTAGGCTTCTTTTCTCTATCCAAAAAGGTTACTCATCACTGATATAAAGTATAACTCAGAGGATTTTCATGCTTTTATTTTGCTCTGTTCTATGTATTTTCAAGAGTTAATCTTGACACTATCTGTATTATTTTATATAAACTTCCAGTTACACAATATTAATAATCCAATATAGTTGTCTTCTGTACTGATCACATAATTATATATTTTTAAGTAATCATTAAAATTGTTTATCATGTATAGCATGATTTTTATTTATTTTTTTAAATTTTATTTATTTATGATAGTCACAGAGAGAGAGAGAGAGAGAGAGAGAGGCAGAGACATAGGCAGAGGGAGAAGCAGGCTCCATGCACCGGGAGCCCCATGTGGGATTCGATCCCGGGTCTCCAGGATCGCGCCCTGGGCCAAAGGCAGGCGCTAAACCGCTGTGCCACCCAGGGATCCCAGCATGATGATTTTATATTTTTCTTAGTAATTTTGCATGAATTGACTAGCAAGATTCTGAAAACTAGAGAAATAAGTACAATTTCAACATTGTTAAGAATATAGAGGCCTTATATAAGTATTTGTTTTGTGTTAGCAGGGCTAAAATCTAGCTAGAATCCTATAGAATTGGATCTAGTCCTAAAATGAGACTAGAATATCTTGCCAGAATGATGGATGTGTTTCTTTAATATAGTAATTAGGAAATTCTTAATTTAGCTCATTTGTTATCTAAACACATGAACATAAATGTAGGATTTTAATGGAGAGAAGAGAATGATTTGATAGGTATGAGTGATTAAATAAAAATGAAACCTAAGAGCCATTCCAAAATTTAATGTAATCACATATGATATTCAAGATGTTTGGCAAATATTAAATGACCTAACATAAAAAACTATTTAATTTCAGGATTATTGGGGCACCTGGGTGGCTCAGTGATTGAGCATCTGACTTTGGCTCAGGTTGTGATCCCGGAGTCCTGGGATTCAATCCCGCATCGGGCTCCCCAAAGGGAGCCTTCTTCTCCCTCTGCTTGTGTCTCTGCCTCTCTCTGTCTCTCATGAATAAATAAATAAAATCTTTAAAAAAAATTCAAGATCATTTTTGTTGTTTGCTTAATGTTCTATTTTAAATCCTTTTTTAAAAACATGGTTTCCAGTACTTTCCTTACCTCTTCCGTACATTTCTTCTTAATAGTCTTTCCATCCTATCAACATCAAAAGAAAAGTGTGTGACAGTCTTAAGTTTTTAGAAGAATTCTACAGGAGAATGCATTTTACTGGCCAAAACAGAAATTAAGATCTTATTGACTGGTATATAGCATATCCAGGTAAAAATAAACCAAGAGTAACTGGAAGGCCTACACTATGCAGATGAGACAATACTGACAGAATTGTAAGATTTTTATTGCATTTAACCCATCTGTATACCACAACTACATTCACCAGTATAGTTTCTGCCAAGTAGATCTGGAGACTCAAGAGTGCCCACCGGTGCTTAAAAGCAAGTTGGATGATAGGGTTCCTGCTGCTATCATTCTTGCCCTCCTGGCCTATTCCATCTTCTCATGTATCTGATGGAGACCTGTAGGTCAGACGAGCAGCCCTCACTACTCTCTCAGATTCACCGTCTCCTTCACAACCCCTTGTCAACCTTGCCAGGCAGTCACTTGTGGGAGCAATGCCTGCATGCTTGCCTTTTATGGAACCCAAGTTTTATACAGGATGAGCACGAAGACATTCATCCACCTGCTGCTCACTAGCTAAATGACTCTAAGCAAAGTTATATAAGTTTCTGTATCTGTAAAATAGGGTAGTGTTTCTTTTTCAGGGCTTCATGAGTACTGAATGAGAATATTTATGACCCTGAATAAACTTTCAATCAGTAATATCTTATGTAGTACAACTACTGAGGTAGAAAACAATTAAATAGGAACCTAGCTCAAAGGTGTGATTTATTTCTAGCAATACAAATTCTATCCAATTTGGGCCAGATTATCTGATATTGTCAGAAAAGTTCTGATATGGTCATGGAAGTAAACATTCACTTAAAAACTTTAGATCAAATGTACAGTAATATAAATTCAAAAGTATGGCATAGAATATATTCAAAATCAAAGGTGTTGTGGTATGACCAAATAACAGAAATTTGAGATTAATTCATGAATTAACATGCTAAATAATATAGCATGGTTCAGAGAAGTAAACATCGTAGGAGAATATGAGGGAGACATGAAGATGAGGACAGTTATAGTTTATTCATGGGAATAATTTTTGTAACACTTTGCTATTCTGCTAAAAATGAAATTAAAGAAGCTACATTTTTTAGATAACTTAATAAACATTCAGTAAGATCAGAGGCTATTAATTCTTGTCTTGAAGAAAAGCCAATTATGTGGTTAAAAGTATTAAAAGTGCCAAGGAAATGAAGTTCATCCAGGTGTATATGTTTGATACATGTGTTTAAATGGCTTAGTACAGGAATATCTTGCAGCTTCCACCAGATATTATTCAGTTCCTTTTTTTTTTTTTTTTACTGTGGTAAAGACAATGTTGCTGAATCTACTAGAATTAATTTTTATCAGAGCATTTAAATTTATTACTATAAATCATAGTCACTGTTAAAAGTTAATTAAATATTCATTTTAAACATATCATTTATTCATTCTGAATTCAATTCATTCTACTATACATCACCGGATACCACTGTATCCATAATCCATTTGTATTTTTTCACATAACCAAATTCCTGGGTTTCTGAGAAGAAAGATCAGTGGGTGCTAAAACCAGTATGAAACAAGGCTCTTTTACTCTTGGTCCATGGCTTTGAGTTGGACTGATCCCGTACTTCCACTTTCAAGTGTGGACAAAACAAGACTCAAGCCTGGCTAATCTTTCCAATCTTCCTAGTCAAGTGACCCATAAAGTACTTCTGCCAGAGTGAACAGTTAACATTTTGCAATATCTGCTTAATTTTTGCTGAAATATTTTTAAATAGATTAAATCCACCATTGTATTTTATCCCTAAATATCTTAGGCATCATAATTACACAAAACAAGATTATCCTAATTCTATTACATAACCACTAAACTATTATCACTCATAAAAATACATTATTGCATCAAGTTTCCTCAATTTTCAAAAATCAGTTTGTTTAAATCAGGATTCGGTCAAAGGCCACATAGTTTTCATTTGGCTGCTTTATCTTTTAAATCTGTTCTTATGGGACTAATCCTCTCTTCCCTTTTATTTTCTTATGACACTAATTTGTTGAGGGTGGGTGAGTTAAACTGTAGAATATCTCATCCTCTGAAACTATCTGAATAAATAAATCTAGTGCATATTTGCCATATAACTCCTATCTCTATTTTCTGAATATTGTAAAAACAAAACTATATAAGAAGGTAGTAGACACAGGTTAAACATATTTGGCAAGAATAATTCACAGGTGACACTATGTAATAATGAGGACTCAAATCTGTTCATCAGCCCACTCCCTGTCCCGTTAGTACAGATAATATTATTGGCAGGGTTAAGATGAAGATAGCTAGATCTCTCCGTTGTGAAGCCACATTTCCCACCCCCTGCCCCGACTCCCGTGAGCAGCAAGTAAACTGTGTGGTTAAAATCTGATTTCATGGAAGTATTCAGGTTTAGTCAATCTTTCATACTTGTTTAGCACCCACTGACCTTTCTTCCTGGGTCTATCATTTCTTTAGTATTGCAGCCACCAATCACTTAATGATATTTCTTCTGTAATTATTAATTGTCATTCTTTTGTACATAAGCACTTCTCACTGTCAACTGTGGAATCTTGATTATCCAGTATAATTCTCATTAAAAGTTAGGAGATGTGCTTCATTTTTTAACCACCATTTTCCAGTAGCAGTTATTTGTGTAACAATCACTTCCACCGTTGACTAATGAGGCTTTTCTTTGTTTGGTCTTGTTTAACTGTTTGGCTTTTACCATATTTATTTAAAATACTATTTAAGTAGTGCATATTGATAAATAAACATAGTAAATATTACTGCTCACCAATATTTCTACTATCCCTCCTCTGAATCTGTGAGAGGATTGCATGTCCTCACTCCCTTAAGTACGGGTGATCTCATCACGTAAGATGACTACATTAATAAGATGTAGCTGAAGGGTGTTGCAAAATAAATTATTCATGTTCTTTCTTCCCACAGCCATAGCAAGTACTCCTATTCTAGCTGGTGGGGCTTCATAACCTGGTCCTTGGATGAGGACTATGAGCAGATCCCATGCAACTTTTGAATTATTTGTAGCAAGAGTGAGAAGTATTTTTTTAATTACTTTAAAGCATTGACTTTTTTAGTTTTATCACAATATAACTTAACATATCCTGACATATATAGTAATATATTGTACAGTATCTTACAGAAGGGTTTTAAAATTACAACTCAGAATTTGCCCATTACTAAAATATCTATATGCAATATGGGAGTGTTTTCAAATATTCAGATATTCTTTGCTAAGTAGCGAAAACTCAGTTAACTCTTTCTATTTTATACTTTTTTCCATATGTTCTCACATTAGGTATATGCTTATCACTAGACTGTTGCCAGCTCACTGGGTGGCAGAGAGTTGAAATCCTTTAGATGCATTTATTTAAATAGAACATTGTAGTTTATCTCCAGATTACAGTAATTGGCAGGGAATTGGAAATAGCAGTCATAACAATTGTTTAACTGAGAAACGATTCTCCATATGTGGCTACATGGTTTGTGAGAAATTGAAAAGGCTAAAATGCTAGCAGTGCCTTCATTCAGCTCTTAATCCCCGTTCAGCATGTTCAAGCTTTTTGGCTTTCCAAATTTTTTTCAGACTCAATCTCTGTATCACACCCAGTGCTATCACGCCATATGCTGCTTTCTGCCCTTTCACACTTTCCAAGAACACTTGAAAAGCTAAAATCTATAACCTAGTCTGGGAAGTAAGAAATGCTTAAAAATAAATGTACCACAAAGGAGAGAGTGATAAATGCCATAGGAGAGGAACAGATAAAGTGCTAAAGAAGTAGGCAAAAAGATTGTTTCCAGCAGTGAGATGTGAGAGGAGATGGTTTTTTATACAGCCCCTGAAAAATAGATAAATTATGGATGTGGGACTATGAAGGGAAAGAAGCATTCTAAGCAGATTGTAGTAGAAAACACTGATCAGTGGAGGACATCTGAGAGTGAACATGGTTTTTCTCATCTCCTTGAACAGAAATTTGTTCCTAATTCCTAGATTCTGTAATCCAGCCCCGCTTCCGGATACTTTCTATTTCTCATTGAGGTCACTACTTAAATATTAGTTTTTCATGGAAATCTTTCTAACTCCTCTCAAACTAGTTTTGGTCTTTTGGTTTTGTATATTGCACATAGGGCTTTCCTTTGGTTGCACTTACCAAAATATCAAAAAGTCATTGTTGGGTTTTTTTATCCTACTCTCTTCTCCAACTTAGAATTTTCTGAAAAAAGAAACTGTTAATCCATGGCGAGTGCTCCAGACATATTTGTTGATTAAATTGAAGCTAGATTTGACCCAGATAGGCCTGTAATTTTTAGTTTTAAAGTAACTAAAAGACTAGGAAGCCAGGAGTGAATGAAAAATGATGAAATTAAAAAAATGATGATATAATGAAAAATATACTTCAAGTTCCTAATGAGAGAAGTTTATTAAAGCTAGTTGTATTTGCTATGGCTGCTATAACAAACTATTTCAAGTTTGGAGGCTTAAAACAAGACATAGTTACTATTTTATGCTTCTCTGGACCAAAAATTTGGCATGAGCTTCGGTGGCCCAAAATAAAAAGGTAGACAGGCCTTTGTCCTTTTCTGAAAGCTCTAAGGGAGAATTTATGTCTGGTTTTCCAGTTTCTGAAATCTACCTGCTTTTTTAAATACTGACTCCGTCTAGCTTCAGTGTTCAGTGACCCTGGGTTGATTTCCTTGTCATGTTACCATCTCTCCATTTCTTCTGATCCCTTCTTTTACTTTTCAATGCCTTGTGATTACATTAGACCCCCTGAATAATCCAGATTACTACTGATTGTAACATCTGCTCATTGACAACATTAATTTCATCTGCAATCCTCATTCCCTTTTGCTATATGACTTAACATAGTCACAGGCTCCAGGGATTAGGATGTAGCAATCATGGGAGGGCCATTATTTGCCTACACCATTCATATACTTAAATGTTGAAAACTGACAATTCAGATTAACTGTAGTCTCATGACATTACTGATGAAATTCTCCTTGGGCAATGGCCAAATAATAATCACAGCGACTCCTTAATACCAGAATAAATAAAACTATGTGAACAGAATAGAAAAAGGACAGATATCAGCAAAGGTCCTATGAACTAAAAACCATATAAGTGCACTATTAATAAGATCAATAAGAACCCTGAGTTATTTTTATTAGTGTATGCCCCCAAAGGGTACCATTACTGATCTAATTCTGCCTCCCGGGATAGCTTCATTTATCACATATGCTTTTCCCCTTCCTTTTCTTAAAACTAATCACTCCTCTTTTGTTTGACTACACTAAAATCTTAGCATTTATATCATAACCACAACAACATTTTTCTTCTGTTTGTATCCATATCTTTTCCTTTTTCTTCTTACCAGATTGTAAGCATGTTCAAAGAGTGAATTTATTTCTCTTTATAAAACACTGAAGGTCTGCTATTTTCATATGTCAATCAGCTGTTCAGTAAATGACTGCTAACTGAATCAAGTGAATGAATGTGGACATGAAGCAAATGAATCAAAAAGTCAAATCATATTATTTAGATATCACTTGGAAAGAAAGTATCCCGCGATCTACACCTATTTGAAAACTGTTTAAAGCATATCAAATCTGCATGACAACAGCACTTCCAATTCTGATTTTAGCAGAATTACAGGAACACAGGCTCCTCAAAAATATTATTAGAATATTCACATTATTGTTAAATAGTTCACCCCACAAATATGTGCATACTAAAAGATTGTTAAGCTTCCAGCCGTCACCATTTTAAGTTATTAAAAGTAACATTTTATATGAAAAGAAAGTTTAAGAATCACTCTACTTTTATTTGGAAGAGACAGTGGATTGATGGCTTTCTATTGTAACCTAGTAGTGAGGTAGGCAGTAGGGGTCATAGACATATTGTAAGTCTTACCTTCAAAAGGAAAATGAGCTCGTCCAAGAGAGAATCAAATTGTTTTAATACAGACTGTATAGATACACTGAATCTTAGGTACATACATAAGTTGGACTTGTCCCTGTGTAGAGGAGTCAGCAAGACCTCCAAGAAGCAAGTAGTTAAACTGAAACCCAAAGGTTGAGAGATGGTGACCAGACAGCATATTTGTAGAAATATTATGTAGAACAATGAGTTTAGTGATTTTTACATGTGATGGCTAGGGGAAAGGATTTTAGCTCCTGACTTTGGGATTTGCAGCTCTAAGTCCCTAAGGGGAAATGGAGAAAGTAGAGCATGTCGGGGAGAATGAGCTCAGTTTTGGACTTCTATGCAATCCATAGCTGAATGTTATGCCAGAAACCTATCTATTTATGTTGCAAGATATATTTGCTTTAGCAGATATTGTACAATGTGTTGTGACACACTACCTATCCCTGTGCCTAACTATACAAAAGGTGTATATATTTTGTGATCTGATAATAATTAGGGCTGAAGCTCCATGACCAACACTAAATGATTCTGATACCAAAGATTTTCTAATGTCAGTTAACAATAATGACAACAACAAGGGATTTATCTTGTAGAATTTAGCACACATTAGTTGACTGTCCTCTTATTGGCCAAGACAAATTATTTGCTAGGAATTCAGTAAGACATGCTTTCAAAATACTCTCAGGCTAGCATAAAACATGGACTACAATACAATTAATGTTTTGTATTATATTATGATATGAACAAAGTGGTAGAGTAATAGAAAGAAAAAACTGGAATGGTTGGAGTTATTAACTATTTTTATTTGAATAGAGTTAATACACAAGGTTATATTAGTTTCAAGTATACAAATTAGTGATATGACAAGCTTAAACATTATTCTATGTTCACCATAAGTGTAGCTGCCATCTGTCTCATTATATTGTTGTTGTAATATCACTGACCATCTTCCTTATGTTGAGCTTTTTATTCCCATGACTTATTCATTCCATAAATGGAAGCCTATATTTCTCTCTCCCCTTCACCCATTTCGCCCCATCCCCTACACCCCTGCCCTCTGTTTAAATGTCTCCTGCATAAGAAACCTATGACCTATCAATGCTTCCTTCTGACTAAACTACTTCATGGACCACAGTGTTTCTGAATTTGAATTCATTACAGCAAGTGATGCAAACATCACTTCATGTTATAGCTGAAACCCGGGCCATCAACTGAGGTCCAATTTCAGTCACTTTTTGAAGAGTTAGGTCGTAAATTGTTCCAAAAATATTTCTTAAATAAATGTGTATTAAATGTCTTCTATATAGCAGTCACTGAGCATGGTTTAGGGTAAGGAAAGAGAGGGCAACCAATGATATAGGATGGTTGTCCTGCTCTTGAGAGACTCACACTATCAAGAAAGAGACAGATATAGATCAAGAGAAATATGGTAGAATGGTACAGTTATTCATCTTTTTAATGAAGGACACATAGCACAATCCTTTTGATGTGATAAAGAACACATATGTCTGACCTACATGGTACCAGGAAATGGGAAAGGACTCTCAGAGCTGAAACCAATTACCCATTGAAGATATCTTCATTCACCAAAAACAGGATATTTGCTTGGATTCCATCATGTCTGATGTAGCTTCCAGGTCTCTATGACTTGCCTAGGATCCTTTATTCCAGTACCAGTTGCCTTCTCTTCTCTCTCTTCTTTCTCTTCTCTTCTCTTCTCTTCTCTTCTCTTCTCTTCTCTTCTCTTCTCTTCTCTTCTCTTCTCTTCTCTTCTTTCTCTTCTCTTCTCTTCTCTTCTCTTCTCTTCTCTTCTCTTCTCTTCTCTTCTCCTCTTCTTCTCTTCTCTTCTCTTCTCCTCTTCTTTTCTTTTATTCCTTTCTTTTCTTTTCTTTTCTTTTCTTTTCTTTTCTTTTCTTTTCTTTCTTTTCTTTTCTTTTCTTCTTTTCTTCTTTCTTTTCTTTTGTCACTCCAGGTTCCTATAAGACCTAGGTAAACTGCCCCATGTCCCACTTGTCCAGGCCATTTCCAGAGTTCTGGAGCACATGTCTTGGTATATGCTGTCCTGCCACCCTCAAGGGAGTTGGGAAGAAACATATTACCAAAAACAAACAGCAGGAGTATGTTAGCAAATTACACTTAGACATACACCTAACAACCACACAGAAAACACGCTTACTCCTCAAATAATACATAATCCCCTAGATAGCAAAGGAAACTTCTTAGTCATTTTAACATGTATGGAATGATTCTGTATGCCAGGCACAAGGATACCAACTGAGTGGTATTTCTTTCCACTGTGACTTACACACAGTAGGAGGTTAGCACCTGAATGCCAAAACCAGATTATATCCTGGCTCAGCCAGGTTTCCCCTGGTCCTTTCCTGCCTTTGAATGCTGTCACCCCTCTGCTTCTTCTTGTTCTGAGCATTAGTTCATTTTTCAAGACGGAGAACAATATGGTAGGCAGATGGTGAAGAGGAGATTGGAGGAGGGAACCTGTGAAATGAAACAAAAACAATACAAAATACAAAAACCATTTTGGTACTATAATGTTTTATAACAATAAAAGGTAGCTAGAAATACTATATGCTAACACAGACAACATGATATAACACCCAGGGGGAAGAATCAGAGAGAGTGGTGTGGCAGAAACCACTATCTTGGGATCCCTGTGTGGCGCAGTGGTTTAGCGCCTGCCTTTAGCCCAGGGCGCGATCCTGGAGACCCGGGATCGAATCCCATGTCAGGCTCCCAGTGCATGGAGCCTGCTTCTCCCTCTGCCTGTGTCTCTACCTCTCTCTGTGTGTGTGTGTGTGTGTGTGTGTGTGTGTGACTATCATTAAAAAAAAAAAGAAAGAAAGAAACCACTAGCTTAAATTTGTTGGATCTCAAATCTGTTGGAGTCTCTAATATTATTTTTTTGAAAACTCCTCACTAAAGGCATTTTATTCTCTATCCTTTCTAGAAATCTTCAAAGTAATAGAAAACAAATCATCTGCTTCTCTGGTAAGGGGAACTCAAAATTAGTTTCATTCTGTTAAAAACTGGTATATATCAGGGGCACCTAGGTGGCTCAGTTCGTTAGGCATCTGACTCTTAATTTCAGCTTAGGTCATGATCTCAGGATCCTGAGATCAAACTCCTTGTTGGGCTCCCCACTTGGTGGGGAATCTGCTGGAGATTCTCTCCCTCTGCCTCTGCCCCTACTGCTTACACAGACACACACACTCTCTCTCAAAATAAATAAATAAAATCTTTTTTAAAAACCTGATGTATAACTTAAACTAATATTATACTGTATGTTAACTAACTGGAATTTAAATAGAAACATGAAACTTTAAAAAAACTAAACAACAAAGAACTAGTGTATGGTTAAAAAATATTTTGCTCAGGAAAGAATAGAAAACTCATTAAAACCTCTATTCTCACAGTATTTATAATTTTGCTGATCTAATTTTGAGGAATATGTTGGATTTGAAACACTAACATCTTAATAACTATTCAGGTTAAATGATCATTTACATCAAATAAATGGCTGCTTATAAAATGGAAGTAAATAATAGCTAAAGTAAATAAGGGAGCTTATTGCATTTGAGATATGTAGCACATATCTAGGTGAACATTTCATTTAATGTTGCATTGATAAATAGATAACTGCCATTATCAAATCTGGTTAGCTATTCACCTTTGAGAAATACCTTACTATGTCAATTTTCTTAGAAATACCTTTGCCAAATCAAGTTCCTACCACGTTGCAAAATGAGGATGTCTATTAATGGCTTTATAGGGAATATAATGCTAAAAAGGCCTTAAAATAATTGCAAACAAATAGGTAACTCCTTTGGAAATTTGTCAGTGTGATTTTACATTTAGATTAAGACTTACCAAATTTACTTTGTTAATATCTGGGTCAGAATGTCAGGTTAAGATGAACCAGATATTCCAGACTTGAATTTTCTGATGTTAATTCAAAATAAACTTCATTTATTAAGTGGAAAATGGTCACATTTTGAAATAAGAAGCCATTTTCTAAGAATGCAAGTTTAAAAGTGCAACATGTGCTTGCTCCATTCTGGTACATTTTAGGAAAGGTTAATTGATTTGAAGTTTGGTCAAAAACTTCTCACCCCTCAAGAAAATTTCCTTCAAATTAGAATGAATGAGAGAGGTGCTCAAGCTCTCCCCATCAAAAAAACTTGGAATAAGTTCCAGAGTGGAGGGAAAGAGACAATAAACTCCCAGATGTTGAGATCTCAGAGAAGATGCATCTTTGCCTCGGGACTGTAGAAAACATAGAGAACTATCTAGTTTCAGAAAATGCCTCTCTAAGACAGTAATCTAGTCAAGTCTGTGTCTCCCAGAGGTTCCTAAAGTTTAAAACATGTTAGATGTTGTTCCTGAGAAAAGCATAGGAATGGTAAAAGATATCGTACAGCTTCATTAAATCTGATGGGCCTATCAGATTCTCTCGATGTACTGTTGCCTGCAATTGGAAGCAAGGAAAAATGTAGCAACAACTTTTGGATATCCAGAATCTAACACATTTTATGTTGTGGATGTAATGAATGCCAGTGGGAAGAGAAGAAACCAGTCAGCAGGTGAACTACCTCTGCTTCTTGCCCTGTCAATATTGAAGAATCATAAAATAGAGTGTCAAGAGCAACAGTAGGGGACCCCAAAGTGTCTAGAATTACACAGAATTAAACAAGATTTAGTTTCTGCTATATGGTAGAATTGTGGCTCAAAATAGTACTTGAATTATATAAAAATAATTAAAGTTATGTTTCTTCTACACTTGCTTTTGTGGCCTGAGATTTGAATCTGCTCAACAAAGACATAGGGATCAATCAGATTAGTCCAAATAATTGGTGGACATTGAAGAAAGTATACATAGAAATAAAGACAACACAATCTCATAGAATTCCAGGACCTGCGATATGTCAGGGCCTCCAAAATCATAAAATGTAATTTAGAACTAGGGGATATACAAGAACTCTAAGGATCAGATTTTTTCTTTATACCCTCAATAGCATGAATTTATTACTCTTTTTGTGGTGACTCAGCTTCTACCTCTATTTATATTGCTATTTCTGTTGGTTCTACAAGCATCTCACATTTTCCTCTTTCTCCATTCTCCATGTTACATCATCTGTGTTTTCATCACTTTCAGTTATTTATATCTTTAGTTTTTTATATCTCCTGGACCCTTCTTCAAATGAGCCCCCTTTGTCTTTTCAGCTTCGGTTCCTGCTACAAATTGACTGATTCTGTTTCATGCTTCCAATTCAAATACCTGATCGAGAGATTCTGATTGGCTCAATTCATCACCATGATGATGCTGTGGGTAGACTTCACGGTGCTGACCAGCCATGACCCCATAAGTCAAATATAACACGAAGTGGTAAGTTAAGCATTTTCCTTCATATGAGACTTTCATATCTAAATCCTATTTGCTATAGGATTTATCATAATATTTACATGTTGCTTACTTGCCTGTATTCTTACTAGACTAGTGTTTTACAACTATTTGACTATTCACTCATATGAGAAAAACATTTTGAACAGATATTCTGAAATTTAGTATCTTTAGGTAAGTATGCAATACCGTGCTAATGCCATATATAATACCATATATACACTATAGGACATACTAACCCAATAGAATTTAAAATTGTAAGAAAAATTAAATACAAAACTAAACTGCATTATTTCCTTTGACTCCCAAACTGTTTTGTCTAGAATAGATCCAACTCACTTTTGGTGCCATAGTACTGGATTAAAATCCAATTAGGCTGACTGATGCCAATAATAGCAATAGTAGTAGTATTAGAAATAAGAGTAATAATAATGGTAGATGTGAGCCTTAATCCCAGGACCCCTGGATCATGACCTGAGCCAAAGGCAGCTGCTTAACCAACTAAGCCACCTAGGCATCCTATTAGTTATTATTTTAAAGATATGAATTGGCCTGAATACAGAAGCCAAATCTGGAAAATTCACAATTAGACTAGACAGGAAAAGCAGGGACTCATATTTCTAGTGATTATTTCTTAATAAGTCTGGAGATAGCATTTCACATATTTGACACTTCCTCCAAAATAAGAATATTGTTCTAATTTCTTTGATCATTATTTCATGTATGCAAAATAAGTTTCACTCTATTACTTTAGTAATAATAATTAATGTTCTATTAATTTATGTCTATTTCAATCAATACTATTATCACTGCTGGTTTCTGGTTTCTTTGGGTTATATAGATGAGATGGTTATCCATTTGTCCATACTTGGAAAAATATGCCCTTTAAAATTTAGCTGTGTTAAATGCTTATTTAAATTCCTCTTAGTTTGTTTAAATAAAGCTTCCTCTGAAATGCATTTTCTGAACCTTTTTCATGTGAAAACTACATTACTTGCCCCTTACTACAGTCTCTCCTCACACCTAGTACTTTCTCAAGTGTAGCATCCATTACACTTCACTAAAGTTATGGCCAACAAGCACATGAGAAAATGCTCCACATCACTGGCCATCAGGGAAATACAAATCAAAACCACAATGAGATACCACCTCATGCCAGTGAGAATGGGGAAAATTAACAAGGCAGGAAACAACAAATGTTGGAGAGGATGTGGAGAAAGGGGAACCCTCTCGCCATGTTGGTGGGAATGTGAACTGGTGCAGCCACTCTGGAAAACTGTGTGGAGGTTCCTCAAAGAGTTAAAAATAGACCTGCCCTACGACCCAGCAATTGCACTGCTGGGGATTTACCCCAAAGATTCAGATGCAATGAAACGCCGGGACACCTGCACCCCGATGTTTCTAGCAGCAATGGCCACAATAGCCAAACTGTGGAAGGAGCCTCGGTGTCCATCAAAAGATGAATGGATAAAGAAGCTATGGTCTATGTATACAATGGAATATTCCTCAGCCATTAGAAATGACAAACACCCACCATTTGCTTTGACGTGGATGGAACTGGAGGGTATTATGCTGAGTGAAATAAGTTAATTAGAGAAGGACAAACATTATACGGTCTCATTCATTTAGGGAATATAAAAAAATAGTGAAAGGGAATAAAGGGGAAAGGAGAAAAAAATGAGTCGGAAATATCAGAAAGGGAGACAACATGAGAGACTCCTAACTCTGGGAAACGAACAAGGGATGGTGGAAGGGGAGGTGGGCAGGGGGTGGGGGTGACTGGGTGACAGGCACTGAGGGGGGCCCTTGATGGGATGAGCGCTGGGTGTTATGCTATATATTGGCAAATTGAACTCCAATTAAAAAATATATGTAAAAAAATAAAAATTAAAAAATAAAGTTATGTTTCTCATTATTCGAAACTCTAAGGACAATTATAGGAGTCTCATGTTTTGTCACCCTTTCTGAGAGATTCCTAACTCTGGGAAATGAACAAGGGGTAGTGGAAGGGGAGGTGAGCTGGGGGGGCGGGTAGGGTGACTGGGTGACAGGCAGTGAAGGGGGCACTTGACAGGATGAGCACTGGGTGTTATTCTATATGTTGGCAAATCAAACTCCAATAAAAAATACATTTAAAAATAAAATAAATAAAGACAATGGTAGGTCTGCATTGTTGCCAGGATCTAGCATTGTGTCTGACTCAAGTAGGCCTTCACTAGATTCAGGAGTGTCAAATGAAGGAATAAAATGAGAACATGCCTAATAATTAGAAGGGGCGGGAGAAAAATAAGAGCACAACTATAAAGTTTTCAAGGCATAAAATTACAAATATTTGAGCTAAAATATGGCAATAACAAAGGGAAAAAAAAGAATGGAATCATTTCTTCTCCCTTCCTTTATATTCCCTTTCACTATCAGGAAGGGAGACAGAACATAAAGACTCCTAACTCGGGGAAACGAACTAGGGGTGGTGGAAGGGGGGAGGAGGGCGGGTGTTGGAGGGGAATGGGTGACGGGCACTGAGGTGGACACTTGACGGGATGAGCACTGGGTGTTTTTCTGTATGTTGGTAAATTGAACACCAATAAAAATTAATTAAAAAAAAAAAAGAATGGAATCAAATGATTATTCAAAATACCAATTACCTTGACTTAGTGACCAAATAGGTATAATATGCCAAGAAAAGATGGCATATAACAAAAATTATGTTTACAGATTCTATTTTGGGCAACTGAAATGTCAATAGGAGAAAGAGAAAAGTTAAAGATATTCCCTATTGAAAGTGGAATGAGTTTATTTTCAGTTATGTGCCTACTGAGTCTCTGGGTAAAATCTTAATGGATTAACAAGGCTACAAGCAAAAATCTCAAACTCTGAAACTGGAAAACAATTTTGTATGTGTTCAAGGGTCCTCTTAACATAAAAGATATCTAAGGCAAACTTTACTTATATTTTGGTGTTTAATGGTATTAAGTTTTCTGATAGTTTGAAATGGTTCAATCTCTCAATAAAGATTATCTAGCATGTAGGGAGTTTTTTGAAAGAAATGTCTGAACGTGAAATTGCAAAGTAATGTGTGAAGTTGGAACTTTGGAAACTCATGAATGAGGTACCAGTGGCACCTGGGTCTGTATCAGTAAGAACATAATTGTGAGAATAATCAGAGATTTATTTAAACTGTGGGGCCGGTCTCAAGATCTTCACATGCCATGAAAGTAAAAAAACAGTCTACCAGGATAGTGACCACTTGATCACATTTTCCAATTCTTTCTCCATCATTGATGTGTTTAGAAGGTATAAGATGGAAATAGACCTTTGGAAGGTAGAGCTTTTCCTTTTGAAATGAGAATTCTTGTAAGTTTTGGATAAATTAGAAAAAAAGTAAAGACCCCTAAAGATTCTGGTTATAATATGACATATGGGTGTTTAAAACAGTATTAATATAAAAGAATAAGAGAAATATAATAATATATGCACCCAAGTAGGTTAAGAAAAAAATGGGTAACTTTTGTATGTATGGTAAAGAGAGAAGTTTAGAATACTAGTGAGCAACATTTTAACTTAAACGTAATTCAACAAAAATAAATAAATTTATAATGCCAGCAATTATTTTCCACTTAATATATAAAAATACGTATTGAATGCACTGCAGAATATATATTTGTATAGCCTGAATTGCCTACTTTATTGAAATTAAAGGATAGTAATTGGGTGATGGCCATTAAGGAAGGCACTTGATGTAATGAGCCCGGAGTGTGATATATAACTGATGAATCACTAAATTCGACCTCTGAAATTAATAATACAGTATGTTAACTACAGTGAATTTAAATAAAGAATTTTTTTAAAAAAGAGAAAATCGGTAGTGCTCTTCAGCCATTTCAATTTTACTTTCTGGGTATATTATAAAGTATTAACACCAAAGTAGTTCTTTGTAGCATTATACAAATGTGAGGGATGAAAGATATAGTCCCTAGGGAGATTTCATTTATATGATCAATATTTAATGATCCCTTACGATGTATCAGTCTTAGTAAAATTGCTGGTGAACAAAGCAGAGGTGATTCTTCATTTATTGGAGCTTCAATCTAGCTTCAAAGTGATTATAAGTCTTCTCATGTAATATTCATTCCATCCTCAAATTGACTCTATGAGGTAAGAAATAGTATCACCCATGATTTATTTTCTAATAAACTTAGGTAGAGTAGTGAATGTAAGTTCCATGGTTACTTAACAGGAAAGACAGGACAATTAGTTATTAAACTGAATGTAATATTTACTGGGGGTTTATTGTATGTTGATTACACCACAAAGATAGAACAAGTAACTCCACTTTCTCCAATTCTGGGTTCTTGCACCCCTTCGATTTAGGTTGACAGTTATGGCAGGTTGCTGAACAAAATGACTGTGGGAACCCTGGTCAGAAGTTTCTGTCCACACTAGGAGCGATGCCACTAAAGCTACTAACATCAGCTTTCCTTCTGAGGAAGGCACTGCCTTCTAGGAGCTCATACTTCTGGTGCTAGCATTGCAAAAGAACTTCTTTCCTTCTCATGGGAATGGGATGGACATCAAGTAGACAAGAAGGCAAGACAGTGCATGAAATGAGAAAAAGGTACTAAATAGACCAGTTAAGCTGTGAGAGAAGGTTTCTGTTGGAGAAAGCAAAAGGAAAAGTTGAGGATGTATATTTTAAGAAATAAATTCTAGTGAAAATCTCCAGCTCCAAAACCAATACCAGACCAAGTCCTTAACCTCAAGTCCATTCTTTGGAGATAGATATTGATTGGAAAGAAAACATTGAATTATTATTATACTATTATGTTTTTAGTGAATAGCTATTTTTAAAATTTTTATAAAGATTTTATTTATTTATTCATGACAGAGGCAGAGACACAGGCAAAGAGAGAAGCAGGCTCCCTGCAGGGAGCCCAACGTGGAACTCGATCCCAGGACTCCAGGATCAGGCCCTGGGCCGAAGGCAGACACACTCAACTGCTGAGCCACCCAGGCATACCAAAATAGCTATTGTTTTAATTATATTTATTTTTATTCATTCATGAGAGACACACAGAGAGAGAGAGAGAGAGAGAGAGAGGCAGAGACACAGGCAGAGGGAGAAGCAGGCTCCATGCAGGGAGCCCAATGTGGGACTTGATCCTGGGACTCCAGGATCATGCCCTGGGCCAAAGGCAGGCGCTAAACTACTGAGCGACCCAGGGATCCCCAGAATAGCTATTTTAAATCAAGTTTCTTTCACTTGGGAAATGAGAAAATTAATGAAGAGTCAAAGGATTGCTCCTTTAGACTAAACTAATGACTCAATAAGGTGTCATTATTAACTTTTCCAGCACAAGCAAAAATACCTGACACATAGAGGCCATTCAATAAATATTAGTTGATTAAACGAATAGAGCTGACCTCAGCACACATGCATACCTAATATCTAGTCCTGGTTCTGTGTGGAAATTCAATTAAAAGGATAAACTTGGTTCCCAATAAATAATGGAGGATGTTAAGTTAATCCTTTCAATTGGATCTCCACACAGAATCAGGAGATTTGTTTTCTTATTTTGGTGTTTTCTTTCTTGTTTGTTTTCTTATTTTGGTGAAATATTTTAATTGCTGTATCTTTTTCATATTGTGTGATCAATACTTATCGGCTCAACTGAGTTGAAATCTAAATATAAGATGTAAAAGCTATCACATGTGTAGGAATTTAACAAATTTTATGCATTTTCCCTGGCTTTTGGAAATAGGTATTTATGCAGAAATGCATTCTTAGGCATGCCAGTTATTTTTTTCCATTTTTATAGAAAGATATGTAAAGGAAAGGAGATTAGTATTGATCCACCAGATCAGATTTAGGGATCAGCCCATGCATTCTCACCTAATTATAACAGAGCAGGAAAGGTTTTTTCCAAAGGCAAGAAAATGGACTACAGCTGTGTTTGCACATTGTAACAATAACAGTGAATTTAATGCAGGGAAAACATAGTCAATTTCTTTTCACCACCATAAAATGTATGTAGACAAGTCGGACAGTTTGCAAGAAATTATTTGTTTTCCAAAAGCTTCTCTTGAAACAGTGTAGATACAGCCTAAATTGTTCCATATCAGGCTTCCAGTTCTCTGGTTTATGATGTAATCTGTGTCAGTAAGTTGAAAAGGCACTCTCTCAGCAGCACATTTGCTAATACAAGCAAACTAACACTCAAATCCAAAGGTTTTAAGGAAGAAAGCCTTGTTTTTATTCTCTTATGGAGCAGAATATCAGAGAAGAAATGATTCACAATTATACGGATTATTACATTCATAAAATACTTGAAATTAAATAACCAATTCAGCCAATTTGAGAATCAGGGAAAAAATTACAGAATACTTTTTGTTGTTGTTGTTTTAAAAAATACAATTTACTTTTAATCTGAAGTATTTAAGAATCATTGTCAAAAGGTGTTCATCTAAAAAGAGTCTTTAATGGGAATGTAATATAAAATGAGTAAGACATAAAATGTGTTATAGAAATTACTTGACATATTTCTATTTATACCTTTTATGTGAATATTTTGTTAGATAGGCCAAAAATATATGATTTTTGTAGGCCAAATTATATTGGGCATATACATGCAATTAATTTATACCTAGTAAGTTAAATGTATATGTATGTATTAGTATGAACTGCAAAAATATATGTGTGTCCCTACAGAAATAATTCTAATTCCTTGGGCATACAACTTTTCAGTTGAAAGATTCTACATGATATATTCTTCCTCTGCAATCTCACCATCTTCTAAACAGTTTATTTTGTTGCTTCACAGAATTAATAAAAGATGCTGGTTTGATTTACAAATGAGAAGCACCAGAGATCAAAAGACAAGAGAGTAGTGTGGTCAGGGACCAGTTTCCCCCGGCTCCCTTCCTATTGGATAATCAGAGTTGTAGATCCTTCCACCAAAATCTAAAGCTCTTGCAGGTCACCTGCTGTGTCTCTAGTGAAGGCTCCCCCATCTTGCTCCTTTATGCCTAGTGAGTGCTGTGGTTCACCCCAGGAGCCCTGTTATCTCGCCTCCAGGTTTGTAAGTAGTGTCTTTATGAAACTCTCCTTAAATTCCCTCACGTGAGTGTGCCATCCATTCATGTGCTACCCTTTCTCCTCCTGTGGGAAAACCTCTGGACTACTGAAGGCGTGCTTTCCCTCAAGAAGATGTACGTTAATCAACTGAGAAAATACAGGAAAAAAAGGATAAAGGAGACTTTTGAATGAATAGATTTACCTTCTCTCAGTTCAAAAGACATAATTGATGTTCCCTGAATGAGGGAGAGGCACATTATTGAATGAGGGAAAAAGTATGAGCTATTATAAATTACATACGAATTAAAATATCTCCTGTCAAAAGGAAACCTGAAAATACAGTTCAAATTATCTCTGAGCAGCTAAAAATTCTGCAGACCTGAGGTGTGCGTGTTGAACATTGAGGATGATACAACTATTGCCCTGACACAGAGGTATTTATTAAGTCCAAATTCTTCCATTTACATCAATTACTAATGGGTAGATAGTGCAGGGGACAGGTTCTAATTTTGTTGTTTGGAGGAGAAAGACACAGATTGGTTGAGGCTAATGAATAAATAGATTTCTGGGATCCAACTCACTTTTAAAAGTTCTCCTTGATTACAAGCTGGAAATACCCTACAGCTCACCTCTACTGTGCACTCAGGTTTTTTGAGATAACATTATCTCTCAAGATACTGTAAGTCAGAATTATCTAAACTAAATTCTCCTGGCTACTCTAGGAATCACAGCTAATCAAAGTTACTAAGTCACAATTACTAGTACATGTGCTTTACTAGTAAATACTACACTTGATGCCTTTTTCTGGGCTCTAGAAATACAACAGCAATGAAAGCCTAAACAGCTTTGCCCTCTCTAGCAAACAGTCTATATAATAGTAAAGACATTCAAGTAAATAAGAAATTACAAAGACATAAATGTTATGGTTGAAGTAGGAGATGGTATTTAAAAGCACATAGGTAAGTCCCAATCTGGGGAAGGCTTCTCAGAAGAAGTGGTGCTTATGTTGCTACTCAAAGTATAAAAATTAAGTGAAACAGTTTTGGAGGGTGAAAAGTGGAGAAAGGTAGTGTGTTTCAACTGGAGGAAAGAACAAGCTCAGAGTCTAAGAGATAAGAGGCTTACGGTACAAAAATAGAGAATTGTTTCGTATGCTGAGGCTTAGAATGCTTCAGGGAAATTCACATTAAAATTTGCTAGAGAGATAAACAAGAGTGAAGTCATGACTGGTAGAAAATATAAATTTTGTCCTGAAATCAATAAAAAGTGGAGTGACATGATCAGCACTTTAGAAAGATCAGTATATCCAGTTAGAAAATAAACTGTGAGCAAACAAGAGTGAAAGCAGACAGAAAACCTAAGAAGTTTTTGTGATCATGGTGTTGAGGGAAGATGGTGCTGTGCACCAATGTAATGCACTGTGTTTGAGGTTTTTATAATTGAACCAAGCAAATATGAGAAACTATTAAAAGTCATGGACAGCTTTTCATTCTGCTTGTCCCTATAGATTCCCAACATGCACAATTCTGATTTAGCAGATATATTGGGAATTGTGGTCTACTAGGCAAGATACTTCCCTTCCAAAACAATCCTTCTTTATTTTATTTAAAACAATAAACATTTAATTAACAAAAATATTCAGTTTAGAATGCCACAATTAGCTTTCTGTCCACCTCTTCTAGCAGCACGCTAGTAGTGGGGGATGATTAATTTGGTACCTTGGGATGATTGTTTTTCACTCCTCAAAAATGAAGTTATTACATGTCTTGTTTGTTTATGGCTAGTGAGTTCTTCAAGTGAGCTGTGTAGACAGGCAGCTTACCAAAAGAACTAAAGGAGATATGGCTAATTTGATTTTTACTAAATATATCAGAGATTAGGGCAGCAGTTGGACTCTTTTAAGCTTCATTAGATCAGAACAAATATATAAACATTTGAAAGTATTATTTAAGACTTGGCTTGTCCTTCCGAACCCTAATTATTCTAATCATGTTACTCTAAAAGATAATGAGAACATCAGAGTTCCAAATTTCACATAAAAACAACCTTGAAATGACTATTATTTATATTCTGATACATTATTGAGTACAGTATTTAATTATAAATCTAGATATACTTTCTTTAAGGGTTTTTGGAAAGCCTATAGAATAGATTTAATGCCTGGTTAAATGCTGACTTGTCCCTGAACCTATTCATTCAAAATATATTGTTGAGTTTTGTGCATTTTAAATGAGGTGTCAGGAAACTCTAGTGACAATAAAATTTGAAAACCATTACCTAGCATAATAGTGTAAGCACTACATAAAATTCCCACTAATTTGATTCCCACTAGTATCAATGGTTTGAAACATGTTAATAGTACTTATTATTTTTTTAATAGTACTTATTTTTATAGGAAAAAGTGATTAAATGAAATAATTCTGATTTTTTTTCTGTTAAGAAAGTATTATTCCTCCATTAGAAGAATGAATACAACTTGGTAATAACCAGTTAGTTATACCTAACTTTTTTTTATATTGCTCTCCCGTACCTTTCAAATCATTGCATTGGCAAGTTAATTTCCCTCACCAGTGAAATTATTTTTCTCACATACCCACTAGTGAAATCTTTAGCAAATGGGCTGCTGTCTTGTTCCAAGGACAATTCATACCCCACATACCACTTGGGATGTAATCTTTCTTGCCAGATGACCCATTTTAACACCCACCTTCTTGGAAAACTCCAGGTATCAACTGTGCCTGTTCAGGTCTGGCAGTAACCAGTATGATAATGGGAGTACAAAACATTTTTTGGAAAAAAAAATGAGAGATAAGGAAAGTGTAGCCTCAAAGTGAATGCTACAGCAGATCCCAAAGATAGGGCAGCTGGAGACTGTGGGCTAATGATATTTTTCACACCTGGCTATATCAGGAAAAGCGATCTCAATTTCCACACCATCTTAAAGTGAGGTCCTAACCTACATAATATATAAAAAAGAAGGAATACAAATGGGGTTTTGGATCAGCTTGAATTGGCATCTTCTACAGTGTCCCACAAAGCTCTATTAATCTGACTCTTCCTTTCTCTCTAACTTATCTTCCGATTCTCTTTCCTTTGCTCTGTGTTCCAGCCCCACTGTTTAGTGTTGAATTCTTTGAATGTGCCATATTCTCTAGTTCCAAATTATCTTTTTTTTTCCCAAATTATCTTTAATATGTTTGTGGTTGGTTGAATAGTGGCCATCCAAAAATAACCAAGTCCTTATGCCCAAAATTTATAAATGTTACCTTATTTGTGTTTTTTTTTTAAAACTTTGCAGTTCATATTAAATTAAGTATTTTGAGATGAGGCAATTCTGTATTTTCCAGGCATTTCTAAATGTCATTTTAAGTGTCTTCATATGAGATTCAAAGGAAATAACACAGAGAAGAGGAGAAAACAATATGAAGATGGAGGCAGAAGTTAGGGTAACACAGCCACAGGCCCAGGAATTGAAGACACAAAAAACTAATTATCCCTTAGAGCCCCAAGGTGGAGCACAGCTTAGCTAGTGTTTAGACTTCTAGCCTCAAGAACTATGAGATATAATTTCTCTTGTTTTAAGTCACTAAGTTTGCAGTAATTTGTTACGGCAGCCTCAGGAAACTAATAAAACATTCCATGATGGGAGTATATAGTCAGGGAAAGGGAAGCAGGCAGCTTGGACAAAGAATAGCCACATCTGGCCTGATGGAGAAAGGCCTGATGATGTGCATCTGGTCTGATGCACATCATCTGCTGGACCCTGAACTTTAAGCTGGATAAAACCTGAATGGGATTTTGAGATGTGACCCTTGGAAGGGACTCAAGTGTGTTTAATGTGTAGAAGGAGGTGCCAAGGGGAGATTTGGTGAGCAGAAAAATGAACTGTGGCAGAGACAGTGTTTGTCAAATATCTGCTATCCTATGCTGTATGTCTCAGCTACCCATGAAGTTGTTGGGTCCTTGTGATAGTTCTGACAATGGATAAGGAAAGGAAGTGATGTGTATAATTTCCTGGCCAGAAATGAGAAGTCACTGTCCATGCTTCATACCTCTCTTCCTTTGACTCACAGACTGGAAGACTCCTGTTAAACAAAAAGCTCATGATAAAAATGAACCTCTTAGTCTGTTTGGACTTCTATAACAATTTACTGTATGCTGAGTAGCTTATAAGAAACAGGACTTTATTTTTTAGTGTTCTAAAGACTGAGAAGTCCAAGATGAAGTCTCTAGCAGATTTTTTTTGTAGGGGGAGAGTGTGTTTCCTTACAGCCATCCTCTCACTGTGGCTTCATATGGCAGAAGGTGCAAGGTAGCTCTGAGGCCTTTTTGAAAAAAAGAGGTCTCATGAGTGTTCCACCTCTATCACCTAAGCACCCCCCAAAGGCCTCACATCCTAATACTATCATCTTGGGGTTAGGATTTCAACATATTAATTTGGAGGAACACAAATTTTCTATAGCAATGCCTAATCTACAGGATGAAGATGGGCTACATGACCATCCTAGGAATTTGCATGAGTAGAACGGAAACTCTTTTGTTGTTGTTAATCCATTGAGCTTTTGAATTTTGCTCTTTTTGTAGCCAAGTTATCCTGTAGTCATAAGTAAAAAGCAGCATGAGGGAGGAATATAAATAAAAATAAAATAACAATAGCTAGCATTAATTGAGCCTTTATATTGGGTCATACACTGTTCTAAATGATTACTGGTATTAACTTATTTAACCTATAATGGTCCAAAGAATTAGGTACTTTATTATCCCAAGTTTGCAGAAGAAAAATGTCCAAAGAATTAGGTACTCTATTATCCCAAGTTTGCAGAAGAAAAACTGAGACATTGAGAAGTTAAAGAATCTGTCCAAAGTTGAATAGCTTATAAGTAGTGCAGAGCTAATGTAAGCTCAAGCTCTGTACTTTTTGAGTAAAATTGTAGTTTAGGAAAAGTCTGTCAGTATGCTTTCATTAATAGGTAATAGAAAACTCAACTGGCTTCAAAAAACATACAATGCTACTTTATATGACAAGAAGTTTACAGGTAGGGCAGTCCCAGGGATAGTTTCCTCCAACTCAATATTCCCAACAATTGTGATTCTTGAGATGATTTTCCAATCTTCTACCAACCTCTGTGTACTGGATTTCCTCAGGCAAAATCCCTCCCTCCTTCACTCAGGTGTAAAATGGTCATCACACATTGCGTCATAATCAAACATGACAACATCCGGTAGATGGATTTTCTTCAGTGTGTATTTTTTATTAGCAAGGAAATTACCTTTTTTATTTTAATATTTTATTTATTTATTCATGAGAGACACAGACTGAGAGAGAGAGGCAGAGACACAGGCAGAGGGAGAAACAGGCTCCACGCAGGGACCCCGATGTGGGGTTGGATCCCGGGACTCCAGGATCACGCCCTAGGCTGAAGGCAGGCACTAAACCGCTGAGCCACCCAGGGATCCCTGGAAATTTCTAATAATATTAGCAGACTTTCCTCTCTTGAGATAGGATTGGTTCACAAGCTTTATCATAAACAATGCACTGGTAAAGGAGATAGTACAAGTCTCCTGGCTTAAACTAATCATAATTTTCCTGGTGTCTTTGGGGGAAGAAGTAGAAACAGGAGGCTCTATTAACAAATAAGAATGGGGAGAGAGGTAGAAGAATGAGAAGGTAACTGTAGGTAGGCAACCAATATTCTGTGCTGAAGTTTGGGGAAAAACATTCAGAATAATTCAAATTCCAGCAGAGAAATTGAAAATTTCATTGACATGGGAAGTCACTATGTATTCAGAGTAAGCAGTGATTTTAACAAGACTGAGCCTTCAAAAAATTAATCTTGCATTTCTACATAAAGTATATATAAGGTTGGTAAATTGGCATTGAAATCCTTACAATATTCCAGAATAGTCCAACAATAGTTAAACTAAAATGTTGAGCATAAGGATATAAGAAGAAATACATGCAAGAAGTTTGAGATTGAAAAGATAATTCAACATAATAATATTGTTGAAAGAAGTAATTAGATCAGATAGGTTTCAACTTTCTCACTGGGGTAGATCTGGAGATGTCATTCACATAATTAGAGTAATTAGGAGGATTTATCATCATGTACAATAAGTTTAAGTTCAAAAGTGTTGAATTTTAAAAGCTGGGAAATTCTGTAGTTGGAAATAGATTTTTAAAGATGTTTCTCAAATGGGAGAATTGGGTCAGAGCTTGATATTTAGGAATAATTTACAAAGTAGTGATAGTTAAAATGTCAAGAATGACTTAGACCACTAGGGAAAAGTTTTGAGATAAAAGAAAATAAAGTAGAAAAATAAATTTACAGGATAGCAAACTGACAACAGAATAGAGAGGCTAAAAGATATAAAGACTTTTAGGAATACAGAGAAAAGGAATTGAAGGCATTAAATAGAAATTTCTTGATATAATTAAGAATATGAAAAAAAGAAATAGTTAAGAGTATGGTTTTTAACTTTAGCTTATTTGGATAAAATATGTCTGAAAAAAGGAAAGCAGTAAACAGTAAACAAAGTGATGAGTAGCAACCAGAATCCAATTGAAATTATGTAGCATATACTTGTAAATAATTCAAGCAATATAATTTCTTTAATTTTTCTGGCAATAATGAGTAATGCCTAGTCTGGGGGAGTTAAGGAGAAAGCTAATAAGGGTTAATTGGGATAAATAAAATAGAAGGTACAGTACAGTACAGTACAGTAGAGGGTTAAAGAAAATGATGTTTAAGTACAACATACATCTTAAAAAAAGAAAAAAAAAATTTTTCAATATCCTTGATATCATTGTAATTCAGTTGACTTGAACAATTTTCCAATTATTTTGCAGTTCTTAGTTTTCCTTTGATATATATCTGATATTTATTTGCAAAATTTAGTTATTTAATATTATTTGTTACTTAATTATCTAGTCACCTGCAGATTCCCTATGCCATACAACCAGTAATGTTCTTTCACTGAAAATAAATCTTTTGGTGAAAGGGTATTCAACTAGCTAAGAATCATCACTACTCTGGTATCACTTGGTTCCTATTTCTCTCTATGGTTTGCAAGGCTATATAAGTGAGATTTAAAAAAAAAATGTATTTATTCATGAGAGACAGAGAGACAGAGGTAGAAGCAGGGTCCATGCAGGGAGCCGGATGTGGGACTCGATCCCAGGAATCTGGGACCACACCCTGAGCCGAAGGCAGATGCTCAACTGCTGAGCCACACAGGCATCCCATATAAATGAGATTTTATAGTTACCAACAACTGTTGTTTTCCCATTGTTGTCTGTAACTCCAATAGTATCTTCAGATCGTTGTTAAAATGGAGGATCTTTGTGTGTTTTCAATGAACTATAGGGTTTAAAATTAAAAGAACAATCACAAAATCCCCCAACTAAAGGTAAAAGCAAATAAAGAAACTTCATTTTTTCTGAGCCTAAATTTTGGAATGAATCCTAGGGACTTGATATATTTAAGATTGGGCTTAAGATCTGTGTTGCACTGATCAGCTAGCATGTTAACTCTTTTGTACTTTATTTTGGCCACTGTTACCATTTTTCATATAGTCTCCAAACCAGAAACTTGGAGAGTCCATTTAGACTGCTTTAACTCATCGTCATTCTCCATCTTCCTACACATACAGTCTTTACCACATTTTTCAAGTCCATCTCCTGTATATCTCTTCAGTGCATACTTTCTTTCCAAGCCAATTAGACCTGCTTTATGTCAGGTTCCTCAACTTAGTAGAATACTGTAATATCTTTCCAACCAGACATTTCACTCTAAATTCATCTCCTTTAATTCATTCTTTCTCTGCTTCCAGAGTCTTTTTTTTCCTCCTAAATAAAAATGTAATAACTTTACTCTGTCTTTAAAATCTCTACTGGATCCCAACTTAATATAAAGAAGACTTGAACCTCCATAGAATAGCACACAGGGACTTTCCTTATCTTCGACTTTTAAGGCTTCTAGTTTCATTTTTTACCTTTTCTCCAAATGTGCCATAGGTTTCAGGGTTTCTAACCAATAGTTTACTCTAGAATACCTATATCTCTCTTTATCACATCCATTTGCTTCTATTCCACCTGAAATCTTCCCTTTCCATCACCATCTATGTACCTTTTGGACTCTTACTTATTCTTCAAAATCAACTAAAAAGTATTTTATTTTATAATCAATCTCATCCAACAAGGTTAATCACCTTTTCCTTCATTCTTCATTAGTACTTTGGACAGACTTTATTATATTGCTTATAACAAGATATGTGATTTGAAACATCACTGTAATGCTTTGTAGATAACAGATAAGAAATAAAACAAAATTAGATGTGAAAAGTGCACTTACCTGGCTACTACACTAAGAAGTCCAAGAGAAAGATGACATTATTTCGGACTAGGATGTTTGGCACTAGGATGGGAGAAGAATGAATGAATCTGAGAAGTATTAATTTGGTAAAATTGGCATGATATTGTCATACACTGGCTCATGGAAAGTGAAGGTGAAGGAATCATTGGGGATGTCATGTAATTGGGACACTGTGTTATACTGAATTTTAGGTGAATGCAAATAATTGAAAGCTTTAAAGTAGGGTTTTAAGTAGGCAAAAAGTTATTCCCTTTGGAATGCTAGTAATGCAAACAAAAATCCAGGTAAATCTACTATATACAATCACATACTCATTAAATAGATATTTCAACCACTGTATATATAATTATTTGCAATCACTTTTTAAAATAGATATCTAGTTCTTATGTTGTGAAACTAATACCTTCATATTTCCTAAATATTTGTTTGGGATTTATTAAAATATATCCATAGTTTACTAAAAATCTACTTTCACAAATTCTGATAAATGTAGTAATCAAACACCTTTACAGTAAGATAATGAGTAATTCCTTATAATAATAATATTTTAACAAAACATTTCAATTGATAACACTGCTGAAATATTAAATGAATTAACATACTGCCCCAACTAAAGCTAAGAGAGGAAATAAGGAACCTGCCTTTTTTACTGAGCCTAAATTTTGGTGTAACTCATATTAGCATTTAGTTCAAAGTAGAACACATCTAGAAAGAGAAAAACAACTCCTGAAATCAGGAGCTAATCTGATACAATCAGCCAGGACATGGTATGGTTATGAACTAGCCTGACATCACTATACCTGTCTCCTAATATTCTGTTAAACATGAACAATGTCACAGACCATCAATATTAGATGAATATGATGAATCAAGACAAAAATCAGGCCACACTGTAATTATGTCTGAACAAAGACAAAACATACTTTACCCAAATCGCAAAAATGACCAAACATCCTGCCATTCTGTCTGATAATGAGTAACTGTTATTTCTTTACAATTTAGCTAAACTTCAGGCTAGTGTTTCTTCTTCCTTAGTATGTCTTAAATTGTCCACATATAGAATTGCCTCTGAGTCTAATCTAGAGAAAAAAAAAAAAAAAACACTCTGTAAACACTCATTAAATCATCTAACACAAGCCCAAATCCTAAATCTATTCTTACACTCTCTTACTGAGACATACCATAATTCCCCAGACAGTGTGTTCTCCTTCACTGAGACAAGGGGAAAAACAAATTTATTCAAACAGATGTGTGATCCTGGTTGTCTTCTGCTGACGGATATTGATACTACACATAACACAGCTATACACGTATTAAGTGGTTAAAAAATACATATGTACTATAATAAATACAGCAGTTTACCCTGAAAAAGACCTGAGTGTGTTATAGTAGTGTATGTCAGAAGGATTTCAGTTGTGAGTTATTGTGTGGTAGAGGAAGGAGAACTATTTTAAATCTGATTTACAATTGTAACACTAGATATAGATGGGAGTGTCCTATGACACATATAGTGACTTGAGGTGGCTGGTAGGGTGTTTGCTGTGTGTGTTGCATATTCCCACCCTGGTCAGTCCTGCTGGCTATAAGTTATTTGTGTTCAGGCTTGCCTGGTTGGGGGTCGGAGGAGTCTTGTTTAAGCAAACCCAAAATCCTGCTACACCCAAATTGTTTCCTGATATATTAATCACATTGGAATAGATTTGCATTTTCAAAACAAATGTTATAGGAGAACTATTAATATTTCCATTTAAAAATTATTTACATATTAAACTTAATTTATGAATAAATTTACTTTGTTGATTCTTAAAACGACTTAGTTAACATTAACTTTTCCACAATTTATACTGATTACACATAACTTTTACTTTCATTCTCTAAATACTTTATGCATCCTTGTCTCTGCATAATTTCAATCATATCCTAAGAGTTGAAAGTGAAATTATAATTTTAAATAATAAAATATTGCTAGAGTCTATTACTAAAATAATGCATCAAAATCAAAAAAATTGAGATTTGCTTTCTCAAATCAATTGCTGATAGAATTTGCCATTAACTACATCACATGCTGAGTAGGGGTGGAGGGCCATACAAACAGTTCAAATGTCCTTTAAATAAAGAAACCACTTATTAAATTCCTGGACAGATAATATAGTTTCTGCTCCTTTGTAGAGCTAAGGAATATTTTAAAGTGTCACTTAATAATGATGCCTTGCACTTACTTACATGACATTATTCAAGGAAAAACACTTTAAATATATCTTAAGAACAGAATAATGCAACGTAAAATAAAAAGCTTAGGTTAGAGAGTATAATTGCTTTAAAGAAAAAGATTCATCAATTCCATAGACTCAAAGGAGTAATCATTAAAAAGCCAACTCCTGGTCAGGTATTTTTAAAGATTTTTAACATTTAAAAAATGTTCTATAAAGTAAAACATCTACTACTACTGCCATTTGGAGAAGTATTTAGTTTTTAAAATATATAAAATAAAAAAAATATATATTGGTTCTAGTTCTTTTCAGGACTTTAGTTATGTTTTTAGAGGAAGTTAATTATCAAGGGAAAAATTAACCGTTTATCCAGTGTTCTTATTCTAGGTAATTTTGATGCAATGCAAACAGCAAATAGAAAGTGAAAATACATGCATATTTGACAAAAAACTAATATAAATAGATTTATTAATTTTATTCTCACTTCTTTAACTCATTTAAACAATTTACTGTATATAGGCATTATTCCTTTTAATTCCTTGGGTTTTTATTCATATTGACACAATTGACATGAGTCTCCTAAATTCAGGCTCTTTTGCTATCATATGTAGGCGTGGATATTCTTCTAAGCAAAATCATCAGTAAAGTAAAACCTACTTTTAAATTTTAAGCTATTTCTTTTCATTTAAAACTACTATTTTTTTAATAAATTAATTTTTTATTGGTGTTCAATTTACCAACATACAGAATAACACCCAGTGCTCATCCCGTCAAGTGTCCCCCTCAGTGCCCGTCACCCATTCATCCCCACCCCCCATCCTCCTCCCCTTCCACCACCCCTAGTTCGTTTCCCAGAGTTAGGAGTCTTTATGTTCTGTCTCCCTTTCTGATATTTCCCACACATTTCTTCTCCCTTCCCTTATATTCCCTTTCACTATTATTTATATTCCCCTAAAACTACTATTTTTATAATGAAATTAAATATATGCACTCTAGGGGATCCCTGGGTGGCTCAGCGGTTTAGCACCTGCCTTCAGCTCAGGGCCTGATCCTGGACCCGGAATCGAGTCCCACGTCGGGCTCCCTGCATGTAGCCTGCTTCTCCCTCTGCCTGTGTCTCTGCCTCTTTCTCTCTCTCTCTCTGTGTGTGTGTGTGTGTCTCTCATGAATAAATAAATACAATCTTTAAAAATAAATAAAAGTAAATTAATTAATTAATTAATTAATTCTCTCTGGAAAAACCCACAGCAAAAAATTGTAATCATTGCACTCCTGACAATGATAACTACTATTTGTTTTTATTTCTTTGCTTCAAGACATTTGTGTTTGTATATGCATGGATTTGGAAGAAAAAAAGAAAAATAGGACAGAGAAAAAGGGAGTCGCAGACAGGGAGATACAAATAGTGTTTTTTTTTTAACATTAAAGTCTACTCATGTCATTAACTTTTAATATAATTTTCTTTAAGAATCTATATATTTATTCATGAGAGACACACAGAGAAAGAGGCAGAGACATAGGCAGAGGGAGAAGCAGGATCCATGCAGGGAGCCTGATCTGGGACTCGATCCCGGGACACCCTTGGCCAAAGGCAGGTGCTCAACCACTGAGCCACCCAGGAGCCCCTGTAATTTTAATAGTTATAAATGTATGGTCATTTCTAATACAATCCCAGGTCAGTGAATATCTATGTTGCTTGCACTCTGAAAACTAGTGAAATATTTTCTACCATATACAAATAGTGCATAATTTGAAAACCTTCTCAAATATCCCCTCTCTTGATTTTTTTTAAATGACCTATTAAGTAGAACTACTAGGTGAAAAGGAATAATACTAGTTTCTCTTACCCAATAAATGGCATATCTTCAAATATAAATTTGACCTTTGTTTTGTCTTGTTGAATTTATTTCCATTGAAACTTTAGGTGCTTTTTCCCTTCAGTTAAACTGAAAATGATATTTGGTAAATAAAGCTTCAACTCACAAAGATTCTTTAGAAACACAAACAAGTGAAATAAAAGAAACATGCATTCCGCATTGAAATTGTAAACAGTTTATGGTCATTCTGTCGAGAAATGTCCAAGTGTTCCATGATATTAAATTAACTTAATATTCAGTTTTTAAATTATTCCATCAAATTCTGAATATCCTTGGAAAATATGTATTGATGCCATTTAACCGAAATCATTTCTATACCCCTTAATTAGATCTTTTAAAAATGTTAGCATCCAATTTTTTAGAGTAGAATTGGTCAAATGTTTCACTTACAAATTCATAGAAGTCTATTTTAATTAACAGAAAGCAGTGAAAGAGTGGAAGCATACATAGATATACATAATTACCACACAGTATTATTGTGTGGCATCTTCTAGATAATAGTTTAAGAATATTTATAGCAGGGTACCAGGGTAAGTAAACAACTGCCTCCTGCTTAGGTTATGATCTCAGGGTTCTTGGCCAGAGCCCTGTGTGTCAGGCTCCCTGCTCAGTGGGAAGTTTGCTTCTCCCTCTGCCTCTCCCCTCTGCTCATGTTCTCTCTCTCTCTCTTTCTCTCTCTCTCTCAAATGAATAAATCAAATATTTTTTTAAAAGAATGTTTTTGTAGCTTGACAAGATTTTAAATTACTTCAGGATAAGATCCATACATTTCTTATATTTTTATTCAGCAAGTATCCATTATACTTCAGAGTAAAGTAGTATACATACATCTAATGTTAGAAAATATTTGTTAATAAATTAATTGATTAATGACATTTTTTTTTTATGATAGTCACACACAGATAGAGAGAGAGAGGCAGAGACACAGGCAGAGGGAGAAGCAGGCTCCATGCACCAAGAGACCGACGTGGGATTCAATCCCAGGTCTCCAGGATCGCGCCCCTGGCCAAAGGCAGGCGCCAAACCGCTGCGCCACCCAGGGATCCTGACTAATGAGATTTTAATATCTACACTCCTTCTCATTGGAGATTTCTCCTTAGAGTCCATTGACTTTATGCTGTTATTTGGTAAAGTTCAAATTGAGCATTTCATTTTCATTGCCAGGGGTTCAAGAGAATGATCGATGTTTTCTTACCTGCCCCTTCACAATGTACTTGCTGTAAATTGCAGCCTCCAAGGCAGAGTCTTAAAGTTGGTATGCCAAAAAGAAAAAAAAAAAAAAGAAAGAAAGAAGGAAAGAAAGAAAGAAAGAAAGAAAGAAAGAAAGAAAGAAAGAAAAGAGAAAAAAAAGAAAAAAAGAAAAAAAGAAGTTGGTATGAAAGTAGAATTCAAAAAGTTTGGAAACTTGCATGGGAAAGAGTTATACCTTTACCTTCACTTATCTTTCAATTAAAATATTTTATTTGGGGGGATCCCTAGGTGGCTCAGTGGTTTGGTGCCTGCCTTCAGCCCAGGGTGTGATCCTGGAGTCCCAGGATCGAGTCCCACATCCGGCTTCTTGCGTGGAGCCTGCTTCTCCCTCTGCCTCTCTCTCTCTCTCTCTATCTCTCTCTGTGTTTCTCATTAATGAATAAATTAAATCTTTAAAAGAATAAAAAATAAAAATAAAATAAAATATATTATTTTTCTTCTGTAAAAAGTGCAAAAATAAACTGAATTTTGTGACGAATAAAAATCACAGATATTTTCATGTGAAATGTTATGAATATCTTAAAATATTGTTTATGATACTCTTTAAAATTACAGAAATTATTAGCACCACTGCACATTTAATATGTTGGTATAGAAATACATATACATGTATATGTTAGTATCTATATGTATATTAGTATAGTTCCTACATATGACATATATATATATGTGTGTGTATATATATTACGCACATATATATACTACAACATTTTTAATGTTTTTGTAACTATTTTATTATTTATTTATAATTTCCTTTGGATTTCACCTTATGTATTTAGAAACACCATTCTAGAACACTAGCATAGACTGGGGAAAGTCCTGGTAAAATTATGAAGATTAGGAATGCTAGCTTTACAGACTTGCCCTGTAATGGCTGTGTTAATTTCCTTACTGTGATTATAATTCTATCATACAATTTTCTCCAGATAACATACTTTATTCAAATAAGTTCCTTCAGGAGATATCGGTTTTGACTCAAGGGTATAAAAGATACTTGCTGAGAAGGAAGGCCATAAGGTTTCTTTTAAGTCATACTATGTAGATGGTTCTATATTTTTCTCTATATTTATATATCTTATTGGCCCTGCCAAAGTACTTGGGTTCATCTCTATTTTCAATGTTATGCTAATAGTTATAATGAAGGTTTGGATCTTATGAGAGTTTAAATAGATTTCTTGTTTTATGTTTTGAAATATAATTTATGCCTATGAATTTGAATATATAGAATATACTTATTTTTCAAGGCTAATAAAATTATTACACATGGTTGGGAAAATATTTGGCAGGTGTTCACTAGTGCCATTGTTTGTATACTAAAGAATGAAATCTAATATCCAGTGGCCATTTCTACTCTTCTAGCAACTTTAAATCTGCTCTTACATTGGAAACCAAGCTCATATCATGATGACAAAAAGATGTTTCTCAGATTTTTGCAACATGTATATCCTTTTGTGTCAATATCCCCTTACCTCCAATGTTATCCTAAAAAACAAACAAACAAAAAAAAAAACAAATAAAGAAGCAAATCAATATATTTTCAGCCAAATTTCAAAATACTTATTCTAAGATATTTAACATCATGAATTTCTATAATCTACAGAAAATATTTTTTCCCTTACTTAAACCTATTTTAAGTTTATAGATATCAATACACAGATTAATACTTTTACAATGTATTCTCTTCTCTTTAAGAGAGTAACATCTAGTTATTTTTGTGGACTCTTCTGGCCAATGATAGGTATTTTTTTTTCTCTCTTTTATTTGTAAGTGTAAAGAACAGGGATATATATATATATTTTTTTTTCTGACCCTTTGGTCTATTTCCACAATTATTATCATCAGGCTCTAGTATCAAGGCATCCTGGGTGGAACCTTGGAACCTATTGGTTTAATGTTCTTAAATATAAAGGAATTACTAGAGGCTCTTGAAAATTAATTGAAATTTAATAAGAGAATAGAGTTTAATTATTATCATCATAAAATGTATATATTTATCATCATGCCATGAACTTTAAATATCTTATAATTTTGTTAACTATACTCCAATAAAGCTGGTAAAAAATAAAAAATAAAATTATTCCCACTAAAACTGCTGCTAACTTTTGAGATGAGGATAAAGGACATTAAGATAAGAAATAATCAAAGTCTAATAAGGAGACATAAAACAGGAAAGGGTATTATGAAAAATATCAGAAAAAATTAAAAATTTAATTTAAATTAAATTAAATTAAAAAGTAGGGGGAGAGCAGCCTGGGTGGCTCAGCGTTTTAGCACCACCTTCGGCCCAGGGTGTGATACTGCAGTCCCGGGATCGAGTTCCACATCGGGCTCCCTGCATGGAGACTGCTTCTCCCTCTGTCTGTGTCTATGCCTCTCTCTGTGCCTCTCATGAATAAATAAATAAAATCTTAAAAGAAAAAGTGGGGGGGGGGGGGGAAAAAAAGCACAGAAAGGAATAAAAATAAGGACAAACAACAACAAAGAAAAATATAGAAGACACGAAATAAGTTTAAAGTGGAATAATACAGTTAAAGTTTAAAACAAAGCTACAGTTATGTCAAGAATCATTCATTTCTCAAATGAAAGTGTAATAAACAAAGAGACTTATAAAGGATGGAGTTGGAGGCTGTGAAATATAAAAACAACATATTTTGTGAAAAAGAGTTCTCTAATAAAATTGAACTTAAGTAACTTGTGAACTTGTGATTTGAACTTTACAGAAACTTGACAAGTTTCTCGAATACAAAATTTTACATGCTACACCCTGGCAAGACAAGTTTCTTTTTGAATATTAGTTTAATGTAGCTATTGAAAAATTATTAAGTTCCTACTTAAAAATAAGTATCTCTAAGAAAATACAATTCAGAAATATTATAAATCATCAGATATACCCAAAATTAGACAGTAGTGTTAAACTATTTACATTTAAGGAATTCTAAGATGAGGTTCTTAGGATACTATTATATTTAGTGGGAATCTGTTTACTTCTAAAGGTGTGTCACACTTGGGGAACTGTAAAATATAAAGCAGAGAAACACCCCCATGTCTCAATATTATGCTGCTAAATAACTATATAAAATGCAGTTTGGGAACTTTAAAACACCAAATAAATTTGCTATCCAGTACACTGGCAGACAATTTTGAGAAGAATACACATTTTACAAAAGCAATTATCCATTTTTATTTTGTTTACATTGCACTGAAAATTTACATCATACTTTTACAAAGTTTTTTTTTCATAAAAATATACTTCTTTACAAAAGTGTATGCATTAATATAAGAGGAGTAGCCAGTTGCAGAAGAAACATTGTTTAAACAAGATCTTAAATGTATTAACCTTAACATTAATGAATGAATCATTGTTATTGCAGTCATTTGAATAAACAAGAATAAATAACTGATGGCATAAAATTTAAAACAGCATCCTGTCAGTAGAGTACAATGTTGAGAAAATTGTATGAATTTCCAAAACAATGTATCTCAAAGTGGTTTACAAGAAATTCACTAAATGTTGTAGAGATAGATCCAAGCAGCGCTTCCGGGTGCAATGATTTCTCTTAGGCACTCTGTCTCATGATACAAAAAGTCGAAACTGTTTACAGAGTTATCCATATTTGAGAGGGACAACAATAAAAGAGTTCACACTGGGTACGTAATTTATTCAATGACGTAAAACATGCTATAAAAGGAAGACAATGACCTATTAAATCAATATGCTGGCATTACTGTGATACAGTTGTAAATGAGCCACCAATAACTTGCAAATGCAAACCATAATTTGACAATGAAAGAAACCTGTCATATCTGAAACCTGCTTCTTAAGAATAATAATATACACACTTTAAAATATATGAAAATTGGGAAAAGCTACAATTTAGGAAATAAATTTATATGGGTGATTTGAAAGTGTAAATTGTTTGTAAGCATTATATTTATGGGCTGGTCCAAAATGTGTCTAACTCACTGTTAGATAAAAGTTAAAAGCTTAAAATCTTATGTTCCTAACTCATTGTTGATAAAGGTTCAAAACAATGTTAAATAAATTTAAAGGCTCAACTGGAAGGAAAATAGGATATACCAGAGACTAAATACAGTAGATCAATAGGTTCTATTTGGTCTTTCGAAAACTTTGGAAATTGTGGTAAAGGATTGTAAGATTGGTGTCTCAGATAACTGCAAAATCATCATTATTATAAATAATTTTTGCCAGCTAGAGTGGTTTCTGGGTGACAAAGCAGATTGAAGCAAGGTAATCAACTACTGCCCCACAGCTTACGGAATAATATTGGTTACAACATAATGAGGGAATGGGGAGAATAGCACAATGATCTTGCCATTTGCAGAAACTGTGACTACCAGTCTAAAAAAAGAATAGCAATATGATGCTGGAGAACACCAGAAAGAGTCAAATCAGAGTAGGCAGTCTTATCTCTTTTGTGACATCAATTAGCTCATAAATACTTCAGGGTATGACTCAATCTGAAATAACTATGGAAATAAGGAAGACAATGGCTCAATTAACAAGAACGAACAGTGGATAGAGTGGTGTGAAATATGGATTCATGGTATGATGTAGCTCATGACAGTTAAAGAGAAGTCAGTGATCTATTGACTCTTGTAAGTATAGCTCTTATTTCTACCCTATATCTTTTTTTTTTTAAACCCAGTCCCTCTAATATACTTTATAAAGCACAGAAATACTGAGAGTGGATGCTCCTCCAATATATGCAAATAAGTTTATGTTTTAGAATAATCTCCTTTTAAAAAAAGCAAATAAACTGTGAGTAAGCACTCTCAGAGTGCAGCCAAATTTCTGTAAAACTCTCCATGGTAAACATGAAGAAGAATTATAGTCCAGTTTATGAAAAAACACTCTTCTCTATCATTCCTCAGGAAAAGGTGACCCAGCAAGTCCTGAAAAGTGTGCTTTAATTTGTTTAGCAGTGAACTAAATGTACACTGTTTTGTGTCGATTTCCACTCTTCTGAAGGAGATGAAGAGTTGTCGCATTATACCATTGTGCAGACCGTATTCAAGTTGGGATCAAATCGTACTGCCTTCCCTTCCACTGACTTTGCGTTGGTGTCATACATGGGGTTCTCAAAAGCTGCTTGGCCATTGTTATTTTCATGAACTGAACATCCTGTATACTGTGTTTTGGGTGCAGTCCTGTTGATGAGAACATTGATTAGCTATATGTTAGCTTTCTTCTAGAAACAGCAAAGTAGGGATCAAACATAATATACTTGAATTATCATTGCTAATGCATAATCTAACTTCAAAGTATTGGTTGAGAAATCATAAGCTCAATACAACAAATTTGAACAATTTACCAGTCACTCTTAAACCCTGAGTGATTTTTATTATTTACATATAATACGTATTAATGTACAGAACCAATATGAGTAATACAGGTATAAATAAATGTCTTATGGCTATTCTCATAAATTTAAATTTTCTGATGCACTAATAAATAATCATTATGAATTAGCATGTATACTATAAATGCTATGGTGATGATAAAATTTAAATCTCATTACTATCCATCTATCTATCCATCCATCCATCCATCCATCCATTCATTCATTCCTTGAATATTTACTGAGTATCTGTTATGTGCCAAGCATGTCCCTAAGCATTGGATATAATTTTTTTTTAAAGATATTACAAGGAAGGCATTACTTTCATGGAGCTCATAATGTAGTGATAGGAAATAACTAATAAATATTTGTTAATTAAGTTAAAAAGCAAAAAAAAAAATAAAGCAAGAAATAATAGGTAATAAGAATTGTTCTGATGATAAGGAAAACTGTTGATATGATAGGAAATAACAGGGACCCACTTTAGGAGAAGTGATAAAGAAAAGCATCTCTGAGAAAGTAAAGAGTAATCTGAGACTTGAAGGACAAGAAGGAGACAGGTCTACATTAATTAAAGAAGGATTTCAGAAAGAGCAAAAAACTAACACAGAGGCCTAACTTGGGAAGGTACTTGAAGTATTTCAAAAACAGAAACACTCAATTTTCTTAAAAATTATATACATTAGAATAATACATTCAAAATCTTAAAGAAGAAATGACTATACTGGTAATTAAGTCATGAAAATAGTTTCCAAAGAGTTACTGATAATTGAACATTGAACATTTGGTTTTACTAAAATACATGGATTCTAGGCTGGCTGGTATAACTTGCTAATCTTAAATTCCTGTTTCATTTTTTTGTTGTTGTTTCCCCTTTGACAAATCTTGTTTCTAGTTTCCCCCATCACACTTCATAATATGCTGATATTCATTATGGTACAAAGGCAGACTTGCCCCTACCTGTTTCTGGGCCCTAATTCCTAAGATAGATATATCTTAAAATAAATCTTTTTCTCAACTCCTTTGTTTACAACAAACACCACAAATTTCAACTACCTTATCATATTTTGTATTTGCTATTATATTATTTTACTTTCCCTAATGCATTTTCTGAATTTTTCTCTATACTAAAAATTGCTAGGTGATTTGCATGCCAATAAATTTTGTTAAAGCTATTTTAAGTTTCTTTCAATGGGATCACCTAGTTATATTGCTTACAGCTTGCTCTAGCCAGGTGCATAATTCTAATGGATAGTATTTGTCTCCCTTTTTTCAAGCTAGAGTCATAATAAAAACCAGAAGCAACATGATTTTCTTTTAATTAAGCAAGAATTGTGAAGATACAAAGAAGTGTCCTTTTACTAATATTAAACAAGAGTTTTAAGGAAAATGATATAAAGTTTTGAAAAGTTTTATGCTATCAACAAAAATTAACTTGAAATAAATTGAACCTTTCAGTATAAGAGCTAAATCTATTAAACTCTTTGGATAAAACATATAGGTCAATCTGATCTTGATTCACGACCTTGAATCTGGAAATAGTTTCTTAGATATGACACTACAAGCACATAAGAAACATAAGAAAGTAACATAAGAAAATTGACAAATTGGACTTTATCAAAATGAGAAACTTCTATGTATCAAAGGACACTACAAAGAGAGTGGAAATGCAACTCACAGAAAGGGAGAAATATTTGCAAACCATATGTATACTAACAATCTAGTCTTCAAAATATATAAAGAACTTTTACAATTCAACAAGACATACAACCCAATTAAAAAATGAGCAAATACTTGAATAAGCATTTCTTCAAAGAATAATGGCCAAGAAACACTGAAGAGATGCTCAATATTATTAGTAATTAAGGAAATGCAAATTAAAATCACAATGAGATACCACTTCACATATATATTAGGATGACTATAATTTAAAAAAAGAAAGAAAATAAAACAGAAAATAACAAGTGTTGGCATGGAGGTGGAGAAAGTTGAACAGTCACACATTGCTGGTGGGGATACAACATGGTGCAGTTGCTCTGCAAAACAGTTTGTGCCTCCCAGGAAGTTAAATGTAGAATTACTATATAACCCAGCAATTCTATTTTGAGATATATACTCAAAAGCACTAAAGCAGATGTCCAAACAAAACTTGTATACAACGTATATAGCAGCACCATTCACAATAGCAAAAATGTAGGAACAAGCCAAACACCCGTCAACTGATAAATGGACATATTTAAACAGAACACATTCAAACATAGAATGGAATATTACTCAGCCATATAAAGGAATGGAGTACTAATCAATACTATAACATGGAAGAAACTTGAAAAAAAAAAAAACGAGTTGAAGAAACTAGATATAAAATATTATACTATTACATGATTCCATTTATATGAAATACCCAGAATAGGCGAACAAGTAGAAAAGCAGATTAGCAGTTGCCTAGGGCAGGAGTGGAAAGAATGGGAGATGACTAATTAATGGGCATAGAGTTTCCTTTTGGGGTAATGAAAATATTCTGGAACTGGCAGTGATGGTTCCATGGCATTGTGAATATACTAAATGCTACTAAATTGTACAAATGGTTTTGTGTTATATATATTTTATAAAAATAGGTTTTTGTAAAAAAGATTGCAATGGCTTGCTCAATAAATAAATTTAGTGAAGATTTTTTTATCCTTAATAAAATTTGGTATTTTCAAGGCCTAAGCAGCTAATAATATTCAATTATTATTACAAATTCATGTAATATTAAATATTAAATTTATATTAAATAAATTATTCTTAGATAATCTAGACTGAAATATATTTTAAAAGGTCAGTTTTGAGAAAAATGCAGTTAGGTAACATTCATTTAATTATCTGGTTACCTATATGTGTTTTTCTTCATAAAAGTAGTCCTATTTGGACAACAGTATAATCAAGCCCATCACTTGGGATGTTGTAATGGACATAGTAAACAAGGACAAACCAATAATATGCATAGTCATAGAATAGATATATTAGAAAGATAACATAATAATTGCATAATCTTCTAAAACCAGCAGAGGAAAAGGAGAAGATTAGAGGATTTTACCGTCTGTCAGGTTGGGTAAAATTGGTCAGTACTGTCATGTGAACTAAAGAGGATTGGACACAAATTTCCTAGTTCTCTAAATCTGGCAGCAAGTATCACCTCTATAATTCAAGCCTTAACCTGGATTTTGTATCTCTAAAGTCTCATTATGGATAATGCAAAACTAACTGATACAATTAAGTATGTACCAGGAAACTGTACATAGGCAAAGTAACAAGGGTTAAATTGAATGCTTGCAATTTTTGTTTTGTCATGTTGGGGTGGTGGGAGGCAGGCCAGGGAAATTAGGTTTCTAACAACTGTTGCAATACTTGGCACACATTGTTTTCAACAACCCAGAAAAAAAAAAAAATGGAAGTTAGGAATTGAACTAGAGTAGTAAAAAGAACATGAAATTAAAGATTTGGGAAACATTTTATAGGTATATCAACAAACTTACCTTTGTTTATAAAGATAAAATCCAAATCCTGCAAATATAAGTGCAAAAAAAGGCACAAGAATAGCAATGGCCACAGAACTACTGTTTGTACCATGAGGCTGATTTGAAGAATTTGAGCCTTCTGACATATTCAGTCCTATAAAAAAAAAAAAAATCAACTTTATTTTATCACAATTGATTTTTATTTTTATGAAATGATCATCTTCTTTCTTTTTCAAGATATCTACTTGGAAATGTACATAGTAAACAAAAGTAATTCACGACACTTCTTCAACTCTTTTCCACACAAGTTTGTATAGTGCCTTCTATGTACAAGACATTTTTTCCAGGAAAGAATACAGAATGAAAGCAGAGTCTCTGGACCAAAGAGTTTATACAATTGTGGGAAGAATACAGTGACACAAATAAGTGTAGACATCAAGCATGAATTAATGATCAATGTGTTTTAGGAAGAGAAGGACTAATTCCATCTGGTGGTATATAAGAATGCATTCTGTAGAATATACAGTATGAGCTTGACTTTGAAGAATTATTAGAACAATTAATTGAGAAGGAAGCAGGATCATCATAACCTCAGAAATGGGAAGGTGAGTAGCATATTTAAAAGATGTGACAAGCACTAGGTGTAGCTGTGTGGAAAGGATGTAGAGGTAGGCATGAATGAGTGTGTAAGAGGAAGATGCTAAAATGATAAAACTATGGCCATATCCTGAAAAGCCATTACATCATTCTAAAAAGTTCAAACTCATTACCTACTTGCAGTGAGGGACAACTGAGAGTGTTTAGAAATAAGAGCCTCTGTGATAAGACACACAATTTAGAACATTGACTAGGGTGGGATAGGCTTGAGAAAATTGGGACTGGAAGCAGAAGTACTTCAAAGGTCATGGCAACAACCCAGATAAAAATGGAAATTGATCTGTATCTTAGAGCATTAGGAAGAACATGAAAAGATAGAGTTAGCTGAACATTTTGTAGTTAAAAATCAACAGAACTTGTTTGTGAGGATAAGAGGTAGAAGAGCACAGGATGAGAAGCATTGTACTTGAGGATGAGTAAATGGAGAAGATGTTAGCACAATTAGGAAATGAGAAAAATCAGGTTTGTCAATGTGTTGGCATACGGATAGGGGAAGAGAAAATTGCAGACAGGTTGTCTTTCACTTTTTACTTTTATTTTCCCAAGACAGAAATAACTCCTTTTTATAGGTTCTGTTTTAGACATATAGTGTTTGAGATGTTTTTGAGAATAGTAGGCAAAAATATCTTGCATTAAATTACACAACTATGTTAATGTATTCTGTTAATGAATGTTGTCTTCAAAACTAATACAATTTTAGGCAAGACATTATCTGAAATGACATCTTACTATTCTTATTCACTTTGAGAAAGCTAATTTCCCTTTTTGATAAACAGTTATGTTCAAACTAAGTTATACCTTAGTCTAGGTTAAAAGTTAATACTTTATTTTCTACCCCATTTTTCCAGGGACTCAAAATATTTAGGTAAAAGTTCAAAGTAATGGAATTTCTAATATAAATATCAAATAGTAGTTTTAGAGTCTGAATTTATTCTTTATATATCAATACCATAATATAATAATGGAAGACAATATACCTTAAGAAAATTATGTGCCACAAGTTATGTTAATAATTATATTTGCCCAAGACCATTAAATATTTATGTACATTTTTAGAAGAGTTGGGAAGAAGAATGACAAAATTCTGTGCCTCCCACTATAAGAAATTTACATATCTGAATAGTACAAAGCCCCCAAAAGAGGTCCATTCCTCAGAGTTATTTTCCCTTTCCAGACCATAGGAATTTTTCAAAGTGCCATTACATTTTTGAAAGAGAAAGTTGCAATATTCAAACTGAAGAAAAGTACTATAGTTCTCATGAGATAAAATAAAAACATTTACAGTTTAATATTTTCTTTTATATCTGTATCACTTTTTCTCCTTTTTACTTGCTAAGGGCAAGACAGTGTGTCATATTTATTAGAAATATGACAAAAACCAAGCACTGTACAGGGTTGGTACATAGAGAATCAATATTTTGAAGAATGTGATTACTTAAAAGGCTATCAAATGTATCAATGTATAATCCTGACAGTGCAAAATTCAAAATGTAGTAAGTGTGCCTAATGTACAGAATCCACTGTATTTTTCTTATGATGTCTAGAGTAATAAAGGAACTACATGAAAATGAAAATGAATACATTACCTAGTCTTTGTAGTCCAAATTGCCCATAATCTTTGCCCTGAATAAATCCTTGAAATACATAAGTAGCTCCATCAGGCTCAGCAGAAACCTAGAAATATGTATAAGGTTGATTAAATCTGAAGATTGGACACAGCTATATTTTCCCAGCCTTAATACATATTCAGTTTTACTCTTAAATGAATTTTATGCAGAGTTTCTAACTCTGTATCTTCTTCCTATATAAAACACTACACATTGTGCAAATTTGCCATCATTATAAGCAAAATCAAAATGTTGATTTTTAAGTAATTAGAGTATTAGAAAAAAGGGAGGTTGGTTATTAATATAATAATATAGATATATAGACATTTCTTTTAGCCTAAGAAACCTACTGTAATAAAAGGGGGTAATGATATGATGAAACAGAACAAAGCAAAGGATCAATTAAAAATTAAAGTAGAAAACTGTACTTTGTAGATTCAATTACTATTTCGCATGTATGCACTCTCTCTCTGCGTCCCACCAGTCTACATAGGTAGAATGTACTTTCCATCTCATTGGGTTTGGTCCTGTGACTTGCTTTGGCCAATGAAATGTGGGTGGAATTAACAGTATGTCAGTTCTAAGCCTAGGCCTTAAGAGGCATGTTTCCCATTATAATAAATGAAAGATGCCAGTCACAAAAGACCACATATTACATGATTCCATAAATATGAATATCTAAAACAGAGAAATCCATAGAGATAGAAGATAAATTTGTGGCTGCTTAGGGCTAGGGTGGAGATGAGAGGTGGATGGGTAGGGTGATAGCTAAAGAGTGTGGAGTTTCTTTTTGAGGTAATGGAAATATTCTAAAATCAACTGTAGTGATGGTTACACACTTGTAAATATACTAAAAGCCACTGAATTGTACACTTTAAATGGGTGAAGTATATAGTATATGAATTGTATCTCAATTGAGGTGTTTAAAACACATTACCCATCAGAGTTTCTGACCTCTGACAAGAGAATATGCTCTGGGTAGCTGCTGCCCCTCCAGCCTGGGCCCCAGAATAAGAACCTAGAGCAGACCTGAACTTGCTATCACAGCCTCAAGTGGAACACCCAAAACTAGCCCCAGATACATGAGAAACAAAACAAAACAAAAAAATATTTCTTTGGCCCTGAGATTTTTGTGGTTGTGTCTAATGCTGTAAATGCTGACTATACCATGTATCTTGCATGTGTATAAAACCTTATATTTAAAAAAATACTTTACATGCATATTGTGATTTGCTCTCATAAATAAAATAGAAATAGATATATTTCATTGTTCCTGATAACTAGTAATATGAATTTGCTCATAAAATTGTTTTAATTAGGGCAGCCCTGGTGGTGCAGTGGTTTAGTGCTGCAGGGTGTGATCCTGGAGACCTGGGATCGAGTCCCACGTTAGGCTCCTTGCATGGAGCCTGCTTCTCCCTCTGCCTGTGTCTCTGTCTCTGTGTGTGTGTGTGTGTGTGTGTGTGTCTCATGAATAAATAAATAAAATCTTTAAAAAAAAAAGGATTGTTTTAATTAGTTACCTAAGTCCTGTATGCTATTGTAAAGGTTGTAAAAGATCTTGAATTCTTACCCTAAAAAGCAAAATATCATACCCACCCGGCCATAGCAGTCTGACATGTCAGAAGAAGTGATTATTTCCTTATTATCAGACACCATAGTCTAGTCATGGTCATTTTTAAAAATGAAATGCTCCTAAAAAGAATAGCTCAAACTCTAATATTTAAATGAGTGAATTCATTTTGTTTGCTTCCTAGATGAAATAATACAATTACACAATTTGAGTGCATTGAAGACATGAGTTAATTTCCAACTCCACAAATAATGGCACAGATAAGGAAATAAGATAAACATTTTTTCTCCTTGGGTCCTAAACTTATTGAAGCCTATGACTTACTATCTTCTTTCCCACTAGGTTTTCCTTATAAAAGAAGACCTGTTAGTTGTTAGGATGTAGCCAGAATTCTCCTGCTCATTTTTTAAGAAAGACTCTGGGGGAATATGTGAATAGAGACTTGTTGCATCTAACTGCCAATTTAGAAATTCCACATAAGTGGCTGAATAGGACAGGGTGATTCCATGGTGAAGCTATGGTAACTATTTCTCCACTTGAACTAATTCACATAACTTTCTTCTCATAAACAGGTTTATAAAATATCTCAAATATTTATAAAATATCCTACATCTGTTAAATTTACAGGAAAAAAAATTAAGTGTGTTGAGCATACTTAGTTTTTCTGATGCATTTTGTAAATATGCTGCATATGTTTTCAACAGTAGACCCAGACAAAGAATGAATTATATGTTACCTAGATTTATTTATCATAGTACTGACCATAGACAAAATACAATTGATGAAACCATAAAAAAAACTATATGGCCTTCATACACATAAATACTACGAAAGTAAGCAAAATTCATCAGGATCCAGTCATTCTAGGTTTAACATTCTAGATTATTAAGTATTTACACTGAATCTTTTTCTCAAAATAATTTACCCAGAATAGTACTTTTGCCATTTTATATGTGCATGTGTGTTCATAATTAGCTAAATTTAGAAATTTACCTTTTTCCGTAATCTTAATGACAAATTATAGCACAAAATGGTTATTAAAATTAGCAGCAGACATTTAAAGAGCAATACAAAAAAAAAAAAAAAAAAAAGAGCAATACTTACAAAGCCATCCATGGCCCAATTGTCCTCCTTCATTTTCTTCACAGAAGCATGAGTTGGTACTTTAATAAGGTAGATATGTAACATTAAGCGAGCTTCCTGGCTTTTATATACCCCTGTAAAATGTAAGGACATTTTAGTCTACCAATTTTGTAAATAGTTCTGCTTTATTTTATTGTCTTTAACTCTTTAAATATATCATGTAATGCATGTGACAGGAACAGAAATCAAACAAGGGCAAGTCAAAACCTGCTTCATCCACATGCTTTCCACAAATCCTGCAAAATATGTTAATTTCTCAGCTGAAATTCTCAAAATCTTAATTGTGGGCTTTAAATTACCTATGCTATTAATGAAGTATTATCATTCTTAATAACATCAGTCCATGATATTGTAAACAAAATGATTTCTGCCTCCAGTGAGATTTAAAATCTTTAAAGATGGAAATCACATGTTAAAATTCCTGATATTTTTCTTAATAATGAATTTGGTGCTAACCCAATTGAAAGAATATTCTAGGTGCTATTAGAGCCATAGAGGAGAAAATATATGTTCTTATCTAAAGATAGGATGCTTAAAAGCATTTCCAATAAAGTAGGAGATATAAGTCAGATACATAACCAACTAAAATACATGAAAAAATATGATAAATAAAAGGCCAGAAGAGAGAGGGATCATTTCACAATGGAGTGATTAGGAAATGCTTATGGACTGGGTCCTGAAAATAAAGTGAGATTTTTAGTTTTAGAAGGTAAATATAGGTAATGGCATAAAAGAGAAAAGCAAACATATATATTATGGGTTTTTTTTTCTTAAACAGTGAGTATTCTAAGAGTAGGAATAAGCTGGGGTATAAATGTGCTTAGGGGAATATTAGGAGATAAGAGTCTAAGTAAAAAATATTATGATTAACTTATGGTTGAAATTTGACTCCTTCATTCATTTATTTAATCTTTCACCTATGTTATAAAGTTTCATAAGAATATGCTAGGAATACAAAGATGATCCATAGATTTTGACCTAAACTAAGTTACAGTTACTAGGGAAATACAAAAATAATGAAAAATAATATTGCTGGGAAAATGTTATAATTGATTTATATGGAGACAGTGAGAGCAAATGTATCTATTTATGTTTTTTCTATATTTGTAGGAATTTATTTTGAAATTTCTCTAGGTTAGATTAAATATACATTTATTTTGTGCAAACTCATAGATAATAAAGAGAAAAAGGTTATGTCTCAAATAAATCAGTAGTCATAATTTTATTTTGTTACTATAAAGCTTTTTCAATTTACATCACTGTAACTGTGTATAGTTTTTTAAAAATATAATACATATTAGCTTCCAATACTTTAACAGAGAATCATTCAATAATACAAAATGTTTGACAGTTCTCCTAAAATATACAAAATCAATAAATATAATGTTATTTTCCATTTCATTTATACCACAAATTATCTTATTATTGATAATCTTTAGGATATACATATAGCCAAGAAGCTTATGTATTTATTTTAGAAAGGGAGAGAGAGAGGGCAGGAGAGGGCCAGAGGAAGAGGGAGAGAATCCCAGGTGCAGCATGCCCAATACAAAGCCCAACATGGGGCTCAATCTCATGACCCTGGGATCATAACCTGAGCCAAAATCAAGAGTGGGATGCCTAATTGATTGAGCCACCCAAGCACCCCAACAGCCAAGACATTTAAATTTCATATTTGCAATATCAATATTTTAAAAATATTATTTAAATAAGGGCAATTCAAATTAATCACTTGGACAATATTCACTGAGACTTATTTTGTTCCAGATGCTTTTTTAACTTTTGAAATAGTATGAACTGGAAGGCAAAGAGCTTCCCTCTTAGATCTTTTATTATCGGAGTATAGACAAATAATGTCATATCATGTTATGTAATACCACAGTATACTATACCATAAATAATGAAAAGAAGAAAGTGAAAGAGGATAAGAGTGTGTGAGACTAAGAGTGTGTCTGACTGTGTTTGTGATGAGAATGTTGCTTTAGATAGGATCATTGGGATACTGTTAATGGAAGACATTTGAGAAAACATCTGAATGTCAGAAAAAAAAAAAAAAAACAGAACAAAGGTAATGACGTAAATGTGCACTAGATCGAGGACACAGAAACTTGAGAAGGCTGAGCAGTTGGATAGGGCCTCTGGGTCCCTCAAGCATGTTTAAAGTAGCATAGATCTACCTTTTCTGTCTTCAGTTATGGTATCCATCTAAATATTCTCATTTGAAGAAACAATTCTGTGTCCATAAAACAGTTGCAAGTCACTTATCTGGTCTCTTTGGTGTTATGTGAATGCAGAAAGATTTAGTTATTCAAATCAAAGAACTTTTCAAATCAAAAGAATTATTCCATTTCATGATGTCTCATTCTAGCTACATCAAAATATTCATGAACAAGCTTATTTCAGAATCAGAGTTTTCATTTGTGTAGTAATATTCATGTATCAATCCAAAAATCAGAAAGCCTTGTTTCTTAATAAATTATGAATGTCATTAAAATGTAACAAATATTTCACAGTATAAAAATCACTAATAAAAATGATGCAATTATAGAAGTGAAGGCATAATGGCACTGTTTGCTGTTCTTTAATGTGATACCTGAAAGTAGCAGTTCCATGTTGCTATTGCTGAGTGTGGCATTGACTCTCCCAGTGGAAGCATTGAAACTAGTAACTGTCAAGGTCATGGGTTGTTTCCTTCCTTTGAAATTGTAAGAGCCTTTCCATATGTAATTTTGGGCAAACACATCATCTGGAACTGTAAATAGGTTAAACACATACATTAATTTCATTGTGCCCTGTAAATATAAACATTAAAAATTAGATTAATGGATATTAGTTTATTGAATAATGAAATTTTGCTAAACACACAGCAATGTGAAATGCGTATTACAAAGTGAATTCTTCATATATGTGTTTCAACCTTTTTTGGAATAAACCAAAATTGCAATAACTAGATTTGTATTCATACATGAGTCATCAATCAAAGATAGACAACACCAATTAAAGACATAAGGCTTATATTCAGAACCAGCTAAACATCAAATTTACTTATATTTGGTATCCTCTAGTAACATCTTTCTTTCAGAAGGAAAATAAAATGATTTTACTGAGCCAAGTCAGTCTATATAAAAGTCCCAAGAGGTCTGCTTTTCTCCAGGCAGTATGAATAGATTTATAGAAGGAAGAGCATAGGGTTAAAACCCCCTCTTGCAGAATAGGACTTAAGGACTGTTAGGAGGGATGCTCTTTTGTCCCCTTTACAGAAGACTGAGTTCAGTTATTCCAATAATAGATGCTCCTGAGGAAGAACAGGGCTCCACCATATTGACAGCTTTGAATTACAGTATTTTTAGAAATAAAGAAATTGTCTCTAGAATTGCTCAACTCTCATGGGGGAGAGATGAATTGTGGTCAAATCCAATAATATTTTAAATGTTATAAAACTCATCTAAAGAAGGAATGCTCTTTATTTTAGATAGCCAAACAAGACATTATATTTATAGAAATTAGTTATGTAATTTAGAAGTATATAAGTCAAATATGGCAAAGTCTACCCAGATCCTGAAATGAGGCTAAAAGAAACTTCCATCAATCCTATGCATCACAATAAGGTACATCCCCCAAAAGTAGCTATTCCAGGGAGTTATACTAGAGTTGCCTATTTGTGCAAACGAGTGAATAACAGAATAGGGGAAAGCCTGTTTTCCCCTAACAAGTTATTGACAATTTGTCACCTAGTCTTCACTACATACATCACACTTCTTACTGCCCAGATCACAGAGACTGGGGTAACATTCCTTGAATTCTACTCAGCAAACCAAAATCACAAAACTACTAGAGACATAAAATACATAAAACATAAAATATCCCCAGGAGTTGTATTTTGACTGAATATTTCAACACATGATGTTTTTCTCTATGATAACTCAAGAGCAGTACACCTGAAGGGTTAAGCACTGCAAACAGTAAAGCTCCTTTTAAGTCCCTCCTCTGCAATTTATGAACTGTGTGGTTTTGCATAAATTACTTAACTCTCCAAACCTGAACTTCCTCCTAATTAAAATGAGGTTAACTTAGAGTTATTATGAAGATTAAATGAGATACAGAAAGTGAAGTGTTCAGCTAAGTGATAGATGCTACCATTACTATTACTACTACTGCTGCTGCTGCTACAACTCAGATAAATTAGGAAAGCTGTGGATCTTAGACCTTACTGCATAATTGCTAATAAAATATATTTTAGCAGACACGTATTTAGTAAAATGACTAATCCATAGTTCTGACTCTGTGACCTTTGCCAAGTCATCCTTACAGTGGCACTCCCTTCCCCAAACCCCAAACTTCACAGCTATGTATGCTATAGGGGAATGCTATGTATGCTGTGTATGTATAAAGGAATCTTACCTAGAACTTTGATACAGTGAATGAGTAAAAAGCCCTCAATTTGTTAAAGTTTTTAGTAAAAAAAGTATGTTAAAATTTTTAGTGAAAAAAAGTACCTAAAACAAGTTTGCAGGAGAGAGTGACAAGCTATCTTGCCCTGAAAGACCTGGAATTTGGAAGTAATAGGTTCTTAGTTGTCCAGGTAAAAGCAGGAACAAGGGAGAAAGATACCCTAAGGGCAGTGCCTAACAGTTCATACTCAGTACCTAAGAGTTGTCTGTCTCATTGTTGATTTTCACCTGGACTGTATTGTGATTACTCTTTGCTATCTCTGAACCTTTAAAGAAAACCTATTACACCTGTTGATCTTATCTGTAGTCCTTAGGTAAATTAGTGATGGTTGAAGGAGATGAAAGAGAACCTCAGTGGCAGGAGAAAAGAGCGATGGAAAGATGCAGGTAGCAGCAGCAGCCAAGTACACTGCATGGGTTTTTTTTTTTTTTTTTTGTTTGTTTTTTTTTAACTGCATCGGGTTTTAATCATTGATGTGGAAGGCAATGTTTCACAACCGGGTCTCCAGAAAAACAAGACAAAATGAAACAAAGCAAATGAAAAAAACTGATGAGCAATATTTGCTGATTTCTAGAGTGTAAATATTCCCATAATTGCAGATTTCAAACTCCTATCAACATGAAATCACTGAATGCAAAGTTTGGAAGAAGGCACAGAATTGTCTGTGACAAGCCTGTACCTGCGGGCTCTAGCGTGCCACTGCTGCCTTCTGCCTTTTGAGAAATGCAGCTCAGGTTGGGCAAAGCAGACACCATCTGGTGATTTATTTTCCCGTGTACAATGGGAATGATAATACTTCTTTCTATTGTAGGTCTATTTGGGGATTTAACTATGAATGTGTATTTGGCTGTTCTTTGTAAACTCTAAAATGTCATCCCTCTCTCATTCATGTGGACAATGAAAAGAAGTCTAAGATGTCATGATCCTTTCTTTCAAGGTGTCTGAATTTAAACTTTACTTCACAGGCTTCATAGCATTGCTAAATGTAGTATCATGCTCCTGACTCTGATCCAATTGCCAGATTTCATTCTTGTTATTTTGGAGTAATATAATCACAGTGCCTCATGATTTTAAATTAAATGTTTCTAATGTTTTCCAGTTGAAGATAACATTTACTCTAAAGTTTTACAGATCTTTTTTACTAAAGTTGAAGAAATTCCTTTCCTTTATAATTTATTAAGAGTATTTTTGGAACCAGCTAAATTATAAATAGGTTGCATTTTATCAAATATTTTCTGTGTAGGTATTACACTGATCAGAATTGTTAGCATCTTAATCTCTCAATATTGTAGATTACTTTTAAGGATTACTTAATTTAAAAATATCCCTGCATATCTATCATGAACCCAATTTGGCTCTGTCATCTTTTGGTTTTTCTGTTTATCTATATTTTTGGATTTGATTTGCTAAGATTTTATGTACATTATTTTCATCTATATAAACTGAGTCAAATGGGCTTGTAAATTTCCCTTTTGTATTTTGTATTGATTATTAGAACTATATGGATCCATAGAATGAGATTGATTTTTTTATTCTTTTTTTTTTTTAGAGAGAGAGAGCAAGTGAGTGGGGGAGTGGGGGTGTATGGGTGTAGGGGGTGGATCTTAAGCAGAATCCATGCTGAGTGTGGAGTCTGAGGTAGGACTCCATCTCACTACGAGAAATCATGACCCTGAGATTATGACTCTGAGATCACAATTCTGAGATCATGACCTAAGCTGCAAACTAAGAGTCAACTGACCGCACCACCCAGGCACCCTTCATAGAATGAGATTTCTTGACAAGAAGAGATTTTATAAAATGGGATGACCTGTTCTGTTCCTTTAACATTTGGCAGAACTCATCAGTAGATCCATAAGGACCCGGTTTTTCTCTATGGAAATAGTTTTAAACTACTACTTTATTTGTTATAGGATCATTCAGAATTTATTTTGTTAGTTCTAGTGAAATATACTTTTCTAGTAAGTTGTCCATTTTTTAAAAGTTGTTTTTGACAGTGTTCCATTAATATAATTATAATTGATTTAATCTACTATCTGTGTGGTTATATTCACATTTCCTTTTGTTTTATTATTTAATTTTCGTTGCTTTTTTTTTTTTTTATCAATCTTACCAGAAATTTTCTACATTTCCACCCCAAATAACTACTAGTGGGTTTGTTGAGATTCTTCTATTGCACCTTTAGCAGGTGGGCGTGTGGGGATTGTTTGTTCATTTTATTATTATACTAATTTTCTTCTTTCTTTTGTTTAGTCTGTTATGCTTTATAGATCTTATAAATAGGGCTACTTAAGTCATTAATTCTGTGGCTTTCTTCTTTTTTAAAATCTTTTTTTTTTTAATTTTTTTTTATTTATTTATGATAGTAACAGAGAGAGAGAGAGAGAGGCAGAGACACAGGCAGAGGGAGAAGCAGGCTCCATGCACCGGGAGCCGCTTTCTTCTTTTTTAATGTAAGAATTTAAAGCTATAAATTTCCCTCACAATTTTGCTTTTGGTATAGTCTCCAAGTTTTGATATTTAGATTTTTCAACATAAGTTCTAGTGTTATATTTTCTATTTAATTTCTTATTTAACTTATGAGTTCTTCATGAGTATGGATTTTGTTTTTAATTTCCACATAATCAGAGGTTTTTAAAATATACCTATTTTCTTTTTAACTTTTCTTTCATCATGGTCAAATATCAGATCTGAAGACTGGCTTTGCTTTGAAATTTATACATTTTATTAATTGCTTAATATATGATCACTGTCATACTTATCTCATATGCTTTTGCATAAAATATATAATCTATTATTGTTTGATGCAAAAATTTTTATATATGTATATTGGGTCAAACTAATTAATTGTGTTCTTCCATATTATATTTTATTTTTATGCCTGCTTGATTTATTGATTGGTGACCATAAGTCATATTTTGCCTGGGAAAATCATGTTTTACATTTGATATACTGGAGTTATTATTTAAAACCCCTATCTGCTACTAGAGAAGCCCTCTCCCTTGGAAAATTCTGCATTGATTGACCACTGTAGTTTTCTGATTCCATTGCTAAACTTTCTCTCTTATGTTGACATATTCTTTGATTGCCCTAGTGGCATTCAGTCTATTTCCAGTGCATGTTAAATAAATCAGTGTTTCAGACTGATTTTTTTTTTTGTGGGTACTCTAGTTTTATAGCATGTACCTTGAGAACTTCTGAACACAACTAAAATTAGAAACTAACACTGTTTCTGGCTTAATATAACTAGACCAAATCTATCTCCAAGGTACAGAACAAATGCTAAATCTTTAATTTTATCTGTAGCTTTTAATTTATATCATATAAATAAAATACAGACTAATACTAAAAAAGCAGCTCTCTTATACTGAGGGCTTACTATGGGCACAGCACTTCACATTTCATGAAGTTCAATTTTTATAAACTAATCATTGTTTCTTTTGAATAGCTAAATAAATGTAGGCTCAGATATATAACATAACTTTTCGAAAGCCACAATGTAGGGGGCAGATAACATGGTAATTACATTAAAGCCATACAACTGAGAAGCCTATGTTTTCAATGACTAAATTTTAAATTCTCATTTTTAAAATCAATAAACTAGAAAACAAAATTGCTGAACTTTTACTCTCATATCAATTGTATTTTGTTCCTTCTTTAAAAATCTATATTGAAAATGTCTCATCTTTTTTTGTTTTAATGTTTTAAATATAGCAATGCCAATATAGTATAGTAACTTTCAGATACTCCTAAAGAGATATTTTATAAAGAGAACTATAAACATTATTTGGAATATAAACATATATCAGAATTACATTTCTTGAGATTCAACATCTTAAAATATAAATTTTTAAATTCTAAATAGTCAAATTCATGGTTTTCCCATACTGAATATATATTTTTTTAAATAATATTCACTTTGTCAAGAAAACAGTATATCACTTTTAGAAATCATGACTTCTAGAAAAAAACAATTGAAATTACTAACCACTTAGCTTTGGGCTGGGTGTTCCTAGTGCAGGTCTTGGATCTTTCACCAATATTTTCGAACCAGCTATGAAAAAAAAAATTAAAATGTTTACAAAAGTTAATATAATTAATAACACACACACACAAGTAATGCATTGTCAATTTTATTCTCTGACATATCATATAGTTTTCTCCAAAATGTCCTATTCATCCTAACATTTCAGCACTACTCAACACTTCTGTTGCACAGCTAACAACTTCAGCAATTACCCCATTATAGTCCAATGAGACAAGGGAAAGATTAGTGCTGCCTTATCATTTTAGAATTTTCTTTTTTATTTTAAAGAACATGTAAACCATGTAAATCAACATGTCAATAGTTGATTAAAGCATGGTAGCTGACGGCTATGGGTATGTTCCTATTGCACAAAGGAAGAAATAATTTGGTAGGGTATGTGTTTAAAAATAAAAATTTGTGAGACACTTGGGTGACTCAGTGGTTGAGCATCTGCCTTTGGCTCAGGGCATGATCCCAGGGTCCCGGGTTCAAATCCCACATCAGGCTCACCACAGGGAGGCTGCATCTTCCTCTGCCTATGTCTGCCTCTCTGTCTTTCATGAATAAATAAATACATCTTTAAAAAAAATAAAAATTTATTAAGGTGCTCATGGTGTTATAAGAAATTGGATAGACTCAAAACTAAAGAGTCAATACTAAGGTTTTAAGCCAAACCACAGGTAGTTTAAAACAAGGAAATCATGAGTTACCGGATATGCTTGCAAAGTTATAGGAGCTATGACATTCAGTGCTTATAGACTGTGGTACAGGCAGATCTTTTTTATAAGGACTATATAATGTCTTTAAAAGGTTTTAGGGGAAATAATTTGGGTGAACAACACTCTGACTCCAAGACAGAGAACAATTTGGAAAGGAAGGGATATTGATAAAGAGAAGTTAGGAGTCTGTGGCAGTAGTCCCAGTAGAGATAATACTGTTAGCCTACAATAGTAGTGATGATAAACAGCAAAGTGGATAGATAAAAAAGTTATTGAAATTCTGTTGGATTTAAATGGACTTTTAATCTTTCAATCTCATGAAAAATTTAAAACAAACTGAATAGTGTTCTTCTTGCTAAGAGAAGAAAGTGAACACATTTCAAAAAGAAGGTCATTAACATTTGTGAACGCTGCAAGAGAACAGGAATTAGAAGGGCTGGAAAAAAAAAAGGAAAAGGAAAAGGAATGTATTGATGACCTTATCAAAAATTCTAGAAAAAAACTTCCTTTATTCCTTGTTTTGAACACACAAGCCTTTTTTCCTCTGGTAAATTCAGTAGTACATCTTATCCAGATGGGGACTATTCTGATCAAACAGCAAGAGAAGTGGAAATTTCACTTAGATCTAGTCAAAATACTGTATCACCCTGGTTGACTAACAGATTTAGAGGTGGGCTCCATTTAAAACTGACAACCAGACTCTTATCAAGAAGAAGAAGAAGCTTTGGCAAAAACTCTTCTAAACCAAGAGGTATGCTGGCAGAAGTTTTTCCTACTGTGGTAGGTTGAATAATGTGACCTCAAAATTCATGTTCACCAAGAATCTCAAAATATGACCTTTTTTTGGAAGTAGGCTCTTTGAAGATGTAGTTAAATAGGGATCCTTAGATGAAATAACCTTGAAATCTAGTGCCTGGTGTCTTGATAAGAAGAGGAGAGGACATGTAGAGATAAATAGGAAAGGAAGCCACATGAAGATAGAAGATAGAAGACAGAACTTGGTATGGGGAAGCTCTGAGTCAAGGAATGCCAAGGATAGCCTGAAGCTGCTAAACAGTAGGAAGAGATAAAGCATGATTTTTCCCTAGAGATTTCAGAAGGTAAATGGATCTACCAGCACCTTGATTTTGGGTTTCTGGCCTCCAGAACTGTGAGAGAATAAATTTCTGCTTTATTAAGCTATCCAGCTTGTGGTACTTTGTTACAACAGCCCAGAAAACTAATACATGTACCATGAGGAAGTAACTAGAAGAAAAAATAAAGAAGAAAAAACAGAGCATGTGAAAGAATTTATAAAAAAAGATCTCAATAATATCTCTGTGCCTCTGGATCCAGAAGTGCCTGCCCTTGGAGTTGGCTAATATATTTCCCTTATTCCTAATCTAATCTGAGTTAAGTTTTTGTCTCTTGCATTTTATTTTAGGAAGGCTGATATACTAGAATAGCTTCTGTAAGAAACTTCTACGATGAAAACTTACCTTCACAAACAGGAACTTTTCCAGTCCAGGTGTTATCAGATCTACATACTCTATGTTCTGTTCCACCTGCTAAGAAGAAGCCAGGCTGGCAGGTATAAATGAGTGTATAGCCATGAGACGGAAGGTCCATTCCTACTACATTTGCATGAGCAGGAGTTTCTGGTTGTTTACAGCTGTGGGCTATATTAAGAAAAAAAAAAAAAGAATAGCATTCATTTTTTATAGACATGTTAAGAAAATTTTGAGATGAGAGTCACAATACATATTAGAGGCATGTTATATAAATATACTTTTGCATAGTTATTCTAATCAATCAAGGAAATGTATCAATGTCAATATACATATTAATTTCACAGGCTATCATGTCCTAAGCAGTCATCTGTGGAACATGGGTAGATGTTAAGAGGGAAGCTAAAGGGGGAAAAAGACTTACTGGGGATAATTATGCTCATAAATATGTTATATATCACTATTCTAGAAAGTCAAAATGATTATCATTTTAAAGGATCTAAGAAGTCCTGTAGTAAGATACCTTTCAAAGGTGGTCAAGCTCAGCTTTTCTATACCAGTTTATGAAATATTATTTTATTATTTATTTTATGTTTATTTTAAAATTTAAAAAACATGTTTTCTAAAGTTAAATACAACCACAGCTCAGTATGTTACTCTGACATTAATACTTCCTAATGCAGAAATCATAACTTAATAATTTTTTACATGTGGAATTTTCTGGCCATATTTTCTGTCCATAAGTAGCAGTATCTTCATTTTTTTTAACTTCTGTCTCCTTTTCTTCAAGGTTCCTCTCACTCTTGATTCTCCACCTCTCTTCCATTTTACCCATACGTATGCCACTTCTTGGCCCTGCCCCCAGTTTCCATTTTATATCTTATAAATACTATTCCTTTCTCAGAGATAGATGCTACAAGGAATTTCCTTCCTAAACCAGAAGCATTTTCTGATGGTTTGTTCATGGATAGGGATACTTAAAAGCTTGCCTCTGAAAAAAATGTCCTGTGGACAAATTTGCTTGGAAAAAAATTTCCATTTGTTTCCCAATGGAGATTCACAAAGCTATAAATAAGAGCTAACATTTTAAAAAATATTGTGTGATAAACATTGTTATATGTTTTATATTTAATATGAATCCATTAATAACATTTAATCCTTATGGAAGAAATACTCTAAGGATAAACACAAAAAGTCAGCCTCTACTACATCCTTTTTTGGCAGAGAGGGGCATTACTATATTCTTAGTCCTCACACTGTGCACATAGTAGAAGTTCTGAAATGCTTTAAGTAACCACTCTATTTAAATAATCATATCCTATATAGAAGTTATCAAAGAACTCTGGTTTACTATGAAATACCTAGTTACAACTCACACATGTTCTAAAGTACATGCTCTACTGAATTCTCTTTAAGGAATATTGCCATATTTAAGTATCAACCAACCAGGCATGTGAATGACTTCTCAGTGGATCATCCTGCTGCTTTGCAGTGAGCCTCGGGTCCATTGGGGCCTCCTGTGATCATTCAGGTGGTTCTAAACAGGGCTAGCCTAAATTCACAGGATTTATTGAGACTTCAGCAAATCCTAAAAGCTGGTCACCATTTTGATGAGTATTTCTACTCTTGCTTACTCTTTATTGTTTTTCCCCAGAAGGCTCAGGATTTTAAAAGATAGTAAAGAAGATAAAAAAAGAGAAAGTGGGAGGGAAAGAGATAAGTAATTCACCAGCTGAAATTTATTTCTAACTGTAAGTCAGAAAAGACAGCTTCATGACCTTGGGCTTTGTTCTTCTTTAATCTGTACGGCAAGTGCTCTCAATTTAGGGTCAGTGCACATTTAGAAGCTCCAGGAAATCCTGAAATAGTATTCAAATTTTTGGTCAAACTATTCATGCGTATTTGCTTCCATGGATGTTTCTATCTTTCTCAGATTCTCAGAGGGTTTCACAAGTGATAAAGAATTAAGAGGCACTAAGTTGGAGTCTTCTGTATTTCAGCATACTTCAGATTCATAGATGCAGATCTCTAAATTGATAAGCTAATAATTATCTAAAATTTCCAGATGACCAAGCTAAACACAATTACAAGAGGTTTGCAAAAAAGCCAAAATAGTGCTCCGTATCTTATAGCTTCTTCTTCTTTTTTTTTTTTCTTATAGTTCTTTAGAAAGAATGCTCCTTAATGGGTTTGATATAGTAATAAACTTATAGACGTAAGTTATGTTTTATCATAATCTTTAAAAATCCATGTAATACATCTTTTGTATAGATTTAGATTTACTTCTCACTTGTAAGAAAAAATGCATATAAATTCCTATCTGTGGTAAGTATAGTATAATTTCTTAGCCACAATACTTACGTATGCACTCAGGCTGAATTCCACTCCATGTGAGGTCAGGAAGGCAAGTGCGTGTTGTAGACCCTTGGAGAAGGTGTCCCTTTTTGCAATGGAACTGCACAACACTTCCTACCTATAGCAAATTACAGAGAAAAATGCAAATGTACCAATGCAGCTTGTAATATGGCAACAAATAGGAAAAAAAAAAAAAAAAAAACTCTGGATAAGAAAATGCTTTCAAAAGAAATTCTGCATGGTAGAAACTGGAAGGAAAAGATATTTAAAACTGATTTAAGGACAGCCCGGGTGGCTCAGCAGTTTAACACGGACTCCAGCTCAGGGCGTGATCCTGGAGACCCGGGATCGAGTCCCACGTCGGGCTCCCTGCATGGGGCCTGCTTCACCCTCTGTCCATGTCTCTGCCTCTCTCTCTCCTCTCTGTATTTCTCATAAATAAGTAAATAAATAAATAAATAAATAAATAAATAAATAATAAAACTGATTTAAAATAAAATTGGGGAGAAATCAAGACTAATGAAAAAACTTACAACTCTTTGTATACATATCATCATCAAATATTTGAATACCCAATGCATGGATAGGTGCCAAACTTTTTGCCATGGTAGCCTGAAGAAAATATACAAGATACCAAAAGGCCAATAAGCTACATCTGAACACAAGACAGACAGGTAGACAGTTAAACAAAGATAAAGCAAGATGGTTGAAGACAGAGAAATAAAGATAACTAACAACTTAAGAGGTAAATGAATATGGAAGATCGTAAATGCAATATGAGATTATATGCAAAGGTGTTTAGATGCAAAGATTGTGATTGTAGCAAATATATGCTGTAAGATATGGAGTTTACACTAAGCTTTTAAGGATGTGGATTTTAGATAAATACATAGAACATAGTTTTCAAAGTGTGGTCCCCAGACTGGTAACCTCAGCATCATTAGGAACTATGTAGAAATGCATTTTCTGAGACCTTATCCCCAGGCCCCCCTGAATCAGAAACACTGAATGGGACCAGCAATCTGTGTATTAACAAGCCCTCCAGGTGATTTTAAGGAACAATAAAGTTTAAGAACAACTGATAAAAATATAGAAAAGATAAGAACACGATGTATAAAGGTTCAAATATACATCATATAGTTTAGGAAAAAGAGTACATTTGATTGGTTGGCATTCACACAGTGAACTGGGAAGTTTCAGGGGTGGGGGAGGTAAAGTGACAGTGAGATACACCAAAAAAGAAAACAGACCCCAGAGTAATGTGTATGTGGCCTTAACTCTGGATCTGATCTTGCTTGAATAAGGTATATCCCCTATTTGAGGCTGAATCTATAAATAAATATAATATTTGTCTTGAGATTTGTTTTAAACACTAAATGACACAGGACATATAATATACTCCATACAGGGATAGCACATAGGTTTTAAATAAATTCCAACTATAATTATTAAGTCAAAGATACATGTAAGAATCAGTTTCTGAAGGGTCTCAAATAGCCGGCTACGGCACTTGAAATCTTTAATGAAAACATAAGGTTGCTAAAGCTCTTGCTAGAACAAGTAAAATTTGTGTTGAAAATTAAATTAGCCCAATGCATAAAGAAACTACCAAACAAACAAACAAAAAAATGACCAGCAGTAATTATAATCATGAAGCCAGCACTACTATATTAGATTTGAATGGATAAAGGCTGAATTAACTTGTGTCAGTAGACTTGGGAAGGATGTTGTTTACTCAAACTGCATTACAAGGAGAAATCATCAGGGTTTATTAAATAATTATGGCTGGAGGACAAGGTGAGAAATATTTAGTGCCTGCCACTTCAGCCTTCCCTGAAATTGGGAGTCTGAGAATGATCAATCATCCTATCCTCTTAGCATGTTTCACAAATACCCTATTTCCTTCCTTCCTGGTTAGTTCCTACTCTCCACTGCTAAAGGAACATGACACTAAGCTTAAGGTGACATAATTTGATCCAAGATTCCATTTGGACCTTGAGAGTAGCTGAATGCTACCATTTCTTATATTCTCATTATTACACAGAACTATGCTCTACCAAAAACATTCAATGTCAACCATCACTCTCTGGTAGCAACCTTTATTCTTCCAGTTATCTTACATTGTGTCTTCCCAGACACCTTCATGATAGCCTTGAGTAGATCCCTTACCCTCTTGACAACCTATTTTGTTCAGGGCCACTACACTGTCCAACAGCACTGTCTAACTCCAGTTAGCATGTTCATTTTGGATTCTATATAAATGAAGTCCCTCAAATTGTACTCCAGAGCACACAGTTCACATACCCTGAAGTTATGCAATATAGGGCTACATATTTTGACTCTGTCATATAGACTAGATTATGTGATTGATTATGTAGACTTTGCAATTTTGTTCTTCAGTAAAACCAGTTTTACAAAACCCATTTCCTATATCAATCCAGCGATCCTAGTTTGGAGTAGATTTTAGTTAATGGCTGCCACCTTCTACCCATAAATCTCCCCTCATTCAATCTTCCACCAAATACTGATAATTTTGCATCTTAAATCTTGAACTGTCTCATTCTCCCTTTCTCTACTTAATATATCCTGTTTTAGTCTTCAATATATTTTCTACAGGTTTGGTTCTCAAATTTTAGGGGGAATCCCTAGGTGGCTCAGCGGTTTAGTGCCTGCCTTTGGCCCAGGGTGGGATCCTGGAGTCCTGGGATCAAGTCCCGCATCGGACTCCCAGCATGGAGCCTGCTTCTCCCTCCTCCTGTGTCTCTGCCTCTCTCTCTCTCTATGTCTATCAAAAATAAATAAATAAATAAATCTTAAAAGAAAACTTTTTTTAGCAGATATCACAATCAGGAGGACTTACCAGAACACAGAGAGATGAGCCTCCCTTGAAAGTTTCTGACTAGGTAGATCTAGGGGAAGCCCAGAATCTGTACTTCCAACAAGTTCTTAAGTCGTACTGCTCCTGCTTGGTCAGGAACCACACTTTGAGAACTACTGTCATAATTATAATTATAATAATCGTAATTACAATAATCATCTAACTTGTTTCCATTTCTACAGTCTTGATCACATTAAATTTATTTTCCACATAAAGTCAGAGTGATCAAAATGGAAGTATGACCTTAGCATTCTCCTTAAAATCTTTACTGTCTTATCACCCATAGGATAAAGTTACATTGTGCTAAATTAATAGATAAAAGTCCCTATAACCTGACCACAGCTCACCTCTCTAGTTTCATCACTAACCATTTACTTTTACTCAAATTGTGCGCATATAATATTGAATTTTTGTAGTTCCCTTAATGCATGCTTATTTTCATGCTGTTTACCCTGCATTGAATGCTTTTCCCATCTTGCTTTTCCTAGATCTTATCCTAAAAGATTTAGCTCAGAAATTCTAGAAAGGCTTCTCAAGAACAATAGATTAGGAGAACTTTCTTTTATGTGCTCCCTTAGCAACTTTCAAAGTTATGGATGTTATCATCTATCCTATGAAATCACCCACACAGCAGGGGTTAGTTTCTCTAGACTAGGGACTGTATTACTCACCCTTGTGGACCAAGATCTCTTGAAAACGTTAGATCAACTGAAGGAACGGGGACTGATAATTTAATACAAAATCATTTAATAACTTTAAAAGATTTAACATAACTATAGTTTCTTAAAGTACAGTGATATCCCTTCCATACTTTACATAGCAGGAAGCTAAATCACTGTTTATTCTTTGAAGGGTACATTTGGGTGACTTCATTAAGACTTGATTTAATAAGATATAAGAAATATTTTGGATTACATAGCAAGATTTTTTTCCTAATTTCTGCAAACTTTCCCAAAGTCATCATAAATACTACTTTAAATATTAATCAGATGCCACGAAATAAAATCTATTTATTTTTTTTCTATATCTCACAAACACATGAAATAACTATCTTTGTCATATTCACAAATACTTATACAAAATATCTAATATACTTAGAACCAAATTTAGTAGTTGATTAATTTTTGTTCAGAATTTATTACAGATCAATCATTTGCCAAAATTTTCTCCAAATATCAGTGCATTAATAAATATTTTTTTTCAGTTATAAGATCAGTTGATAGTATACTTTATATAGTTCTCCAACCTCTTCCAACTGGTGATGATAGGTTCTTCTGATTCTAAATTAACTTCTAACATGCAAAATATCATTTGATTATTTGTAGAAAAAATAATTTTCCATTACCTAATTAAAAAAATTCTTAAAAAATAATTTATGTACAATTTTCCTATCCATATTTACTAATAAAAAGTGCCCTGCTTATAAAACCAATTATATACAATGCAAAAATATTGAATATCGTATCAAAAATTTAAAATAATCCATTTTAATAGCAGTCAATGTTTAAATAAAAATCACTTTGAGTTGGACCCAATTAGCATGTTTTGTGCAAAAGCATTATAAAATTTTAAGACATGTCAATTTAGTAAATATAATTTATCTTCTCTAATTCCTTATTGCTTTATTTTTTTTTCTTATCTCTTTATTTTAAATGTTATATCTCAGTTCCTAAGCCATGAAGTCTAGATAGCTAATCAAGGCATAATAGAAATTTTGTATAAATATAGAATATTCTAAGTAAGACCTATCCATGTCTTTCATGATATTTCATAGCAAATAACTTTTGTTTTCCTAGAATTTTCATCATTGTATTTATTTGTGTCTGATTTTTAACATCACATATTAAAAATGTTTGTTTAATATACATTTATATAACATACATATATATATCAAACTAAGGCTTCATAATTTATATGCTTCCTCTGTAGCATATTGTAATAACCACTTTATATTATATATATATATATTTACTACGTGTTTATAATAAACATTTTACCCAAGAAAAAATAAAGTAGCTTCTAATAAAAGACATACATAGATTTTGACTAATAAAATTGATGTAGAAAAGCAGGGTCATAAAAATGAAGGGACAAAATATATGCTTAAGATAAGATGCAAGGAAGTTTCAATGAGCATCAATTTTGGACTTGAGGTTCTTGGTTTAAAAAACTTTAAATTCTAGGATATCCTATAGTTTGTATTAAAAAGTTATCAGATTTTAATTAAAAACATTGGATGTTATGGGATTTTTGTTTTAAAATTCATGTCATCTTATTCATCATTTAAAGTCATGAAACACTATGTAACATGTTTGTCCCATTCAGTATACTTATATACTAATTTAGATTGTAAACTGGAAATCATACATAATCACCATGGTTATTTTGGTAGGGCTAAAAGTCTTACTATTCAATATCTTGGCATTACACATCAAAGAGTGAGATTAAAAACATTTCATATCTATAATAACTTGAATATAACAAGTCTTCACTCCTAATGATGTGTCTTCCAAATCCACATCTCAATTTAAAGAGTGAGACAGCAGTTAGTGAAATATGTGTGTTTGGCATTAACTCCATAATTAATCTAGATGTTATATCAATCATTTTGACAGCTACTCCATTCACTACTGCTCTATTTTAGCCAAAAATAATTCTAACTTACAGTATTTTTGATATAAGAGAAAGTATGTTGAGTACTTTTTCCAATATTAGAGTTTTTGTCATCACTAGCAATAGGTAATATATCCTTATATGTTAATAAATATATCTATGTCCAAAGATCTATGATATGAATCCATATAGAAAAAGTGAATAAAAATATTAAAGAAAAAATAAATAAATGATTTGAGTGCCTGTGTAATTCATAACTTTCTCCTTTCTCTTGTCCCTCCCAGAAGTGAGTATCCTAACAGCTATAATTTTACTTAAGTCACTGCTGGCTCCCTGATGAAACCAGGAATAGATAAAAAAGTTGAGATGTTCTGATTCTCTCTCTAGAAATTTGGAACTGAGTTTGAGACAATTAATCACTTTCTGTATGTGGCTGAGAGATAAATAGAAAAATACCCGCTTGATCATGTGGCAAATTTGCAAAGAGAAAAACAAAGTAGGCAGAGTAGTGGAAAAGATTGAGTCCTATTGTCCAGTTTCTAGATTCTAGGCTTGGTGGGTCTCAACTAGATCCCTTTTCTTAGGGTGTTTGACATACCTGCACATGGCTTATAATGTTTTTAGGCTTAAGCTAGCCCAAATGATTTCTCTTAACTGGCAAGTGAGAGTTTTTCTCAACCAATAAAGACGGCTTATCCAGGATTCTATTTGGAATCTAACAATACATTAATATTAGTTAGAATTACATAAACTTTAAAATTTCAATAGGCTTTGTACAAACTTATTAAATATATTGAGTATACATATACATATATACTCACATACCAGTCATATGCATGTATGAAAGTTGATGTCCCTAATCTAACATACTGAGAACATCATTTGTAATTTTAATAAATATTAATATAATTATATAGAGTTTATCATATTTCAAATATAGTCTATTCATATTTATCTAAGTAGAATATGATGATCCAGTGCATGCTTATTAGCCAAATAATATGCTTTCAGGGTTATATTAACCTTGGGATAACATTTTTCAATGGTTATAATTGAATTCTTACAATGCAGAGTTAATAATTCTATTCATTTCACGGATGACTATACTAAATTCATTCTTGCTCGTTTCCATTCCCGATATTTCAGAGAGTATGTATTAGAAAGGACTCATACTCTTCAGAAAATCACCTGATTTAGTGCACAGACACTACCATCAAAACTCTATATTTTCTCAGGATATTGAGAAAAGTGAGTGAGTGACCAAAGTCAAGTCAATGTTCTCTTTCAGTTTCTTCATCTACATGATGAGGACTAATGCTCTTTAACTAGTTGTCCATTTCTCAGGATTTAGACTAATTGATAAAACCTTTTATAAAGATATGGAAATTAACAAGGCAGGAAACCACAAATGTTGGAGAGGATGTGGAGAAAGGGGAACCCTCCTGCACTGTTGGTGGGAATGTGAACTGGTGCAGCCACTCTGGAAAACTGTGTGGAGGTTCCTCAAAGAGTTAAAAATAGATCTGCCCTATGACCCAGCAATTGAACTGCTGGGGATTTACCCCAAAGATACAGATGCAATGAAACGCCAGGACACCTGCACCCCAATGTTCATAGCAGCAATGTCCACAATAGCCAAACTGTGGAAGGAGCCTCGGTGTCCATCGAAAGACAAATGGATAAAGAAGATGTGGTTTATGTATACAATGGAATATTACTCATCCACTAGAAATGACAAATACCCACCATTTGCTTCAACGTGGAGGGACCTGGAGGGTATTATGCTGAGTGAAGTTAAGTCAATCGGAGAAGGACAAACATTTTATGGTCTCATTCATTTGGGGAATATAAAAAGTAGTGAAAGGGAATAAAGGGGAAAGGAGAAAAAAATGAGTGGGAAATATCAGAAAGGGAGACAGAACATGAAAGACTCCTAACTCTGGGAAACGAACAACGGATGGTGGAAGGGGAGGTTGGCAGGGGGTGGGGGTGACTGGTTGAGGGGCACCGAGGGGGGCACTTGATGGGATGAGCACTTGGTGTTATTCTATATGTTGGCAAATTGAACACCAATAAAAAATAAATTTATAAAATAATAATAAAATAAAGCTTTCTAAAAACACCAATATAATGGAGACTGAGACATCTTTTTCACATTTTTGTATTATGTAGACAGGCCTGAGGCAAACCGGAAGAACTGCAAATGCTATCAAATCAATGTTCATACTGTGTCAGAACTGAAGATGAATGGAAACTATTTTTAGCAACAGAAATATGGCACTCTTGATGAGTACTTCCTTTAGAAATGGATTTTTTCAGGTTCCCACTGAATTTCACACAAAATAGTACCATTTAGAAAAGTCTGCAACACAAGGCAATTGGGTAATGTGTATATTGGCTATTTCCTTGTGGAGTCAGTATGCACTTTGGCTCCCCTAAGGTCCCTGTAATGAAAAACTCGCTGAATCTCTACATAAAATCTAAATTAGAAAATGTGAAAATAAGAAAGTCAGCCACACATGACTGGGCATGCTGAAGAATTCCAATGTAACAATCCACCTATTGTCTAACAATAGGATAAATGATTTTCTCAGAAATTTCCCATGTCAGTGAAAATGTTTAAAAATACTTTAGCATTATACACATATTATAACATAAACATATTTTAGTCTACTTGCTTTACTGAATAACCACATTTTTATGTTTGCTAACACTTTAACTTCTTTCATCTTTACTTCTGCTCACTGCTCCACATCTTCCTTTAGAATTTAATCATTTACCCCCTTGCTTCCTCTTACTTAGCCCTCTCTTGCATACTAACGACTACATATGGATTTTCCTATGCTCACAGCTATCTTCAATGTTTCTTTTGTTTTATTGTCAAGATCAGTTAGGAAGCTATTTTCTTAAACCACATTTTTATTAGGAATAAAACATTAGGAAAAAACATTAGGAAATGTCCTTTTACTTCCATGCTTTTGTTGCCTTTTACTTTTTTTATATAGTTATGAATACAGATGTAAGCATGATGGTTTTCTGTTTCTACCAATACGATTCTATGTACATCAATCAAAGAAGCCTTTTGGTCTACTTTTATTCTAAATAGAAATACTTCTTTAAAGTACCCACTTGAAATCCAAATGTATTGTTCTGAGATCCATGCCTTGGGACTCCTGGATTTTCACATGAGGTACGGGTGGGTTCTAAAATGAAGATCATAAACATAATATAATCTTTAAACATAATATTCCTCTAAAATGTATAATATATTTAAATGCATATTTCTGATATACAAAGCAATTTTGAGTCATCTGGGGCTTAATGAAAACGACCATGGGTGTTAATAAAGAGTATAAATCTAACAGTATCTCTCCATGGACAGAAGCCTGCTAATCTTAAAGCAAGAATTCAGGTATACTACAATTTACATGGATTATGCAATTCTCAAAATTTGAACCTTTCTAATATAAAAGCACTTCACATTCAACTAACTCTGTGGATAAAAAGTAAAGGAAAAATGAAGGATATGAAAAAAGAACACGTATATAAAACATTTGCCCAAGGACTTTGCTAAATTATAATCTTAGGATTGTAGGATAATATTCCCCTTAAGAAGTAAGAGGTTTTCCAGAAACTAGACTTAATTATTTGCATTTTTCAGGAACACCCGTAGGAGATTTAGGTATAAAAATGGTAGAACTGGGACGCCTAGGTGATCCAGTGGTTAAGCATCTGCCTTTGACCCAGGGCATGATCCTGGGGTCCTGGAATTGAGTCCCACATCGGGCTCCCTGCATGGAGCCTGCCTCTCCCTCTGCCTATGTCTCTGCCTCTCTCTGTTTCTCATGAATAAATAAATAAAATCTTTTAAAAATGGTAGAACTAGTAGTCTCTGAATTGACTACTTTATAAGACAGAATATTTGGTTATTTTACCAAATGTGACATTTAATTTAAAAGTATAGAAATGTGCTTAGAGCCATTCTGAAGTCAATGTATTTTTTTTTTTTTTAAGTAGTCTCCATGGCCAGTGTTGAGCCTAATGTGGGGCTTGCACTCAGGACCTCAATGTGAGTTGAGATCAAGAGTCAGATGCTAGCTGACTGAGCCAACCAGGTGCCCCATCACTGTATCTTTTTTTTTTTTTTTGAGCAAGTTTAACAACATTTGACTAGGATTCATTAATTATAAAATATATATACAGATGTTAGTACTTGAGGCTATTAATCTGAGAGCTTTGTACTTTTTCATTTTACTGATAAACAGGAAAATTATTTTGAGTGTTTTTTGGGAAGTTTTTTTTTTAAGATTTTATTTATTTATTCATGAGAGACAGAGAGAGAGAGAGAGAGAGAGAGAGGCAGAGACACAAACAGAGGGAGAAGCAGGCTCCATGCAAAGAGCCCAATGTGGGACTTGATCCCGGGACTCCAGGATCACACCCTGGGCGTAAAGGCAGACACTAAACCACTGAGCCACCCAGGGATCCCCTCTTCCGGAAGTTTTAAATGCTAAATACAACATCATATATTTTAACAGTATTTGTTTTCAGTGCCTTCTAATTGGTTCTATATTTTACATTTATTTTTCATATTTAGCCAACTATACTTTATAGGATAGAAAATAATTAATACACTATATACTAGTAATACATTACTAGTATCTAGTAAATCTAAAATTACTGAGAATAATCAAACTTTATTTAATATTACCTATGCAGTGAGGTGACGAACCACTCCAAGTGCCATCTGCTTGACATATTCTGGTGCTTGATCCCACTAATATGAAAGGAGAATTGCAGCTAAATGAAACCTCTGACTGGTATATAAAGCTTTTGCCTTCTCTTTTTCCTTGGGCAGGTATACCAGGGTCACCACAAAACTTAGCTGAAAATGAAAAGAAAGATAATTACAGCAAAGACTTAGGATTCATCAGAGTAACAGTTTAGAAGTGATGAAAATAACTGGAATACTGAACTGAAGTGATATGTTATTCACGTTAATGTATCCCAAATAAATTTTTTTAGCACTTGTTTATGCGATAAAAACTGAATGTACAATTCAGGATAATATTCAAAAGAAGTTTGATTGAGGTATTTTCCACATAGTAAACCACCTTAATAACTGTAGAATTTTTTGTATTTTTGTTGTTGTTTTGTATTGACTACATATCTGCACAAATTCTTTTTATATGTATATAACAGTACACTTACTTGTTCTGTTGTACTCTCTTGAACACTCAGAGCACATACCTTAGTGTTTTATTGTCTTCCTCTTTGAAATTCTGTGAAGGATTTTTGAGTGTTTTTTAAAGAGTAAAGAAGCCAGTAGAGTCCAAATCTATACCAAACCAAGGACAATCTCAATGTTCCATAGCTTTTGAAAATACCATCCTGACAGAACTTCTAAGCAAACTGAATAGATTATTACATTCAACATATATTTCCTAACAACTAAAAGCACTTATCCTAAGAAGTTTCAGGTACTTAGACTTATCAGTAAACAAACTAAGATTCCTGCCCTTGTGGAATTTATGTATTTTTGAGAGAAGCAAACAAAAAAATAAAAAAGGTAGAAAAGGTAGTATGTGGGAAGGTAGTGAGTCCTGTGTGGATAAGTAGTGTAGAAGAAGGGATTCTGGACTGTGTATGTGTGGATGTGATAAATGGTAGGAGCTGGGGGTGGGTTTCAAACAAGATGACAAGGGTGTCTGTCAGGATATCTCAAGGGAGAGCATTCTGGATAGAGGAAAAAGCACCACCAAAGGCCTATGTTGCAGCATGTCTAGCACGTTGGAGGAAAAATAAGACCAGCTCACTGAAGCACAGTGAGCATGCAGAAATATAATAAGGGATGAGATCAGATGGTTTCCAATCTAGTAGATAACCTAGACAAAGATATCATATATTTTCAATTTGTTCATTGTTCTAAAAAATACATAATGCATATTTACCCTTTTAACCATTTTTAATCATATTTGGTTTTTAAATTTGCAGATTCAGCATCTGAAAGCTTTAAGTATCAATGCTCCCTCAGAATGGTGCATTATCCAAAACAAAGATATTTTTGAGTCTGAAAGGATACCTCTAACTCTATAGGACAACAGGAATAAACTAGGAATGCTCAGGCAAACAGGAATGAATAAAATACCTTGATAACAGAATACCTTAGTCTTAAACTCAAGGTACAGAGAGACATTTCCTAAAATTCAGGATTCTAGAAGAGACCTAAATTTTCAAACGTTTTTTAGGAACTATTTTTTTTTTCTTTATAAAACTGTTAAAAGTGGGAGGAGGGGCAAAACGGCGGAAGAGTAGGGTCTTCAAATCACCTGTACCCACCAAATTACCTAGATAACCTTCAAATCATCCTGAACATCTACGAATTCGGCCTGAGATTTAAAGAGAGACCAGCTGGAACGCTACAGTGAGAAGAGTTCGAGCCTCTATCAAGGTAAGAAGACGGGGGGAAAGAAATAAAGAAACAAAAGGCCTCCAAGGGGGAAGAGGAGGCTCCTCCGCGAGGAGCCGGGCTGAGGCCGGGGCGAGTGTCCCCAGGACAGGAGAGCCCCGTCCCGGAGAAGCAGGAGCTGCACCAACCTTCCCAGACAGAAAGGGGCCCGCAGGGAGTTAGAGCAGGACCCAGGAGGCCGGGGATGCCCTCGGGCTCCCGGGGACACTAACAGACACCTGCGCCCCGGGAGATGCGCCGAGCTCCCTAAGGGCTGCAGCGCGCACGGCGGGACCCGGAGCAGCTCGGAGGGGCTCGGGCGGCGGCTCCGCGGAGGGGGCTGCGCGGCTCCGGGAACAGCTCGGAGGGGCTCGGGCGGCGGCTCCGCGGAGGGGGCTGCGGGGCGGGAGCGCGAATCCACCAGCGCAGGCTCCGGAGCACAGGGCGCCGGGACACAGCCCAGGATCCGGCCTCCTCCGGGACAGGCGAGGCCGGGAGGGCCCAGGACAGCGAGGACGAGGACGCTCCTGCCCGGAGCTGAGATCAGCGGCCCCGCCCCGGAGCCCCCAGGCCCTGCAGACCGAGAGCCCCGGAGTTACTGCGGGGGCTGACTCCAGGGCTACAGAGCTGCCCCCGCCACTGCGGTTGTTCCTCCTGGGGCCTCACGGGGTAAACAACCCCCACTGAGCCCTGCACCAGGCAGGGGCAAAGCAGCTCCCCCAAGTGCTAACACCTGAAAATCAGCACAACAGGCCCCTCCCCCAGAAGACCAGCTGGACGGACCAGTTCCAGGCGAAGTCAAAGGACTTAAAGTACACAGAATCAGAAGATACTCCCCGTGTTTTTTGTTTTTGTTTTTCTTTTTGATTTCTGATTGCTTCCCCCACCTTTTTTTTCCCTTTCTTTCTTTTTCTTTTTCTTTTTCTTCTTTTTTCCTTTTTTTTTTCTTCCTTTTTTTTTTTTTTTCTTTACTTCTTTCCCTCCTCTCTTTTTCTCCTTTTCCCAATACAACTTGTTTTTGGCCACTCTGCACTGAACAAAATGACTAGAAGGAAAACCTCACCTCAAAAGAAAGAATCAGAAACAGTCCTCTCTCCCACAATGTTACAAAATCTGGATTACAATTCAATGTCAGAAAGGCAATTCAGAAGCACTATTATACAGCTACTGGTGGCTCTAGAAAAAAGCATAAAGGACTCAAGAGACTTCATGACTGCAGAATTTAGATCCAAACAGGCAGAAATTAAAAATCAATTGAATGAGATGCAATCCAAACTAGAAGTCCTAAAGATGAGGGTTAATGAGGTGGAAGAACAAGTGAGTGACATAGAAGACAAGTTGATGGAAAAGAGGGAAACTGAGGAAAAAAGAGACAAAGAATTAAAAGACCATGAGGATAGATTACGGGAAATAAACGACAGCCTGAGGAAGAAAAACCTACGTTTAATTGGGGTTCCCGAGGGCGCCGAAAGGGACAGAGGGCCAGAATATGTATTTGAACAAATCATAGCTGAAAACTTTCCTAATCTGGGAATGGAAACAGGCATTCAGATACAGGAAATAGAGAGACACCCCCCCCCTAAAATCAATAAAAACCGTTCAACACCTCGACATTTAATAGTTAAGCTTGCAAATTCCAAAGATAAAGAGAAGATCCTTAAAGCAGCAAGAGACAAGAAATCCCTGACTTTTATGGGGAGGAATATTAGGGTAACAGCAGACCTCTCCACAGAGACCTGGCAGGCCAGAAAGGGCTGGCAGGATATATTCAGGGTCCTAAAGGAGAAGAACATGCAACCAAGAGTACGTTATCCAGCAAGGCTGTCATTCAAAATGGAAGGAGAGATAAAGAGCTTCCAAGACAGGCAGGAACTGAAAGAATATGTGACCTCCAAACCAGCTCTGCAAGAAATTTTAAGGGGGACTCTTAAAATTCCCCTTTAAGAAGAAAGACTGAATTAAGAAGGACTGAATAGATATCATGATGACACTAAACTCATATCTGTCAATAGTGACTCTGAACGTGAACGGGCTTAATGACCCCATCAAAAGGCACAGGGTTTCAGACTGGACAAAAAGGCAGGACCCATCTATTTGCTGTCTACAAGAGACTCATTTTAGACAGAAGGACACCTACAACCTTAAAATAAAAGGTTGGAGAACCATTTACCATTCAAATGGTCCTCAAGAGAAAGCAGGGGTAGCCATCCTTATATCAGATAAACTAAAATTTACCCCAAAGACTGTTGTGAGAGATAAAGAGGGACACTATATCATACTTAAAGGATCTATCCAACAAGAGGACTTAACAGTCCTCAACATATATGCCCCGAATGTGGGAGTTGCCAAATATTTAAACCAATTAATAACCAAAGTGAAGAAATACTTAGATAATAATACACTTATACTTGGTGACTTCAATCTAGCTCTTTCTACCCTTGATAGGTCTTCTAAGCACAACATCTCCAAAAACGAGAGCTTTAAATGATACACTGGACCAGATGGATTTCACAGATATCTACAGAACTTTACATCCAAACTCAACTGAATACACATTGTTCTCAAGTGGACATGGAACTTTCTCCAGAATAGACCACATACTGGGTCACAAATTGGGTCTGAACCAATACCAAAAGATTGGGATCATCCCTTGCATATTCTCAGACCATAATGCCTTGAGATTAGAACTAAATCACAAGAAGTTTGGAAGGACCTCAAACACGTGGAGGTGAAGGACCATCCTGCTAAAAGATGAAAGGGTCAACCAGGAAATTAAGGAAGAATTAAAAAGATTCATGGAAACTAATGAGAATGAAGATACAACCATTCAAAATCTTTGGGATGCAGCAAAAGCAGTCCTGCGGAAGAAATACATCGCAATACAAGCATCCATTCAAAACCTGGAGAGAACTCAAATACAAAAGCTAACCTTACACCTAAAGGAGCTAGAGAAAAAACAGCAGATAGATCCTACACCCAGCAGAAGAAAAGAGTGAATTAAGATTCGAGCAGAACTCAACGAAATCGAGACCAGAAGAACTGTGGAACAGATCAACAAAACTAGGAGTTGGTTCTTTGAAAGAATTAAAAAGATAGATAAACCATTAGCCAGCCTCATTAAAAAGAAGAGAGAGAAGACTCAATAAAATCATGAATGAGAAAGGAGAGATCACTACCAACACCAAGGAAATACAAAGGATTTTAAAAACATATTATGAACAGCTATATGCCAATAAATTAGGCAATCTAGAAGAAATGGACGCATTCCTGGAAAGCCAAAAACTACCAAAACTGGAACAGGAAGAAATAGAAAACCTGAACACTCCAATAACCAGGGAGGAAATTGAAGCAGTCCTCAAAAACCTCCCAAGAAACAAGAGTCCAGGGCCAGATGGCTTCCCAGGGGAATTCTATCAAACGTTTAAAGAAGAAACCATACCTATTCTACTAAAGCTGTTTGGAAAGATAGAAAGAGATGGAGTACTTCCAAATTCGTTCTATGAGGCCAGCATCACCTTAATTCCAAAACCAGACAAAGACCCCACCAAAAAGCAGAATTACAGACCAATATCCTTGATGAACATGGATGCAAAGATTCTCAACAAGATACTAGCCAATAGGATCCAACAGTACATTAAGAAATTATTCACCATGACCAAGTAGGATTTATCCCCAGGACACAAGGTTGGTTCAACACTCGTAAAACAATCAGTGTGATTCATCATATCAGCAAGAGAAAAACCAAGAACCATTTGATCCTCTCATTAGATGCAGAAAAAGCATTTGACAAAATACAGCATCCATTCCTGATCAAAACTCTTCAGAGTGTAGGGATAGAGGGAACTTTCCTCTACATCTTAAAAGCCATCTACGAAAAGCCCACAGCAAATATCATTCTCAGTGGGGAAGCACTGGGAGCCTTTCCCCTAAGAGCAGGAACAAGACAGGGATGTCCACTCTCACCACTGCTATTCAACATAGTACTGGAAGTCCAAGCCTCAGCAATCAGACAACAAAAAGATATTAAAGGCATTCAAATTGGCAAAGAAGAAGTCAAACTCTCCCTCTTCGCCGATGACATGATACTCTACATAGAGAACTCAAAAGCCTCCACCCCAAGATTGCTAGAACTCATACAGCAATTTGGCAGTGTGGCAGGATACAAAATCAATGCCCAGAAATCAGGGGCATTTCTATACACTAACAATGAGACTGAAGAAAGAGAAATTAAGGAGTCCATCCCATTTACAATTGCACCCAAAAGCATAAGATACCTAGGAATAAACCTAACCAAAGAGGTAAAGGATCTATACCCTAAAAACTATAGAACACTTCTGAAAGAAATTGAGGAAGACACAAAGAGATAGAAAAATATTCCATGCTCATGGATTGGCAGAATTAATATTGTGAAAATGTCAATGTTACCCAGGGCAATTTACACGTTTAATGCAATCCCTATCAAAATACCATGGACTTTCTTCAGAGTTAGAACAAATTATCTTAAGATTTGTGTGGAATCAGAAAAGACCCCGAATAGCCAGGGGAATTTTAAAAAAGAAAACCATATCTGGGGGCATCACAATGCCAGATTTCAGGTTGTACTACAAAGCTGTGGTCATCAAGACAGTGTGGTACTGGCACAAAAACAGACACATAGATCAATGGAACAGAATAGAGAATCCAGAAGTGGACCCTCAACTTTATGGTCAACTAATATTCGATAAAGGGGGAAAGACTATCCATTGGAAGAAAGACAGTCTCTTCAATAAATGGTGCTGGGAAAATTGGACATCCACATGCAGAAGAATGAAACTAGACCACTGTCTTGCACCAGACACAAAGATAAACTCAAAATGGATGAAAGATCTAAATGTGAGACAAGATTCCATCAAAATCCTAGAGGAGATAACAGGCAACACCCTTTTTGAACTCCGCCACAGTAACTTCTCCACGAAGGCAAAAGAAACAAAAGCAAAAATGAACTATTGGGACTTCATCAAGATAAGAAGCTTTTGCACAGCAAAGGATACAGTCAACAAAACTAAAAGACAACCTACAGAATGGGAGAAGATATTTGCAAATGACCTATCAGATAAAGGGCTAGTTACCAAGATCTATAAAGAACTTCTTAAACTCAACAGCAAAGAAACAAACAATCCAATCATGAAATGGGCAAAAGACATGAAGAGAAATCTCACAGAGGAAGACATAGACATGGCCAACATGCACATGAGAACATGCTCTGCATCACTTGCCATCAGGGAAATACAAATCCAAACCACAATGAGATACCACCTCACACCAGTGAGAATGGGGAAAATTAACAAGGCAGGAAACCACAAATGTTGGAGAGGATGCGGAGAAAAGGGAACCCTCTTGCACTGTTGGTGGGAATGTGAACTGGTGCAGTCACTCTGGAAAACTGTGTGGAGGTTCCTCAAAGAGTTAAAAATAGACCTGCCCTACGACCCAGCAATTGCACTGTTGGGGATTTACCCCAAAGATACAGATGCAATGAAACGCCGGGACACCTGTATCCCGATGTTTCTAGCAGCAATGTCCACAATAGCCAAACTGTGGAAGGAGCCTCGGTGTCCATCGAAAGATGAATGGATAAAGAAGATGTGGTTTATGTATACAATGGAATATTACTCAGCAATTAGAAACCACAAATACCCATCATTTGCTTCAACATGGATGGAACTGGAGGGTATTATGCTGAGTGAAGTAAGTCAATCGGAGAAGGACAAACATTATATGTTCTCATTCATTTGGGGAATATAAGTAATAGTGAAAGGGAATATAAGGGAAGGGAGAAGAAATGTGTGGGAAATATCAGAAAGGGAGACAGAACATAAAGACTCCTAACTCTGGGAAACGAACTAGGGGTGGTGGAAGGGGAGGAGGGCGGGGGGTGGGGGTGAATGGGTGACAGGCACTGGGGGGGCACTTGACGGGATGAGCACTGGGTGTTATTCTGTATGTTGGTAAATTGAACACCAATAAAAAATAAATTTGTTTAAAAAAAAAAGAATTGATTTGACACCCATGGAGAAAAAAAAAAAACTGTTAAAAGTAAGTATAAAATAACGCTCAACAAAATAAATTTAGGGGAAAATTTCAGAGTAAATGTTACCTGAACACAGTTACCTTTAACACAAATAACATAAACATTTGTTTAATGTGTTCTGTTTCAATTTTTAGCACTTCCTAGATACTCTAAATCTTTGTGCGACTAGCAATATAACATCCTTCTAGCACTATAACACTTCTAGCAATATAACATCAAACCCTAGTGCCTGGGGTCTTCCTCATAGTAACCTTTGTATCTCTAGCACATTTTGAATTCAGTGGCTATTTTCTCAGTGAACATTAGCAATGGGCATTTCAGCTTAGCAATCATTTCAATGACAAATTATTTAGTAACCCACTTCTAAAGTGTGTCTCTTGCATATTTCTGCTGAGTCATTCCTCTCAGAATCTTATTCAACAAAGAAAAGAAAGGAGGGAAATGCAACCACATGAACTCCTCAAACCTGCTCCCTACTTGCCCCTCAATTCTTTATAATTCCGTTGTTTTCTGTCTGTAGATTTTCATGTACTAAACTGAACAGCCTATTGGTGTCTAGTTTAGAGGCTGAAGACACGGGGTTTATTTTCAAAAGGCTTCGGTTCACAATGACATACACTTTAAGATGAAATAATATACTTTGAACAAAATGAAAGCAAAAAGACTTTCCCTTGTATAAAGTCCCTAAAATGAATGAATTTGGCTGTTCGATGGATAAGAGCATTATCTCTTTAGTCTACCTTCTCTGAACTGGAATTGATACCTTCATTTAGTGGTAGTGCAACAGCAGGCCATTTAACAATGGTGCCCTAAATGATGACAGGGTCACACAGTGTCCTTACAATTTGATTCCTCTCTCTGAGCCCATGTCATTATTAATTAAAATGTCATTAGTAAACACACTTACCAGGAGTTCTGTTATATGTAGTAGAAATCATACATGTAAACCAATTCAGACAAAGTGAGCCCTATTACATTTGGATAGTCATAATTCAATGTCAATAGTAAGTATTTTATATTACTTACATTTTAATAGAACCAAAAAATAAAATATCATATCAAGATACTATTTGACTGAGATTTTCCCAGTGGTAACAAACAAACTTTACCATGAATTCATCTCTGTAAATGTCCTTGTCCCTATCTATTCTGAAGCACCCATGGAATATCTAGTCTTATTTAGAAAAAATTGATTTTTTCTAAGATATTCCTTAGCATAAAATAGAATTTTGAGGGACAATTTGTGTGACATCCACCTTGAGGTAGTATTGGGAGATAATAGCATATGATGAGATCAGGAGAAAAGAAGAGTAAGGGCACAGAAGCCCATAGGCGATTTGGCTTCCACTGTGAATGAGAAAATTAGAAGAATCCAAACAGTTTCACCTGTTATCTCTGTCTAACTTCAAGGCCATGGGAATTGGTGGGGTGCTCCTCTACCCAATGTGTCGAAGGAAGGGAAGACTAGGAACAGGATAGCACTAGACACCTTTGAATGAACACTGTCCATATCCTGTGCTACAATAATTTGTGTAAAACACAAAGCTGACTTTTGTTTTGTTGGCGATCTTCCCAATTAATTTTGAAGTGACAATTGCTGGAATACATTGTAAAGTAACCTCTGTAAGAAAATATTAATCCCTCCTCTCCGTGCTTACCCTAATCGTTTAAGGTATAATTACAAGCACTATCATGAGAACTTGATTTGAATGAACATGTACAATAACATGGATTTATTGTGGAAAGAAATTTGGGAGTAAATTAGAGTGTTCAGTTGAGACAAACTGGACAAAAATAAGAATACTTTTCCATTAGAATTAACCATAAAGGGTCTTTATTTTGAAAAATATTTTTTTTGAAAAATATTTTTTAAATAAGAAAAGTTTGCAAACAAAGCAGTTTAGCCTAATATTTGGAGTCAGAGAAGAAAGAACATAATAGGTGGATTACAGGAAAAGTAGCTACATTGGCAAATGCGATGTTCTATTGAATTGTAATTATGGCTTGGAAGGAGTTTAACAATCTCATATTCTAGCAAAACCTGAAAATTTTAATTAACAGTAATAATCTCAGTCAAGCAATTCCAAGAGAATGAGAATGGGAAAACATAATTTTAAGTATGGAAATTATACTTACGTAAGCACTGTGGTACTTCTCCACTCCAGGTACCGTTGCCTACACAGGTCAGAACAGCAGGAAAGGATAGTTCATAGCCTGGAGAACAGATGTAGCTAATACTAAAGCCCCAGTCAAAATTTGTTCCTTCCAACCTTCCATTAGAGATCTGGGGAGGAGCTGGGCAGGTAACAGCTGCAATTACATTCAAAATGATTAAGACACAGCTGTTGAAATATCCCGGGTGTAAAAAAAAAAAAATATATATATATATATATATATAAAACATCTGACATCTAAGGGAAGCAAATAGAAGATGACCTTCCATCTAGTATACTGTAACTGATAAATTATTGGTTTTATATAAAATTACTTTTCCAATGACCTTTAGACAGGCTGAAGATTAGGGCTGTTTGGCTACATATAGTGTCAACATGATAGAAAAGAATTTGCAAGCAATTCTGTTACATTTGGGAAAAAAGCTAGATCAGGTAACTCATTAAATATCCAAATGGCTCTATCAACCACTTTAATTCATATGTTAAAATTTACTATATGGTTTTAAAATAAATTATTAAATGTTTAAACATTTATTTTAAAATTTGTTTTAAGTTGGCTTCAAACAGAGATGGGTAGGATAAAGTGACAGAAACGAAGGGAAAAAGAGGGGTACACATTGCAAAATCTAAAAAGGAATTACTGTATTTTTATGACTAGCAATGTATATGAATAATTTTTGGAGTTACATTACCATTATCAGAATCAATTAATGATGTATGAAATAACTTCTACATGCAAAATGTCTGTTCATTTATTTTCATATACTAACTGTATATATACAGTGACCTGATTCAGAAACAGTGTAATCAAGAAGAAAAACATAGACATTGAAATTAGTCTTTCTGTTAGATTAAACTATCAATTCACAGATGTTTAAAAAAAACACCTGAATGAGAATCTCAGTATTATTCTACAATATAAATAGCCTGATGTTGCATCCATAACATTCCATAATCAGAAAGATTGGCAAAAAACTATAAATGTATCTCTAGTGCAAAAATAATGCCTATATTTATGCAAATTTATGCCTATGTAGACTAAAAGGTCAATGCTAGATTGCATTAAGAAACATGTTCTTTTCTTTATGAAGAGTAAATTTTATAATTCAATATGATTGTTCTCAAGTTATAGAAAGTTTTTTTCCCCATCTTTGAATTGTTTGACCCAAGTGGATCATCATATTAAATGCAAATTCATCAAGATGATACTCTCTTCAAAATATTCACTGATCAATATAAATGATGATAGTGAGTACATATCAGAGCACATGATATTTCTGTTGTTTTGATTGCACTAAAAATCATTGTCATGGCTCACAAAAAGATATAATGATTATTCTTGAAATATCATTTTTAAAATTCCATGTGTTATTATCTATATGGTTTTAAAATAAAAACTGCAGCAATTTTCAGTATCAGAAAAAATGAAATAATAGAAGAACATGATTTAAACTTACTTTAAATTTTCATATTAAAAAGTAAGTATATGGCAGCTTATCACTTATAAATATTGAAGAAATTATCGTACCTCTACAAGTTGGTATTATTCCACTCCATGTGCCATTAGTTGTACAAGTCCTAATTCTGGAGCCATTCATTTCCATTGTATAACCTGGCTGGCACATGTAAGAGACATTTTGTCCAACGACATAATCATCTCCATATCTCAGTCCATTGGCTGGTATGCCCGGGTCTCCACAACTGATTACTATCAGGATTGGATTAGAAGAGCAGATGGTTAATGTGCCATGCATTTAATGGAGAGAAGTAGTAAGCATATGGCATACTTAATATATAAGTAGGGGAAATTAGTTATCATGTTCATTTTTGAATCATAAAACATAAGCATATTTAAACCACACACTGGCAATTCCTGATTATGATCAGGTATGCTTATTACAGATTCTATGCACATGTTTAGAAACTGTCATTTAGACTCTGAAGAAGCTAGTTTAATAAACTATTACACTGTAAGGAACTCTGATGCAGTAACCTCTTTTGATCTGCATTAGGTGATCATGGAGAAGTCATCCTATAGAATCAAGATTTCTAATATAATATTTGAAATCCATGTATTCCTGTATATGGCAACTGAAATATCTAATTTTTCAGGCTTGCTGGACTGACAGCATATTTTCTGCATGGTCTCACTCAGCTGAATATTATAACTTTTTTTTGTTTTTGAGAGAGAGAAAGTATGTGGAACTAAGTACAGGTTGGGAGTGGAGAGGGAGGAGGGGGGTGCAAAGGGAGAGAGAGGGAGAAAGAGAGTCTCAAGCAATCTCTATACCCAGTGCAGAGCCTGACTCAGGGCTGGATCTCATGACTGTGAGATCATGCCCTGGGCCAAAATCAAAAGTGAGACACCTAACAAAATGAGCCACCCTGGCGCCCCATGATAGTTTTAATTAAAACAATGCTACGTGCAAAAAATAATGCTTCCTATTGAATAAATGAAAGAATAAACTATAAAATGTGAATCTATACATGTAGGACAGGATACATGATTTTAGGCAATGAAAATGCCATAGATAGGGACAGAAAAATAAATGGACCATTTTTACCAATTCATTGCCAACACAAGTGAAAGAATGATCTCTAAGAAATTGCAGTCTTCACTCTGGGAGGCATTTGCTTTCTATATTGGTGGTGAGTGAGAGGCCTACATAAATCTTACTAAATATGCCTTGTTGACATCCCAGGACAGGGAGACCTGCTGCCCTATTCTCCTCTAACACTATAAATATACTTAACTCCTACCTGTTTCATGCCTGCACCCAGGCCCCCACAAAGGGGTGGAAGACAATTGCAATGTGAGCCTCTCTCTGCTGATGACACTATGGACTGGCTGGGCAGAGAGTATATGTGGTTCCAGACTAGGGGTGGGAATGGGTAGATTAGGCAAGGCCAGGAGTACCACAGGGTAGGGAGTAAATGGCCTCTAACCCTTTCTAGGAAGACAGGGAAGCAGAGAGGCTGACTATGTATGGGCAGATCCCTCAGCACATACTCCATTGTCCCAGTAGACTTTACTTACAAAATACAAATTTAAAGTTGAAATGAAGACATTTAAGACTGCAATCACAGAGCATTAAACCTCAGCACAGGACCCTTTTGAGCATGAGGTTCTATCAATTTTATTGGCCCACAAAGCTAGCTCTGGTTACATATACAATATTATCATTTATCATGCCACACCAAATTTTTCAGACAGACTTGAGATAGTAGAGAAAAAAAATAATTTTAAATTTTATATTATAACAAAGATTATATAAAAGCCACAAAAGCATTTGCTATTTTAAGGGACATGATTTAAGACTGATAAGGACAAGGAATTATCTAAAAGCTTTTCAGCAGCTAAGAGAGAAAGGAAAATACACAAAGTTATACTATTTCTTTTCTGGAGATTTAAAAATAAATGGGTTATTTGCCTTTCAGTATCTTTTTTTTTTTTTTTTTTGGTCTTTTAAATCGTTTTGTTCATAAAAGGGTAAATAACTTCTAACTTCATCAAGTAAATCTAGGCTATATTCTCACATTTTTACTTTTAATTAATTCTTCAGCAAAGACTCTCTGATCATCTCATGGGTGCCACCAGGGTGAGGGATCAGATTAGAGAAGTATTTTGGAGATCTAGGGCCAAAGACTAAAACTAGATTAAGACATGGAATACCTTAATAGCACTTAAGTTACATTGTATTTATTAATTTACCATTAAAAATTATGAGTGTCAAGATTTCTTTCATATTATTCTAATCCACTAAGCCTAAGAAGTTTTAAGACCATGAATAATGGCATTTAAATTAAAGAACAATATTCACAGCACTTCACCTGATAATCCTCAGAGCCCTGGAGACAGTTTGCTGAAATCACCATTGAGTGTTTCTGGCTCTTAATAAGAGTTTTGCATATAGGACAATTTTTATTATTTTAATTATTGCAGAGGAAACATTTTTTTAAATTATACAACTGAGTTAAATAGGAAATCAAATTCTGCTTATTTACCAGGAATGTCACTTCAAAATTGCAGTTTTGAAATTTTGTTTCAAAATTTACAATTATATAAAAGTATTAAGCTTTCAATTTATTTTTTTTTCATTTTACCTTCTGTCCTTTTATATTTTTAACCTACAATCCAATTAAGATGAGGGAAATTAAAGAGCACACCTACAAATTGTTGTTTTCTAGGTAACAGTTTGCAGATTGAAATAGAACCCTAGTAAGAAAGAACAGTTAACCTGATCCTAAGGTACAATGAGCTGAGAGGCAGCCACTGAGAGAGAAGACAGAGAGGTTATCTTACAAAGAGGCACGGAGAAAGAGTTTGCATATTGTGGAGCTTCATGAATGAAATGCCTGACAACAACAGCTTCACAAGGATTTCTTTGGTGGCTTCCTAGTGAAGCAAAGGTCAAAGAGGCAGTTTCCAATAGCAACGGTCTTTGTAGACAGCACCTGCTCCCCAAGTCAATTCATTTACCACCAGTTTGTTTTTAGCAACAAAAAAGGAGGCTGTTGGTCTATTCAGACAAACCCTTTAGAATAGTGGCTCTTTAGGGTTTTACCCTAAATTCAGAGACATCAGTACATGACAACAGAGTGCTATGCTTTATTGCAAGAAAAATCTTTTCAAAGGTCACCAAAACCCCTAAACACATACACTCATGTGCACACACACACACACACACACCAATAAACTCCACGAAGATGACGATTTTGTGTCTTTTCTGCACTGCTGTATTTTCAGGGCCTAGTCTAGTGCATCACTCATTATAAAAGATTAAGTAAATGTTTAAAGAATAAATATGTAAATGATATGAAGGGATGATTAGCTCAATTTTTCAAAGAAAGCATTGTTTTAAAAGTTTGAATTTATTTTGGTGGAAGGTCTTTTCTCATTAGCTTCTATTATTTAATTTATGCCCATGTGGCATCATTTATGATAAATCTAAATAGATAATCTCTTTACTAAAAATAAAACATAATTGTGGTAATTCTGGTCTCTGCCACTTCAAAACTACTTTCTCTTTTAACTTAAATGAGAATTATAAGTATGCATTTGTAAATAAAATAGGATCATATTGCTCACACTTTTATTCCCTTATATAGATATACATGCAATATAGTTTATGTAACCAAGTCCTGGAGGCTTGAGTTATCTCATTGTTTTGTTTTTTTTTATTAGAGAAAATGCAGTAATGGACCTTCTCACTCAGGCATAATTATACATGTATTTTTGTAGATTTCAGGCTCATAAAAAATTCTACTGTAGCAGAACAAAATTCCTGAAAGGTGGTCATTTCTCTGATAGTGCTTCTGGTTTTATATAATCTTCCAATTCAGACCTTGATTTCCTTTTTAGATCTCAGAGTTAGATTCTCTCAACCTTGACACTATTGACTTTTGGTACTAACTTTTGATGGGGTGGGGTGCTTTATGCATTGAGAATGTTTAACATTGACCTCTATCTGCTAGATACTGATAGCACACTTCATTCATCGACACTGTGACAGCCAAAAATATCTCCAGACACTGCCAAATATCCTCCAGGAAGCCAAATCACCCCTGTCTGAGAACCACTGCACTGAGAGATAGCTGTCTCTCCAGGAGGAGATTTAGATGCCTTTTTAAAGCCTCACTTTACCCAGTTTCATGCTGGGATATCTTCTCTAGCTTTCTCCTGTGTGAGAGTAGCTTCATCTTCCTGAACCATTTTCTATCAAAAGAAGAAGAAGAAGAAGAAGAAAAGAAGAAGAAAAAAAGAAGAAGAAGGAAAAATCTGAGAATTCTTAGTTTGGTAACAAAGATCCAGTAAGGACCATTTCAGTCCTGGTTATTTGGAACAAAAGCCTCAGATTCATTTATCACTGGATCTGATTGAGTATGCTGTCCTTGGCCCAAGCAACAAGACCTGCCAGATACCAGGCATTAATCATTTTGGAAGGAGTCCTAGTGGGTTAAAAAAAAAATTCCAAGAAACAAATGAATGTATTTCTTTTTAGCACTGAAAGCCAATCCTTACTCCACTTGACAAGCCTTGTTCTAGTGCAGATGTACCTTCTTCCCAAAATACTATATGCACCATATGCTTTAGGTATCAGAGATGGCTCTGCTTGATAAGACATCAAAAGGTAAGGATCTTATACTGTATTTTTAAGTATTTGCTTGTACTTAGTTTCTAGATATTTTCTCTCATTCTGAACATCACAGAAAAGAACTTCACCAAATTTTGTAATCAGAGTACTTTTATGGGCTTCTTGGTATTATGACAAATATTTTTTTTTCCTTCCAGCTTGGTTTAGTTCCATGGATGTTTCTTAACATAATTCCTCTGCCAATGTGTGCATGATGTTTGGATGCATGGCCCTGATCTCATGATATATTCTTTTAGCTACCCAAGACAAAACTAGTTATTTGGGGAAAGCTTCTCACTCCAGAAGTGACAGTGGGTTCGATGAGGTCCTGTCTGGAACAGATAGAAGAGTTCTAGTTATGTGAGGCATCTTTTAGAGAATGATTAATTAAATATGCAATTTCTCAATTCATTTATAATCTCAAACTGGCTGAATATTTGCAGGTAGAATTTATGTGAGAGAAATTATACCTTTTTACCAACATCTCTACTCTGGCTAGATGTGAAAAGGGGAGGGTGGGGGCATTACCATTATTATTAAATTATGTTTATTCCAAAAGTGTTTCCAAAAATCAGTAAAATGAACAAGGCAAATTCACCCATGTGATTGGACTATGTTCTTTTTCTTTTTAAGAACAGAAAAGGAATGTGTGTGTGTGTGTATGTGTGTGTGTGTGTGTGTGTCTAGTAGCCAATCAAGCAAATGAAGGTACATTTGCTAAATCACCCTGGTGGAAAATTCTCAAAAGGCAAAACTGCTTGGAATATTGATGATATTTCACTGGCCTATGAATTAGAGACCAGAGACGTTACTGACTGGACTCTGTTCTCAGTTCCTAGGAAAGTACCCAAAGATAGTAGATTTTATGTAAATGATTTTTATTAACTAAATCCATAAGTAGTCCGATTACCTTATATAGCCACAGTTCTGTATTTTTAGATACAAAAATATACTGCTATAGGCTAAAAAATAAAATTATATTCTAAAAATTAGATCACTACTCCGATTTTCACTATGCAGGAAGAACTAGTTTCCTAAAGATAACAAGCCCGGGAGTGGGGGGTGGGGAGGCAACAACCACATAGAGTAACTAAAATTTTATTTTAAAAAAAGTAGAAAAAATCCAAATAGAATTTAATTCTTTTTACTTTACTTTCACCACAACACTGTAAAGAGATAATTCATTCACCTATATTTTAAGGGCTTTATTAATTTCCTCAAGGGTCTCTGTTAATTCATATTCAAATCATCTTATATTGAATCATTTATCATATCATCTGTCTTGGTGATTTTATCTCTTTCAGCTGGTATTATTCCAATTCTAGCAGATCTACTTTGTCATTGATTATGTGAATGATTCAACAGTAGCTCGATTCATTTCCTTTGACTCATCACATCAAAATATTTCATCTCTTGCAAGATTTGCAGATTTATTATTAACATATATTCACAGTGTATGTTTGGATATTCCTCTTGAGACAAACAGCAAAATTATTGACAAGAAATATAGAAGAAATTGTAATTTTAAGCAGAAAGAACTGGTGAACAAAAACAAATCTTTTAAGTGGTCAATTCATTAAGAAATGATATAACTGTACAACTCAGAATGGTAAATGCAGAGAAATTGTAAAAACTAAAGAAGAACAGGCTATAAGTTAATGAAACAAGCAATTCCATATGCATTATACGTAATGTGTTATATTTAACATAACACATTATGTTAAATGTGTGAAGATAGAAAATAAAGCAAGAAAACAAAGAGAAGGAAAAATACAAAAGGAGGGAATGAGGTGAACTTGATAAAATTGTCCCTTGAGTCAGAGACTTGTGTTTAAATCTTAGATCCTACATATACTAGCTGTGTTACCATGAGGAAGACAGTTGTATCAGTTGTATTTCCTCTGTAAGATTCCATTTCTTCAAATATGATACAGAAAAAACAAACAAATATGATACAGAAAGGCTAACAGTATTTAAGTGAAAGAATTTGTGTAAAGTACTTAGCACAAATCCTAATGACTGGTAAATACTCAATGATAGATATTATTCTTTATGAGTAAAAATAATAACAGTTTGATTGGAAAGAAAAAGAATGGAAAGTTTTGTTTGGTTTAGGTAGGCTTGCCAAAAACTGCTGCTAAGGCTTTGGTTTGGAAATTCAATTCAGGCACTTTACATTTTCTTCATATGTAATTTAATTCATTTCACATTCTTATTTAGGTCCTTGTATAGAGATGCTAAAAAAATAGTGTCTTTGAATGGCAATCAATTAAATCAAAATTTATTAAATATATTTAAAATATTTATTATTTGAATTTAACATCTCTGGTACATATAGGAAATTATTAAATTGAATGGAAAATTCCATCTATATGTGGTAGAAATAAGTGTTCAGCAGTGAGGTCTGCTAGTAGTAAGTCAATTAAATACTTTGATGCCTCAGTTTCCTGATCTACACATTCAAGTCTATAATACAATTTCTTCCAGATCAAAAATTACATGGTTCTTTCAATAATGTGTTTGAATTGACTTCCACTGCAAATTAACGAGAAGAAATCTGAGTCAGTGGTTGAAATTCAGTTTGACCACCACATATAAGCATTATCAATATGTTAGAGTCTTTAATTGTAGAAGTTCAGCCTATTTTGATTTCCATTGAAACCTCTCTCTGTGCTCCTCTTTCAGGGATATTTTTGGCTTTGTTTTTGGTTCGGATTGCTACTGGGCTGTTGGCACTTTTTTGCCTATCAAGTGAGTCAACTATTACCAATTCTCAGCTTTTAATTTAATAGTGATTCATCATTTAAAAGCTAATGCTCAAAATACCTTATTTAACACAATATTTCCCCTTGGAGAACTGAAATAAGGAAAGAAACTTTCTTTATATTTTTGATATGTTATTTGCAACCAATCTGTCTTGAATTAGGTGATATTTAACTTGATTTAGAATTTCTAAGGAAAAATGAAGACAATCCAAAAATGCAATTTTCAGTCTCAAAAACTGAAATATGTTTATTTATCTTTAGCAAAATTGTAAAACATCTTAAATAAAAGACTTAGGTATTTATCCGTGACTAAATTAAATTGTTATTTTGTGGAAAAAATATGTGTTATTTAGCAGATTTTCTTTACTCTGAGTTACTCATTATTTCAGTCTTTTTGATAATTGTATGTTAAATGCATACTATATTCCAGAAACTTGTGCCATGTTATCTACAAAATTATAAGCCCTCTCTGCAAACATTTTAAGATGTAGGGAAATTATAAGTTATGTATACTAATAGTTAAATCGTAAATGAGACATTTCATCAGTCAACAAGTAATTACTTAGCCACTCATATATTTGGTTCTGTGGTTCTATGTTCCACCCTACAAAGTTAGAGAAATAAATAGACCTGGTTACTACTGTCCTATGAAGTTTACTGTTTAGCAGTGTAAGTCATTGCCATTGGGGGAAAAAAAAAGTTAAACATAATGGAGATATCCCTTTCAGTTAAAAGGGATATGAGGAAGAAATGTCTTGGGAAGGCTTAACCAAATGTGTCATTTGAGCTGATGATTAAAAGATCCTGGAATACAGTTATAAAGGCTCAAATGGGGTAGTGTTTTATGGAAACAGTAAAGCATATTTGGTAATTGTTAGATTTTTCACTATCACAAAAAATTGGCACATTTTCAAAGTAAGCAAAAGAATTTCTTTCCTTAAACACGGAGAAATCAAGGAGAATTTATTCTCCATTTGAAACAACCAGAAAAAAGCAACAAGCAAGCAAGAAAGAAAGAGAGAAAGACCAGGTTCCATTGGGCATTAAAGCACAGAAGCACAGTGATCCTTGAGAGACAAAACAAATGAGGTGAGTCCTACAATTGCCCCATCTTACTGTGGTAAGAGAATTTCCAGTCTTTGGCATGGGAGGAGAATCCCATGTGGAGCCCGGCTGACTCCCTGAGTTGAAGATATGGATCTACAAGTCAGGAGACAACAAAATGGATAGAGTCTGAGACAGAGTACCAGAGAGAACATGTACAGAAAAAAAAAAAAAAGAGAGAGAGAGAGAGAGAGAGAGAGCGAGATCTAGAGAGAGGTCCTTGAGTATTCATCAAAATACTGATCAGTTTGTGAGGACCTTCCCAAGGTCAGGTAAAGAATTACCAAAAGATTGATGTAACAATATCTGGGGCTGACATAGGGCCAGGAATATTTTTACCGACTCCAATCAACAACTGGCAAGTGTTCTGCTATTATAGATGTGGCTAATATGTTCTATTCAGTGCTTATTTCAATAGTCTCCTAGTTACAGCCTTCACCTTTTAAAAGACACAATACACATGTGGCACCTGAATAGCCTTGTCATTACACACAATCTTTGCAGGCCAGATAGTAACTACGAGTGACTTTCTCCAGCTACGCAGATATGATGCGACATGACTTTGATGGCATCCTCCTCTGGGGTGATTCATTTAGCCAGTCATTCAGATACAAGTACTCACAAAAGAGCTAAATTATTAAAAGTAGGGGAATGGGTCACTGGCCCACACACAGCATAAGGATTGTCTTTTCAGTTGATTTCTGGTCAGTATCACATCAGCCAAGGGCTGCTCCACCACTGACACTGAAGAACAACTATTGACCTTTGCAACATCATAATGTTAAAAGAACAAAAACAAACAAACAAAAAAAACTGACAAAAGCCAATATCTTTTTGAGTCCTGGAGCAATGTGTTTCTCATTTACAAATTTTAAAACCAAGTCAGTTATTGATATGTGTTAGATTGACAAAATATAATTGTTTTCTTGGATATTTGATCTTGATTACAGCTGATAATTCATCTCCATTCTTTAAAAAAACTGTTAAATTACATTTAACAGCACTGACATTCTGTGGCTCCTCTTTCCTCTGCCAATGGAGTACCTTGGTAAGTCAACTGATTCTTAAAGTCACTCATGTGCCTTCTAACTATAATACAACTACCACCTTTTAATTTGAAAGACAATATCAGTCTTCACAATCTCACATGATTTGATTAATTTACAAAACATACATACAAATTTATATATTCAAATATTTTTTCACATAACTGGTGATAGTTTAAAACAATGAGAAGAAACTTACTTGTACAGTTAGGCAAAGTTCCAGACCACGTTCCATTGGCTGTGCACTGTCTAACTGAAGGTCCAGAAAGGATATATCCTTCCATACAGGAATAAATAACTGAACTGGAAAACGTTGTGCCATCAATCCGAAAGACTTTTCCATTGGCCGTCGTTCCTGGGTTTCCACACTGTACAGCTATAAATAAAGCAAGATGGGTAAGAGTGCATATATAAAGGTTTTAGAGTTCCTCTCACAAAAACAAATGACTAAAGTGTGGCTTCAAATTATCCAAAGGAGCTATAAAATCTAAAATAAGCATTGGATTATCTTTTATAAATAGTTGAAATTCAAGATGAATTTATGTTAATTCTATTAGATTAATTAGTGGGATGCAAATCATCCAACAGCTATTCTTTTAAGACTTTTGTTAGTAGTAACTTTGGTCATGTTGTGCCCAAGATTGCGAATCCGAGAAACCACCAAGGAGCTGACACTGATGCAAACACTCGAGGGTTTATTTACAAGCTAGAGCTTGGGTCCAAGTATACCTGATGACACAGGGGAGCAGGGACTTGGACCCCGAGGCTAAGAGGCATAGCAGCTTTATAGGAGCCAGTGGCCAATGGGATTATAACATGCAGAAAGTTGCACAGTCATGTTGGTCCACACACAGGTGGCCAATTGAATTACATTTTACCCTATAGTATCCATTTGAGCTGGCCTATTACTTTGGTCAGAATTGGCGCGCAGTTTTGGCGGGCACAAGGCAGAGTTACATTGTCATGAGCCGATTTCTGGTAAGGGTGTGCCCAGCGGCTTGACTAAGGTGGGGCAGCACCTTAAGCAATAAGCAGGTCATGTGGGGGTCATACAGGAGGTGGCAGGTGCAGCACAAAATGTAGTTAGTCCTGCTCTGCTTGTCCAGGGGCAGGGGATTTTTGTTAAATTCCTGGGTCCCACAGTCAAAACTAAACAAAAGCCATTACTTGAGCATTGTCTTTGGGTACTATGAAATCTTCCAAAGAAGGATCTTAAGAAGGTCTGCCTAAAAAACAACTCATGCAAAACTGGAGCAGATGTAACAACAAGATGCAACAGAGATTTTTCTAAGAGGATAGATATAAAATAAGCAATTTAAGTATTATAAACATCCATGTATATTTTTATTTACATAAGCATATAACTGATTTGCACTGAAACTTTATTATCTCTATTTCTGGGCTAAGGTGTCCAAAAAATAAACTGAATAAAAATAAAGTAACCAAATTCTATGAATGTTTTGCATTGTTTGTAACACAGTCTAAACATGAGTCACAAACACAAATGCCTTATATGATTAATTATCCTGTATTATGTTTAACTATTTGCCATTAATTCTGTAAGTGAATTTTTAAGATACTTAAGAGCAAGTCTGTATCAAATGTAACACTAAATTTGGTATAATATAAGAAGGTATTTTAGTACTTTATAGAATTTAAGGTTATCTTTATCAACATGAAATGTACTTACAGTTTCAAAAGTATTATCTATATCACTTTCTGCATCTTATTCAATTTTGCCATTCCTTTGTTATTCTTTTGTATATTTGTGTGTATGTGCATGTAGGAAACTTACACATTTCATACATATACAGCAAAGTCAAACTCCAGGTAATATTTTCAGGAAACCATATGATATAATAAACATTTTTGTCCGTTGTCAAGAGTAATTACTCTCTTCTATATTTATTAGTACCTGCCTAAGATAACAATCTGGTCATATTTATTTATTATGTATCATGACCCTTGACACAACACAAGAACGGTTTGAAAAGCATTAATAATATAGTTATATTATACTCTAGCTTATATAGACAAGTGTGTACATTGGTCTAATTTTTTAAAAGTTTTTATATAAATCCAATTAGTTAGCATGCAGTATAACATTAGTTTTGGGTGTGCAATTTAGTGATCACCACTTCCATACAACACCCAGTGCTCATTACAACAGGTGCTCTCCTTAATCCCCATCAACCCAACCCACCTCCCAACCTCCCCTCTGGTAATCATCAGTTTGTGCTCTAGAGTTAAGTCTGTTTCTTGGTTTTCCTCTCCCTTCTCCCACCATGATCATTTGTTTTGTTTCTTAAGTTCCAAATATAAGTGATATCATATGGTATTTTTAAGATAAATTTCTGGAAGTGGAATATTTGGATAATTTTTATTTTTGAAAAATATTTTTAATTTTTTGAAGTATATATAGACTTCCCCAAGGTATAATATGCACTTGTATCTATAGTGTAAAAAAGTTTGCTTGTTTTCACACATCTTCTGCAACATCATGCACCATAATTTTAAAAATCCTTGTTAGTTTGCCAAAATGCTATATTCTTTAAATTTGTATTTTTCTATATATTAAGTTATTTTAACACATTTACGTGTGTTAAATGTGTGTTTTCACGTGTGTTTCATTCATCACACCCATACATTCTATGAAAGCTTTTACATTTTATTGTTACTAAAGTAATATAATATTATAAAAACTTTGGAATTGAGAATAAAAATACTACAAATTCCACCACTCTCTTCTTTTGTGTACTACGTTTTATACTTTGTCTCAAATAAATATAATTTTACATGATTTTACCAGAGTGCATAATTCTGAATCTTAATTTTGAACTAAGTTTTGCATGATTTACATTTTCTTATGGCCTTTATTCTATTACTTTATATTGATAATATTTTATTGATATCATGTAAATATACAGCTACTTATGTAATATTTCTCCTGTATTTTGAAAATCTTTGCAGTTGTTGCTAGTCATAATCAATTAAAAATATAAAATTGCATCATCTACAATTATGTATTTTCTTTAATACTTTTATTTTCCTTAGAGGATAAAATCCTTAAAAGTTAATAAATAAATCAAAGCTATATATATATTTTATGAATAAATATGTATCTTTATTACCTAAATTATTAAAAATTACCCTAAAATATTATAACAATGAAAAAACCTCTAGAAATGTTTTAAAGTTCTAGTTTTGCTGCACATACAGCAGAATTTCATTTTAAAGCAGATGAAAAAAGATGCTTTGACATTGAATATAATTTTCTGATTACTAGTTATGTAGAATTTTTTTCTATACGTTGCATTTTTTTTTGGCTCTTCTATATTTTCTGTTCATTTCCTCTGTCCATTCATCTACTAGAAACTGTTTTTCTAAATGGTTTGTATGAGTTCCATCAATTAGAAAAATGTTAATTGTTATATTTGCTATAACTCCTGGTTCTTTATCTATAATGTGCATACTAACAAAACAAGGTCAGCATCACACATTTCATCTAAAACATTTTTTGCAGCTCAGCTGAACAAAGGAATGGCTTAGTATGACTCATGTCATGTACAATATAATTATACAGATTTTTCCTTTGGAAAGTAAGTTTGAGAAATATGCTTCTTATTGTTTTTTGCTCAGCAATATTGTTTCTCAACTCATTTCCCTATAATAGCAACTAAGCTACAAGTCTCCTTTAATTAGGATTAAATTTGGCAAAGTTAAAAAAAAAAGATGACTATCTTTCCTAAAATATGGACATTAATTTCAAACATCATAAAAAGTATCTGAAATATGATCAATCAAGAAACTGTCAAAAAGGTTCTATTTGGAATTATTTCCTATTTGTAAAACCAATACATTTGGTATAACATCAAACCAATTTCATAAATACCTTTGCAAGTTTAGTTTATGCACTAAAGTCACCTCAAAAATAACTATTTAAATTTAAGGATAGTTTTTCAGCAACATTTCATTTTCTAGTCAATTGGTAAAGATTTAATTATGTTACCTTTGAGCCAGTCAGAATGATTAACAATTTTACTCAAACACTGAAAATTTTAAGGATTCTAGCTGCTAACAACTGTACTCAATAAATAAAAATCTCATTTATATTTAGGCATCTTCTATATTTTTCTATTTCTACAAACCTGAAAACTGAAACAGATCTTGAGGTAATGTTAAGAACAATCTATTCCTTTTCCCTGATAGTGTCTCTAATGTGAAGCACTGTGATAAAAGGAAAAAAATAAACCCTTCTAACAAATATTTTTAACTTCTCTAATTGAGATATTTGTTATGATGTGAACAATGCTTGTGTATAAATAGCCCTTGAAATATTTTTTAAATAATTATTACCTATCATAGTTCTCTTATAGGATGATTTCAGTAAAACTGGAATACCACTGCCTTTTTTCCATGGTTGCGAACAGGACATATGAGTAGGAGTAATTTCATCTGTAGTAACCAACTGAATTTGGATACACATTAAATTCCAATTTAATATATTTATTTTCTGCTTAGATTACCTTTGCATTCTGGTTGCCTTCCAGTCCAACTGCCGTTGGCTAAACATGTTCGTTCTTCTGAGCCATGAAGGATATAACCAGTATCACAAGCAAAACGTACAGAACTTTTGGTTCTGAAATCACTTTCCTGTCTAGAACCATGCCCAGGAGTACCTGGATCCCCACATGTACCAGTAGCATCACCTGAAATTCAGTACAGTTCAAGTTAATTTATTTCATTAAACATTTCCTATGTTCATGATTTAGTCCAACATTCTTGTAGGTTTTTGTTTTCGTGCATGCTGTGTTTTAATATGACAGGTTGAATGGGTAAAATCATAATTGACATTTTCATCTGACTCCAGTTATTAAAAAAGCCTAAATGAAAAAGAAAACAGTTGCAGAGTATAGTTGCAGTCTCTTTCCATATCGGTGATATGGGGCCTATTAAACAGGTTAAGGACATTTCATTAGTATTTCCAAAGCCTGGCTAATAACTAAGTTAATGGAAAACTTACAAATGATGGTACTAGGAGCTCAAATGACAATGGATTTATGAAACTAACATTAAAAACTGAACTTGGTAATTTGCATGTTTCTTTCTCTGACTTTCCTAATTGCTGAAAATCTTTTTTGTGTGTTAAATTAGAATTGTAATGTGCTGGAAAATGTAATTGCTACAATATAGTATTTCCTGTAGCCTAAAATGTCACCCCCTGATTTTCTCTACCAATGGCCGTTGACCAAAGATAAATGAATTGTATCTTTTCCAATATGAAAACATAAAAATAAATTGTAAACAAAGATGAAAATTCTGGCTTAAGTTCTAATAAGGATTTTGTTCATGACTAGGTATTCATCTTTTAATTTTAGTATTAAGGATTTATTCAGTTCCTTTATCATGTCTTAAATAATTCTAATCACAGTTGCCACAGTATTATTATATGTTGAGAGAGAGAGAGAGAAAGTTGAAGACATACACACTGAAAATACTATTTGTCTAGATGCCTTTTTTGACATGCCTGGTGTATTTGGAATCCTTTATACTTCCTCATTTTCATGTGATGTTATATTAATCACACAAAACTTTAACATGCCTGGTGTATTTGGGATCTTTCATACTTCCTCATTTTCATGTGATGTTATATTAATCACACAAAACTTTAAGATAACTATTTCACTTTTAAATATCTCTGTGCATATTTTTTTTGTAATTCAGTAGCAGTTTCCTAATACACTGGGATGTATGCATATAAGTTTATGTTTTAATGCACAATCGGTTATCTGAATTAACTAGGAGTTACTCCAAGATAGAAGGTTTAATTCTCATTAAAATCAGTTTTATAGTCACATTAGAACTAATAGTTTTTTTTTTAAATCTGTAGATTAAATTTGAAGTCCCAAGCAGTCACTTCACAAGGTTAATCACTAATAACCAGGAGATTCTGAAATAAGTAACCATTTCAAAACTTTTACTTCTATAGGGAAAACAATGTAAAACAACTTCTAGTAAGTCATCACATGATCTCCACAGAGATAAAATAATATAAAAATGATGGGCAATATATGAATTAAAAACAGGCAGAAACATTAACACCAACAACTATTCTATGGGTAAAAGTGAATACAATAAATAGTATCAAATAGGGAGACAACACAGATCTAAAACTTAATTGATATTTGTTAAGAAGAGCAATGGCTTAAACAGCTCAAAAGAAAAATTATTAAATACTCTGCAAGCAAATTTTTAATTTTAAATAGCCTTAATATTCATTTATTATAAGATAATTCTATTGGGGTTACAGAAGCTCAGGAGTTATATATTGCCTATTAACAACAAGGAAAATTAAGATAGAGAAGTATCTTTCATAAAACTTGGCTTAGTTTACTTTCAAACATTTTGGGCTTTATTTTAAAAGTATACTATTAAGCAATGGACTGTGTAGAAAGTTTAATAGAACTGAGCTGTAACCAAAACTCTTGCAACAACATTTTGCATCTGCTAAAATGGAACAGTTCATTTTAATGAACAAATGCACTATATACACAGTAGCATCCTAAAACCAGTTAATTATGTTTCCTACAATGCAGTTCAAAACATATACCTGTAATTTAACATCTATTAGAGGAGTATTAATTTATGTTCTAAATTTATATTGCCTTAAGTAGTATTCAAATACATGTATAAACTATGTTCCAGCTTCTTTCATGAGATTTTCAAAAACGAATTATTTTATCTCTTTTTATTGTTTTGTGTATATATTCCTAGTAATAATACTACTTAATAATGTAACTTCCAACCCACATTGTCCAATTTTCCAAGAGGTACCTGAACAATGAGGCTGTGATCCACTCCAATGGCCATTTAATTGGCAAGTCCTTGATGACTGGCCTAGAAGGGTACGCTTTCCTGTGCAGGAATAGTGAACAGTGGACCCAAAGGTGTACTTCTCACCAGACAGGACTGCATTAGGAGGAACGCCAGGGTGTCCACAGTCAATCACTACAATACATAATTATTGAATATAAAATTTTTTTATATCTCCTATCGAACAACCTGCACCATGCTTTATAAAATAAATCAGAAATAAATTATCTCTTCAAATATACCTAGTCTCCAGAAGTCAAAAGTCCATGTTAAAGTTGGCTTTTCAAAAACAAAATGGAAGTTACAGCTACATGAGCAATCCTGTTAACCCACTCACCATGTTTAGCAGGAACATGGTAAGTAAGCATCTATGAGTGAGTATAAGTCTATTATATGTGGGGGTGGTGAGTGTGTGTTTATATGCATATATGCATGGGTTTAAAGTGTGTATGTGCCTGAACAAGGATATGCAAGCTAGAGAGAGGAGTAATGTGAATCATCTAGGTAAGGACCTACAATGCTTTATAGGATTCAAAATAAGCCCACACAGAAATTAAAAGGACAGAATTCTGAAGGTAAAAGAGAGGCAATGAAGATAGATATGTGACACACAATCTAATAATGCAGTCTAGAATAATTCCATTCCTAGCCAGTAATGAATAAATCATGCTGTACAAAATACTCAGTAGCTAGTTAACTAAAACACTACTAACCATAGCAGAATCAAATACTAGTGCATTGTAGAATTTTCTTTATAACCTAGAGGTAGCTTGGCAACTAACTGTGTACCGCTTTTTAGTTATAACTTGGAAAAATACTGAGTGCAATAGGACTCCAGAGTTTTAATCACCACATAAGGGGATATAAACTTAACAAAAAACCTTGAGTGCTTTGCAAAATGCCAGAGATACTATAGGAAACAGAGAAAGGCTAAAAGTATGAGAGCTAGGATAATCTGAAGAAGTTCACGTTTACATATCTTATGAAAGATTTTTTTAACTTTAATGCTATAGTGACACCAAGTCAAGTGAATTAGTCAACTATTAGACCAGACTGTCTACAAAAAAGAAGTGAAATACATTTTAAGTAAAAGATCAATTGAATTATTTGCTACCAAAGCTGAAATTTAATGAACACTACATGAAGTTTTGTTTCTTCATTAGTGCATGAATGATGTCACAATATTTTTTAAAAATCCCACACTGTAAATATAAGGTGCCTTTAATTAAAACATTATCATAAAATAATTTTATAATTTAGTACAACCAAAAATTACTTGTTCAATGATTTCTTGAACACTACTCCTTCAATCTATAAAGTTCTTCTTTTTCTTTACATGATTCATCAATTTTGAGACATAGCTATAGTTGAAACTTAATAACTAACTGAATATTTCAAAGTCAAGTTCATTTCTCTATGTTCTCACATAATTATTTCTGTTAAATTATTCCCTTACTACACATTCTAATTTTATGCATATCTGCTATAATTTACCTTATTATATTCTACAACCAACACATGACAAAATACACTCAAATAAATGTTCACAGACTTGAAAGATAATGTGTATCAATATTTACTCATTTGTATGTATATGTGTCTGTAATATGATAAATGTCTAAATCAGTAAGTTTTAAGTAACATATTTGTCTAAATCTTTAAGTATTCTAAAGTCCTAGTAGACGTTTAGATTAAGACTAATATTGTCTTCAATGAAATTTAAAATATTAATACAAAAGAAAATCTAAATGTAATTGCTTCTTATGGGATGGTAATATCATAGAATATAAAAGATGTTGCTTTTCCTAGTCTATCTGCCTTACCAAAACTCAAAATCAAAGAACCACATGAATAGTAATAAAAATGGCATTTGGGCATTGCATTGGAAGAATATAGGGAACTATATTTTTAAAAATGAAACAATAAAATAAAAAGTTAAACTAAAGTAATACTTAAAAACAAGAGCTTTCTGATATATAGCTCTAGATAGTTTATCAGACAATAAATATATATTGCTTCCATAGCATTTTCTCAAGGAAGAATTCACATTATCTACTTACTGATACATTCTGGTAAGGGTTTGTCCCACTGTCCATTTGGTTGACATATTAAAACTGAAGATCCAAATAAGAAATATCCAGGATTGCAGTCATAGAATACCACAGTGCCATAGGTGAAATTTCCATGTTCTATTTTACTTTCTCTTTTGGAATTGGCTGGAATTCCAGGATCAGAGCAGTTCACCACTAAACAAATGACAAATTTTGCAAGTTATGTTTGGAGTAATGAATATAGATGAACTTAGATTTCCATTAGAAATGGAGTTTCAAAGGTTAATTTAATCAAACAAACCAAAGATTCCAGGAATAAAATTAATTCACAGGCTAGATAATGAAGTGAGATCCATGTGGTCGAAAACATAGAAAAAAGGAAAACCATTTGGCAAAATTTTTTGGATAGCAACTCCATAAGTATTCTATTAAGTACAGATGTAAAGAATGATACTTTAAGCTGTAAACCATAAAAAATTTAGAAAAATTATAATTTGGTTGTACTTTATCAGACAGTGAACTATATCATACCTCTTTGCAAATGGAAAAACAATAAAAATTTCTTTAATCTGTTACTATAGAAAAAAAAAAACAGTAAATAAACTCCAAGTGTTGGCATCATAGTAATTCAGGACTCAGTCTCTAAAAATATGATGCCAAAGATAAGTTACATTAATTACAAAGCAAACCACAAGTAAAATTATCTTAATGACTTTTTATATGCAGCAATAAAATAGGTACAAGATAACAGAGCTAAGCAGTTAAAATAAAACTTGCTAACTCCTTACTGGACACATTGCCAGAGGCAAGGGGGAAAAAAAGCATAAATGAACTTTTGGGATTTTATCAAGATAAAAATGTGCATACCAAAGCAAACAATCAATAAAACTAAAAGGCAACCTATTAAATGGGAGAAGATATTTGCAAATGACGTATCTGATAAAGGGTTAGTATTCAAAATATATGAAGAATTTACCAACTCAACACCCAAAAAACAAATAATCCACTTAGGAAATGGGCAGAAGACATGAATAGACACTTTTCCAAAGAGGATACACAGATGGCCAACAGACAATGACAAGATGCTCAACAACAAACAAATTGCTCAAACCCCAATGCTCTTAGTAGCATTATTATTTTTTTTTAATATTTTTTATTTATTTATTCATGACAGACACAGAAACAGAGAGGCAGAGACATAGGCTGAGGGATAAGCAGGCTCCCTGCAAAGACCCTGATGTTGAACTCGATCCCAGATCCCGGGATCATGCCCTGGGCCAAAGGCAGAAACACTCAACTGCTGTACCACCCAGGCGTCCCTATAGTAGCATTGAAAACAATAGCCAAACTATAGAGAGAGCCCAAATGTCCATCGACTGATGAATGGATAAAGAAGATGTGTATATATATATATACATTTTCTTGATGAACTCTTGTCATTTGAAATAACGTGGACGGAGCTAAAGTGTATTATGCTAAGTGAAATTAATCAGCCAGAGAAAGACAAATACCATATGATCTCATTCTATTGTGGAATTTAAGAAAGATGAATATATGGCTACGGGAAAAAAGCATAGAGGGAAATAAGCCATAAGAGACTCTTTAACAACAGAGAACAAACTGAGGGTAGATGGAGAAACGGGGTGGGGGATGGGCTAGATGGGTGATGGGTATCAAAGAAGGTACTTGTGTGATGAGACTGGGTGTTGAATATAAGTAATGAATCACTAAATTCTACTCCAGAAACCAATATTGCACTGCATGCTAAAATTTTGTAAAGCCCCCCCCCCAAATAAAACCTGCTAATTTTAACTTTTAAAAACATAAAATAAAAACTAAGGAAAAAGGAAAGCATAGCTAATGAGAGGACATCAATATTAAATCCTTTTCTTTTATTAGCTGAAAGCTACTTCTATTATTCTGCCTGAGTTGTTTCAAGGGGTGTCCCCTGTGTTCACAGAAAGCCACATTACCACCGTGCCCTGTGCTGGAATATAATTAGACGTTTACCTTTGCACACTGGCGGAGGATGGCTCCACTGTCTGTTGGCCTGGCACTGTGCCTTTGTTGGTCCTTGCATAACATATCCAATATTGCAAGAGAATGTCACCACATCATTAAAGTTGAATCCATTGCCACTTGTTCTTCCATAAATTGGACTACCAGGGTGACCACAGCTAACAGCTAATAGCAAGGGGTGGGGAGAGGAAAAGCATAAAGCAGAGTATTTGGTTATCAGCTATCATTTGACAGCTAATCATTTCAAACAACATAGAAAGAAGACGACTTTTATATGAAAATATATTTAAAGCACTTTTACTATTGCAAGGGAACAGTTTAGAATTCAAAGATATCAGGGAATGACTGAAGTTCAAGTAACTAGTTGGTAGCAGAAAGGAATGATATTGAACCTATTTTCCTTTTCTAGTTGAGTTTATGAATTGAAAGCCCATAAAGGTAGGTTTTTTATATTTAATTTTGAAATAGTTTAATATTATTTATGCTGTTAATTTTTATGAATACTAGATTGCTAAGCAAAGTGTGAAGAGTTAATGGGACTATATAATGTAAATAATAAAAATAATGCATGGTGTAGTAGAATTCTCCTTACTATTTTGAGATATCAATATTAACACTCTCTAAACCCATCAATCTTACTGGTTTATTTTCTCACAATTGATACTTGATAATTTTGCACAATTTTGTTTGGAAATAATGTATCTATACTTAAATGTTTTTAGGGTTATAGTTCTATTTTAGATTTTATGTAGTGTTAGGCTTTTCCCCAACACTCTGTATTTCTGTTTTATTGCATATCTCACTCTATTAATCAGAGCAATTCCAGTAATAGTGCTTCATAATTGGCCACAGTGAAAAACCATAGTCACTTTTAGTACATTTGAAATGACCTAAGAGCAATTATTTTTCAGCTGTATTGTTAATGTCAACCTACTCATTTGGAAATTTAACTGCATCTTATTCTTGTTAAAATTATCAATAAAGAAACCAGTTTTACCCCAAGGGCCAATTTTCTTTTATAGTCTCAATTATTCAACAAGAAAAACAGTGGTATTAGTTAGCTATGCCTGAATCTAAATGAAAGGGAAAAAAATCTAGAACAGACTGAAGCATATTATGCTGACTTTAAATCATCAGTCTGTGTGTGTGTATGTGTGCATGCCCACGTGTACATGAGTGCATGGACAGGCATACACACACACACACACACACACACACACACACACACATCTTAGAAAAGTAATATTGTTAACTCTATGTCTATTATTCTATTAAATTTCAACACCTGGAAGTATTTTCCATGGAACTAGAACTTCAATAAATATGTGTTGCTTGAATTAGAATTTGACACTGAAATCTATAAATATGGATGTAATTAGTCAAGAGTAAATGAAATATTTCCTCTGAATCCATGCTAAAAGTCCCATGCATTATTTATTTGAAGGCTCCAAAAGCTCTATAGTATGATCATATGATGTTAAAGTTACAACATATGTGTTTATTCTCATTTTCTAAGACCAATTTTAATATAAATCTCAGTAATTGTGGTGGAAATGATCAGAAGAAAGAAAAAAAAGAAGAAACAAATTGATAAATGCCTTTCTGGTACAATATAGGAGAGATTGTGATGTGAAACACAGTGTGTTGGTGGAGAATCAAGGGAGTAAGCAAAGCAAAAGAATTATCAATATTCAACTCTATTACTTTTGTATTATTACAGTCATAATAAATGTACAATGGGCAAATCTATGCCATACACATAGAAACCACAGAGCACAGCATCTGTATTTAAAAAATAATAAAGTTTTTATTTTACAGCCCACTTTACTCTTCATGTGTGAGCTCATATCTGATCTTTTAACTTGAAAGATCAGATAGATTTTTGATAAAACAATGAGAGATATTATTGAAACAATTTCCAAATTACATAGCATTGCACAATTTTGTAGGAATCTTAAAATAATGAAAAGTGTGCTTTAAAGCAAACTTTTAAATAAATTTTAAATATTTCATATAAACTGTTATGAGAAAATATAATTATATCAGATGTGTGCATGTATTCTTGATGCATTTAAGAATAAGATGGATTTTGAAGCTAAAAGGGATGATAATTATTAATACCTTTAACCATTCACTTTATATATAAGGGAATTAAGGCCTAGAGCGATTAAATGATCTGTATTAGCTCATATAATTAGTAATGGAACTGAAATGAGAACAATAGTTCTTCATATCATGTCTGATGAGTTTTTTCTTCCCTAATTATACTCCATCAGGATCCGATTTTGATGTGACAGCTATAGCATAATAATTATTAGAAAGAAATTATCCAAAGTATTTTCCACTATAAAAAGTTTCATAAAAAAAGAAGTTTCATAATATTACATGATGACAATATTGATGCTGCTGCACAATGGTCTCAAGAAATTAAATCCTTATAAGTTAAAATTTGTCAAGAATATACCTTCTATATAGGAAAATACACCTAATACTGCTATAAATTTATATTAAATACTAAAATAGCTAAACTTATTTTCTTGTCTTTAAGATAAAACATAAATAATAACAAACATTCTAATATTTTCTTCTATTTTAATGGTTTTATGGATGGTTTTATGTGTGTGTTTGTGTTTATCTTACCTAAGAAAAAAATATCGGTAATTATATGAGACCAGAGGCTTCTAATTACTTCTGCCATGCTTACTTACGCACACAGGATGGGAGCTGACCAGACCAATTGTGATCCTGTTGACATATTCTCACTGAAGAACCAATCAATCGAAAACCAGGATTACATTGATAAACAACTGTGTCTCTGTATCCATAATTTTCTCCAATAACTTGACCATTCACAATGAGCTCTGGAATTCCACAGTGACCCGCTGAAATGGGTCAGAAAGTAATATTTTTAATATTGTGATCTAAGTTTTATTTGTGTATTTATATACATATATAACATTACCAAACTTTTAAAGTTTATTTACATGCATGCTACAAATAATGCAAACATGATAATATGACATAAAGACAACTATAAGATACTCAGCAAAATGCCAAATACTTAGGAGTTAAAAGAATGTGTTACTTAGAGTAACACTTGAGTCTAAAAGAAGTTAGAAACATTTCAATCTGTGTATAAATAAAAATATAACATATCGGGATCCCTGGGTGGCGCAGCGGTTTGGTGCCTGCCTTTGGCCCAGGGCGCGATCCTGGAGACCCGGGATCGAATCCCACATCAGGCTCCCGGTGCATGGAGCCTGCTTCTCCCTCCGCCTGTGTCTCTGCCTCTCTCTCTCTCTCTCTGTGTGACTATCATAAATAAATAAAAATTAAAAAATTAAAAAAATATATATATAACATATCAAAGGAATGCATTAAAAACTGTTTAGTGAAAAAATTTATAGTGTTAAATGGTTTTATTAGAAAGGAAAAAGTTATGCAATCAATGAGTTAAGATTCCATCTTAAGAAGAAGAAAAAGAGAAGCAAAATAAAGAAGAGAAAATAAAGCCAAAGTAGATGAAAGGATATATTGAAGATAGTTACAGAAATCAAAGAAATAGAAAATAGAAAAAAATAGAGGACATTACCTAAGCTAAAAAGTATTTAAAAATAGCAACAAAATTGCTTACCTAGCTAATTCTACTTAGCACACACACAAAAAAAAAGAGAGCAAAAAATTACCAATAACAGAAAGGAATGAAATACCACTAGAAGCTTACAAAAATTAGAAATAAGGTAATATGAAGGACAGTTTCATGCCAATATATTTAACAGTTCAGAAAAAAAGGGCAAATACTTTGAAAATTTTATACCAAAGCTGAAGTAAGATGAAACAGAAAATATGAATAGTCCTTTATTTATTAAAGTACTTGAATTCTTTTCTTTATAAAGATTTTATACATTCACTTTAGAGATAGGGAGAACATGCACATGTGCTCATGAGCAGCGGTGTGGGGTGCAGGAAGGGAGGGGCAGAGGGTGCAGGAGAGGGTCAGGCAGACTCCGTGCTGAGCTGGAGCCCAAAGGATCCCATGTCCCAGAGATTAGGACTTGAACCAAAATCAAGAGTCCCATGTCAACCTACTGAGCCACCCAGGTGCGCCCAAATTTTTTTTAAGTAGGCTCCACACCCAGTTTGGAGCCCAGCATGAGGCCTGAACTCATGATCCTGAGATCAAGATCTGAGCTGAGATCTAGAGTCAGACAATTAAACAACTGAACCACCCAGGCACCCCCAAAAGTACTTGAATTTTTAAAATCCTTTCCACAAAAAACACTGAGTGTCAAATATTTTTTACTGTTTTAACCAAACATTTAAGTTTAAAAAAAATTACACATACTCTTAGAAAATAAAAAAGAAAGGATTACTTTCTAATTTGTTTTATGAGGTAATCACAGCCCCAATAGTAAACCTGGAAGACATGAAAAATCAAGGTTCTTCATGAAAATAGATGCAGAACTCCATAAATTTTTAGAAAACCAATCTAGAAATATACAATAAATGAACCACTATAATTTGACAGAGTAAAAGAGATCGTGACATATAAACAGAGTAAATGAAAAAACAAATGGGATTATTTCAATAGATGAAGAAAAAGCATTTGACAAAATTCAGTAACGATTCATGATGAAAACTAACAATACATATAGAATGGAAGGGAACTTTTCAACCTGATAAAGACATCTGCAATATTATGATTTATAGGAAGAAATATATATTTGGTCTTGGTCCCTGTTTCTGGCACAAAGTTCTTAAAACCCTTGGAATTTCCTAAATGATGGGAGTGTGTGTGTGTGTGTGTGTGTGTGTGTGTGTGTGTTGTTATGTTAATGAGGTGGCTTTAGGAATCTTACCAAAGTATGGAGGCTGAGTGCCAGCCAACCATATGATTAGAGGTTTGGAACTTTAAGTCCCACTCTTTTAACCTCTGGGGAGAAGAGAAGGACTAGAAGATGAATTAATTGCCAATGGCCAATGATTTAATCAATTGTGCCCAAGCAATGATGCCTCCATATAAAAACCAAAAGTAGTTCAGAGAGCTTCTGGGTTGGTGAATACAAGAAGATTCAGGAGAGTGGGGATCTAAGAAAGCATGGAAGTTCTGCACCATTCTCACATAACTTGCCCTATGCATCTCTTCCACCTGGCGGTTCCTGAGTTATATCCCTTTGTAACATACCAGTATCTAGTAAGTAAAATGTTTTTCTGAGTTCTGCAAGTCACTTAAGCATATTAATCAAACCCAAGGAGGGACTGGGTCATAGGAACCTGTGATTTAGAGTCAGTCGGAAGCACAGGTAGTAGGCTTAGAACTGGCATCTAAAGATGGAATGGAAAGCAGTCTTATAAGATTGAATGTTTAGGGGCACGTGGGTGGCTCAATTGGTTAAGCATCTGCCTTTGGCTCAAGTCATGATCCCAGGCTCCCCTCTGAGTGGAGATTCTGCTTCTCCCTCTCCCTCTGGCCCTCCACCAACTCATACTCTGTCTCACTCTCTCTCAAATAAATAAAATCATTTTTTAAAAGATGATTCATTCATTCATTCATTCATTCATTTATTCATTCATTTAAGATAGAGCAAAAGAGAAGCAGACTTCCCACTGAGCAGAGAGTCTCACATGGGGCTTGATTCAGGACCATAAGAACACAATCCAAACTGAAGGCAGATGCCTAACTGAATGAGCCACCCAGGTTCCCCTCAAATAAATAAAATCTTAAAAACAAAAACAAAACCTGAACCTTTAATCTAAGGAATCTGATGCTATCTCCAGGTAGATAGTGACCGATTGAATGGAATCACAGGATACCCCATTGGTGCCCAGAGCATTGCTTATCGTTGAGAACTGAGTTCCTGAATGCCAAAAGAAATCTAAGAAAAACCTCCAGCTAACATATTTACCAATGAAATAGTGAATTTCTTCCTATATAGGGAACAAGACAAGGAGGTCCACTCTCACCAGTTCTATTTAACATTGTTTGGTTGGCCCTATTGCAGTGCAATACATTAATAGAAAGGAAGAAAGAAAGCATAAATTTGGGAAACCAGAAAATTAAAACTATTCTAAACTTAGAGGATATATATCTAGAAAAATCCTATTTTAAGAAAATCCTAAAACTAATAATTTAGCCAAGTTTCAGGATACTAGATAAATATTTCAAATAATTATATTTTTATATACTAGCAACAAATAATTGATGTGAAAATTAAATTAAATGGAAAATATAATTAAAAATGAACAATTTCACTTATAATACTAGAAACACACTAAACATTTTTAGCAATAGACAAACATGACCTCTATGCTAAAAATACAAAATATTGTATTACAAAGAAAAAAAAAGACTTAATAAATGAATGAACATACATATTATGTTTATTAATTAGAAGACAACATTCTTAGATGTCAATTCTCCTCAAATAATGTATGGATTCAATGTCACCCTGGTCATAATCCTACCATATATTTTTAAAAATAAAAATTGATAAGCTAAGTCTAAAACTTATATGAAATTGGAGAAGATATATAGTACCTAAAGTCATCTTAAAAATTAAGAACAAATTTGAGGGATAACATACAAAATTCAAGACTTATTGTAAAACCTAGTCAACAAATAGTGCCAGATACTCTTCCAGAAAAAAACAACCTCAACGTTACTTTGTTCATTATACATACAAGAATAAACCAAAGATAAATCATAGATATGAAAGTAACATCAAAAATATAAAGCTTATAGAAGAAAATATGAAAGAAAATCTTTGTGACTTTTGGCTGAGTAAAAGTTTTGTGCAAACAAGACACAGAAAGAAAGCAATAACCAGGAGAGATAGACTTTAAAAATTGTTAAATTTCTGCTCATTAAAAGAAGAAATAAATAAGCAAGTCACAAGCTGCAAGAAAATATCTATAAAACACATAATAATGAAGGCCTTACAACCAGGATATACACAGACTCCTACAGTTCATAATAAAAGCCAATTCAGTATAAAAAATACTTCACCAATTTACAAAGAAAAATTTACGAATGGCCAAAAAGCTCAAGAAATTGTACTATATCAGTAATCATCAAGACAATGCAGATTCAAATGCTATAAAATACCTTTATGTACCAAATGGAATGGATAAAATTAAAAGACTGGCTATACCACATGCTGGAGAAAATATGAGACAAGAACTATTCCGGGAATTTTACTCCTAAATCTCTCAGAGGAATGAATACATATGCTCACAACAAGACTTTTCCATGAATATTCATTGCAGCTTTTTTCATAATAGCCCAAAAACTGGACAAGGGTCAGGTGTTTATCAATATGGGATTGACCAACATGTGGCATATTCATATAATGGAATTTTACTCAGCAACTAAAAAAAAATAGTGATACACACAGCAACATGGAAAGATAATGAAAGAAGTCTTACACAGTATATAATTTATAATTCCATTCGTATGGATTTCTAGAAAGGGAAAACTAACATATGGTGAAAAAACAATTATTGTCTCAGGGTTGGGGGGAGCTGCAGATTGACTATACAGGGCCATGAGGAACCTTTCCAAGGTAATAGTAATATTCTATAACTACAAAGTGGTTTAAGTTAGACAGTTATACACATTTGACAAAACTCATCTAATTGTGTGTTTATGAGATATAGATTCCATTGTATATGCATTTTGTCATGGTATAAAAAAAGAATCAAGAAGAGTAAGGAAATATTCAATTCTTGGTAATGATATGCACACTGAAATGTTTAGCAAAAAAGTGCACTGTATTCTGTATGTTACTTTTAAATGCATCCCCCAAAATGAATTAATGGATTGTTAGAGGCCTGGAAGAACAGATAGACATGTGATAAGGAAATATGACAAAATGCTAATTGTAGAACCTAGGTGGTGGGCATAGAGACATCCATATGTCAAGTGTCACTGTCAAGTATTTCAACTGAAAAAACTCATAATAAAATGCTGGGGGATTAGGAATAAATATACTTTATTTAGAGAAATAATTATAAGCACTACTAATGGCCATTCTTAGCTGAAAGTATCTATGGCTATAAGGACAAGATTTTTTTTCAAACATGAGAATGACTGGGCTACATTAATCCTTGAAGTCAAGTTCAAGCATAAGATTTTATGATTTGCTTATTTGGCAATTGCACTTTCCCTCTATCCACATCTTTTGTACTTCATATTGAATGTCAACACCACATCCTCTGCAATGGATGGTGATGTTGTCTTCATAGACTGAGAGGTAACATATTCTTAAAATCTTCCTTTGTGCCCTATCTCTTCAAAAAACAGAAACAGGATTCTTAACAGGTGAATAAAACCACCCTCCATACGCAATATTCAATAAATAACACACAATATACAATAACAGCTCATCAAGGCATAAAGCCATAAAATATAATATTTCAAATTCAATTTACACATACATTTTTAAGTTTATATGTAGACTAAGTAATCTGTAATTGAAATCTGCATAATCAAAGTCAGTTTAGGAGCTATTAAAAATATTTTGAGTATTTAACCCTATATAAGAATATAAAGACTTCATTTTGTACCATTTTTATATATGATATTCTTACAGCTTATTCAAATATACATGCTCTGTAAAGAAACCATCGTTGCTAGGCTTCCAAGTATACCTATTAAATATGCCTAAGGGAGGATAAAAGGATTTTAATCAAAATCTCTGGCTATACTTTTTAAGTTTCAAATAATGATTGCATTACCATGAATATATTCAAGCTTACAAGTAAAACAGTATGTATCTAAATTGCTATAGACATCTTTTGCCCTGCCTCATAGTCTTAAATATAGTAAATATTTAGAGACAAAACTTGTCCACATTTAGCAATGCCCTGTTCATAATAATCAGAAATTCTTAAATTGGTAAACCAAATATTATTTCTTGTTCCCAACAGACAAGTGAATAATTATTAGAACAATTTTCATTATGTCTAATTCAGTACTTCCTGTCCTATCTTGAAATCATTTTGGAGAAAAATAAAGCATAAATCATATCATTCTTTTAATATTTAAAAATTACTGAAGTCTTTGAAAAAAGATAAAGCATAAATCATAATATTCTTTTAACAAGAAAGAAGGAAGGGCAAGAAGAATTAGCTGCTTCAGTTTCTTTAACTGAATAGGGTTTTTATTTATATAATGAATTAAAAACTCTTTTTGCCTAAAATCAAGTTTGAAAAAATATATTTAAAAAGTTTAATAGAAAGTAATATTACACATGTTAAAATCTTATGAAATTAAAAGAGGGAAAGATTTTAAATGTGGGAATCATTTTTCTCCTTCGATCATTACCTTAAGCAAATAAGTGAAAGGAGAATTGACTATGGTTTAGAATGAATTAACTGCTATGGTGATTAATCCAGCTGAGTATGCAGACATATAATTTTCAGCAATTAGTTTTCAACTTTTTATATTTTCACATGCCTGGAAGAAAATGTCTCTCCTTAATGACATAAGATTCTCATTTGAAATACTAGTTTATTAACTTCAAGAGTTATCTGTTTAATAACTTTTCTACCATGAGACATTTTTAAAGTTAAACTTAGCATCCTTACTAAGTCAATATAAATGATCACGTCTTGTTATGAAAAAAAGGGCTGCCTCCTCTCCAGAGGTGAAGGTTGGGGTATGGTTGATTAAAATGATTTAAAAATCTGTACCTAGGCACCTGGTTTCAGATCCACTCCAAAGACCTGAAGAAAGACATTCCCGTACGGCAGAGCCCACAAGCATGAATCCTGAATCACAGGTAAAGATAGCTGTAGAGCCATACGAAGTTTGAGTTCCAATCTTATTTCCATTTGGAGGTGTAGGTAGTTCTCCACAGGAAATAACTTGTAAACAAGAGAAAAATAAAAACAGTTGAAGACGTAATCAATGTGCACTTGTAACAAAACCATGCATTTAACATTTTGAATTCTCTATGATCTGACATATTCACAACTGAAATCAACACTTATAAAACATGTTTGAATGAATGTGAAAATGCTGAGAAAATAGATGACATAATCTAAATTTGATCCTCTTTGAGTTCTCATAAAACCTTCTGAGTGACAGCAACATGTAACGAAGCTATTTTTGCATCTTTGCTTAGCCAATCTGGTCACTCAGCAGGTTGTTGGAAAAGAAAAAAAAAAAAATCACAAAATGAGAGAAAAAATAATTCACTGGCCCCAAATATTTCTTTGCCTTATGAAGTGACACGGGAAAATCCTTTTGACGTTCCTGAGATAAAGTTTCCTCTTCAATCTGAAACAATGCTTAGTATAGGAATACCTCACCTTGGCAGATAGAACGCCTTTACAAATGGAGGGCTTATGACAACGCTATGATGAGTAAGCCTATGAGTGCAATTTTTCCAACAATATTTGCTCACTTTGTGTCTCTTGGTCACATTCTGGTAATTCTCACAATATTTTAGACTTTTTCATTATCATTATATTTGTCACTGTGATGAGTGATTACCACTCGCTGAAAGCTCAGATGATGGGTAGCCTTTTTAGCAATAAAGTATTTTTTAATTAGAGTACAGACCTTGTTTTTTTTAAGCATAATGCTATTGCACACATATAAACTACAATAGAGTGTAAATATAACTATATACACTGGAAAGTCATAATTTATTTGACTTGCTTTATTGCTATGTTAGTTTTACTGTGGTGATCTGGAACTAAACCTGCAATATTGAGGTAGGTTTGTGATTATAAGTAATTTTTGTTGAGCTCTCCACAGTCTATAAAGAAATTTACATGTAAAATATCATTTGATTTTCACAAAAGCCATTAGATAGAATTAATTTCAACATTTTGTTTGCAGGTTTTAAAAACTGAAAAAAGACATTGAGCCACTAGGTCATTTAGAACCCAGATCTTATGACTCCTTCATACTTAAAGACTATAAATGAAATGTCTTTCTTAAATAAAAAAAGAATAGTGGATAATGTTTATTGAGTGCTTATTTTATATCAGATTCTATCACTAGTACTTTAAGTAATTCTCAAAACAACTATGAGGTAGATGCAGTCATTATCTGAATTGCATGCACTAGGATAAGAACACATAAGTATTCTTATGTACTAGGATAAGAATTATATAAGTAATTTAAGTAAGTAATTTAAGTAATTTTAATAAGGTTAAACAGCCTGTAAATAGCTAAATTAAAATGAAAACCCAGTGGTCAAGCTCTAGAATGAAATACTTAGCCACAAGCCCACAGTGCCTTATGCTGGCTCTAGCTCTGGCTTTCAAATCTAGGCTTTAGGCTGTCATTACACAAAGAAAATTTGCAAACTTTAAATCATTGCATTACAATTTTAAATGTAGTGATTGTTTTGAGCTAATTTCTCTTTTTTTTTTTTTTTTTTAAATAAAGATTTTTTTTTTTAAATTTTTTATTTATTTATGATAGTCACAGAGAGAGAGAGAGAGAGGCAGAGACACAGGCGGAGGGAGAAGCAGGCTCCATGCACCGGGAGCCCGATGTGGGATTCGATCCCGGGTCTCCAGGATCGCGCCCTGGGCCAAAGGCACGCGCCAAACCGCTGCGCCACCCAGGGATCCCAATTTCTCAACAACCCTTTGAGAGATACCCCTATCCCAATAGCTATATTATTAATATTAGTAACACTAATATTTATATTATTTTAATTTAAAAGATGAATAAATGAAGAATCAGCAAAATTGCTATTCTTTCCATTTTCTCAATGAATTGCAATCCTTAGATTCCTTATCTTTCCCAACTCTTACCTGTAGGCAGGGACTTCATTTTATGTATCCCTTAAACCCTTTCACATCATAGATCATCCCTTAAACCCTTCTATATCATCACAAAAGAACCAAACATTTGTTGAAAGCCTGATTAAATTAAAATTTTATTGCAGACAATTTTTTCCTAGCTCCCTGAAATACCCCTATCTTACATGCTTGTATAAATGAAATAATAGTGGAAGAACAATGAAGCTAGAGGAAAAGAAGGTTTCTAGGAGAAAATGTGAAACAATAGGGAAAAATTTTATAAGTAGAGATGCAATATTTTAGAATGTCACAAGTACAGCTTAGTCATCTATTTTTGAGATTTTAATTCATCAATATGATTATCTTATAAAAAATGGTAACCCCTTATATGGATATTAAAAAACAAATTGCAAAATAGAATATTCATAAGTAAAATAATAGTAGATACTTGTGTACTTATCACATTTATGCCACTGTCTGCTCTGTTGAACTTCTTAGTCATCATAATCATAATCCTATTTTGACTTCTGATTCTTTTTTAGTTTATTTAGATTATGTTTATGTCATAAATGCCATACAGTTGTATTGGACACAAAATGAAAGAATGCATTTTCAGGCTAGCATATTTCTTGGCACAAAGTAAATACTTAATAAATATAGGGAAGGAAGTTCAAAGGGGCTTCAATAAATCATCTGAATATCCTATGCTCAGTTAGCTTATCTATATCAGACATCAGTCATTTAATTATAAGAATGCATGGAAATAGAATAATATGTGCAAATTGATTCAATAAATATTTATTGAGATCATGCTGTGAATCAGGTTCTAGCTGATATTTTCAATATAATATACCATTAAATATTTATATTAACTACAAGATAGGTATTATTGTAATTTTCTAGTTTAAGAAATTTGGGACCAGAGAAAATAAACATGACATAATACAGTGATTAAGAGCTTGGACTGAATCTCAGTTCTCCACCATTTATAGGCTGTGACTTGTGTGAAATGATTAAACCCGGGGCTCAGTTTCCTTTTGATAAAATAAGTGTAATAATATCAACTATTTCGTAGGATAGGAACTGAGCAATAAATGAATTAAAACATGTAAAGGGCTAAAAGCAGTGCCTGGCAAGTTGTTAAGTATACAATAGGCATTATCAGGTTGTAGTAAATGGTAGACTTTGAATTCTAACACAAGATTTCTGTATCTAAAGCCCATGCTTTTTTCATGACCATTTACTCAAAAAAATTAAAGAATTTTTAAATTTAATGAGGATAAATGACCTTTTTAATAATGTTATCTTGGAAAAAAAAAAATAATGTTATCTTGGGTACTTGAGTGGCTCAGTCAGTTAAGTGTCTGCCTTCAGTTCAGGCCATGATCCCAGAATCCTGGGACAGAGTCCCACATCACACTCCCTGCTTTGCTGGGAGCTTCCTTCTCCCTCTAACTCTGCCTGCCACTCCCCTTGCTTGTGTTTTCTCTCTGTGTATGTATGTCAAATAAATAAATAAAATCTTTAAAAAAATAATAGTATTTGGGAAAGGAAGTGATCAAGCGATTCAATCAAGAATAGCTAATAAAATAAGTTTAGCAGAGTGGATACTTACTTTGGCAATATGGTCTTTCATTTCTCCAACTCCAGGTACCATTAGGAAGACATTCAATAGAAGCAGGACCTAGTCCATGATAACCAGGATCACAGCTGAAAACTACCTTAGTTTTGTATTCATAATGGGAGCCATTCACAATTCGCCATCTTCCATGTTCCAAGGTAAAAGAATTGATGCTTGGACATGTAACAACTATACAAAAACCAAGAACATTAATATTAATCATTCTTATCTGTTCTACTTTTTAACTGTATATCTATCACCTTCTTTATACCACCACTACCTTAATTCATTCATTACTGTGCCAAAGTGCTTTAGCATTTTTAAAAATTTATTTTCCATTTTAATCTTTTCCATTCCCCCAATTCTATGGTATTTCTGGTAATTCCTTGAATATGTTCTGCTATTTCACACTTCAAAGTCTGGGTACCTATTTTATTTACCCAGAATCTTTATACTGCCTTACCTCTACTACTCTCTTTTTCTTTCCTTTTTTTTTTTTTTTGGATTATCATATCCAAATTTATTTCTTAATACAGAAAGACATGAAATGTATTTTAGTAATGAATCATTCCAATTATATTAATTTGTTAAAATTGCCTCTTTTCTTTGAAGTTGACTTAAAAGTATTCTTTTTGAAATTTTTCTTCCCAACTTTTATGAGAAACAAATGACAGGATGTAGAAAAACGGAACTCTAGTACAAGTTGGTGGGGATGTAAACTGGAACAACCATTATGGAATATATTTGTAGAATCAGTATAGAGGATCCTCAAAAAATTAAAAAGAGAACTATCAGATGATTAAGGAACCCCAATCTGGGTATATATCCAAAGGAAATCAGGGTCTTGAAGAGATATCTGCATGCTCATGTTCATTGCAGCATTGGTCACAATAGGCAAGATATGGAAACAACCTATTCTCATTAATTTAGACATTTTGGAAGGACCATATTTTGAGGAAATCTGTTTTATGAAGATGGTGTTTTTGTGCAAGAGTTGTGTTATAATTTGGCTAATTCAAAATTTGTTCACCATAATATAAACAGAAGCATTATTAAACACCTATGTTAAGATTGCACATAATTTAACAACTTTCATTTTAAATGAAATAGCAACTAAGTTGAAATGGTAGTATTAAGTGAGAATAAGTAAATGTAATATAGAGACAAATTAAAAACCTATTTAAACCAACAATTTCCAATTCTTTTGCTACCAAATATTTTAACAGAAGTATTTCTATCACCATTACATAATATTCATTTATCTATTAAAGTAGTAATGAAAGCAATGAGAATGTTCTAAATGCAAGTAACCTGAAGAATACTGACAAAAGTTGAAGGTTATGGATCATCTCAGCAACATCTTTTATCATTATAAAAATCAGAGCTGAATGTACTAGGATATAGTTTTATTAAAAATAAATCTTTAAATTTTTTCAGGGCCATATATAGTAAGAACATGTTGACTGATGGATGATTTTTACAAAATGAGCAAAACTTTGTTATGTAAAATAAATTGACTTTAATTTTTAAATAAATATTCTGGAGTTTCCAAAAACAAGTGAAAAGTCCTTATACTGTCTTCTAATTGTTCATAGTATAAGACAGCTTAATTAACCTTTATTTCTCTCTCAGATGTCACACTTCATTTCAGGGATTAGTTATAAAATTTGAACAATACGTAAAATTTTAAATCATACAGAATGCCAATAGATACACAGATGACACCGTTTCCTTAACACACATACCAACACAGCGAGGGGTCTTGTTATGATTGCTCCAAGTTCCATCTGATTGACATATGGCAGTGGTAAGTTCCTTAGATGATAATCTATATCCATCATTACAAAAATAGGTAACTCGGGTTCCTACCAAGTAGTCTGTTGTGAGTATTCCTCCATTTGTTGGAGCTTTAGGAATCCCACAGGAAATTGCTAGAATGAATACATGTACAAAATCATAGAAACAGAAAAATTCTTAATTTAGTAGATAAGTCTCTTAAATTGTAAAGCATATAAAACTGTTTGGGATTTTATTAATTCCTCTGAAACAATTTCATAATATCTCCCAGAAAAGCCTTCCCAAACCATAACTTTTTGAATAATTTATTTCAAACTCCTATTGAATGTGTTTTTAGATTGGTGAATTCATACATTATTATTAATGCTTTATTTCTGGGTTTTTTACTTGGTTTCTTGTCAGTTGTGTGTATTGTTATTAGCATTCATACAGGTTATATGAGAATGAAAATTGGGTAAATATAGTGTATCTATGGCTAATCTATAACTGGGCCACCACATAGGAAGTTTGGTCAATTAATTTGGCGGAAGATTATTAAAGACTGTAAAGGTGTTGGTAACTTATACTCATCAGAACTTTGGCCAGGAATACAATGCATAGATGCACAGATTTACTTTAACTAGAAGCTGGATACTGCTTTGTCTTTGGTCCAAACTCTATGTAGTTGGGCACCAGCCGTAGAATATCATGTGTATTAACATGTTTATTAAGTATAGGGCCTGCACATATTGTCTTAAAACCTAGGTTGAATCATTCTGCATTTCATTGACATGTCTTAGAAGTCTTGGTTTTCATCTATACTAAATCTGATTTACGTGTAATTAGTTTTACCACAATGTGATAATTACAGTAAAAAATTTTATTTATTATATATTAGGCATTTTCACATCTTATAAATTCAAATGACTATACAGATACACTCTAAGATTGATTGTTTGCCATCTTTGCTCTACAAGTAACACAATTTGTGTCTCCAAAAACAAACAACAAACATGCTTTCAATGAATATAGTTGGCAGCCAAACCCTGATTAAAATGAGATTATTTGTATCTTTTATATCATATTCAGATATATATAAATACTTGTACACATGTCTGCACAAAAACTAGTGTATCTGAATGTGGGTATAGCTCCAGAACCTGCTGGAATTATGTAATATCTGATATATGTACTGTATTACTTCCATAAAATAAAAAAATGTCTGAATTCTGAAATATCTAGTCTTCTAGGTTTCCTATAAAATATTCTAGACTTATAACTACATTTTTCTTTTATCAAAAGAAATAAAGAACAGAAAGGTATGAGTTTGGTTTTAGTAATTACAGACCTGTGTTCTAGTTATCTTTTATTTAAACCTAAAATTGTTTCTATTTTTTTTTTTTTTTTTTAGAAAACCTACCATTTAGGTGTTTGATTTTAATTAATCCATGTGAATTTCACTATGAAGTGAAATATCTTAGTGAAATCTATATGAACACAAAATTGAATGGCAGACTCCTTACTGGTGAGCGTTTTGATCTTTTGTAATCTGATAACCTGCAAATTATGAACAGCAAAGCAGTAACATTGACTCAATAAATCATATAAGCAATCTCATATAATTATGTTATTATCCCTGCTATTTAATTATAGAGCCTCCAAAATCATGTTGCAAATGTAAATGGTTCCCTGATGTCTGTTCAAGCAATGTTGATATTTCCACTTAGGACTTTTGGGAATTTCAATTTGTAATAAATCATCTCCTTACTGAACCCCACCAAAGACTGTGTATTTACTGCTTCAAAAAAATCAACTATATATTATTGGAGTAGTGTAGGTTGAACTTAGATCAAAGTATAAAAGAAATAAAATTTTAAAAGATTCCATATATGTAGTTAGTATAAAATGGCTATATTTTAGACCTAAGAAAATGGCAACATGCTCAAATGATAGGACAATCATGCCTGTGAGTAGATTACATCTTAACTTCTCAGCTATAGAAAGAAAACAAGTTTAAAAGAACCATCACCACTGAGTGATTGTCACAGAGGCTTTTCTACAGAGCTCTCAATAGCACAGATTAAAAGTGAGGCAGGGAATGCAAAGAAACTTTCTACATAACACTGTACAATACCCAACTGCATAGTGGGATGAGACTGGTCCAATCCCTGAAGGAGAGGAAATCAGTGATGTGTAGTTAAATAGATAAAACACTGACCCAAATTCAACTAGATATAGCAGACTAAATTTTCCTTTACTGTGCTCACATTGTGTAACTGTTGCTCAAGTAAATATATGATAGGATGTATAAGGAGACTGAGGAAATAAAGATTAAAAATGAAGAATTTAAACAAACCTGGAACACAACAAAAATTTGCATTATGTGAATAGCTCTTTCCAATTACATTTAACCAGTTCATTGTAATTAGCTAGGCTTAAATACGGATAGGTCACATACAACAAAGGTTTTTATTAACTAATTAACCTTTTAAAATGGTTTCAATGATAATAAAAGATCAATTTTGGAAACGGCTCCTTGGATCATAATTATATTATCATTTTATCATTTTACTATGCCGAAAATATGTTTAACTGCATTTTGATTTAACTATTCTAATTATAGAACTATTTTAAATCGAGAACAATGAAAAAAATGACACCATATGTAAATATCTTATTATCCATCAAAAATCAATGAAATTATACAACTGACTATATAAAGCAGTTTCAAAATTTCATGAAGTTTAGGATATTTTTGATCTTGGGGATCCCTGGGTGGCTCAGCGGTTGAGCGTCTACCTTCCTTCCATTCAGGGTGTGATTCTGGAGTCCCAGGTTGTAGTCCCACATCGGGCTCCCTGCATGGAGCCTGCTTCTCCCTCTGCTTCTCTCTCTCTCTGTGTCTTTCATGAATAAATAAACATTTTTTTTTAAAAAAGGATATTTTTTATTTTGACCAATAGGCTATTATTTTTACTAAAGATTTCTTAAAGATTATTTTATATATCATCTTATATATCTATGTACACATTACACAACAGAAATGTACTAGTTCAAAGTCAGATCATTTTAATATTTATTTAATATATATGGTTTAGAGGTTATTTGTTATATTTTTTTTAATTCCCATGATTCTGAAATTATAAGATCAAAGATTCTTTTCCAAACCACTTCTGGAAAATACTAAGAATTTGTGAATACTATTCATTACTCGAAGAAAAGCAGATGTTTTGATAGTTTTCTAAAATCTATCTATTCAGCATGAAGTCAGCTTTTTCAATGTTGATAACCCACTAAGGTTATGACTTTTCACAGAATTCTAATAAGTGATTAATGTTTCCTTCATCAACAGAATGAGGAAACAATAGTTCTTTCATTTCTCATTTATTTATACATGCCTGTGAGAGTTATCTTTTCATGAATTAAAATTACAGTTTAATAGGTAAAAGAGCCCATTTCAGATGTTTGGTAATATCTATGCTTATTTTAACTAGCTGTTGTTCAATTTTAAATTTTAATTGATCTATTTTATA